>NC_135222.1:6735413-7395413 GCF_052324685.1 Brachyhypopomus gauderio | reverse complement strand
GTCATGTGGGAGTCCTCCTGGCTCTCAGCAGGGCTTCATTCATCTGCTCTGTCCCGCAGGGCCCCACTGACGCGCTGGGTATCAGTATAGCGGGGGGGCGGGGCAGCCCCCTGGGGGACATTCCCATCTTCATCGCCATGATCCAGGCCAACGGCGTGGCAGCTAGGACCCACCGCCTCAAGGTCGCTCACTTCTCTCCCTCACCACCCCCCCTCCTCTCCCTCTCTCTGTCTCTCTCTCTCTCTCACACACACACACCTCTCTGTCCACTTAGGTCTTCCTCCCTGTGTACTGAAGCAGCAGTGGTCTTATTGATTCAGTTTTGTGTTGCAGTTGGCGCAGAAGGCCCGTGCTCTCAAAAGGCATCGGTCCTGAATCGAATGTCTGGTTTTGTGTGAGTCTTAATAGTATCTTTGTTGCGTGTGTCTCTTCCATCCCTCCCTCTCTCTCTCTCTCTCTCCCTCTCTCTCTCTCTCTCTCTCTCTCTCTCTCTCGTTCTGTAGGTGGGGGATCGTATTGTAAGCATAAACTCCCAGTCACTGGATGGACTGACCCATGGGGAGGTGGTTGGCATGCTGAAGAATGCCTATGGCAGTATTGTTCTACAGGTACACCCCCCCCCCCCACCCACCCACCATAGAATCACAGAACTAAGAACATCCTAAAGATTCATAAGAGTCCTGGACTTGAACCTTGATGAGCTGATGTCTACTGATGTCTACACATTCTGCAGTAAGCCAAAAAACAAACGTAGGAATAGTCAAAGCACAGAATAATCCAAGCACGCTTGGTCCTTGCAGGTCTGCGTGTGGTAAACCAACCGTACGTGTGATCATGTTTATCGTGGTATCAGAAAGCCTTTCACAGCAGGATATTTGAGTATTCTTTGTGTAAAACTGAGTTTATAACAGGGTTGGTTCAAACGATTGTTGTGTGTCAGCTTTACCCCCAAATGGTTGTAGTCATGAGCAGGTTACAGTCATAAAGATTAACAAAACGAGGTTAATAATTTCCAAAAAAAAAAAATTTTTTTGTGATTTCCGGAAGAAACTGAATCCCCATATAAACACTGCAAGACGGCAGCATCTCGTGGTGACTGCCTACAGCGGTGCCTGATGGCTGCAGGCTGCAGACCAGGGCTCGGGCCGGGCCGTCCTGCAGGGTGGGAGAGGCTGGAGGACGGGGCGCTTACAGGAGGGCACCACCTCCTGCAGACGTTCAGCAGCCCCGTGTCTGGATGCCTCTCCTCTGATGCTCTTGCCATGGAGGAGACGCTTTTCCAAGGCGCTACGCCGATCTTGCCTTTCACGTTGCGTTTATCACCATACGACTCGGTCTTTTCTCTCTTTTTGCATTGGGTCTCACTGTGTCAACCACTAGAAACCACCACATCCATCTCATCACCATTACATACCGAAGGAGTGTGAAATGCGTGTGTTTGTTGTCAGACGGGCTATTTGTGTATGTTTGTATTAAGTCATTGTGTGTCTGTGAGAAGAAGCTTGTGATATTGGGGGGGGGGGGGGGGGGGGGGGGGGGGGTTGTGTGTGAGTGTGTGTGTGTGTGTGTGTGGCTTTCCGAGGCTCCGAGGTCTTGGTGTGCTGTCTTGTATAGGTGAATGTGGTAATGTATAGCATTGTTTGCCATGTGCACTGATGTTTGTATGCAGAAACTGATCAGTGTTTTATGGGTTTGTGGTTCCTGTGTGTGTTTTAGTCTGCTGTGTGAATGCCTCAATGTATGTGTGCATAATACAGTATGGTGTGTGTGTGTGTGTGTGTGTGAGAGAGAGAGAGAGAGAGGAGGTGAGAGAGCGAGAGGGAGTGGTTGGTGGCTGTGTCACTGTGCTGTTATCAGCTCTCAGCAGCTGTGCGGCAGTTGAGCACGGGTTGCCAGATAATCCCGGGCCTTTATGCAAATGTGGTGTTATCTGCCGTGCTCCAGGAGGAATGCAGTGGGCTTTCAAGCAGGGGAGCCCTGCCTGCACTGCCCTGATTACAACAGCTAGGAGACCAATTACTGTTTACCCTCTCTCCCTCTCTCTCTCTTTGTCTCTCTCTCTCTCTCTCTCTCTCTCTCTCTCTCTCTCTCTCTCTCTGTGCCTCCCTCCCTCTCTCTATCCCTTCCCCGCACTCCTTTTTGTCTCCCTCACTTTCTTTTCCATCTCTCTCTCTCCTCTCTCTCTCTCTCTCTCTCTCTCTCATTCTTCCTCTCCCATTCTTGCCCCTTGTCCGTTGCTGCTTCTCAATGAGACTGTCTCTCCTCTGTCTCCTACTTCTCCAGGTACATGTAGATTCTGAAGCGTGTGTTTGCCCCTTTATAACCTCGTGTGTCAGATGCCACATGGCCACAATTTACTGTGATTATTTAAATTTTTGCTTCATTCATTTCCAGGATTCACAGATTCCCACCAGTACAGTGTATTAACTGGAATATAATTCTAAATGTGTTTCCACAGCGGCGCTCTCTCTCTCTCTCCTCTCTCTCTCTCTCTCTCTCTCTCTCTCTCTCTCCTCTCTCTCCTCTCCTCTCTCTCTCTCTCTCTCTCTCTCTCTCTCTCTCTCTCTCTCTCTCTCTCTGAAGGTGCATCAGGGAGATAACTGAATGTGATGGCAAGGGAATGTTTCACCAGTTTGCTCTCAAACTGGCCGAGTCATTCATTAATTAGCCTTTGTTTGTTTGTTGTGTGTATTTTAGTTTTAATTGCCTTGTTGTTAATTAAATATGCAAATTAGGCTATGCGGAGCGGCTTTGCACTCATTGCAGGCTTCGTGTTTAAGTGATGTGTGGGTGAAATAAGAAATGAAATGCAGAGAAAGACAAAAAAAAGAGCGTTTAGATGGGGAGGAGGGGAGCTGGGGGCCTGATGAGTGATTGTGGTGTCGGCGGATCGGTGCGTTTGAAGCGGGGCCCGTCTGCTGCGTCTTCTACGAGGCTCTGGCTGGCACGGCGGACGGTCAGGGATTAGAGGGCTACATTTCAATGCAGAACATACACATCACATGAACAGACTCGCGTTATCGCAGGCAGACAGTCATCTCTGTGACACGCGTACACACAGGAGCATCCAGACTGATGTGTGTGTTGATGCAGGAGAGGCTCTGTGTGGTATTTTATTAGGGAGCCATGTGTGGGTGAACATGTGTGTGTTTGGCCATAAAATGGTAGCTGTGTGTGTGTGTGTGTGTGTGGTGTGTGTGTGTGTTGATGACATGCATCATATATCTGTGTGTGTTTCTTTGTCCGTGTTGTGTCTGGTTGACAGGTGATAGCAGGACACCAACATCAATGCCATAGCCAGTCAGGTGAGAGCATGTCTTCAAGCTCCACCCTCAGCTCCAATCCAGAGACACAAACTACAGAGCCAGAGTGAGTGATGTGACCTTCCACCAATCATGCTCCTCTGTTCACTGCACAAACCTGCCCACCTCACACCATACACTCCACACCCTGATACCCCATCGTTTTACTGCAGTTTTTCCTGATTGCTTTTTGGCAGCTTTCAGATATTTATATGGTCTATATGGTCATTTAAAACATGTAGTCTAGAAAAAGAAAGAAAAGAAAGTTTAAAAAGTCAGAGGTCAAACGTGTGGATGTGTTTTAACTGTATGCGTTCACGTGAGTGTGCATGTGGTGCATGCGTGTTTCCTGTGACAGGACTCCCAAGCCAAAGAGCATCACTCTGGAGAAGGGCTCTGAAGGCCTGGGCTTCAGTATAGTGGGGGGGTTTGGGAGTCCCCACGGAGACCTCCCCATCTATGTCAAAACAGTCTTCAACAAGGTACACACACACACATGTTCCACATAGACCTCCACAACTGTGTCAAGAGTGTTAAGCAAGGCGCACACACACACACACACACACACACACACATACTTATTTTGTTTGCACATGGGAATATAGTAAGTAGTTAACTAGTCTGGTGGTAATAATGCTAGAATGAAACTGCATGAGCCAGAAACTGCAATGGTTCCCTTAAGAGCAGTATCCATGCTGTCCTAGTTTAGCTATAGCCACCAGGAACCAGCAGGGGGCAATGCTGAGGCAGTCCTCATAACCTTGATCAGCTGATATTGTATATGTGGGAGTGTATGTTTTTGGTGATGCATGTTTAATGTGGAAGTTTTGATGCTTCTTAAAAATCTAGCCAGGGAGCTAGCATGAGATTGTTTCTATAAAAATGCTAGTACCCTTTATACCAGAATATTCTGGTAAGATTAGACCCTATTGAAACTATATTCTGTAATTGGTTTACGTTGTAATGTGTTAGAAACATTTATATTTAACTATTCCTTTTTGTTATGATAATACTATCACACTACCTTTAAGAGTGAGTTGAACTATCAAAACTGTCAGGACAGTACAAATTGTAAAAAAAAAACACAACTCTAGTTCTACTCCAGAATCACTATTTTCCACCCTGCATTATTCTAATGTTCTGTTCCTCTGGTTCCTCACGTGTTCCTCTGGTTCCTCACGTGTTCCTCTGGTTCCTCACGTGTTCCTCTGGTTCCTCGCGTGTTCCCAACACCTTGCCTGCAGGGCGCAGCGGCTGTGGACGGGCGTCTGAAGCGTGGAGATCAGATCCTGTCTGTGAATGGCGAGAGTCTGGAGGGTGTCACACACGAGCAGGCCGTGGCCATCCTGAAGAAACAGAGAGGGCTGGTCACCTTGGCCGTCCTGTCCTAACTGGCTCCTCTTGCACACTCTCTTGGGGACGTGAGAAACCGCACAATGGTGATCACTCACCTTCCACCCCCTCGATGGTCCTCAGGAGGGAACCCTGAATCCCAGTGTAGCATTGACACCCCCCCACCCCCAGGAGGAGCTTGTCCTGGACCCCCATCTCCATCCCCCTCCACTGCAGTCAAATATCACATCAACTGCTGCAGAGGTGTTAATGGAGACTCACAGGTGGGCTCGATGAAGTGAAGGAGACGGAGCGGAGAGAGAGACTGAGACGAAGACTGCTGAGACACTGCTGACATACTGCTTTCTTTAGCTACTTCTTGAAGCCTGACCCCCTTTAATGTGCGTGTGTGAGTGTGTGTATGTGAGAGTGTGTGTGAGCACTGGGTCCAACATAAAGCACGAAGGGACATGATTCATGACCTTGGCTGTGTGTGTCCTGGGGTGTGTTTCATGGTGTCTGTGTGATGTGCTTCATGAGCAGGACAGCTGCAGACCCTGCAGCCAGAGGAGGAGATGAGGCTCACCTAGAGCAGCAGACCTAGAGCAGCAGACCTAGAGCAACAGACCTAGAGCAGCAGACCTAGAGCAGCAGACCTGCTAGTTCTAGAGGCAGGAGCTGATTTAAACTAATCCCTAGAGCAAGAGTCTTCTGTCTCTCTCTCTCTCTCTCTCACACACACACACACACACACGCACGCACACACACACACACACACACACACACACGCACGCACGCACGCAAACACACTCTAAAACCTTTTGGGCCTTTAATATTTTGGGTCTTTGATCACCGATTGATCCCTAAACATGCACAGATGTTTCCACATGTTCCCTAGTTAACTTGCAGTAGACTTTCAAGGACATTGCTTGCCTGGTCATAATCAGTAATTACTGATTCATTTTCACATTCATTTTATTGCTTAGAAAACAAATAGAAAGCATAAGGATGAATTGCAATAAGAGATGTTGAAATATTGTATGTAAATCATTTAGATTGTGCTGCGAATTGCTTTAGTATTTTTGAAGCTGCTATTATGTGCTATAATTTTTGTTTGTATGGTTCATCACTTTTTAAACACTATAATCTGTCATAGTAATACAGAATCATTTAAACTTCAGCAGGTCTCTCCTGACTGGATAGTCATGTCTGTCATTGCCGTCAGATTCACAAACTTTTATGCATTTTTGTGGACAAAAATGTTTAGCTTATTTTTATTATTATTAAAACTGTCTTTAATTTCCAAATTGCACAAATTGTTGGTATAAATATGTAATTTCCTTGATTTTATTTCATTTGGTAGGACTTTTTAAATTAAATTCCCTCTATATGTTTTGATGAAGATGCTTCCTTTATCCTAGTTTTACACTGTGTGTTCCCAACTGCATGCATGCATGTTGCACAATGTGAGGAAATCCTGTGTCAGCTGGACTCCCTGTCTCCGAAAGGACGTGGGCCTGGTTCTTGTGAGACATGCTTTCGACCTCTGGGTCGAAGAATACTCGAGAGGACGCTTGGAGCAGTGCGTCCATGCTAAAGCGTCTCACTCTTGGTACGTAGCTTTGACTTCCACATCTGGTTGTCGAGAATAACCAAAAAAAAAAAAAAACACATTGCGTTTTATTACCCTGAACCCCACCTCCCCAGTCTCACTGGGTTCAACTCGTGTACGGCTTTACACTGAGCTTTTGAGTTGGACCGGGTGTATTGAAGCAGGAAACGGCTAGAATGGTTTTCCCAAAAGCACCACATGATGAAACTCATTATAATGTGGAAGAGCAAGTGTGTGTCAGTGTGATGTCTCCATCAGAGGCTGGAACATGTGGTGCTAGTGTTGTCTGGAACTGGCCCAGAGTCAGCGTGGCGGACTGCTGTCCTAGCTGTTCTGGGCTAACATGGTCATTTTGTGAGAAGCTTCTGATCAAGTATGCTCTAGTAACCTCTCTCGTGCCATAACTAAGCTTCCGAGTGTAGATTGTGTGAATTCTCCAAGTCCACCCGCATACTGTCTGACACTGTCTGGCCCTTTAAATCATTTGTATGTGTCCTGCATTTCTGTTGTCTTTCTCTTGTTGCTCTCTCTCTCTCGTGCAGTCTCTGTCCCTCTGTATCCCCCCCCCCCTCCCGTCTTTGCCCCAGCTGTTTCACTTACAGCAGAGACAGAGAATGTACAAGTTATTTTTTTAACTGTGGCAGGTTGGATTGCACGTACACAAAAACTCAAAGGTGGTTCTGTCTCAGGCCAGCTTAATGCTCTGTGCTTAACCCAGCGCTGGAGACGTCTATTCTCACACTGGTCAGTCTGTGAAAATGAGTCCTGTCTGTTTCAGTTTCCAGATATACCATGCTAACATGCATATATGCGATAAATAAACATGGTATCTACATTTACACCCAAACTCTTCATTCATTTCATTCTGACTTTAGTCTATAACCACAACCCCCTCCCCTTCCATCTACTGCAAATGTAAATAAATTAAATATTTTCGCACAATCTGAACTTCATTAATTTACAAATATTTAAACGGTATGCATAGAATGTTTGTGTAAATCCAGGCAATCCAGTGGTCTAAAACATGTTCTTTGAGCATTATGCTGCTTAAATGGATTTGAGAGATATTAAGACAAGTGCAAATAAATGTACATTTTTGTATTATGGTGTTTTTCATCTTTAAATGATCTTGCACAGTGCAAGACATTGCAGACGACTGTAGGCCCAGCAATAGCTGAAAGTTCAATGGCTGCGGATGTGCTGGGTCCTTCCATTGGGAGCATTAATTAACGTTAGAAGGCTTTAGCCTGCAAGCTGATTGCTGTGTGCAAGTTGAACAAGTGATGGTGTGTAGCACAGAACTTCAGCATGTGCACACTGCCTCACCTTGACGGCACATGGCCATAGCACCTGCCAGTCACAATGCCTTTGTGGAATATCATCGATTTCACAAGTTTTAATTTAAGTCATTAAAATTTTAGATGGTAATAAGAAAGCAGTATCCAACTGATGATTACATACAGTTTATTTCAACTTTCTAAATATTACAGTAATTATCATTCATATGTAGCATAAACACATGAATGTAGATCAAACAGCTAATGAGTGTATATTTAATGCGTGACATCTGATTTGATGTCAAAAATGTAAAAAAAAAATTGTACAAAAGATATTAACTAATTATGTGGATTCCTTGAAGTCAATGCAGCTGTTTTTGTTGAGAATTATGATTTTAGATAGCGATACTCTATTAGCACATTTGAGGTGAAGAATAAGTCATAAAGATGAATTTTGAACAGCTGAATGGCTTTTATAACTCTACCTCTCACTATATTATAACTTTATGTACAATGAAACCAGTACTGCTGCACTTCCCTTGAAGTTCGAATCAAGGATTGGGGCATCCTACACCCCAGCTGTTCCCTGCGCCCCGGCCGGTTCCCAGCTCCTGACCTGTTCCCTGGCTGTTCCCTGCGCCCCGGCCTGTTCCCTGTGCCCCGGCCTGTTCCCAGCTCCTGACCTGTTCCCTGGCTGTTCCCTGCGCCCCGGCCTGTTCCCTGCGCCCCGGCCGGTTCCCAGCTCCTGACCTGTTCCCTGGCTGTTCCCTGCACCCCGGGCTGTTCCCTGCTCCCTGGCTTGTTCCCGGCCTGTTCCCTGCTCCCTGGCTTGTTCCCGGGCTGTTCCCTGTCCCCGGCTTGTTCCCTGGCTGTTCCCTGCTCCCAGGGCTGTTCCCTGGCTGTTCCCTGAGCCCCGGCTGTTCCCGCTGCTTCTTTATCTGTTGTACTCATTGGTTATGTTTTAACGCTACATTTCATTCAAAAGAGTGTCTATTAAAAATAGGGTTAGTATAACTTTTACTGTGTACCAAACCTTTACTTACTTCTTTTTACAACTTTTCCTTAACTGAGGCAGAATTTGCTATCTGATTATTATACTATGAGAAATCCAAAGTAAACTTGGATAGGTGTTTACATAAAGGTTTGGGGTGTGTGTGTGTGTGTGTGTGTGTGTGTGTGTGTGTAGACATTGTCAATTGATTATCCCATTAACAAATAGAAGTAGTGAACTAAAACTGTTAGACATATGTAACATTAGAGAGACTTGTATAGAATACGGGCAAAATGGCGGCTGGTGTTTTCTTAGGTTCACATAGCCGTGATTTTCTCTTCTGCTTTGTGAATGATCACGTTCTCGTATGCCTCGTAGTGCTCACTGCTCCTGAAAGTCCAGAGAGGATGATGTCATACGGCACACAGGACACAAGAGTACACGCATGTACCACGACAGATAACATGCTTGATATGACCTAGACACATGATCACAACATTTCAAAGCATGCCAGCAGTTCTCCATGCAGGTAGTAATTCTTACCTGACCGTATCCAGGCTTGTGTCATAACTTGCTCCATTGGTCATTGCATATTCATTGATCGTCACTTCAGTGTTTAACTCGTGGCTGCTGTTAATGAACAGTAAGAAAAGTGTAATGATGTAGTTACTAATTTACAGCTACTAGTGAATACGTCAAATAATATAATCCAGTACATATATATTAGGTTTATTGGATAAATCAAGAAATGTACTGTTCAAATGAATACCTGGAGTCTTCACACCAGGCTTTGTTGACGATGAAGGCGACAAAGACCAGGAAGAGAAACACCGCTACAGCTATGATGCCTGTGAGCCAGTTCGGCAGGCCTTGGGTGGGCTCTGGTCTGACTGGGAGATAGGTACGATGGCACAGAAGAGAGACAGCTAATTTCTATAGTCTATAAGCACTTTGTGTACACAGTGAAACATGTACATGTGTTTTTACAAAATCATCCACTGGAGGAAAAAAGTAGATAGCATTTTCTACCTTCTACCTGCAAAACCTTAAGCGTTTTTTACTTGTTTCACGTTTAATTTTTCCAGCATCAGTAAGAGAATAACGTTCCATCTGGCTACTGGTGGAAAAGACTTGCTGACGCTGATCTCAGAGCAGTTCTAATTATGGTTATGTTTCCAAAAAGACAGGTGTCTTACCTGCTTGCGCTGTGACCGCTCCCACTGTCAGCAGTAACCACTGAAGCACTGTAACCACTTTTCCCATCTCAAATCTTCCACAAAAAACGACTAACACGTGAAAAGGATGGCTTCGTACAAATGCATTAACCTACGTAGACCGTACGCAACACTCCTGAGATGGTTTTCCCGGATTGACCAAGACAGTCATATGAAGATCCCTCTGAACACCCACCTAGCTGCGTGGCAGAGATCAGCAAGGGTCAATCATTAACGCGCTCACATAATACTTGCCCCAGGGAAGTGTACACAACAGCATTAGAACGTGATGCTTTAATTTAACATGCTGTTGAACTGCTTTTGTGATCTGACCCCATCTTCCGTCCCTAAAACAGGTACCTGTTCTAAAAGTAGTCCAGCTCATTTGGTTAATTTAGCATTTATTTGTTTTGTGTTTTTTTTTTTTTTTTTTTGTGGCAAGTTTTAACTTCTTTCTTAAACTGCACCAGAAGGGCCTCTGGCGGAGCAGGAAGTTCATGAGTAAACACGCTCCATTAACAGCATAGCGTAAGCTCCCCAACGACTCGATGAGGACTTTGACTCAGTGAGAGTGCTCTCCTTCAGTTATAATGTCACCAAGCATCAGGTTTAAACAGCAACCTTGCAAGTTTCTGTCATGTTAAGAGTTACAAATTAGTCAGTTACAATATGGCAAAGTTACAGGAATAACACCTGCTTTTTTTCATTTCTAAAAACAACCAATCTGAGCATATGAAGACTAGAAAAAACTATTAGTGCCTTGTGTCATTTTGATCATGTTGATTGTGCTTTTGGTGAATGTTTTTAGAACCTGTATTACGTACACTCTGCTTCCTTGATCTGTAGCACAGGGTCTGTAACTGTACTGTGCTTGTATTGGTTAAAGTCCTGGAGATGTGAGCTGTGTGTATTGCACAGCTGCTGTGCCGTTGTGTGTCTCACACTCTGATGTCATGATGGGGTTAATAGCTGAAGCAACAGTGAAGGCCGTCGGTGTGAAAAGCTGCAGGCTTGATTAGTGGAGCACATGGGGGGGGGGGGGGGGGGGGGGGGGGGGTGTGCAGGGCCAGAGGGTTCCGCCCCCCTCGGCACTCAGGGGACCCATGAGCATCCCGTGGCCCAGAGAAAAGGGGGACCCATGCAGTCTCAGCACCAGCCAAATTAGCAGCTCTTTACAACCAGTTAAACTGTCCTGCCCCCTTGTTAACGCCACACACACTCACACGCACACTGAGCCACTCCCCAGGGGAACATGCAGTGGTGATGGTGGAGCTGATAGGCATGAGAGAGCTCTGTGGAGAATCTTTCCAAAGCGCCTCTCTGAGAACCAGAGGCCTCCCACTTTCACTGGGACGGTCTCAGGCCCCAAACAAGATGTCCCACCAGGGCAGAGGGAGGGGCCAGCTAATTGAATCCTCTCCCCTTGCCTAGTTATCTCTGCTGGGTAATGATGTTTTTTTATCTGTCTGTGAGCATGTCCTTTGTTGTGACTGGGCTCCTCTGAGATCCATCAGTGTTTGGACTCTCTCTCCATCGCTCTCTGCTCTGGGCCTTACGCTAGGTTTCTGGTGGGAAACAGGGGGAGGGAGAGGCTGTATTGCAGTTAATTAAAAAGGGAAATACTGCTGTCAAATTCCACTCAGAAAGCTCTGACTGAATCCATCATACTGGACCCTGTTTCAAGAGCCAAGCAGTTGTTGGCAAGATGAATGGAGGGTTTTAATAGAATTAGATTGTGCTGGGAGTGTTTGATGATGAGTTTAATCTATAGTGAGATATAATGCCACTGTGTTTGTTTCATGTCTGTTTTAATATTCATCACTAATCAAATCAATCAAATTTTATTTATATAGCGCTTTTTACAACAGTTGTTGTCACAAAGCAGCTTTACAAGTGCCGAGTCCTAGCCCCCAGTGAGCAAGCCAAAGGCGACAGTGGCAAGGAAAAACTCCCTAGTTTTTTGCATGAGGAAGAAACCTTGAGAGGAACCAAGACTCAGGGGGGGAACCCATCCTCCTCTGGCCGACACCGGTCACCATGACAACAACAATAATATAGACAGAATGTAGACAGAATGTAAAAGATGCAATAATGTCCATTTAGACCGAAAAATATGTAATAATGTCCATCATGGTGTAGGCATCCGGTTAGGCAGGAGGTGGCCGGCCAGGATGGATCGCTTGTCTCTCCTCATCTCATTATTCCTCAAGCAGGCGGGCAGCCATGTGGAGAAATGAAACAGGGAAAATTAGCTCTGTATGAGGACATATACAGGACAGGTAAAATTATAAACATTTCTGGAGTGTGGCAGCAACTCCGGCACTAAGTTAAATTATTACAGCCTAGCTAAAAAAAGGCAGAACCAGAAGGTAACATAGGCTTGGGGGCATTCTGAGACAATGGCATCCGTCCACTGCACTGTCAACAAACTTGAGTGACCACGAGCAGTGACAGGATGACAGCACCAGCACCCCAGTCTACCATAAAACCCTTCGTCTATGAACCCCTGGATCTGTACCTTTATCTAAGGGGGATATTAATTATCAAACGCTAGACTAAATAAGTGGGTTTTCAACCTAGATTTAAAGATTGTGACTGTGTCAGAGTCCCGGACACATTTAGGAAGATTATTCCAAAGCTGGGGGGCCTTATAAGAAAAGGCTCTTCCCCCTGCTGTTACCTTGTTAATTTGTGGAACTAATAACAGACCAGCACCCTGTGATCTTAGTTGACGTGGGGGTTCATAATAGGAAATAAGTTCCTGGAGGTATTCAGGAGCAAGCCCGTGTAGTGCTTTATATGCTAATAATAGAATTTTAAAATCAATACGAAATTTAACTGGGAGCCAATGCAGGGCTGATAGGACTGGTCTAATATGCTGAAATTTTCTAGTTCTGGTCAGAACTCTAGCTGCGGCATTTTGAACTACTTGAAGTTTATTTAGATTCCTATTTGAACATCCTGACAGTAGTGAATTGCAGTAGTCTAGTCTAGAGCTAACAAAGGCGTGCACCAATTTTTCTGCATCATCCTGTGATAATGCATTTCTTAATTTGGCAATGTTGCGGAGATGTAGAAAAGCTATCCTAGTAGTATGATCTATATATTTATCAAATGATAGGTCGGAGTCGAGTATGACGCCTAGGTTTTTGGCTACTGTGCCAGGTGTAATGGGATAGTCTGCAAGATTAAGCATTAAGTTTGGAATTTTCTGTCTTGCGGCCTTAGGGCCCACAAGGAGAACTTCTGTTTTGTCCTCATTTAATTGTAGGAAGTTTAGAGACATCCAGCATTTAATATCTCTTACACAGGCCTCAATTTTTCCTAAACTGAGTTTGTCATCGGGTTTGGCTGATATGTAAAGTTGAGTGTCATCCGCATAGCAGTGAAAATTGACACCATGTTTGTTTATAACTGTGCCCAATGGTAGCATATATAATGTAAATTACTAAAAACTAAGATGAGAAGTGATTTCCACAGAAGATTAAAAGAAATTGAGAGGTATCTCACAGCCCTAGTTCATATATAGCAAGCCTGTAATGATTAGTTTATGATTTATTAGAATATCACTCCTTCACAATGACAGTGATATTGATGCAGACACAGTTTATGTTTAAAATGTAATTATATGTCGTTTTGTGCAAGTCTAGTGCAGTGAATGCTAAGTGATCTGAAATGTTTTACACAATGAGTGAAAATGCACATTATCACAAAAGAAAACAACATAAGAAAATGAACATCTCTATTATAATGACATTACTACTAATTAATAATAGTATTATTATTATTATTATTATTATCAATAATAATAGCTGATTGTGTCAATTTCATTTGTAGTGTTGGATTGTTTTCATTAATATTTGTTTTCTTCTACTTTTATTATCCTTTGTGTCTGTGGTAGAAGATGGAGAGGATGCAGCAAGGTCAAACGTGTGTGTGTGTGTGTGTGTGTGTGTGTGTGTGTGTGTGTGTGTGTGTGATGTGTCTGGGAACTGCCCTTGGATGGGTTTTTCACACTCTCCCTTCAGTCCCTGGGGACCAGTAGACCTGCCAATGGCTTTTTCTCTACCGGCTTTGATGCTTATCACAAATTGCAACATAGATTCAAATAGTAATGACCTGTCCTGACCAACATTTGACTCTTACTTTCTAGGCTGTACCATGCTACTGAAATGTGCCATCATTTCTTCTTTTTGGTTTTTGGGGTTTTTTGTCTTGTATGTGAAACTCCACTGCATTTATCACCAATCTTGTAATGTAACATTTTGTTTTTAATTGTTGATAAAGTGCTATATTACATTATGGAACACAGGATGACAGACATATCAGTCCATTAAGCACAGCTATCATGGACATATTCAGGCTACAGATATGCCATTCATGACTCTTAAATCTATTTTAATACAGAGTTTTTATCTTTTTAAATGTCAAAGCATTCAGTGCTGCTAGACTTTCCAAATGATCTGTTTTGGCCACCCAACACACCTGCCTAGAGTATTAAATAACATCTTATTTCATTCTCCAGAATGATTTTGAAATGTGTTTACTATTTTTTTCCATACAAATCCTTTCAAACTGATTTTCAACTATCAAAATTGTGATATTTTGTCAAACTTTCAAAATATATTTGAAAAATAAGAACTCAAGAAGTTTATTTCAGTAATTCACTTCAATAATAATAATAAACATGTCAATGATTCACCATAATGGCTCTAGTATAATCATACTATACTACTATTATTATAATGGCTTATAACAATATTATGGTATAGAGTAGTTGGTACAGAGTATTGAAACTGTGAGTGTTGGTCTTTACTGTTGTTGTTCTAGTAAGGCTGAGACAGACACACACACACACACACACACACACACACACACACACACACACACACACACACACAAGTATTCTTGATGACTACTTCACCTTATGTGACAGATAAGTATAATGGGTATACCTCTTGTACAAAGATTCATGGTAGAAGTGGCAATTCATTAAATGTATCTATCATACTGAATATCTTTCCTTTTATACTTCAATTAGACTGTTGAGTGTATTTACCTGAAGGTCAGTGTGGCATACAAATGACTCTCATACTTCAAACTACAGTCAAATACTGAATAATCATCAACATTTTCAAGTTTGACCTTTTTTTATTTCGTTTTCTATAAAATTCTGTAAGATATAACATTGCATATATTTATAGATAGATTTTATTTTCACCTTCTTTCTACTAAATAGCACATTAAAATAACATTTCTTGTTGTTTAATACACAAAAAAAAAAGAATTTAAGGTACCAAGCCTGGTTACTGGATAATCTGCTGAAGAGTCAGATCAGTTGGACAGGTTAAGCACAGCGGTAAAACACTTCCAGGAGTCAGATGGAGTTAAGAAAGATGGGAGTAAAGGAACCGAGGAGGAGAGGAGGTGACTACTGATGAACTCATTGTACCATAATCACAATGAACATGAACAGTACAAATGGGACGGGGTTTTAGATACAGACGTACAGTATTGTGTTAATCATTTATGTACACTTGGAGCATCACACTTGTACCTCTTACTGCCGCAAACCTCTCCCTCCCATCTCACTAATGCACGTGCACGTGGGTGCGTGTCTTACTGAGTGTGTGACTTTTGTCAAATAACATGATACTCAATTGCCATTTACAAAATGGCAGATCTTTTTCTACAAATAGCGTTCGATAAGTTGCTATTGTCAGTACGGCCATTAACGTGGATAGGGCATAAACCTGTTATGTACAAAAAAAAGTGTCTTAACAGTCTTCGAAATACATGAAACAATAGCCTATCTCATGAACTGTTTCCCAATCAAATGTTTTATTTATGCTCTCTTATATTTCGCACGGAAAGGAAGAATACTGTCCAAGATTCCACTGAGCAATATATGATTAGTTAAATCACTTATTGACTGACATTGGCCAAAAAGACTTCCACGTCAGTTTGTCTCCAGCTGTCTAACACCACGGTTTATTGAGTGTACCTGATGAAACGATGGGGCTGAAAAGGTACCATTCTATGAATCTAGCCTCTTTGAACCTTGCCTTCACTGTATTTAGATCCCTGCTGGATTTAGATTCATACTCCCTTATCTGTATGACCACAGCAGCAAGGACCAAAATCTACCATAATGATTTCTCCTGTACCAGCTTCTTGCCTCATAGGGGGCATTGTCCAGAATGAAGAGTAATTCAACACACAAAGAAAGGGAGAAAAAGAGTCATGTCTGCATATAACATGAAAGGAGCACAGGTCCGTAGCCTCCCATGATGCACTGTATCCACCCAGTGTCTGACGTTCGCCCCCGGCCCTGTTTGCTGAGTCTCCTTCTCCGTCTGCTCCCCAGTCATCGCTGGTTACTTCCATCCAGAGGCACGGCGGAGTGATGCAGCCCTTGTCCGGAGGGCCGGGACTCCACCGACGAGTCCTGCTCCTCGGTGAAGCTCTCCGGGCTGCCTTCGCCGTCCAGAAGGCTCCCGCAGCTGGAGTTGGGGCTCAGGACCTCCTGCAGCAGGTCGTCCCGCACCAGGCCCGCGTCGCGGCCCTCGCGGGCCCTCGTCCCCGCCTCCCCGTCCATCATGTCGTCCTGGTCGTTGAGCAGCTTGGCCAGGAAGTTGATGTACTTCATGGCCAGACGGAGGATCTCGTTCTTGCTGAGCTTCTTGTCGGGCGGGTGCGTGGGGATGAGCTTGCGCAGCTCGGCGAACGCGCCGTTCACGTTCTGCTGCCTCCAGCGCTCGCGGCTGTTCGTGAAGATCCGTCGCACGATCTTGGGCTGGGAGCCTAGTGAGCAGAGAAAGAGTCCAGTGAGCACTGGGTACGTGGACATGCCAGAAACCAGCATACAATCACCCTTTGCACTCTTGACCTTTGCTGAGTTTGTGATTATTGGCGATTATTGATTACACGGTTTCTGCTTTAAACTCCCTTCAAGTTTAGGACTTTCATGAGAAATCCAGAATCTCTCAGTCAAATCCTTACAGTTGTATCAGCTTGCAGCTCATATTCCTTTAAAACATTAGTAACAAATCCGCATCCTTACAATATCCTATCTGTGAATGGTTGACTGGTTTTACAGGACTTTGCTTGTGAATACACCTCTGGTAGCAAGTCCCTTCCATCCTCAGCTCAATGATAGATAAGCCCTTTATCTCAACCTATTTAGCAAAGAATTAATTAACCTTTCTATTATCTGTGGCATTTTACATTCAATTATTCAAGCTCATTTCTCATCCTAGACAGCTCTTTTGGAACAGAACCGGCTCGGTCTGGAATAACAGTTGCTACTAGTAACTTTGTGTGTGGGAGGCTATTCAGAATGTTCATTTGCAGAATAATATTCCCTTTTTTAATTAGAAAACCAAAACACAATATCTAGGAAAATCGTGCGCATTTAGAGAGCATTTGACAGCGTATTTTAGTTTAATTTCCGTGCAGCATATTCGTCGTCTGTTTCTTTCCATCGTCATGGATGTGTGTCGCTCACGCGCTGCGCCTTCCGGTCCGCTCGCGCCGGCAGCAGCGCCCCGGTCCCTTTTCTCCTCCGAGTCTTTACCTTTCTTTGTCTCGCGCCATCGTTTTAGATTCAAGAGACGCTATTTAACCTTTCACGTTTTTGCTACAGTTAAACAGTGTATTTCACGGCCTTTGTTAAGAGATCAGAGTAAGCTTTAATGTGGCACTGCTTATGAGATGCAAATAAATTTCATTATTTTATTATAACTCATTTTTTTAAACCAGTTTGTGTCCAGAATTGATACTGATATTTAAAAATGCAACTGATTTTCGTTCAAAAAGTTGTTGAAATTGAAAAATGATAATGCAAAACAATACATGGTAATGATTAAAATAACGAATATGACTATATAATATCACTATTTGTATACTTTTCAAAAGCTGTTGCATAGGCTAATTATATTTTACGACTTTCATTTTGGATTCTAATTACGCAAAGTCAAATAAATGTCTCAAATGCCAAATGTAACCTATTCTGCTAGCCATCTTGCCGCTGTGCAAAAGACGGATGGATATGTGTGGTGGAATGAGATGAATAAGAGGCAGGAAGTCATAGCCAAAGAGTGGCTTACCATACTTAGAAAGATCTAAAATAGTCCTACCATCGCTGATTTCAAGTTCATATGGCGCAGGTCTGCGCTTCACCCGGTTGCTTGGATACATTCCGTACTGGTCAGGGTCTCCTGCAAAACCACTGCAGACGGAGATGGGCATGAAACGTTACAAATGATCACGAAAGATTTACACAAGATGTCTATAAAAATTACATCTGTTCCAATTGCAGTTAAATAACGCATTAGCCAAAGAACGAAAGCTGGTTTTGCATTTCTTTCGTCCAATCACGAGTTAAGCCATCACACAACTATCTAATTCAGCGTTGGACGCAAGGAAACCCGTGCATTAAAAATGTGAAAACATTTTTTTTTTTATAAAACAGGGTTTAATATTAAGTATTACATGGTAGCCAAATTGTTCCACAGCAAGCTAAGCTTAGATACTGTTGATAGATAAAGTAAAGATAAAACGACCAATTTTGACTAATTTCCCTTGATTGTAATAAAATGCTAAATACTTTTTTCTACTTTGAGTAAAAATGACGTGAACGCTGACGAATACGAATGAAGTCCAAGTTGCACAGATGCAGTTGAATCTCACCTGTTAATAGTGGCGAGCGGCTGGGCCATGTTGCTGTAGAGCATCGCTCGTGCCGGCAGTGGGAACGCGGGAGGGCTCAGCTGCACCATTCGAGTTTCTAACGCGTCCCTGGGAGGATGCGACAGGGAAATAGGTGGTCTGCACAGTTCGGTGGTCTGCACCTTGTGGCTGGTGTCTGCCTTGAGCTCTTTGCCTTTTATATCGCCGGTCCCTCCTCTCCTGGCCAACTCGATTACTGCCACTTCCTTTTTTAGCTCGCTGGCGTGGTAAGCCGTTTCCTTGGCAACGCCATTAAGGATGATAGTCCCGTTGCGGTGGACCGAGGGGAGATGCTCCCCTCTCTGCGCGCCCTCCACACACTCCGACGTCGTCGTGCCTTCCTGTTTCCCGCGTGCCTCGCCCTCCTCCACGGGGGTTAAAGATGCAGAGGAAGCGGAGGTCTCGTGCCCCGGCGACCCACACTCCTCCGCGCTCGGACTAACCTGAGACTGCTCAGATTTCAGTTTTTCCATCATTCTTTACAGTTTAAGATTCAGGCGAGATTCAGCAGTTTGCAAATTAAGGCAAGTGTCGCCGGTGGCTGTAATTCCAAGAGTCTCCCACGCGCGCCTCTGCCGATGTCCCTACTGTCACCTTAAAAAGAAAGTGTTTGTGATCATTACGAAAGGCCAGTGTGAAGTAAATAAAAACATGATCATGAAAACAACACGACACCTTTCACCTCAGGCGTAAAATGCATCGCAGCATTTGTACAGAACGCGTCTCCCCCTTTGCGCGCGTGACTGGAAACACTGACAACACTCGCTCGCGCTGAGAGCACGTGCCACCTACAGCAGCACAGACCGTGCAGGCACCAGACAGACGTGTGAGTTGCTCACGATGCCGTGGCAACTGTAGCCCACTTTGGCCTGTTCGCCATAAACACAGGAACGAACCTGGTTCCAGGCCACCTATAAACCTTATCGCCTACATTAAATAATACACGGATGTAGTTTTCTAAAACAAATTTCTACAGTTTTTTTTTACAGTAGGCCTATCAGTTAAAATTCAAAGTAACTGCGTACATATGTGCGTGAAACCAACTGCATAAATCATTTTCTTAAGACCTTTAATAAGCAGCTAGGACAAGTTCTTTGTCTTCTTTTCGTTGGCGTGACCTTGGCCTGCCATATCCGTATTCTGCTCATGGTATCGGTGGGCTTGATAAGCAATACACACCAGTGTCTCAGCTGGGAGAAAGCTTATCATCTCCAAACACCGTTTCTTGGGTACAACAGAATATAATTTAAAACGCATATGTGCTGGTATAGAGTGCATTCACAATCATACAGTACTGCAGACTACTGGACGGCTTGGCCCACCGTTTAGCTGGTTATAATTGATATTGATATGTACAATGTCGTTTTTGTCCGATATGCTTAAAAGAAACTATCTGATAATGCTTCGTTTTAAATGCACTATTCAATCGTTTCGAATAATTCCGTGGTGTGTGCTGTTTTGTTTTTACAGCTATCTCAGTGAAAGACACTGGAGATCACATTCTCCAGTGTTTAATTACATATATTTATTTAAATAGAAATGTGGTATTTAAAATGAAATGAAGCATTTCATGTAGTACCTTATTTAAAACGTAAAATTAGGCTACTTGAGTATTGAGCTTTTATACGCGAGCTGAAGTTTTCATTAACACGTGGTGGGTGCAGAAATATTGCGTAGGTTATACATAAAAACGAATAGAGATTTATACTGACAAATAGATTCTCAAGTTTATTTTAAAATGCTTGGCAGCTAAATATAGCAATCAATACATGCTTAACAATAACACATCTACATGCCTAAAATGCCTACACAAACATATGCATTTTTACATTCTACAAACTGCATTGTACAATAAAAGCTAGTAATGAATTCTCACCATTATCAACCATTATTAGCTTGGGAAAAGTCTTTAATCAGGTGGACGGTTAGGCTGCTGTTAACGGCCTTTCTGATATGCTGTCCCAAATATGTTTTCATAAACCACAGGCACGGGCAGCACACTCTGACCTACAAACCCAACAATATATTCCGCATTTCTAATGATAAATAGATGGTATACCTTAATTTATGGGCCGCTCATTATTGAATATATATATTCAGGGTTATTTTAACCTAAATCTGTATTTAACGTGACTGTTAGCTATAGCGCAGTTCCTTTGTAAAACGACCCAAATGAGTTTCAGCCATGGGCCTTTGTTTAGCAAAATCACACTAATGTCGATAGAATCGAATTGATTTCGTTTTTTATTGGAAAAGTATATTTTGCAGCCTGAATGGTATTTGATGACGAAATTAAACGAATGATAAATCGATACCTGCTATTCCGAGGCAGGGGGGCCTACGATTTTCCCAAAGAAATTTAAGCAAAACAAGAAAACCAAAGTCGAACAGAATAAAACAAAAACCAGCGGGACTGATCGAAGGCCCTCGGAAAATGCCATTATCCGTCGTATTAGATGAAACTCAGCGTTGAAATAACTATACGTTTCTCTTACCGTCGTCGGGTTGTAGCCAATATTAGTATATAGGTGGAGCCATTTTGTCGAGGGTCATCCATGTCTGAGGTTTTAGATGCACTGAAGTGCAGTGGGGAACTGGAAGTGAGGTCTATATAATTCCACATCACGTCCAGCGCTCCGCTTAGTATGGGGAGCGGAACACCACAGCAATGTGGCCAGGCCAGATAAGAGCTCCGTGGCGGCCACTTCGCAGTCGATAAGCCCCTAAACCCATTATTTATGAAATGATTCATTATTATTTTGCTTTTTTTTATCGAAAGCAAACGCGAAGGGAAAATATAGACTTATATTGTGAATGGATATGCATAGAAAATAACTCGGCGACGAATGAGGAGGAAAACCCGAATGTTTAAAATAGGTAGTCGTGTAAAACTGCTTCAGGGCTCAATCAAAAATTAATTACGCGGCGCAAAGGAATAAATTTGAGTGGCCCAATGTCTGGTGCGGTGTGCGCTCCTGCTATTAGCGTATGTTTGTTTTTTACACGTTTCAACATTTTGTAATGGGACGATAAGCTTAAACTGAAATAAATGTAGCCCACCCCCTCTCCCTCTCGCATGTAATACACTGTGTGTGCATGGAAGCATTGCAAAGATGAGAAATAGCCTTACACGCGTCAAACGTTACTAGCTCACTCCAACGTTTCATTTGTGGTCAGTCTATTCTAATTTAGCATTACGCATAGATATTATCCTACTACGACTGATTTAACTGTATCAGTAGCCCACTGTTACACATTTTAACCATGTAACTCTTTCTTCCAGATCTGTTTTTTTATCCCACTTTTCCTTTTATCAAATGTTAATATGTTTGTACGCTTTCTGAGCAACATGTAAATACTGGAATGTCAATGTTCCTGTAAATGAAAAATTTGGAGTCAGATATAACAGATAGAAATTTTATATTCAGATATATGTTCACTGTGTATTTTCAGAGTGTATTACGGTCACAGTTTTCTTCCCTTTTCCTTCCCAACAATTTATAATTCTGATCAACTGTTAATTTTTAAAATAAATAGTCCACGTGGCGGCGCAGGCCTTTGATGATGGTAACAGAACATCAACATTATGAAGACCTTGATGATTGAGTACAGTAACATCAATGCTGAAAGGATGAATTGTTGCTTTAGTCTACAAGGGGGACGATGATGTTGATGGTGATGATGATGATGATGATGATGATGATGAGGAAGAGGGCGATTCGAGAAGTTTGCCAAGTTAATTTTTTCACATTAGCATGCAAATAATCATATAATCCACATCATTGATCAAGATATCGATAAACTGTATGTACGAAGTGTAGACATAAAGCAGAAAAAAAGTTTGTAGCAAAACAACCATTAACTCTATAACCAAACCGTGAACATATCTTCATGAATGAAATACACATAAATAAATAAGCGGCAAATCAGTTCAGTTATCTGGGAGCCTTTGATCTCAAGCCTTTGTTAGTTCATTGCAGCGGATTTTAGTAATTTTGGATGGATGCCCAGAGAGATTCGGCAGAATTTGGTGTGAACCTCAGAGGACCGGCTTGCGAAGCGCGATAAGACGGTATCAGTGCACCGGCGACCTCTGGTTCAGACGAAATGTGAGAGCCACCGCCAAGTGAGACTCGGGGAGACCTGAAGATGGAGGTAGCAGCGCTGTGGGCAAAGCCACCGGCACGGCGACAGCTCCGCGTGCAGCTCCGCGTGCAGCTCCGCGTGCAATCCGTAGGCCTACCTTCCACCTGCAAACCTACATTCTGTGACTAGAAAAAATGTGCAGAATATAAGGCATTCAAAGAGCGTGTAAAACAGCATTACTCCTGCTATTAAAAACTTGATTTGACAAATATCTTAGGAATTGACCATATTTCTAAAACAATTAGCCTATGTTAAGATATACGTTCTATGTTCATTTAGGACACGTTTTCACCTACAAAAGAAACATAATATTTTTTATGAACAGTGCATTTCGGGGTCGTAAACATTTAGGCATTTATTTGCGAAACGTTCAACAATGCATTTAAGATTTACGCAGAAACAAAAAAAGCGCCCAGTTTACGCCACATTCCCAGTTTATGTCGTGACACCTCGACTCTTCTCGCACACACGTCCCACAGCAGTGTCTCCACGTGTAACGGGCCTTTGACTGTACAATTCAATTATTCAGCTTCACGCCACCTCAAAAAGTTCCCAAGTGATCAAAATAAGACCGTCTTTAGTCTTATGCCTGTATTTTAATTGTGCTAGTGGCTACAGGGGAACGTTGTTGAGAAAAGGGCAACTGGAAGCCTGCAGAGGTTCGCATATGTCACGACTCCTGCCTGCCAAAAACGTCTCGGCCACGTCTGCGGGATTTAATGGTCACGACCAACTTCCTGACGGACCAGCGCGTTAAAACACAAGATCTTTCACGCCATCGGACAAATATCATGTGTTTCAAATAAGTTATGGACGGAATTTTGAATAGTTTACACATTTATGGACTCTACAGGTTCACTAAAACCCGTTTAGTGACTAAATTACCACAATAATAAAAAAAGAACAAATATTCTAATTTTAGTTTAGTTACCCCTATGATAATTTTTTAGATGGAGATTATTCAAAATATAAAGTTAGGCCTACTCTTGATAACCTAACATTGCAACTCTTGTTCTATTTTGCTGCACCACATAAAATCATTTAAAGACTTTAAATTAAATATAAAATATTGATATTAAATATTTCATTTCACTTTAAAATACGAAAAACACGAACATCTCTAAAAATCACCTACTGGATTTCAACGCAAAATCTTGTTAAATATGTCTTCTGCTTTGACACACAAGCTTCATAATCAATTGCGAATGATTTAATGTTGGCTCGCCTGCTAAACGTCTAATGTTGGGCAGGTACTGCGTTAGCTACTACCCAGCAAACATGCGACGTCAGAAAGAAGTTAAAATCAAGTCTGTATCACGTCGGTCAGTCCAGGCCCATTTTTGCACGTCTGGTGGATGTTTAAAACTGGTTCAAAATCTGACAGTCTGACTAGGACCTCAGCTAGACGTCTATGGACGTGCAAGACGAGTTTTCTATCTGAACGTCTGACTAAGACCTTTATTGGATGTCAGTGGACGTGCAAAAGCTGCAACTGAACGGCAGTAATAGACGTTCAAAAGACGTTTAAAAAAGACGTTGCAAAAACTTTCATTCTGGCTTTTCAGTGGACGTCTTCTGAACGTCTAACGAAGTGCCTTTGCTCAGTGGGTAGTTTGTTTAGCTTCGTCTATGTAGATGTGTTGGGTGGAAAGGTTATCTGGCACAGAACATTTGAACCAGGTCTTGGCGTAAAGACTCAGTCTACATTTAAGTAACAAATGCGCTTCAATAACGATCACGGCATTAGAGGGGCGTATGTTGAGCATAAATTACTATTTCACCAAATGTATTTTGTGTTTGAAAATGGAGCAGTTTAGCAACGTTAGCATTAATCAGTTAGCAAACCCTGTCAAATAATAAAACTAAACTTTACCAGTGAGGTATATGTTTAATAATTTACGTTTTTATTTATTTATTTATTTATTAGGCACAGTCTATATCCCAGACTGTCAGATACAACAGGCATTAGAAGACAGGTGACAGGTGAAGACTGAGACCTTTTGACAAAAGAAATCCCAGCCTGCTGTTCCACCGAGACCTGTGACCACTGTAGACCGTTCTGTAGACTGCATGGACGTAATTTGGGGGGGGGACATGTCCCCCTCACTTTTTCAAAAGTCCCCTCCAGTTTTTACGGTTAAAACCAAATATTTATATAGCGACGAATCCATGTCCCCCACACTTTTGAAATCAAAATTACGTCCATGGTAGACTGTACCTCACTTCGCTCTTAAACTGTTTACCTACGCCACCTCACATTATTAAATGAACATTTTCACATATTTTACTGTAAGGGGACAAGCAATGATTGACTACATGTGTGCAGTTATCAGAATATGAGACCTCACTGTACCTTTATATTAAACAGGTAAACACCAGTCAAAATATTCTCTGGGGTGTTCAGCACATTCATTTTGGACCAAGGGTGACCTATTTCTATCTGGGATCAGCAGAGAGCCACCAGCACACAGCTGTCAGAAATCATAACGTAAAAGCCTTGTGATTGTGTTTAACTCGTTTTTTATGACAGTATATAGTGGTATCACATATTCCGACAACAGCTGTCAGAAATGATGACCTGTGGTGATCAGTGGCTCTACAGTCACAGAATCCTGTGGTGCCAGATTTCGGTGTAAAACTGCCTGTCTGCAGGAGTCGGTCTGCCAGAAGGAGAGAAGCTACGTGAGCGCAGGCGGTGGATATCAAGAGCAGGGAAGAACCATCTCTCCTTCACCAACTCAGCAACAACAACGAAAGTGTAAACAGCAAAATAATGACAGTAGGTAACATTAACTCAGTTCTATGTTCCCGTGGTATGATGTGAGAAGGAAAAGTAAATACCTGAATTATTGCCCCTTGTGGTAAATGTGGTAATGTGTGTAGTGAGGAGGTGTGGTGGTCCTCTGCTGCTGAACGGTACTTTCGCACGTCCACCACTGTGATCCCATCTCAGTGGACTTACCGCCTTCAGGTTTTCCCTTGAATTCCTCACCCATCTGGAATAGTCATATGACTTTATGGCTGAAAATATGCACTTTTTTTTTTTACATGATATTAATACTCGTACACTCTACATGATTTTTGTGTATGTACTGTATGTATGTATGTATGTGCCCGTGTGGAAGTTTATGAATGTGTTTTAAATTGTTTTAAGAGAAGAAGGTGATCCGGTTTTTAAGTTTTATGTGGTATGTTCCTTAGGATTTAATCTGGTGTTTGGTATTATCACATTTGTTCTGATCATTTTAGGTGTAGGTGGTTAGGGATACCCGAGATAAATCTGACTGTGAGCTCGTTATTCGGCGTGGTCTGTTTCCAGAAGATTTTCCAGTCCGGACGTTTTACTTGATCTTAACGGGCTATAAAGGACAGTTTACAAAGTATCCTGCGCCAAAAGTAGCGCCAACCGCAAACAAGATCTGACTGGTGAGTATGAAGCAGACGGCACAGAGAGTTACTCATGAATGGGTGACATGTTTGTCCTCTCTGTGTTGAGAAGGGCCCCATTTGTGGCCCTTTGTGAAAGTTCCTAGTCCCGCCCCTTCGTGACATTAATGGTGCATGTAGTTGTTTACTGAACAAAGACACCAGCAATCGCTGACAGAATCAAACGTTTTAGCACACGCGTGCGGTCAAAGCAGTGACCACTAGGTGGCAGTCAAGACTTAAATGGAAGTATTTACAGTACTTGCAAGTCCAGTTCAACAGTCATGGACAGTTCTCCATAAATGTGAAATAAAAGTAGCCATAACTCACAACTTCTGTAGGCTTTCCAAGAACAAAACGTAACAAATAGTTATACTAGTTAATGATTAATATTTAATTATTAAATGTAATGATTAACATAGTGAAACATACATTTATACATACAGTGGCGGTTCCCCCAAGGCCTAATTGAGGCGTGGAGTGAGACACATCACTTATGTGGATGGCGATAAAGCGGCACCAGCAGTATCAGATCTGGGCACCCTATGCTTACTTTTGCTTTTTAAATGCCGGCACCACAGGTTAGTTATCGACCCCTCTAACAGTAGTATATATAATATAATATAAAATCTACAACAAAAATAGACTGATAAACTGTTCATGTGTACAATCAACAACCAGGAGAAATACGAAATGAATGTCATTTAGCTTGTAGAGCTTTGAAGTGTGCACCAGATGGCAGTATAATCCAACTTCTCTCTATCTGAGGTTACGTAAAGAATCCCAGAGTAAGAATGCCTTCCCAGGATCACGTCTCTGTCCCTACTCATCTCCATAACAATAGCAAAAACGAACTTAGGACCAGTCTTTACCCTCTGAAATGCTTAAAAAATATGACTTCAGTTCTCTCCCCTTTCTCAGTCCCTATAAGGCAATGCTGTTTGTCTTTACTTGGAGGAGGGGGGGGGGGGGTATGGAAGATTTCTGGAAAGTTTCTTTCACATGGAAGAAATTCTTTCCACTTAAAAGAGACCAGCCAGGTCTTCTACTGTCACGCTCATTCATTCACTCACTCCCTTCTTGTGCACACACACACACACACACACACACACACACACACACACACACACACACACACACACACACACACACACACACACACACACACACAGAGCTACCTTAGTATTCAGTCAGCCATGCAGCCATGTTCATATGTCACTCACCTCATTACACTTCCAATTTTTCTGAATGAAATTTCAGAGAGCAGTGCAGAGTCAAACCAGGGTTGGTTCCAAGACAAACGGTGAAGTGGGTTTCATCTCTACTTCACTACTCTACTTCACTAGTCTATTTTAACTATCTCTAATGTCCAGTTAGTCCTGACTCTGTCAGACTCTAGTAAGAAACCCTGAGCCTGGATCCTTGCCTTTGATTGTGGGCCCTGCACATTAGTGCAGTCCAGCAGACAGAGAAGTCCGTGTGAGTCATGGTGCCTGTAGACACCGAGCACAATATGAAGCTGCAGGAGAAGAATGAAGAAATAAGATCCTGTGTCCTCCATAAACTCAGGGAAAATGATAAGTGTAAAATTCTTACATTTAAGCTTGGTTGGTCGCTGGTGAATAGGCACTTCGATGGCAGGTTGTTGTGGACATTCATAAGTAGTCCAGGATTAAGGCTTTGTAGTGTTGTGTGGAAGAGGGTCTGTTGTTTCATTAGGGTTTTTTTCACTTGGATAAGAGAAGTAATTAATCTCTGGCTGATGGGGTGAATATAAATAAAAGTGTTTATGAAAGACAGACCTAGCATGAGATGTGTACAGGGTCACGGAGCCCTGTTCAGGTGTGCAGGGGCAGGCCCAATGGGCCGGGGGGGGGGGGGGGGGGTGTTTGGGGCAGCAGAGGATGTGTGAGCATCACCTGGCATGTGAGAGAGAGAACGAGGGATGAGATGAAAAGCAAGTTGCAGATGTGCCCCCCTCCTCTCGGCCTCTCTCATTTCTCTCTCTTTCTCTCTCGTTCCTGTCCTCTCTCTCTCATCTCTCCAGGTTAGAGGAGTGAGTCATTCTCATCACAGCAGGCAGCTAAGCCGGCTCCTCTTCGCCTCTATAAATACACGGCCCTCGCTATATTTGGTGTGGAGGGGGTGCTGTAGCTCAGTGTTAGCATGCGTGCGTGTGTGTGTGTGTGTTTGTGTGTGTGTGTGTGTGTGTGTGGAAACCTCTCACCTGTTCATGCTGTTGCCTGAATCATCGGCTAGGTCACAGTGGTTTACACACGCCTCCTCCGTGTCTTTTGAGAAAGGAATCTTATTGTGTATATATATATCTTATATAAGATTCTTTTCTCATAAGACACAGATGAGGTGTGTGTAAACCCCATATATATATATATATATATATATATATATATATATATATATATATATATATACTGTGTGTGAAGGCACGGCTGGAATGACTTGGTGTGCGGGGGTGGCTAGTGTCTGTCACATTGCTTTATATTCATGGATGATCTCTCATATTAGCATTCTAACAGCCAGACAGCTCCAGATTATGTTGTGGCTAGAGGCATAATGAAATGGTGTGTTTCACTGACTGTGTCTTTGCCTACGTGCCTGTGTGTGTGTGTGTGTGTGTGTGTGTACGTCACTGCAGGTTTTGAACTCTGACCCCCAGAGCTCCTCGTGGCTGTGTCTGGTGGGGGTTGGGGGCAGGTGGTGGGGGTGGGGTTAGACAGTGCTGTCTGAGGGAAGATGGATCTGAGGAGACCATGTTTTGACAATCATGTAGCTGCCCCACTGGAGGAAAGCACACACACACACACACACACACACACACACACACACACACACACACACACACACACACAAATATAATAGAATTTCACACCAATAGAATCAAACAGGAAGAAGTGTTTTTACCTGACGTGCATGCTAACAGACTAAGTGAAACGCTATCATTGGCATGCTAATAACGTAAATAAAGATGAGGTCATACCGGAGGTTTTATTCATAAATAAAGATGAGGTCATAACGGAGGTTTTAACTGGCATCTCTAAACTCCGTTTGAACTCTGTAAAACCAAAATGACAGTCATAGCTCCACTATAAAACAACCATTACAGTGTGAAGAGATCCCCTAAGGTCACAGCCAAAAATGTCCACATGGGGTGAGTGTGGGGTGAGGAACCGACTGGGGCGGACATGCACGGGTCATTTCCAGCGCTGAAGTCGTCTGTGGCGGCAGCGAGAGTGTCTGTTTGCTGATAGGTGAAAACAGATTATGAATCGTATGTGTTTTTTATCCTCCCCCCTCCGTCACTGACTGCCTTTGAACAATGGGGCAGCTTGCTGGCAGGAGGTTGGACCCTTTGCCCCCGGGGTGTTTGTGGGGGTTGGGAAAAGCTGTTGAGGGTATGAAAAGGAGGGTGGGGGTGTGGAGGGGGTGTCCATGCTGTTTGTGTATTGTGTCGTGGCGGAGGTGGTGTGTGACAAGACAAAAAAGACTGCACTAGAAGGCCTGAGGGGGCATGGGGGGTTGCCACAGTTCCTCCAGCAGGAATGTGTTTACCTCACGCACACACACACACACACACACACACACACACACACACACACACCCCTCCCCCAGTTCCATGACCCTCATCGTAGTTCCCAGAATGGATCCTGGTTTGTTAAAATGGATCACTTTGTCCTACACGCTTTTTGTCATTTTCCTCAGTTCTTGACTCTTGACTCTTTCCTTGATCAGAGCAGTTTTAGTAGCTCAGAGGTTTAGTACCTCAGAGTATTAGCACCTTGGAGTATTAATATCTCAGAGTACTTAAGCCCTAGAGTAATAAGGTTGGCTGGAGAACTGCCACTTACATCTACTTCATGTATCCCGCAGCATTCAGTGCTGGCTCTAATTGGCTCCTGTTTCCTGTGTTTTGTGGTTTTAATTCTCCGCAGAATCTTGAAAGGCAGAAAAGACATCTTAGGCACCCCCCCCCCCCCCCCACCCCCGGGTGCCTCCTGGGTGAAATTAATCAGATACATTTCTTCCACACTCTTCCTTCAGAGGTAGTGAGAGAGAGAGAGAGAGAGAGAGAGAGAGAGAGAGAGAGAGAGAGAGAGAGAGTGAGTGAGAGAAAGAGAGTGCCATGAGGAGAACTCTGGGGGGGGGGGGGGGTGCTCTGGGTCCTCTGAGGTAACTGAAATAAAAACACATACAAACACCACCCCCCACAACCCCCACCCCCCAACCCTAGACACACACACACACACACACACACACACACACACACACACACACACACACACACACACACACACACACACACACACACTCTGCCTGCAGCTCCTGGTGTAATTACACTGTTACACTGTTTGGGTTGTTAATGCCACTTTCTTCACAAACAAATAGAAACACAAAGTGGCCGATCCCGTCTGTCACGTTTGTCATCATTTCTGCGACTACGTTCCCCTGTCCCAGGACAACGGTGGCAGTTTATCTCTCACATACATATTTCCAAAAGGCACAGGGCACACCATGATACGACTCTCATGAGCACAAAATTATTTCACATTTTATTAAGCATTTGTCATTTGTCTTAATAACTTTTTTTTCTAAACTAATTGCTCCTTTGGAACGAGTTAAGTCCTTATCTTCTCCGCTTGTGTTTCACAGACTCACCATGGTCCTGTGTAGCTCAGTGTACCTCAGTGTAGTTGCATGTAAACACTATTTGTTGACTATTCTTTGTAGAAGGCTACAAGAGTTTTGGAGTCTTGACGTGTTTTTAAAACTAAACACTGCAGTTAGACAATTTGTGGATCCTGATCCACATATGAATCTGACGTGTGCCAACACTGGACTCTCATTATTACCACAAATAAACATCACTTTGACGTGCTCAAGAGAGAAGACCTAACCAGGCCAGTGTCCACATCAAGGAGAAGAACTCACTCAAGCTTTGTCATTGTTGTTTCCCCTCGTGACTCATGATGACTGTGTGTGTGTGTGTGTGTGTGTGTGTGTGTGTGTGTGTGTGTGTGTGTGTGTGTGTGTGTGTGTGCGCGCGCGCGCGCGCGTGCGCTCACAGGACATGAAGAAAGAGGAAGGCAGTGGCTTTCGTGGTGGTATTCGAAGTGAAACCTGACTTCTGAATAGCTCCCCTGTAGAAGCGTGAGACACCTGGGGCGTGGACGGGTGTCTCTCGCTGAACGAGTGGAACTGCTTCGTCTCCCTCAGAGTCCCGTGACATCTGATTCCCAGAACTACTCTGCCCACAAACCTGCTTGGCGCCTGAAGAGAAACACAGACACAAACACCTCGGCTACAGGGGTCGGCCACGTGGTGCCGTGTCATCAAACTGTCACTTCCTCGTCAGACTGCTACAGTGTTGACGTTGGGGCAGCCAGGAGAACAGAGGCTGTAACACACAACTGGATCTGTTATTCCAGCCTCTCTGTGACCAGCTGGTTCATGGTTTTGCATTTGTAGCCAATGATAGTAAAGATCAGAGATGTGATTCTGATTGTATTTGGTTGGAGTTAAGTAGGAGCACTATGGTCTATATTTTCAAAATAGCCATGATGGTCATTGCACTGTTTAAACCTTTATTGCTTCTCGGCTATGTACATAAATAGCAGCTGTCTCTCTCACACACACCCGAGCACACACAAACTTAGTTCTGAACAGAGCAAGATAAACATACCCAACTGTTACCCAACATGACATTTAGAATCATAGCAACTCTGACACACCTACACACACCCATACACACATGGCTTCCTCTGGTTTGGTTATATAATTTCAATAGTAATAGTAGCTAATATAGGACACACTGTCCCAGGTGCTCAGATGTGACCTACACACACACTTGGATATAAAAAGACCTGAATTCAGAGAGGGAGTGTGAGAATGTGTGTATGTGTGTGTGTGTGTGAGAGAGAGAGAGAGAGAGAGAGAGGGGGGGGGGGGGGTAAGAGTGACACCAGGAAGTGTAACAGAGTAGCAAACACAACGGAGGCTGATTGAGCAGAGAGTAGTGAGAGAGTGGACCAAGATGGAAAGAAAGAATAAAGAAGGGATGAGAAACATGACAGGGTGATTAAGAGGATGAGTGTGTGTGACTAAATGACAAAGAAGGAGGGGGTGGGGCTACAGGAAAAGGAACTGTGTGTGTGTGTGTGTGTGTGTGTGTGGGTGGGTGTATGAATGATGAATAGTGTCTTGAGGAAGTGAGGGATTACACACACACTGGTGGAAGTAGCGCTGTGAAGCCGGAGAGGCCGAGTGTGTGTGGAGAGTGAGAACACACGGCTCTGTCCTGACACACATCTCTCCTCTCTGCGCCTCCTCATCACGGGTCTGTAAGAGTCTCTGTTTCAGGAGGCTCTGCCTCGTTATCTCTCCCTGCGCTGCGGGCTCAGTCTAGGAGGAAGAGAAGTCCTGGTGTGAAGGGTCTGGTCCTCCGTGTTTGCCATATCTGAGGCCTCAGTAGTAAATTAGCCATGCGGTGTCATTTGAGGGCGTGTGTACATGTAGTGCTTCTCAACATTTGCAGGAGTTTGGAGCTTGGTAAGCAGTCAGTCTTACACACTGTGTATCACTTGTTTCCATTTTGTCAGGGCAAAGACACACACACACACACACACACACACAGTACTACACTAGTAAACACACTCCCGTCACCCCAGGACTGCACCAGGGAGGAAGGCACTGAGGCTGAAGTCTCCTGCCAGTGTCACACAGCCACACACACACACACACACACACACACACACACACACACACACACACACACACACACACACACACACACACAGCCCCTGCCCCCACGCAACCAGCACCCACCCACCTACCCCCAACAGTCACGCTGCGAGAGCATCTGTCACCCTCCACCAAACCCTCCACCACCCCGAAACCTCCTGAGCCCCGCCGTGCTCCCCCTCCCCCCCCCCCCCCCTCCTCCCTGGCCTTTGTCTCCTTCCCTGGCTCAGACCCACTCACACACCCAAGCTGCCTCCTTCGCTGTCTGCTCCCTCCTTCCTACAGTGTACCGTGCATACGCCCCTCAGGAAGTCTCCTTCCGCTTCCCGACGCTGCCCGTGTGCTCTCATTTAAGGCTCCCGACCAGACGTCTGCCCCCTTTGCGTGTCTCCGCAGCCCCTCGGTTGGAGATCAGTGCTGTTGGCACGTTGCTCCACAATTAGCCGGCAGCGTCGTGGGCCGGCGGGTGCCAGCGTGTGGTCTCCAAACCCAACACGCCGTGGCCTCGCCGACTCAACGTCCCACTTCCTGAAATCTGCCAGCGTCCTTATGCATCTGTTGGCCAGGCATGGTGCCGGTGCTTGAAGGAAGGGGTGCACAGCAACAGCCTGCCGTCTGCCCGTCGCTGGTGACAGGGACAGGAGGGGACAGCTGGCTGCAGCGGGTGAGTCTGCGCAGACGTTTGAGGGGGTTAAAGGCAATGCAGGTGTTAGCATTAGCATAACAGCATACACCTTTGTGCAGGACTTTCCCAAGGCACTCTTGAGTACACACCACACACACTAGATCACACACTTGGACACACCACACACAAACAACTACCTCGGTCTGCTGCCCACTGACAGTTTGGCCCATGCCGTTAACTGGGTGGTGTGGTTTGGGGTTGCTGTATGACAATCAGTATATAAACAGGAGTGTCTGAGATAAGGTTGTGTCTGTCTGCTACAGGACAGAGACACGTCCCGCTCACTCACTTCCCTCACGAGAGACGTCAGCACCTCTCCGACCTGGTTGACCTTCACCTGTTTTTAAGTTCGAAATCCTGCAGCTGTCCCACAGATGCCCTCCGCAACAATCACGTCCAACCCCGTAGAGTTAACAGGCATGGACCCTTGCTGCTTTTAAGTTTGTAGCTGGAGGACAAAAGTCTTAATATAAGATTGTTTAAATGTCCCACAACCACACAGAAATAACGAGGTCTTTCACACACAGGCCCTGTAGTCCAGAAGCCAAACGTCACTAATTCACTGCCTAAACCAGGGTGCAGTGCCAGGGTCCAAGTACCGGCACCTATTCCAAGTGTCAACAGCTTACTGGAATAATCATTACACCTAATCCATAAAGTGAAGCATGCCATTTTCACATGACTTCATTTCATGAAAACATAGAAGGAAGGGCATAATTTCATCATGTGATTCTTATGCAAACACAACTGTCCTGGGTTTTCCGTGGTAATATGACCGGGAACGCTGGGAATGCTGGGATTCTGGTTGGACCGCTGGTAGCGACGTTCCCGTCGCTGTCGAGCGGATTGTTGTGGTAGCTGCTGTGCGTAACCAAGCTGTTTGCGCTGAGCTGTACGATGCTTGTTTGGTCGCCTAGTAACACGAGTGCATGAAAACACTGAGCTCTCCTGTGTCGGACCAGCAATTCCAGCCACGTGAAACTCATTCAGTCACTTAAACTGTACAAACAAAAGTCATATTATCAAGAGAACACACATTTTCAATTTCATTTTCAATTTTTCCTATTACACATATGTTTTCAGTTGTCCTTTGAGTGGTTGGAACAGTTTTATTCAGTCACTTTGATAAACAGAGACAGTGCCTCACACTCCAAAGGTCATGTGTGTCACCCTGAGGGGATTTTCTTTTACATTGAACTGACCCAGCATGAGTACACTCACAGACACAGCATGTGATGTAACCCACCGCCACTGAGACATTCTCCCTCCCATAGTTCTCTGCTTCTGAACTCAACTTTGAACCTTTTGGGGAAGTAGCACAACCAAACCAAAGTCAATCCTGTGTGTATCAAGGTACTTTTGTTTTTGGTAATTGTCTGTACTTCCTCTATCTCTCAGTCACTGTTCATAAATAGCGTTTGGAGTATTTGAAACTATTCCACAGGCTGACTTACTGTGTATTCAGGAATGGGAACTTGTAAGACCAATTAGGGAACTTTTTTTTTTTTTTTTGCTGTATTTGCATTTCATTGTAAATTTGCTGAGTAAGGACTAAACCTGACTAAGGACCTCATAAAAGTACCCAAAAGTACTACTAAAAACCCAAAAGTAAGAGAGGGGAGTGAACTGGCTGGCTTCTTCTCCAGAGTTCCCCTCACCATCCTGCAGCGTTGCCCACTCCACACACTGCACTGTACCCGAACATGAGCAAAGCGCATCAGCCATTTGTCTGTCAAGCACCATCTGTCCTGTCCTCTGGCAGCATGCCTTACTCTCGCATGTTCAGGCTTGCAGGAGTATATCCACACAGCCTCGTCCGTCCACGCCCTAGAGGCCCACCGATCAGGTGGGAACCCACGCGCGAGTATCCGTGCTACTTTCAGTCCGAACAAGAGAATATGAGGATATCTCACCCTCTGTAATTACCCCAGGCACAGGAAACTTTCACTGTGCCACAGTGAAAAGACAAGGTTTGAGTCTTGTGTGTGTTCGTATCTGTTTTTCAAGTGGTCCTGTCTGGAACAGGAGCAGAACCCCCCCCCCCCTCCTTTTCAGGAAGCTTGCTACTGATCCCACGCTGGCATTTTTCCCAGGATACCCCTCCGCCCTGACACCCATCTCCTTTTCTACTCTGCGGCCCCTCCCCCCAACCCCCACCTCTCCTCGGCCCTCGGCCCCCCCGCCCTTCCCCCACCCGTCTCTTCCTCCTGTCCTCTGCCAGTTCCCAAGACAAACAAAGACTGTAGTTTGTCTGGGCTCCAGCGAGGGTAGAATGAATGGTGGGACTAAAAGCATGAGCTTTCTCTCCCTCTCTTTCTCAGTCTCACTCTCATTCTTTACAGAATCACTGCACTGTTGTCTTTTGTTTCTCCGGCTGTGTGTGGTGAGGTCTGGGGTGGATTTCCATGCTGCCTACCTGCCAGTTTCTAAGGCATGCTGCACCTCTTGAAAACTTTTTGCCTTTTTTATCTCAGGTTTAGTTTTTTTTTTTAAAGCTTGAATATTTTATTATCTCACATGCAGGAAATTCAGCATACGTCATCATCTCAGAGATCTTCTACCTAATGTGGGGCTGGGGTGCAGGGGCTGTCGAGACGAATGTGTGACGTTTCCCAGGAGTGAGAGAAATCCCGTAGGAGGAAGCCTGCTTGATCCTTGTTGGGGAGCAGATGGTTTGCCTGCTCGCATGTTGAAGGCTTTCATCCAGTCGGGTAAAGTCTGATACAGGGAAGCTGATTTGATCAGACAACGGCTCCATTAAGCACGGTGTGAATGTATGGACTTTTTCCTCCTAGTGCCTCATGCGGCCTGGGTAGATTTATTCGCTCACTCCTCCCCCATCTTGGGTCACATGCCTTTAGACTCCAGGCTGTTTATTGAAACAAAGCACTTGGTTGTGGGTTGAGCTGGCCCTTTCTCCTCAAACCCTGCACAGAGCTTTGTGTACTGTAATAAATATCAGGGAGATGGCTGGTCAAGTCATGATTACTCCGTGCCTCTTACACAACTGTTTCGTTCAACTGCACAGGGTTAACTGATTGATGAGATAAATGATTCATTGCTCAATAGGTCACTGCAGTTGAGATCCTGGCGTGGAGATATCCATCTTGTTGAATAACTGGACAAGGAGCAAAGATGTTTCTTTACTTTGCTTTTTCTCTGAACAAAGGCTCCGTTAGAGCAAATCTTGTCTCAACATGTTTCCACGCGAATGTTTTCTTTGGACCGCTCCCAGCTCCCCCTGCGGAAGAAGTGCAGCAATGACCACATAAAAACGGACGACACACCGGAGCGCTTAGCTTGTAATCAATCATTCATGGTGCCCAAAATAGCCCAGTGCATTCTACAGTTCTTGTTTTAATCTGCTCATAGTAAATATTTTATTATAGCGTACCATTTAGGTTCAAGGGAATCTTGTACTACACAGTTTAGATTGTTTTTAAACCTTTGAAGGTGTTGCAAGAATGGTTGTAAGTGTGGTTTAAATCAGACGAACATTCCTCCTCTCTGACCCAACATTCCAGACACACATGTGCTCCTGCTGTAGAGAGCGGCAGGAAACGCTTTCGCAATGCTGCTTTTTTTCCCTCTTCCTTCCAGGAATAAAGAATGCTGGAGATGGGGTTTAATAGAGTGAGAGAGAAGAGAGATAGAGGAGACGGAGAAAGAGAGAGATAGAGGGAGACAGTGTCTGGCGAAGAATCAGGAGAAGACTGACAGCTGCATATGTTTAGCCTAAAGCAGGCATGTACTCACAAGCACCTTCTCCTTGCTTGTTCCTGCGCTCTGCATTGTGGGAAAGCCACTGTGACTGCATCACTGTTTGTCATGACTTACAACCCTCAGATGTCAGAGTAGCTTACAAGTCCCCAAGCAAATATTACACAGTCACTGACGCATGATGTCATCCCTTAGAAACTTCTGCACAGGAGCAGTAGTGGGTTGTTGTCAGCTGACACGAAAGGCCGGGGAATTGACCGAACCACATTCTCCTCAGGACAAGGGCTCTAGCAGCGTTCACGCCATTCCTGCATTTTTCTCTAGGGAGCCAGTCTATCAATAGCCGCCCATGTTCATGTGAAAGAATGTGGTCGTACAAGACAGATTCAGCTCATGTCTACGCCAAGTTTAGGCAAAGTTATCACAAGGGAACTTAATGTTGAGCTTGCAGATTTGTTCTGGAATATGTGTCTGAGTAGCCATCTTTCTCAAGGTCAGCTCTAACAATGCAGAACGCTTCGGTTCTATATATATATTCTTTGAAGCAGACGTTTCTGTTACTATTACAGCAAAACATCAAAGAGGAGAAATAAAATACCCTTTCATTAAGTCCCAACATTTTGAGCACTTATGAAAACCCTTCACCTCTGAAAAATAAAATACTTTATATCATTTTAAGCAGTCCAAGGGTGAGATGTTGCTCAGTCTGGAGAGAAACCAAACTCCGCATACCACACATGCTTAAGGGTCCTGCGTCTCCTTTTACAATAAGCAGTAAAGAACCCTGGATGCCTGCTCACAGAAGGCATTTATATTGAAGACAGAGATCCAAGCACTCTGACTCTTTGCACTACCATTGTCGTGGGTTTTTGACACTTAAGATTGTGTTTAATGACTGGACTTTCAGTATTAAATGCTGGTGAGTCATACTCTTACAGTAGTCATAAAAACAAGTTACACCAGTATTGAAAGTTCAGCAATACTGAAATGTAGGAATTCATTTTCCTTAACAATACTGGAGTTTGATGATGTAAAAGTGGTTCGTTTTAGATGTATGGTATTCAAACCAGGCAACTTGGAAATAAAGGTTCAAAAAGGATCCAATCATTTCAAAGTTTTAATACGTGGTCATCACGTAAGTGTCATGATAGTAAATACTAAAATACATAGATTCAGAATACAACATTGGAAACAATATGTACAGGAACAATGTTACAAATGTACAGGTCTTTATAAAACAAAGACATCTGGAAAATACAGTGGCCTCAGCCTTGGAGATTCTGGGATTGCTGTAGTCAGTATATCCTACATCAATGTAACCTTTAACTCTGTACAGATGTCATTAGCACAACATTTCACACTAACAATGATTCTTCAAACTGCTGGTTAAATTTTTACGGAACCCATTGTCTAGATGTTACATTTAAACTCAAGGGTGTCATTCTTTTGACATGGTAATTGTATGTAGTAGTACCAGCACATTCACATTCTTTCGTTTACACAAGCATGCCCAAACAGAACAGGCCCAGTTTGTACTCGGTAGCGCTGCTGGTGTGGTGGGGAAGTCCGCCCACGTCCCACGTGTTACAGGGTAACCCGGACAAGAAGTACAGCACACGGCCATGTGTGAACGTTACACCTATGTGCGTTTTAAATAAACAGTTCAAATCAAGCGTAGCGGCTATTAAAAAGCTACAATGGCCGTGGTCCACGGGTTCAGGTTCTTCAGCATTTGATCACGGCAAATCTGCCCCGACCCAGCGTCACTGTCGTCCGTTTCCGACTCGGACTTCGCGCTGTCTTTGCTCAAAAGACCTGAAAATCCAGAACCAAAAATCGTAATGAGGTTGGAGACGTTGCCCGTGTCCATTTCCTCGCCTTCCTCGTCGACCACGGCGTTGGGGGACGTTACTTTTGTCCGTTTGGTGGGAGTTTCGCTGACCGCTGTGGTCTCGGCACCACGCTTCCTGTTGGAACAAGCGGGAGATTTCGGCGCTTGGTGCGAACTCCCTTCGGCTGCTGGACCCGCTTCTGTCTCCACGTCCTCCGGTCGTGTAGGGTCACACCGAGACCCACTAGTCGCAGGAGACACCGGTGGCGCTACCTCAGCACCACTGGAGTCCACTGAAAGGCCGTCTTTATCGTCCAGTACCGAGGGACGAGCGTCCTCCGCGCCCACACCCCGCGTGTCAACGCACTGCTGCGCCCCGGCCGCGTGGCTCTGCTCCGGCGGAGACGCCTCGGAAACCTCGCGGTCGGCCGAAGGCGCCTGGGGCTCCTCACACGCGGGGCTCAGCTTATCTTGGTCCATTAGTTCCCACTCCTTCGCCTCGATATGTTGAGCATTCAGACAGACTCCGGCGTAGTAGTCGCTCAGATACACCTGGCGAGCACTTCGGAGCACCAGAGACACGAGAAGGTTCTTGTGCAGTTTGATGCCTCCTCGTTGAACTCGAGAGTTGTAGATCTTCCCCAAGGAAATGCTCATTATCCGATGGGCTTCCACTTTGTATTCCATAGTTGTATCGATTCAGAAAGACACCAAAAATAAAATTGGTCTAGTTTCAAAGTTCAGCTCAGAGCGTCTCGGTCGTTACCAAGTCCGCTCTCGTCCGGTCTCTCACTGAAATGCTCCAAAAAAAGTTAAGAGGCTATCTCCCAAGAGTAGAAATCACATGTACTACACCAAAACGGAGAGTTTTAAAAATAAAACCGCCTTCTTGATCCTCCACTAGGGCGTTGTGTTGTTGTAGCTGTTAACTTCCGAAACCAGTGACGTTAAATAAAAGCGCATCGCTATTATTCATAAATAATACTACTGATTTTTTTGGGAGGTCTTTGGGTGTATATTACGAAATTACATTACCATCCGTAACGTCTCTCCCCCAACAACAACCCGGAGAGGAATGAGAGCGTTTCTATTTTTAGCCCCTTTTATACCCAAACGTCGTAACTACGCTGGCCAATTAGATCGCGAGGAGAACGGCACTAACGTTTGGAAAAACGCCCCGCCAAATCTATAAGGACCAATTGACAAACACTATGGACAGTACTGGCGTTTAAATACTAACGTGGGAGAAATATTTAAAGGGACCAAAATGTTTTTAAGGGCTAAATTGAAATTAATTCTGAAAATTGAGAAAATATTAAGAACGATTTAAATAATAACATTGGAAAATAAATCCGCTGTGTGGGCCATTAATGCTGTAGCCATGAGTCTCAGATTCTTTCCTCGCGGATATCGATTACGAATGTACGTTATAAGACAAACACGAAACGGTAATAACAGTTTTCCCCAAACAACACTAAAGTATTCAAGTATTTCACCTTTTGTTCGTACACTGAGTAAGTTTATTGGTCGTATATTCTCTGAGCTACGCGGAAATAAAATGCTCGTTTCCCCTTTAATGTGTTTTTTTCTACTAACTTCCTGGACTGATGTAATGTTTGTGGCCTCTACAGTCGTGTCACGTGACCCATTGTGCAAATCCTCTGCGGTGTCTGGGCAAATGTGAATGGAGCCGTTAGTAGGGGGAGGGGAGACGGGGTTTTGTTTCAAGAAACAGTTAGCCAAATATGCCACTGCCTAGCTAAATAAATAGCCGAAGGTCTCACAAAGACTAGCGTACGAATAAATGTATAACAAAAACAGTTTTGTAATCGTGGGTTATTTTTGCTGGGAAAGAGTTAAGCGTGAATTAGACACGGGTGATAAACACAACCCGACAGGGAGAGCGAGGTGACGTATCACGCTTTAAAAAGCGCAGTGTGTTTACATGGAGGGAGCAGCGGAAATCTCGCTTCTGTGGCCGCATTATTACCACCATCAGCACTTACAATAAATATACTGTGTTGTCACTTTACAGTCCGCTTTCGCTACTATGAAACATGCAGTATACTTGTGAGATCTTGTCAGACATTATACTTGAACACGCTACTTCACTGAGTAATGGTGAGCTATATCTGTGTTGTCAATATTGCGTCAGAAATGGTGCCTTTAACTCCATGACGTGTGGTGCATCACTATATATATATATATATATATATATATATATATATATATATATATATATATATATATATATATATATATATATATATATCCGAGCGAGCAAAACATATTTACAGCATTTAAGTACTGTCAGTAATTAGGTTAGGACTGAGTTGGTGACAGTGACTTTCTTGACCTTTTTAATGAAGAACTGAATTACAATCATCTCCGCAAATTACTCGTGAAATGAAACACAAACATTACATATACACAAACATTACTGAGATATTTAATTAGGCTAATATAATGGTTATTTCCTGGGATTGTCGTGGCGCTTCTAAAATGACCTTCGACCCGGATGAAATATCACTCAGTAATGGCGTCAAAGAAGATAGAAGTCCCGTCTGGCATGTAAACAATACTCCAAATCCATCCCATCTTTCATGATATTGGAGGAAAGCAACGTGGTCATAGCAACCGGGTTTTGTACTATGTCTTATTCACCTGGGAGTCATTTTATGTTGTCAGCATAATGTCGATGGAAGATCCGTTCTTCGTCGTCAAAGGGTAAGTAGTGTCGTAAGTCATTAACCTAGTTAGCTAGTTTAGCAAATTTGGAGTCTAACCGCAGCGTTTCCAGGGCCTGAACAATAGGTTAGCTAGCTAGCCCGCTACTTTAAATATCTAGCCAGTGTACATGTGTTATGTAACAGAATAGCTCATTAATCTGGGGGTCTTTGTCAACGTCGGGCTACAAACACAAATTAAACCATTTGCCTGTTTTGTCATATAACAAAGTTAGCCTGTGTTCTAGTAGCTTTGGCAGTGCTAACAAGATATGCTAGCTAGTTAGCTAACACAATAATGTTTCTTGTTACATTGGTATCTGGCATGTAAGGTTTTAAGACTCTTTCCTCCACCTTCTATAATTTGCTTTAAGGTCTTTTTAAAATACCAAAATATTTGTTTAGGTGTTCTTTAAACTGTAGTTGACAGCTATCTGTTCAAGTTTAGATTGCTGTCTAGCTATTTTGCTAATTTCCTTGAGCCGAAATTTGAGGCAGATTTGATTGTCATATCTAACTATATGTTAACACATTGCAAATGTGTATGAATGTAATTGAACAGTATAGGTTTATCTGTTAACTATAATTATGTATGTTTAAATGGAGAGGATGTGCGAAGGGACATGTCTTCTGTCATTAGTTTCGGACAAGACTTTCACTAGTGATGCTATGGAAATTAACTAGTTTGCTAACGTCAATTCACAGAAACACAACCGTATTTTTAGCTACTCTATGCAAAATAATCAATACTCACGGAAGCATTTTAACATTTTTTCCACTTTTTAAGTTCTCAATGTGCACGGAATAATTAATTTACGATGTTTAGAGAGGTCCAGAAGGCTCTTAACACAGCGCAAGGCCTGCATCAGAGATGGAACGAGTTACTACAGGATCCTGGCGGTGCCACCAAGGAGGAGATCGACTGGACCACCAATGAGTTGAGGAACAGTTTGAGGTCCATCGAGTGGGACCTCGAGGACTTGGATGAGACCATTAATATCCTTGCAGTGCTTTTGAGTCTCATAGTTGTAGAGGCATCATCATCATTAACAGTGCTGGTTCCAGCATTAATGCCTTAACAGTAATTTCAAGCATTGTTGAAGCAAATCCACGGAAGTTTAATCTTGATACTGTGGAGCTGACCAAGCGGAAAGCCTTCATCACCAGCACAAGGCAGGCAGTGAAGGTGAGTTAACTGTAATGGGATGTTGTGCACTTTCTTTGATTACATTTTAATACTAGTGAAACATGTACTGTACTCGCAAATTCGGATTTGCCCCCTAGTTTGTTTCTATCTGTTTTTCAGGAAATGAAAGACCACATGGCCAGTCCAATGGCTGTATCTGTGTCAGACAAGAAAAACAGACAGGTTTGTGATTACTTATTTAAATGAGCTTATGTTAATATTAACTGAAAATTAACTGATACATTATATCTAAATACTTCATCTCAGGTTGTATGATGTATGTTCATGCTGATTGTGTTGAACATATCGATTTCTCCATTGAGAAATATATTTGTTTTAACAAAATTTTACATTACAACTGTTATCAATAGCATGTTATTCAATGAAGTGTGCTCTGTAATATCCGTGTCAGGCTCTGCTGGCGGATGGGGGGTCTCGTGGCCCAATCTGGCAACCAGGAGGAGATAAGTACACCCGTTTGGATCAAGAGCTGCAGACAGCCAATTCCCAGTTTATTGAAGAGCAGCAGACACAGCAGCAGGTAGGAAGGTGGAGCGTATAGTCATGATTGTAGCACAGTGCAGGGCTGCGTTCCTTATGATGGACCTTTTTTCTTTGGTGAAAATATGTATTTTAGGAAGAGAAGCTATTCAGGAGCATGCAAACAACCAAGCAGCAATCAGTTAATTAACAGCTCAACATTTTGCTGTATCGTGTTGCTGGATTGGTTATGAAGTGACATGTTTGCGTGGGTGGGTGTGCGTGTTGTGTGGTAGGTCATAGCAGAGCAGCAAGATGAGCAGTTGGAACTGGTGTCTGGGACCATTGGTGTCTTGAAGAACATGTCCCAAAGGATTGGACAGGAGCTTGACGAACAGGCGGTGTAAGCAAATCTGATAACTTGTTTGGTTTTGATTTTTTGGACTTTAAACAGGTGATATTGCTAAAACTATACAGTCCTTGTTTTCATACAAACATGAGCAAAATGTAGAATAATATGTAAAATGGGAGAATTATATTACATTTACCAAGACATAAAACTTTTAATCTTGGAGAGATTATTTAAGGAATTTTCTAAGGAACTTTTTAGTCTGAAAAATTTATATAATACATTTTTAATATATATATAATCAATCTACAGAATATTTTAGGTGTGTAGCTGCATAGTACACTAGTAAAAGATGAAGATACATTCAAAACTGATGATTAAACAGGATGTTTTGGAAAGAGGTCCTTCATCAGCTGTGCAAGCAAAGTGCTTCTGAATTAATAGGAGGAGGAACCAGCATGTATATAAAGAAATGTTGATGTTGAAATCATAACATTCATTCTGTGGGTTTCCAAGAGTTTATATGAGTACTTTTTCTTTGAGTTTCTTAATTTCATTGCTGCTGTAACAAACAGCTTGCAGTTCAAACATATGTTATTAATGCAGGGTCCATTAGTATTAAAATGCCTCGCTACTAGAGAGGAATCCTTCATTCTGATGGTGTTTTAACAAACATGCTCTCAGTTTCTCCATTGAAAAGCTTGCTGGTCATTTTGCTGATCTTGCAATGCAACCAAACATTTTCAATGGCTGTCTGCAGAATGCTTGATGACTTTGGTCATGAGGTGGATAACACCCAGTCAAAACTGGATAATGTGATGAAGAAGTTGGCTAAAGTGTCCCACATGACCAGTGGTAAGTAACCCAAGGGCTGGATCAACAGATTTACTTATTTTAGTTTCTCTATTTTAGGTATGGTGATTGTGATTTTAAAGAGCACAGTTAGGCTTAAACGCATTAAACTGTATTGTTCTTTAAAATACTTTTATTTAGTGAACTAACAACTGGATGTACCAATAGAACATGTTTAAGAGGGAATTCAACCATGAATGCACTTCCTGTTCGGATCCACCCCATGTTTCCTGGAGTTAGAGAGTTCAGGGGAGAGGACGCCCGGGCTTGTAAGACTGCGGCCCTTATAAGGCATCAGGTGATGAACGCAGGAAGTGTGGCCTCAGGGACTCTCAGAGGAAGTTCTTGGTTCAGAGTGGTGATTGGTGGAAAAAAAGGGTTACAGTCAGATATATACAAAGTAAATAAAGACATGGGCAATGATGTTATACTAACAACAATGGAAATTACTCAATGTCAGTACAGAATGTCGAGCCTTGGATGAGCAGTGAGAAACGCGACACAAGACTTCCGTCTAACCGTCTGACGGCTTTGCCTCCACAGACCGGCGGCAGTGGTGCGCGATCGGTGTTTTGATGGCCATTCTGTTTGTCGTGATCATCCTCCTCATTGTGCTGTAATCTGCGCCGGGTTCCCCTCCACTACAGCCGTCCTCACGTGCCCAGATTATCTAAAAAACGAAGGTGCTTTGGGGAAAGGAAACCGCCGTCCACTCCGGTCTGTGCTCACACTGTCAGCTGCTGAGTACTGGGCTTCTTTTGCAATCGTACAGGCAATCCCAGAATGCCACTGGTGTGGGTCTTCTGTTCTGCTTGCTTATCTGTAAATGTCTTGTTTGTGTGTGTGTGTGTGTGTGTGTGTGTGTGTGTGTTGGTGAAGCCTCAGAATCTTGTAGTAATGGTGGCCTGCTTCACTTACTACTTCTGTAAGTGTGTTACTCTGGAGAGTCGAGTTGGGGCTTTGAAATATAGAGTCGTGCTGCAGGGTAAAAGTTTTGCAACTTTAGCTTTTAAAATCTTTTGTGTTATTAATGTTAGATGGTTAGAAATTTGAAGTTAACATTTTGTTTTCTTTTTTTTACACAGACGTTCTAGGGCTAATTATCAACCACTTGCTTCATGTAATGCTGACTTGTTCACTTTATTAACAGTATGTTCCAATGGTTTCTCTTGGTACCAACTAATGACGTTAAATTCATACTAAACACTGGAGGTTCAAGAGTTGCATGGGTTTTTTTTAAGCAGGTATTTCATTCATGGCACTAACATTGCTAAACACTTACTGTAACATTATGCCCCTTTTGTGTGATATTTCTCTTTTCAGTTGTGTTCCAGATAATCAATTATGTAGAGAAAAAAATGATTCGCAACACTAAATTAACAGCTGCTCAAGATGCCGGATGTTAAGTTTGTTAGGACTGTAACCACTATGAGCTTGTATGATTTAGTAGAGGACTTTATGCAAGGTGTCTTGGTGCAGTGAGGGAAAGACACCTTACTGCAGCAAAAAGCAGCACCTCGTTTGTCAGGACCTCTACAGCGGGACTTTTCCACACCCTGTGGTGTTGGTTTTCGTCAGCACACACCGATAGCTCTTTTTCCACTGGGCAGCCTCACGTATGATGTAGATGTGTTCCTGCTAGGCAGGTTGGGCGTACACTGCTACAACCAAGGTAGTTTTGCACTGAGCGTAACAGCAGGAGTGTAAAATTGTTTGGGTACTGCGTTCTTGCAATGGATTCTTGAAAATAAGCAGTTTAGATCGGAGTAGGGGGTTTTCATTTGTAGTCAGAACAGAAGATTAACGTAGATTTCTTGTAGCACTGGAGGGATTTGTCCCTTATGAAATCATATTTTACGTCTTTTTTTGCAGATTAACTTTTTGACCACTATGAAGTCCCCTGTTATCAAGTTTGGTTATTGTTTCACTCCTCTCCCCAGCCACATTTATGGCTGTTTCAGATTTATTTATTGGTTTTTGATGGTTAGGTGCAAAAATGAATGTACTTCTTACCAATGTACTTTCAACCTATTTTCTTTCTACCTATGTATGTCATTGCTAAGCCATTTTAATGTTGTCATCTTGAGCTAATTTCTTGTTCAGGTTCCTATTTTCCATGCAACAAACTGTCATGTAATATTGTCAAACTAATTTGTCTCAGTATTTTTTTATTGCTTTGAATGAGCAATAAGTAGAATGTCTTATTACAACCGATATGATTAGTAATTTGAGGTATATCCAACAAAACTTGACCTGCTGCTTAAGGCTGTTTCTGAAACGGTGGTGTTTCAGGACCCAGTGTTGCCTCAAAGTTTGAAGGTGTTTTCCTGTTCCTTGTGACTAGCCCTCAGATCGGCAACACGCCGTTCTAATACTACAGTACAGCACAGTACTTCCGCAGTGTTGCTATTCTTCCTGTCGTCAAAACAAGAAAAACATGCTCATTTTCCAGTGGCCTGAATAAATGATTATTAACTTTAGGTTGTTTGCTAGAAGGATTCTGGTTTATTGGACAGCGTGTTTAAAGTTGCTGTGAAGTGTATAACACACTCTAGGTAGTGCCTTAGTGTAACACACAGGACATGCAAAGTGAGTCATGAGTTTGACTTGAAGGTCTCGTGTCTCTGTCCAACCCAAAACACCTTTTACAGAACATTGCAGATTCTGTAATGTTCATATTGGATTTGACTTCTGTATTATGGAGGTACAGTTCTGCTAGTATGTCTTGGAAACAGTATTCTTAAATGACAATAACGAAGGTTTCACAAATCCCCTTTCATGTTTATTTTTAGTCATGCCTTAGTTTGTTTTCACAGTAGCTCTTCCCTTTTTCTTTTGTTTTAAAGTCATTTAACTCTTTATTATCATGTTGTCAGACTGTTGGACCAATATTATTTGGTAGTTATATTGGGACAGGACCACAGTGTTCTATAGAGGATTGGGAATAAAATAGCAGGCACATTTGATTGTCTGGTCCCAAACAAAAGCGTTTCCCTATGTTTACGTTTTACTGCAGAGTGTTTACTTGGTGTAAAGCCCGAGTGTCACGTTGTTATGCAGTGTTACAATATAGACCAAGTAAACCATGATGTGAGTTGCACAGTGGACTCCCTGGTCAGCAGAAGCCATGCACAGAGCAGAGAGACTGGCTGCGGATGTGCTTTGGTGGTTTCTTACGATTTGTGTCATTCTGTGTTGGTTTGATGTACTGAGAGAATGACCCCCCCCCCCCCCCCCCCCCACCTCTTTTGTGAAATTCCATCCCATGATCCTGTGTGTCCATTATGACATGGAGTTCCTTTGAACCTATTAAACGCAGGTCACTGCTGAACATCTTTGGTGTCGACGTGGTTTATTTATCTGTTTTTGAGTGTGGTCTGTACGTGACGAAAGACTATTCTGAAACTATATCTGTACTGCATCTTAAAGGTCATTAGTTGGTTTGTGCTACACGTGTGCACAGCTGTACCGCTCTCACGTCTTTCTGTAAAACCCGGCTGAGTGCATATTGACCCCACTAGACACGGTGGCCGGGACTGTTCTGAGCTGTGGCCTATTGATCTAGTCTTCCAGGGAGCTGTAGGGGGGTGTTGTAAGGAGGAGTGGTGGGGGTTTCAGCCCTGCTCCCGGCCCAGGTCCACTTCTCCTCCCCCAGACTTCAAACCATCGTCCTCCTGATTAGTCAAGACTTCAGCCAGATGAACCTCCCCAACATGGTACATCAGATCCAACATTTATGTTTGTCAAACAGTACAGCTAATTGTATTTTAATTGTTGTATCTAATTGTTTTTTATTCTTAGCATGTTTTAATACTGTTGTAGAGAATGAGATTCTAAGGTGATATTTGTTTTGACAAATAAATAAATAAATACGATGTCTCCAGAAACGGCGCCGTCAGACAACCAAGACATTTGGCACAATTGTGGTAACACTTGCAACCGGATAAGAACAAGTCATTTTTCCATAGCTTGAGGGTTTCTAATTATGGTGTGGGTGTGGGTGGATGGGTGTGTTTGTGTGTGTGGGTGGGTAGCAGGTGCACGGTGCAGGTTCTCCACTCCTGGGGTGTCCTGGGGTAAGTGGAGGGTACAGCTGAGCCCCACGGCCCCATGGGAAAGCAGGAGTGGGCGGATAGACATGCTGCCGACAGCTTGGCTCATTAGCATTGCAATGCAGGGTCCAGGAACACGTGCACACACACACACACACACACACACGTGCACACAGGCACGTACACACACACACACTGCCTATCTAGCCTCCATCTTTCCAGATTTGATAAGTATGACTGATGTTCTCCAGGTCTTCCACACATCTCGCCTACTACCCGGGTCGTCACCACAGTAAATGATGGTTCAAAGAGGTATTCCTGTGAAATGGATGGTACCACACGTCAAGTAAGTCTGTAAAAGCCTCACCCACGACTCCCTGACTCATCACGTCATCATTCTTAATGCTTGTACCATATTGATGTCACGGAAGACCTATATTAATATCTACACCTATATATATATATTATATACACACATACAGGAGGATCCCTTATCAGGACTAAGCATGGTAAACACTGTGTTAAGACTTGTACCTGAAAGCCACTGGGGCTTCCCGAATTACAGTATGAGATTAGTAAGTATAGGGCAGTTATGTATGACTGTCTTCTCAGACACAGAAACATCTGAAGAATTGTCTATGCAGCGTGGGGTTATAGTTCTGTCTAAACTACTGTACCTCCCTTCATGTTGCGGTCCTTTGGTTTAAAGAAAAGATCCAACACTCCAGTCACTATTCTACACATTCAGTACCGTCTGCCTGCTAGTTTTGTCAGAGGCAAAAAGAAAGCGCTGACTTAAAAGCCACACGATAAGTAACCACAGCAAATTCATTTTTAGCACAGAAATGGCAGAAACAACCAACATCAAACCACATCCACCATGATGTAGTAGCAGGGTGGTTTCCAACCCCTGGTCCACTCCCGACTGGGCTGTTGTAGACCAAGAGCAGCCTGGAGAAGCAGGCTAAGGCCAGCCTGAGAGAGGTCTCTACTGTACAAGTCCTGTAGGTCTACAGACATACCGGTCCTGTGGAGATTGGGAACCTAGTCCCTGGCCCCATGATCATCCAGGTGAGTGGGGAGCTGATGGTCCAGACCACCTCACTGTGTGGTTCTGGAGCACGAGCCAAAAGTCTGAAGACAACAAACTACAAACGAGTCTTCAATGGTCAACAGAAGAAGAAAGGCAGGGTTATCACTGAAGGAGTCACAGCTCCAGGGACCCGTCCGAGGTTTTCAGTGACAGAAACGGAGCTCTTCTTCAGTCTGTCTTACTTCCGAGGTTCACCACAACTACAACAGTGCAGGAAGCGGGGGGTTGAAAGTCAGTGTTAACAGGTGCAGTCCAAGTCAGTGACGTGAGGGGAGCCACCCACCCCCGGTCTGGGCCGTGCGGTCAGCGGGTGGGGGCGGTGGGCGGTCGAAGGGGAAGCACGCGCAGCGAGGTCGTGGTGCTCTGGGTCATCAGACGTGTCACCACATCCAGGCTCAGGCCTGCTACCTTCTCGCCGTTAACTTCCACGATCTCGTCTCCCGCCCCCAGCAGCCCCGTGTACAGCTTCTGGGTGCCGCTGTCGCCCACGTCTTCCACGTACACACCTACACAGTGCACAGAAGCACGCCGAGTCAGAAATCTCACATTCTGACTCACGGCGTCTGAGGCTCAATGCCGTCAGCACTAGAAAAACAAAGAAGAAAGCAGAGTCTCTTTCCCACTGCATGTCTACCCCTGATTAAATGCACCATGGACTGTAACAAATGTCAGGAGTAACTGTTTAACAACATTCGAAAACTTTATTATACTCAACACTTTATTTTCAGCTACTTTTTACTGTGCTTTCTCCTTAAATATTCATTTAGCCCACAGCTGTAGTGTAGTAGAGTCCAGTTATATTTACCATTATGACTGAGCAAATATGCAAATATATACCGTATATACACTGTCTTACCCGAGTCCTGCCTGCCTTTCCCGCGGGAGATGAGGAAGCCGAAGGTGCCGTCGGGCGGCCGGCCGAGCTCCAGCAGCAGCGTGCCGTCGGGGAAGGTCTGGGACACCCTCCCCACCGACCGCAGGGCACTGGGCCGACCCACGTCCTCCACGCTCAAGGAACGCATCAACCCCCTGCACACATCTGCAGGTTTTAGGCCTCCATCTCAAGGGTCTGATACATGTTCACACACACATGCACACGCATCCACAAACACCTGCACATCTACAAGGAAGTGCGATTATCACCGTTAACATATATACCAGACATCTGAATGATATATAAATAATACCTTCAAGATCAAATTTCGGTTTCCATGTACTATAAATCACATTTCGATTATAAAAAGTATTTTCAGCCTAATCAGTGTGTTGCTTCTTTTAAACACAAGCTACACAGGAAGCATATATTGACAGGTAATAAATAAAACCTAAACATGCTCTCGGTGAGAACAGATCATGCCCTAGGAATATATCTGCAAACAGAGCGTGTCTAAAATCACTGCTAGGGTGACATAACTCCTCACATGCCCTTCCATTTGTTGCCTGCTTATTTTTATATCCCTTTTGCCCTCTCTCCCTCTCTCTGTCCCTCTCTCTCCCTCCCTCCATCCCTCTCCCTCCTCCTCTCTCCTCCCCTCCCTCTCTCTGTGAGATCAGAGTAACAACAGGAGCCATTTATAGCATCTCCTTGTCAATGCTTCCGCCTCTCTGACTGGCTCTCGAGGAAGGTGATGTAAGCTACAGCCTTCGTCCTGTCACTCGTACTTAATGGACGCCCCCCAACCCACACACACACACACACATACACACCCCCTTACACACCCACACACACACACCCACTCACTCAACCCCCCCCCCCACACACACACACACACACACACACCCTTACACACCCACACAGCATTCACACAGCTATCAAATCACACGCTCCAGTAGCAGTGACAAACACACATACACACACAGAACATTTCCAGGCAGTGTGTGAACATCATGAATACATTCACATTTTGTCCAGTGTACAGTTTCACAACACACACACACACACACACACACACACACACACACACACACACACACACACACACACTGCTGAAGCTGATATATGCAGACTGATGATCATCTCCTCAATTACATTTCATTCGTTGGCAGCCCTACACACTTCTATTTTTATTCTCTCTCTCTCTCCCTCCCTCTCATGTAGATATGGTGGCTGACCCAGTCAAAGGAAAGTATGCCGCCCCTTGCACTACAAACCAGCTGCGCGCGCACACACACACACACACACACACACACACACACCCCAACATGCCATGTTTCACACTTCATAAGATTGCAACAGATATATAAATAGGGTGCATTGTGGACAAGGACAGCAGAATCATCCTATCAATCTGAATACGTGTCATGTGTAAAATGCGCTAGTTGAAGTTATGAAATGTCAAATAGTCTGAGTCAGATAGGCCTGTACTGAATGTACAAAACACTCTATTTAGCTTTGTGTGTGCGCGTGTACCTGGAAGGGGCGGGGCTACACGGCTCGTCCCCTGGTGTGTACGCACTAGAGCGACCCAGCTTCCTTTTGGGACACTGGAGATTCTGTACTGACGAGGATTTCTTCAACTGGGCAAAGGGAGACCCCTGGTGGCCATAAATGGAACAATTTAATTCGTGTGTAAGCACAATCGAAACCGCTTTTTTCCCCAAACACTAACACCTACGAATCAAGCTCCATGTCACCGAATTGATCATATCACTTTTAAATGACTATTTTTAAAATTATGAAATACAATAGTAATGTGATGGTTATTTCCATGCACATGCAATAATACCCACAATAAAAAGTCTTACAAATCTTACATTAAACCACTAAACTACTACAACTTTAATATGCCTCCATTATTTAACAGAGTATCGACGCATTGTTACTTTGGATTACTCAGCACATTACACTTCAATAAAACATTGCTCAGAACTGGTACTCCAAACATTTCCTTGTACGTCGGACGAGGACGCACCACACGCAGCGACTGCAGCGACGGGGTTTTACGCAGTTGGCCGACCCGAACCGGGTCGGCGGCGGAAGTCTCGGTCCGCGGGCCGAGCTGCTCCACGCTGCCGGCGCGCCCCCTACGGAGCGGCCCGGTACCGGCGCTCAGCCCCATGGCCGAGAAGAACCGTCGCAGGGAGAGTCGAGGCCCGCCGGCCCTCGGCCCCGCGTCGGAGACCCCGCACCTGCAAGCGTGGAACACGTGATCACGTGAGCAGTTCTCACGTTAATTGTCTTAACAGGGGTGATAAGCATGTTCCTTTATCAGATAAAATGTCATGTGTGCATAAGATTATTCATCTCATCAGGCTTGTTTTACTTCATAATTTTACACTGTTAATTCATTGTAATGTTAAGTCACTATGTTAAGTCTGCAAACAGGCAATATAAATCATAACAATAGTAACACCATAGCGACAATAACAACTGTAGGCCTATTCCTGTATGATTTGGACTCCAAATGGCTTCAAATGATTCCATTCTGGTTTTGTACATGACACTGTGTAACCAGGAGGAGGCAGTGTTGTGATGACCTGAATCTGAAGAGATTTTGCCACAACACTCCTTCTCCGTTCTGACCACTTTTCTGACCTACTTTTGGTCCAAAGTACACCAGCACACTGGATTGTGACCCAGAAATGAAAACAGGCTGTGGACTTTACAGCACCAACTTCCTTTGCAACCCCAAGCCAAAAAAAATAGGATTATGCATACAACTAGGAGACAGAACCCTCCAGCCCCAGCCCCTACACCCCCCCACCCTGACTCACGGCGACGGGCCTGGACCGTCTTCCGTCCCTTGGTCTGCTCCAATAGGTCCTTGAACCAGCCCTTCATACTTGTGTCCATGGACAGTTTCAGCAGGTTTGGCTTTTAGAGCTCTTGTGATTTGATTCTGTTCCAAACCTACACAAGAATATTTAATGCATTGGAGACAGAGAGAGAGTGAGTGAGAGAGAGAGAGAGAGAGAGAGAGAGAGAGAGACATCAGGGCTGAATGAATGCCATGCTGAGAGTCCCAGTGAGAGGGAGCAGACCACTAAGCCTCATGGACACACACGAACACACACACACACACACACACACACACACACACACACACACACACACACACACACACACACACACACACACACACACACACACACACACGCCCTCACCGATAACTCACCTTACCAGTGCTTTAACACTGGTTCTTTGTTAAAGCACTTTTGTAACATGGTTGATATACATATTTATGTCTGCATGAATAATGTAGGAATAGAAGGATGTCTGTAATATGATCCATGCACTTTGACATTTGAATTTTTTCATTTTCTGAATCAGTGAACTGATTTTGTAAGAAAGTGCCTCACTCACCCCGAAGCTTCTCCACAAGTCAAATGAAAACATGAAATGTGAATGACATTAAATTCTTCACATCACTGAGACTGACCTGCAGGCTTGGCCCCAGGGTGATCTGGACACACAGCTGTGTCTTCGGACCTGGCGCTGGCTGCAGGACCCTTCTGTCTGGGGCCGGCAGTACCAGACTGGATTCCTGGAGGGCAAAAGTTAACAAGGACTTGGCTGCCTTCTGTCTGATTCTCCTGAGGACTGGACTCCACGTCGCCCCCTGGCTGTGGAAGCTCTCGCTGCACGGGGTGGTTGCTTGGGTGAGGCATGAGACTTATGCCTCTGTGGCCTCTCGCGTGGTCCACTGAGGCAGGCTTCAGAACTGACCTTCTGGACTGGAGAAGAGGAGGGGCAGGACGGAGCATCTGGGAACTCAGCGGGTCCCCAGCAGGGGCTGCTGTGGGGGCATTTGAGTCGAGCGGTGATTTGCCTGCCGGCTCCAGGGCGTAGGGGTTGGGTGGCAAGGCCACGGCACCGTTAGGCAGGCACGTCTCCGCCGGGCCGGGGCCGGGGCCGAGACCGAGACCGCCAGTGCACGGAGACGTCGGGCCCCCAGACCCGCCGATGTACGTCTCTCTGATCGGTTCTATTCGTACCAGGCGGTCGGGCAGGGTGGGAGGCAGCCAGCACTGCACCACCCTTCCCTCCACCTCCCCGTCCGCAGGCGCTACAGGGGAAGGGGTGGAGCTTGCAAGCACACATCCCCCGTCCAGGATGGTCCCACAGGATCCGCACTGCTGGCCCACACCGAGGTGCAGCAGGGCTCCGTGGTGGACCTGCGCTCCACCCATCTCGGCACGGCTGCTGGTGTAGTCGGCCAGGTCGGGTCTGGAGCCCAGCGGGCCCTGCGCCCTCTCCGCGGCCCGTGGGCGCTGGCGTAGGCGCTCCCGGTAGCGCGTCTCGGCGTCCTTCTCCGACTCGTCCTGGAAGCGCACGCGGGTGGGGGAGGGGCGGCGACGGCTGCTGCTAGTGGAGTCGCCGCTGGAGGAGTCGCTAATGTTCCCCGAGCCCCCCCACGACATCCCCGACACCCCATCGACCCGCCCTGTCACGGGAGCCCCGACCCGGGACAGCAGCGCCCTAAACACACACACACACACACACACACACACACACACACACACACACACCATTATGAACCTGTTGTATTCTTTACACACAGAAGACACACACAAACAGAGCTACACACGCACAAATGCCAAAGGGGTCAGCGGTCTTCCTTTCCAGCCCACAGACACCACGGCGAGGCCTGCATGCCTGTGGAATTCTTCCCAGCATTCCTGCTGCTCTCCGTAAGGCCACTGCATTCCCCACATACCTCCCACCCATGAAAGGCAGGAGAGCTCACTCAGCACTGGTGGACTTAACACTCCAGCACGCTGCCTGATAAAGGGCTTCGCCAGTCAGGCAGCTGCCCAGTTCTGAAGATCTGAACTTTTGCAAAAATAACTAAATCCAGTAACATATTTAGAACCTGCTGAGCGGTACATATTGGGCTGGGAACTCCAAACCTGGAGAGCAAACCTGGAACAGGTCGATAACACTGCGTGTTGTGTAGGCGAGAGACAGGACCAACACCTGAACTGTGGCCACTGAGATGAACTGATGATTATAATGGGGAATTTCAAAAGTCAAAATTAAGATCAAAACCAGAGTCAGGACTATTACAATTATTTTTTATTGTCATAACTAGAAAATCTGTGGTCTAAGATCATCTCAGCAAGAAATTCCCAGGTCCTTGTCCAACTCAACCAGGAGCATGAATAAGCCAAGGCCATAACTATGTGGTCCTGACTGTAGGCCACAGTAGTGTAGGGCACAGTAGTGTAGGGCACAGTAGTGTAGGCCACAGTAGTGTAGGCCACAGTAGTGTAGGGCACAGTAGTGTAGGCCACAGTAGTGTAGGCCACAGTAGTGTAGGCCACAGTAGTGTAGGGCACAGTGTCGGACCATGCTTAAAATAGTGTAATATAATATAATAAACCAGGGGTGCTCATTACGTCGATCGCGAAGGAACTGTCGGTCGATCGCGAAGGAATGTGCGTAGATCGCGTCACATAAAATAGTAGTAGATGAATCGCACATCTGCACTGACGGTTGTATTTTGATTGACATTCACGGCAGCCAATCTGCAATCCACTCAACAAATTACGTTCGCGAAGAGAGGAGCACGTCTCCATACACACACCGTTCACTAGCCGCCCTGCCTGGACACAACACACACAGCACTACACACTCGCCAACAGGACACATGGCAGTGCAGACGTCTGGTATTTACAGGCCATTCCACGATAGCTACGGCAAAGGCCCCTCGAGCTACAGCGAAGCACGGCCTTGTGGGAACCGTCTCCAGGACTCGCTGTGCGGGCCAAAGATAAGCCACTTCAGTCCACAACACCAACCCCCACCCCTCCATGTCCTAACAGAGAGAGACAGAGGGGAGATGGAGAGAGAGAGAGAGAGAGAGAGAGAGAGAGAGTGATCCAACTCACGGGTTGTCCCTCCGCACGGGCAGGATGGTGTGGTCGGCTTTGAGAGGGTGTGAGCGGCCCTTCATGTGAGCACGTTCCGACTGACGCGTTGCCTGCTGACGGTGAGGACTCAACGGAAGTGGAGCGGCCGAAACAAAGGCCCTGGGTCCAAGAGGAGAGAGAGAGAGGGAGAGAGAGGGAGAGAGAGAGAGAGAGAGAGAGAGAGAGAGAGAGAGAGAGAGAGAGGCCCACGTCAGCTCCAGACACCACGCACGCTCACATGGCAGAGGATTAAGTGGAACAAATCGCCCCTAATTAGGCTGACAAGGCTGTGTGTGTGTGTGAGAGAGAGAGGTATCTGATTATATGTGTAAAGTGGATTATGATAATATTTATGTATTTATGCAGCAAAATGCGTTTGATTACATTATAGAAATATCATGTTTCTATAGTAACAGTCAAAAGAACAAAGGGAAAGAGGTTAAAGTTTAAGGTAAACTAGATCCTACTCTGTGATTCAGTCTTTGCTTTGTGTACCTTTCGGACTGAGAGGAAACTTTAGTCTTGGTTTGTGTACAATAATTTATCTCAAGATAATTTAACAGAAAAACTAAATTTCTAACATTTAATTCATTATGTTACAAATTTAGCCTATTTTTATGTATGTCTATTTGAAGAATTGCTAATACAACCAATGTGAATTAGACTGATAATATACAGTTGTGATCAAATTTATTCAACCCCCACTGAAATAAAGTGTTTTGGCCAGTTTGACATTGATTTTGATCATTTCAGTCATCTTATTTACAATTATATCAAAGAGGCACTTATAAATTAGACAAACATAACATAATATTTATGATGGAATAACCACAAATGTCTTTACTGTGCTCACATCATTATCAGTTTTATTCAACCCCCTAGTGACATTATTTTTTAGTACTTAGTACAACATCCTTTTCCAGTTATGACAGCTTTCAAGCGTGAAGCATAGCTTGACACAAGTGTCTTGCAGCGACCTATGGGTATCTTAGCCCATTCTTCATGGGCAAAAGCCTCCAGTTCAGTCACATTCTTAGGCTTGCGCACTGCAACTGCCTTCTTTAGGTCCCACCAGAGGTTCTCAATTGGATTTAAGTCTGGTGATTGCGATGGCCACTCTAGAATGTTCCAGCCTTTCATGTTCAACCATGCTTTAGTGGACTTGGATGTGTGCTTCGGATCATTGTCCTGTTGGAAGGTCCAACGTCTCCCAAGCCGCAGGTTTGTGACTGACTCCATCACATTTTCCTCCAAGATCTCCTGGTACTGAAGGGAATTCATGGTACCCTGCACACGTTGAAGCTTTCCTGTACCATTAGAAGCAAAACAGCCCCAAAGCATAATTGACCCCCCGCCATGCTTCACAGTAGGCAAGGTGTTCTTTTGTTCATAAGCCTGGTTCTTCCTTCTCCAAACATAGCGCTGGACCATTGTCCCAAACAGTTCTAATTTAGTTTCATCTGACCACAGTACACTGTTCCAAAACCTTTGTGGCTTGTCCACATGACTTTTGGCATACTGCAGTCGACTTTTCTTGTTCTTTGGAGTCAGCAAGGGGGTGCGTCTGGGCGTTCTGGCATGGAGGTCTTCGTTATGCAGTGCGCGCCTTATTGTCTGAGCTGAAACTTCAGTGCCCACATCTGACAGGTCTTTTTTCAGTTCCTTAGCAGTCACGCGGGGATTTTTCTCCACATTACGCTTCAGGTAGCGCACAGCAGTCGCGGTCAGGATCTTCTTTCTGCCACGACCAGGTAACGTTTCCACTGTGCCCTTTAACTTGAACTTGCGAATGATACTTCCGATAGTGTCTCTTGGAATATTTAACAACTTCGCAATCTTTTTATATCCATTGCCATTCTTGTGAAGAGCAATAACCTCTTCTCTTGTCTTCTGGGACCATTCTCTTGCCTTCACCATGCTTGGAAACACACCAGTAGATGTCTAGAAGGAGCTGAGTATCACAGTCCTTTTAAATCTGCCTAATTGGTGCTTATCATGCTTGATTGCTGCTCGTTGACATCCACAGATGTTTTCAATACCTGATGGAAAACACTGGAATGAACCTCTGTTCTTAGGAGTGGTAGTCGTAAAGGGGTTGAATAATTGTGTCAATGAAGAAATCACAAAAAGGCCATTTAATACTTTATGACAAAAAAAATTGATGCTATCTTAGTTGCATTTAGTTCTTTAACAAGTCCTTGTAAGATTTCATTATGAACACAATTACAAATGTGCACTGAATTCCATAAAACCCTTCGCAGCATTGGGGGTTGAATAAATTTGATCACAACTGTAATTATAATACTAGTTTTTTTCTAAAGATATTATACTGTGTACTATTTATTGTAAGGATTTTGTTTGCTAAATGTAGATATACATGAAAGCTTGATGCTTTAATGGTCTCATTGCCATCCCATAATTCCTGTTTAGACCCCCATGTGACATTTGTTCCTTCAACTCTGGAAGGCTTAGACCCCACTCTGTGATCCGCCCATGTTAGACACACCTCCATATAAACATTCCAAGCCCAATATGGACAACTTATATTTCCATGTTTTACATCACCCAATATCCATCTTTCCCCATTGTCTGTCTCTTATTTTAACTTTATTGAACTTTCTTTTATTTTCCTTCTATTGTTCGCTTTTATTGTGCAGTGTCCTTGGGTGTATTGAAAGGCGCTTATTAAATAAAATGTTATTATTATTATTATTATGTTTACATGTAGAACCTGTTGTTTATGGCTGTGATCGGAGTCAGATTAGTACAACAGGCTCTTGTTCTTAGCTAAAGGTTCATTCATGACATCTGAGAGAACTGCACAGAGGAGGTCATGGAAGAGTGCAGTTTGTGTTATCAGTACCTCTGATGGTGTTCCCCGTCATGTAGGGAGATCCCAGAATCACAGTCAGTGTCTGTCAACCCACCTGCGGGGATACATGTGAAACGAATAAACTCCGAATCACACAAGCCACCTGGTTCAATGTCGAACCTCAAAGCACTGCGTAATACATGATTCTCCCGGTTTTGCATTTCTAGATCCACGCTATCAGGGCTGGCGATTATGCCAATCCAAGTCAGATGGTAAACGAGAATCACGGACACTTCTAAGACAGCTTTTTAAAAGTCCCATCCTGTTCACACTGAATATTTGGTAGTCTGGATTTGATTAAGTGACTCCAGTGCTCTGCTACTACATGACAGCGAGGAATGACTCAAGCAAAGTTTTCTCAGCATGACTGTTGTGCTGTGACACAATACGACACGTCATGACTATTGACATTGTGGTGTGACACAATACGACACGTCATGACTATTGACATTGTGGTGTGACACAATACGACACGTCATGACTATTGACATTGTGGTGTGACACAATACGACACGTCATGACTTTTGACATTGTGGTGTGACACAATACGACACGTCATGACTATTGACATTGTGGTGTGACACAATACGACACGTCATGACTATTGACATTGTGGTGTGACACAATACGACACATCATGACTATTGACATTGTGGTGTGACACATATGACATGTCATGACTGTTGACATTGTGGCATAACACGACACATCATGATTGTTGACATTGTGGCGTGACAACACAGCAGGTCATGACCGTTGACATTGTGGCGTGACACAATATGACACGTCATGACTTGAAATTGTGCTGTGACATCAGGACACGTCATGACTGTTGGCATTGTGACGATCTCCTGTCATATGTCCATATTCTACTGGATCTACGCAGGTCTTTCCATGATCTTCGGCTGTTTGCAGAGGAGCTGAACGAGGCTTGAAGATACAGAAAGGCTCATTGTCCAACATTTAAGAGGGAAATCTATTTGCATATATATCAGTCAGTCTAAGGAAACAAGATAATCTGCTACCCCTGCTGTGTGTTCAGCCAAGTCTCTATCAGTCTCATCTCCAATCTGTCTCATCTGTGTCATATTTAGATTAATCTCCAATCTGTCTAATTTGTGTCATATTCAGTCTCATCTCCAATCTGTCTCATCCATGTCATATTCAGCCTCCAGCTGTTAACTATCTCTTAGTTACCCATTACCTTGTTCAGTGACTTCAGTTTCAGCTTCATATAATCTTATGATAAAAGTGAAGTGAAAAAAAGACATTCAAATAATACGGTGTTACCTCAAGAGAAATGAAAAGGAAAGTATGCCCTGAACCCTACTGTACTTCCCATGTAAGATCAGATAAGTCCAGAAAGTCTTACCTGATATCACAGTGGATAGAAGAGATTAGCTCAGAGATTTAGCAAAACATGCCTTTCAGAATACAAGGAAAATCTCTGATAGCTTATGAGGGGCTGATTGAACTAAGATATCAAGAGAACAGACCAGGTAATCTTACATGCCAAGTATTAACCTCAAGGGTAAGTTTATACCAGGGGATGGAATACATTTTTTTGTGTACTTTAAAAGATATTTCCACTTCTGTACCTTTACTATGCGTGTTTTCCAGTCTTTGTTTTGTCAGGGGGGCCTGATGTCCCTCCATGCCTTTGCTCTGGGCTTTCTGAAGCATCTGTCTGAGGACACCGCGGTTCATCTCCACCCGCTCGGCCAGGGACATGGAGCTGCTGGTGCTGTTCTTGCTCTCCAGACTCTCGGCTCGTGCCAGCCTGCTCCCACCAGCTACCCGTGGGCTACTCTCGTTACACACAGGGCTCTGAGGGTGGCTGCCCACGCTGTTGGATATCTGTAGCTCCTCCCACTTTCTGGGCACGAGCCCACTCACAGGCCCCTCCCCTCCTCGAACGATGCCCCCGTTCAGCAGCTGGGCGTCTGGCAGGGTCGCCCTCCAGAAGCCTTTGGGACGAAGCCATGGTTTCTTGTAGGCAGAGGCGACCTCTTGTTCGGCAATATATATGTCGTCCGCTTCGATGTTCTCCAGACCTTCTCCAAGTGATTGTGGTAGGTGGAGGTCAGCTTCATCTGACTTCAGCTTCATCGCACGAGGCTCGCCTTCAGTGGACGAGAAGGTAAAGGCTTGGGCGCGAGGTTGTGTCTCTTCATCACTGCTGCTGGAACCCCACGCACGTGTCCGAGCACATGGCAGCGTGTGGGACGCATACATGTCCTGCTGGTGGAGGTTCTTCCTGCCTCGCTTCTTCTGGACAGCCTCTCGCTCCAGGAGGACCTTCAGCTTGGACTGCAGGACTGTATAGCCCTGTGACGCAGGGGCATCCAGCCAGACATCAGGGCCCCGAGAGGAGGAGCAGGGGGAACCAGGGACCCAGCTGCCCCCAGATGGATGCCTGTCCCCACACTCCTGGGGCTTGGGTGGATGCCCCGACAGGGAGACACTGTGCTGGGAGGCATTGGTCACAGGTTGACCTTCCTTAGCCACGCCCACTTCCTCCATGGTCCATTCAGGAGGTCCAATAAGTGTAAGAGACCCTATAGAGAAAATAGAAAAGTTAATATGTTAATATAATTACATTTATATGTGTGATGTGACTAAGAAACAAACAGACCTGCAAAGAGGTTAGCATGTTAGCATGCAGATTAGCACAACTTGAACCGACCACTTCAACTCCTTTATCACAGTCAGTTCAAACTCTTTCATTTCAACAAACCACCCTGTTTCCCAGGCACATGAAGAAATCAGAAAATGAGCAAAGAGACTGTTAGCACTGCACAGTATGGAGGTGTGGGGGTCATAGAGGAGACGTGCTGGATCCGTGTTTACCAGACGTTCCAGAACAGAACACCCCTGGGATTCCTGTAGGTCTTTGTGGGTAACACCTTCCCAAGGTGATGGACCTCGGGTCGTAATAAGCTTCTTCATTTCTTATGTAAAGCACTTTGAATTGCCAGTGTGTATGAAAGGTGCTATATAAATACACTTGCCTTGCCTTATATCTCTGGGTGGATACATTATTGACAAAGGACCATAGGAACTTTACAAAACCAGGCCGGAAAGAAGCTTTGCTCAGCATCCTCAGATCAATGATAAATGAAGCATTTTACTGTTTATTACCCTCACCTAACTAACAGCCCTAACTACCATTAAAGTTCTCTTGCAAAACACGATTCATAAACAATTTTCAGGGTGAAACCTACTTATCTTCCTGGGTATAGCTAGCATGATTAGCAAAAGGAAAATAAATGTTGGCCTTCGTTTTCTCTCTGAGATAATGATTTACAATCAGTGAAGCAGCTGAGAAGCAAAAAGCCCAGGTTTCAGGAGTCTGCACACGCCTGTGCTCTCTGGGAAGTTCATTTAATATCGTTTCCTCCTAATTAGTAGTCCTATCCACTGCTGTCTGGGGACCATTTGCTAGCCCACACAAAGGCACACCCTGCTGGTGTATCCTATGTCATCAAAAATCACTCTACTGAAATCAAGATTAATCATTCTGTGTGAATACACACACAAAAACATCTCAAAGCATCACTGTAATGGTAAAGCCTTCTTCCTGTTTTTAAAATGAATTAATCAGTTTTACACACACTCATGTAGCGGTAAGACAGCTGTATTTATTGAAGAACCACTGTGCCTCAAATATACAGATGCAAGAACCTCTCAGGGTGTGAGGATTCTTATCTCTGGAAATTGTGAGACATTTCAAAGGAATTTGTACGGAGAGTCTCTCCCACCCTGGGAGAGTTTGGCCATTTGCCTTGAACCAGGTAACGTTTAAGTATTACAAGATTTAAATAATATATTTCAATATATGAAATAATATATTACATACAGTACTTTAATAAAACCGTGATCCATCAACAAACTGCATCAAAAGGTGATAGAATTTATCTCTCACCTGTACATGACCTTACTGTAATTTCATTTGAAAGGTCAGGGTGCTGACCCACACACCAGGAGAGTAAAGCACTCCATGTGGTTGAGAGGCGGCTGATGAGGTCAGTCACTTAAGAACCCTAATGTATTACTGACGTATTTAAGCTCCATTCACTAAAGATTACTTTTACAACTACAATACGTTTAGTTCACTTTATTTTACTTTATTTGTTTACAAATTGGCAGTTTAGTCATAAATAAACAAGCTTATAAATGTTATGGTGAACCATAAAGGGTGAGAAAGCTAAATAACTAAATACACAAATACACAAGGTAAAATGAATGTTGGATTTACAATCATTTCAACATCTTACTCATTTTTCCTGTTGGTTTATAAAGTCCGTCTTCATCTTCACCTCCACCTGAAAGCCCATTATAAGCTTATTAAAAATCATCCCATTCACTGATGAAGCACAAACCTCCAGCACTTAACCCGTTTTTCTTCTCATCCATGACCCGATCTTAATCCTCTCTCCAAAGTTTCTCTCTCTCTCTCTCCGTTCAGCCTCTGTCCTGCTCCAGCTGTTCCAGAACCAGCTTAAGAACTGAGAGCACAGGGTTTACTCTGAACTTTCCCACTTCCTAAGAGCGTGAGTCAGTCTCCCTGCACGGCCGAGAGCTCCCATACAGCCCTGTCCGAGTCCAAAAAACACCTCTCCAGCACTGCAACGCACTCGCCAGGAAGTGGCTGTAAAGGATCCACATGTGTGAAGTCTCCCGTGTTGCTTAGACGACAGCTATGAGCAGCTCTGAGAGGCATAGGCTGCAAGGAGTATTCCACAAGGAGAACAGTGCAAGTTCATTGGTGGAGTCTCCCAGCAGCTCAGCCCCTTTTGGGTGGAGTGTAATCTTACTCTTCTGAAGAGGGGGAAGAATCTTAAAACACGAGGGAAGGAAGTGTAGAAATCTCCGGGCACATGTCCCAGATGCCAAGGAATTTCCTTTGTTGATTATGAATATCAGACTGGGCTCATTCATTGGTCTCCCATTCTCTGCAACATATATACATATACATACATACATACATACATTATATATATATATATATATATATATATATATATATATATATATATATATATATATATATATCCAATTATAAACAACAACAAATGAAATAAACGAAACATTTGTGTTTCGTTTATGTTTCGTTTATTTCATTTGTTGTTGTTTATAATTGGATTGAATACATTTCTGATCTGAGGTCTGCACAAAAGTGAGGGCCAAACGTAACAGAAAACACTGGGTTGGGTCCCGAACTGGGTTGGGTCCCGAACTTTATGTGCAGTTGGTTCCAAGGATGCAAAAACTGAGACATGCTTGCTTGAAACCTGAGGCTGTACCGAGAGGCCTGGTGGAAAAGCGTGTTTGTTCTGTCCCCTCTGCTTCTGAAACGGACTCAACATTCCACCACCTCCAGTTAATGTGTCAACTACCCACTCATAACCAAACCCAGCCCTTTTCATTTTGCTCTGAAACGAACATGTAGACAAACTGTTGCTTGTGGGCGACACAGTTCTGTGGGCCACCAACTGCGAAATAACCCTTTACTGTGAACTTTCTCCTCTTTCACTCCAATTAAATGCTAAGCGGCTAAACGTAAGAGATCCAAGACATTCAACAACCCACTGCAACAAAATCAGCATCGGATCGTGTTAAAATACATAATTTATGTATAAAAATACAATGTTTTCTATTAACATACAATATTTTAGGTCCTAAACGGCACACACGATTCTCACATCTTTGGTTTCTCATACAAATCTTTACAAAGTGTTGAGGTTACAGTTTGTAAAGTTTGTTAAAAAATTATTTCGGCAACAGTACTTCAGTAAGGTGTTGATTGTCCGAAACGGCATAAACAATACAGGATTCAGTGAGATTATTTAAAACGGGATTATGTTGTGTCCACTCACCTGTGACATCTTGCACGAGCATAATCTGAGCTGTGGAGGAGGCACATAAAACCATCAGAGAGCACGACCTCCTCAATAAACATGTCAGTCATTATAACTTTGGGAAAGGTTGCGTCATGTTACTGTGAAGTTAACTATATTTTAAAGAACCTATTAAGGTTGACGTCTCTTTCATTTATTTTGCATGGCTGAAAGTCATAGATACACTATCGATTTGCCAACTGCTCATTGAGTAATTTGGAACAGGTCCACCTTATAAACACACTGTAAATAAAACAGCGCCACCCAGTGGCAAGAACGACGAAGCATTTATGACCAGCTCAGTACCATTATTGTCTCTTACAGTCATGAACATTATGTGTCCGTTGTAAGGTAGCAAGCGTCCATGGCCAAAGTCGAGTATTGACCAGCAAGATTTAAAAATAATAATATTAATTCATTCATGAATTAATATTATTATTTTCATACATGAATTAATATTATTATTTTAAATCCATCCATTCGTACATTAATTATTATTTTTTTATTCAACTAATTAATCCAGCTACGCCAAACCAGGACTTGTGGACTGTGTAATTTTAGTAAAAGTAGTACATTAAATTTGACAGCCACAGGTTACCTCAGAGACAGTCAGTGACAGTCTCTCTCTCTCTCACACACACACACACACACACATACACACACTTTCTCTCTCTCTCTCTCTCTCTCTCTCTCTCTCACTCCTTATTAACATACTATGTCTTATGATGGAGAGACATTAGTCATTGTATATCCGTATATCAGTCTGTCCTGTATATAACGCCCATGTCCTCTGGCAGCAGCTGGTGTGACAGCTGATGCTGATGTCACTGAACACAAACCCTTCACTGGACATCTTGGGTTGTTACCAGACTGAGAAGGTGAAGCGCTTCTATTCACTGTTTTCAAGGGTTTTATGTTCTGTCAGAGCTCATACGGGGAAAAGATGTGTTAAATTACTCCAATGCCGAATGTCTGTAGTCGTTTGTGCCGTTGTGAGCTGCGTGTTTGTCAGGCTTTCTAACCTAGCGATCCAGCTAACTGCTCGAAGCTCCGAGAAGCTGAACCACACACTAAGATGGTCGCTCGCTGGCTTCCTCACGGGCGATAGAGTTAGTTAGAAGTACGAAATAACTCCAGAAGCAAATTTAGCAAATCTTGAAAGTAAAAGTTATTTTTCAATCCTTAATTTACAGGCTTGGTGGGTTTTCCCCCTCCAGGATGGCGCTGGTTAAAAGCGGGTGTCTTTACAGACAGAGTGAGTATACTTCATTTTAAACTTGGCGTTACATTGTTTATCGTGTCTTATGTCGGACTGAAAGATTCGGACAAAACGTTGTAGTTATCGATAGCTTAGCGAAGCGCACTTTAATAAGCCAAACTGAATCGATGTAACGAACAATTGTTGCTTTGACTTGTATATGCAATATATATAAAATCTCATACATCAGTTTGTTCCCTAGCCTATAATGAACGTTTATATTGCCGCAGGCACCATCTTGCGTCGCTGGAAGAAAAATTGGTTTGAACTCTGGTCAGATGGCCGCCTAATTTTCTATGACGACCAGTACCGACGTAACCTGGAGGATGAAATCCACATGAAGGTGGACTGTATAAACATTCGCACTGCCAGCGCCTGCAGAGGTGATCAGCCCATGCGAGACAGAAACACGTGAACAGACTGTTTGCTTGGTTCATTATTCTGACTAAGAGTTTCTCTATGTGCTTGCTGCCAGAGCTGACCCCCCCTGAAGGAAAAGGCAGAGATGCCCTCTTTCAGATCGTGTGCCGTTGTGGTAGAGTGATCAGCCTGTGCGCGCAGTGCGGTGATGATGCCCTGTAAGTTCACTTTTTCCAAGGCCCTTCTCCCTCTGCTGAGCAAAACGTGGCACCTAATGTTTTTTTCCGGCTATAGACCCAAGACAAATAACTGCTGTACATATCTTGGGTGTAAAAAAATGAATCATCATACTAATGGTGTGACATTTTAAGGGGTCTTGGAAGACAATGTGTGGAGTGTATTTGGTGTGAGTAGAATTAATATTTTTGGCCTGTGTTTTCACAGTGCCTGGACCTTGGCCCTGCAGGACGCCAGAGTCAACACTGTGAGTCGTTGTTTACTAACAAACACTAAGTGTGGGTGGAGTCGTTGCCCACTGACACGCGCTAGCTGTGGGTGGAGTCGTTGCCCACTGACACGCGCTAGCTGTGGGTGGAGTCGTTGCCCACTGACAGAGAAGGGTAATGCTGCAGGCCTTTCTGCAATAAAGAAAAACATTAAAGTGCCGTTCCAGAATAACAAGTGAGAAGTATTTTAAACTTTGATTTAAAAGATGTCTAAAGTCATAGCTCTTCTAATGTTTTTATTCAGCTACTTTTGTGCAAGAATGGCATATACTTCTGTTTAAAGAGCTTCTCCGTGCAGTTTCCGCCTTCTTTTGGCAGATCTCTTAAGATGATTGGCTGCAGTAAAAAATGATTGACAGCTAACTCTGGCTGATAATTGGCTTAATAAAAATTGATTGACAATGAAAGTCTAGTATCTGATTGGCTGCATTCGAAAATGATTGACACATGCTCCGCCCTTTACCCACGCCCACCGGGGCTCCGGGCTGCAGCATTACATATATGTGCACTGACATGCGCTAACTGTGGGTGGAGTCGTTGCCCACTGACATGCGCTAACTGTGGGTGGAGTCGTTGCCCACTGACATGCGCTAACTGTGGGTGGAGTCGTTGCCCACTGACATGCGCTAACTGTGGGTGGAGTCGTTGCCCACTGACATGCGCTAACTGTGGGTGGAGTCGTTGCCCACTGACATGCGCTAACTGTGGGTGGAGTCGTTGCCCACTGACATGCGCTAACTGTGGGTGGAGTCGTTGCCCACTAACTCGCTAGCTGTGGGTGGAGTCGTTGCCCACTGACGCCTACATTATTAAATTACACAGCCGGAGAGCCAATCGCAGTTCTAGACCTGCAGTTCTAGACATTCCGTAGTTTTAGACATGCGCCACCTAGCGGTTTGGAATGTAGCCTCATTTTCTCTGCGTTTTCTAGATAGTTTTGATTAATTTGGCCATTTACACACACACACAGCTTGTCTCCTGAAGATATTTCATTTTTAATTAAAATACTGGATTACTGGCATATTTTGCATTAAAAATCAAATCAATTCAGTGAGTAAGCATACGTTTCCAAAATGTTAGGAGTGATTTATTTTACTCGTATACCTTTATTGGCATGCAACTAGCAAATTACAGATATGATACTTGGGGTTTATCGCCACAGTAATTTGCACTGGAAGAGAACTTCACCCATTTTAATTGATCCCCCAAACCCTTAATTATTTCTTTAGTCATACTGAATCTGTACTTTTGTACTATTAGTACACAGTTAATTAGGACTAACCAATCTGTTCATGTTGACTATTTTACCTAGTACAACAATAGTATAGGTTTACCTTGTTTACATTCATCATTAGGTTTACGTTAAACAGGCATTGCCACTGTAATTATACTGACATACTAGTGATATACAATTAGACCATTGACAAATCCAATAGTGTTCAACCTGAAGCTGACATCCATTTAATTACTCACTACTTTCCCAAAGGCACTGGCAGAATAATTGTCATGTTCCCTAGATTTATATTTGCTTTTTTGAATATGTTAATTGTCAATGCAATATAAGAATATTAAGCAAACAAAACAATGTTAGACATTTCAACTGGCTTCAATGGCACATTAATCAATAAACAATTCACATACCTATGTACACTATAATTAGCTTCAATGTAATTAAAAAAGTAGTGGCTATGAATAAGTAGTACAAAAAAGCCTGTGATTACATTTGTGTTTATTTCATTCTTTAAACATACAACATGTCTCATAATTATTTCTAACGTGAGTTCTATAACAATGTTAAAGATACAAGTTATGAAATTGTTGTGACATTTTATGTTAAATCAGGAACTGTAAAAATGTCATATGCCCTCTTATCACAATGATGAAGAATATGAATGAGCTGCTCAATTGTATCAATATTCAGAACATAGTCTGGGTTCTTATGGTTTAATAATGATGGAAAAATGCTACTTTAGCTTGCTTACTACTTTTAGTACTGATAGAAGTAGCGTAGTTAGTGCAAATTCCCTTCCTTTAAGTTTTTTTCAAATTTAGTCAAACTAGCTGCCAGGTAGCCATAAAGGTAGCCAGAACTATAATGAACTAAGACACACTAATGCTAGCCAGATCATCCTTCATGACACAAACATTACGATAACACAAAAATGACCTTCAGACATTTATCATATATCTAGCATATATTATTGTTGCTTACGGACATATTTCCTCCATCTGATTCCGCGACATACCAAAACAGTATCTGAATATTAGGTTACATTCCGAGCCGCTAGGCTGTGCATGTCTAAATCTACGGCACGTCTAGAACTGCAGGTCTAAAACTGCGTTTGGCTCTCCGGCTGTGCAATTGGATGCATCTCACTAACACGCTAACTGTGGGTGGAGTCGTTGCCCACTAACGCGTTACTGTGGGTGGAGTCAGGGCTTGTCAGCCTATAGGCTTGTGGTTGGTTTTTCGTCCTTTAACTCGAGAGTTAGCAGTGAATATACTCCAGGCGTTAAAGTACAAATGGTTGGTTGTTTACTTTATGCTGTGTAGCTAATTTGGCACCTAAGTACCCGTGTAATTTGTGCTAGTTGTTGCATACACTCACCGGCCACTTTATTAGGTACACCTCTCCAACTGTTCTTTAACGCAAATGTCAAATCAGACAATCTCATGGCAGCAACTCAATGCATTTAGGCATGTAGATATAGCCAAGACGGTCTGCTGCAGTTCAAACCGAGCATCAGAATGGGGAAGAAAGGTGATTTAAGTGACTTTGAACGTGGTTGTTGGTGCCAGATGGGCTGGTCTTTTTCAGAAACTACTGGAATTTTCATGCACAACCATCTCTAGGGATTACAGAGAATGGTCAGAACAAGAGAAAATATCCAGTGAGCGGCAGTTCTATGGGCACAAATGCCTTCTTGATGTCAGAGGAGAATGTCCAGACTGGTTTAAGCTGATAGAACGGCAACTGTAACTCAAATAACCAGTCGTTACAACCGAGGCATGCAGAAGAGCATCTCTGAATGCGCAACGTGTCGTGTAGGTGAATGGGCTACAGCAGCAGAAGACCACAGCGGGTTCCGCTCCTGTCAGCTAAAAACAGGAAACTGAGGCTACAATTCGCACACGCTCCCCAAAAATTGGACAATAGAAGAAAAAAACGTTGCATGGTCTGTTGTCTCGATTTCTCCTACGATATTCATAAGGTAGGGTCAGAATTTGGCATCAAACAACATGAAAGCATGTCCATCCTGCCTTGTATCAACGGTTCAGGCTGGTGGTGGTCGTGCAATGGTGTGGTGGATATTTTCCTGGCACACTTTGGGCCCATTAGTACCAATTGAGCATCATGTCGATGCCACTGCCTACTTGAGTATTGTTGCTGACCATGTCCATCCCTTTATGACCACAGTGTACCCATCTTCTGATGGCTACTTCCAGCAGGATAACGCAACATATCATAAAGCGCGAACCATCTCAGACTTGGTTCTTGAACATGACCGTGAGTTCATTGTACTCGAATGGTCTCCACAGTCACCAGATCTCAATCCAATAGAGCACCTTTGGGATGTGGTGGAATGGGAGATTCACATTCCCAGACTCTCTGAGGAATGTTTCCTGTACCTTGTTGAATCTATGCCACAAAGGATTAAGGCAGTTCTGAAGGCAACAGGGGGTTCAACCCGGCACAAGCAAAATGTATCTAATAAAGTGGCCAGTGAGTGTTTTTTGTCTGCCTGTTTAATATTGTACTGTGCAGTGTTAGATCAGCAGTAATGTTCGAAATTTGTGTTTACAGGTGGTGACACATCAGTTTGGGTTTACTCAGGAGGTTATTGCCTCTGCTCCTCCTCCTAATTGGGATTTAAACCCAACACCTCAGGTAAATGTCTAAGACTACAGACTAATTTCCTTTTGTTAAAGATATTAAAATATTTGAATGTGTAACGCATGCTGATTTCAATCCGTGTGAGCAGGTGTACTACCCAGACCAATATGGAGGCTACGTCCCTTATGCCCCTCCCTATCACTACCACGGTAGATGTTTCTGCTTGCAATCACTGACTTTCAGTACCTCGAATAGTTATTCTTATTTTGTTTTTTTTTCTATTATTCTTTTCATAAAATGAGTTCTAGATAAATATAAACTGCCCCCCCATTTTCACCCCTAGGAGTTTACCGTCCAGATGAAGTCAGTCACGTCATCATTGAAGAGCGTCGCCGTGACGATGCAGCAGATTTGGGTCTTGGGGTGCTAGCTGGGGCAGCAACAGGATTGGCTATTGGTTCACTCTTCTCCGTCTTTTAATGTGCCTGTAGACGTCTGACCTGGTATTTTCTCAACCTGCAGTTCAGTTTACTGTTTCTGCTTTAATGTTGCTGCAACCGCTGTGCATTTTAATACATTAGTGCTTGTCTGGCGGTTAATTCCTCTGTGTACCAAAGCGTAATGGTAGCAGTTACAATTGGAGGGCTGTTTTGCATTTACACTGCTGTATGTATGTGACATGACTTTACAGAGCTGTAAAAATGGATATTGTGCAAAGCCATCACAGTGGCTGTCGCAGTGTCACCTGCTCAGATAGCTATTTAGAAAAGAAAAAAAAAAGATTAAATGAAGTATGTTTGGGTCTCGGCTTGATGCCCGTGTTCAATATGGTCTTCAAATAATTGGCTTTGTATTTTTTCCTCTTTATTGGCTTGACATGATTTGTAAACAGGCCATGGGAATGGCTTATTGAGGATGTACTAGGAAAAAACGGCACTTTACAGCTTAAGCAAAAAAAAACTGCCAGGGGTGCTTGAAGTGGTCCATTTGCCAATTAGATCATATTGCAGTGCATTAATTGAGGCTTTAAATAAAAATGATACGTTTGAAACGGGTTGGTATTTATAACATTCCCTTTTATAAGCCTTATGTTTCAGATGCTTGTTTTGAATAGTATTGTTTGACTATTACTTACCTAGTTGACTAGCTGTTTCTGAACAAGTGTGTTTTGAGGCCTTTTACAACTTTATATGTGCATATAGACTTACACTATGATCTTTTCCATTCATGAACACTTTACCCAGCTGCTATGAGTGATGGAATTGAAAGGCTTCGAATGTACATGATTCATTGTACAGGGGCTGGTGGTGAGATCACTTTGTATGGTGAAATTTGCAGTGTGGTGGTTCATCCAAATCCAAAATGGTGGTGACTTCACATTGGCTTAGTTGTGTCTTTGGGGGGATGTTCCTCTTCGCTCTGAAGGTCATTCTGCTTGGCGTGGCCATGAGCTTGTGTGTTTTGTGGAGTTCATCACTATCACCAACCTGCACTAGAGCTGTACTTTGGGTATGAATGTTCATTTCACTTGTTCCAGGTCTGTGGCAGCTGCAATATTAGATTTTTTTTTTCTAGAGAATGTACAAGTAGCACTAGAATCTGCCGCTTATTTAAGAGCTTCCTCTGCTCCTGGCCTCTGTCTGCATGTGGGGCCTTACCTGAAAGCCCTGTTTGGCATTCTTCTGTAGTGCTTATTTTATAGGGTGTTCAATTTGCCAAATTTGTTGGGCACGAATGGTTTCAAAGTGCTCCTCTCCAGTATGAAATTATTTACTATATAGTTTTTGTCCATTTCAGGAAAAGTGTTTTTTTGTTGTATGCAGAAATAAAAGTAAGAAGTCTTTCCAAATGGGAGTAGCTCAAACTTTGACTCAGCAGTGTCAAAAGTGGATAAATTTACAAAGAATATTCTGTGATGAAAAGGGCAATGTGTATGCAGGATACTAGATCAAATGAAACTGTTATGTAACATTTGTAAAGGTGGTTATATGATTTAGTTTATTATATTTAAAGTTTTAAATATTAATATATTTAATATTTAATTAACATTTTCACATATCAACGTTTCAGGTCATGTCATTTAATGTTTCAAGACTTTCAGAATTTTTTTGATTAAGGGAATAAATATCCTGGCCTGTAATTACTATAGAAAACAAAAATGCTATTTTCCCCTCAGTCTGCAATTGCACTATTTGTTGCTAAACTATTTTGCATTTGAAGTTTACTATCATGATTATAATCAATAAAGTAATTAACCTGAATTGTAGTCGTGTAAAGAAAGTATATGCTGTGAAATTCCGACATATTGAATATCGGAACCTTGTGCAGTCTGTATATTATGGTGTTACAATCTTAACCCAGACACTGAACACATCAAATTAATTTATTCAAGAAAATGGTAAACAATGCAAAATTATAAAGCCAAGAAAGTGTAACCCTGACCTTAAATATTTGGTGCTGCCTGTTGTGACAAATGCGTGGTCAACCACACACAAAACATCCAGCTTGTGTGCAGCTACACAGATTCTCACCTGGTAGAAAAACATTTTTCTGTTTAAATTATATTCAGATTTTCTCATTTTCTAAATGTAAATTCTTAGGGGTTTTGGACAGCATTTGAGTTCTGCCCATAGCATTGAGGTGAAAATATGACTAAATATGGTAAAAAAAAAAACTGCCTTAGAATAGTACTGTATAAGGAAAACCATCACAAAAATTATTAGCGTTAAACATATAAAACGAGAGAACACAAACAAAATGTACTAGTGATACAAAGTTTAGAAAACACACATATGAACATCAAAATGTCTCAGCACAGTAGTTTCAAAATAAAAAGCTGAATCCTCAGGCATAACATTCAATAAATACTCTCAGTTAATTAAAACACTGTATACATGTTGGACAGAAAGGGAATAAAAAAAATAGAATGCATGTTGGATGTCAGAGAGGTGATTACAAAAGTAAACAGCTTAGTTTTTTTTTTTTTAACTAGAAAGGTCCAATACAAAACCAAAAGACTGCCAGAAGGCTGTGCTTATGGTGTATATGGTGATGTACGTAGCTGTGGTGTTGAGGTGCACCTAGCCCTCCTGGCCAAAGTCCTCTGTGAACTTCTTTAACTTTTCCAGATCCTCCTCATTCACAGTGGGTTTGGTTTTCTCCAGAGACCTCAGCATGTCCTCCTGGAGACAAACATGGACAAAGTCTAGCAGGCACAGCAGTGTACGCCTTGACTTTATTGTTTAAAGGCAATATTTACTACTACAAAGGAAACAAAGATGCTGTGATTTTTATATGGTATTTTCTCTCACCATTATCCACAGCCATTACTACTTTGACCATAGCATTGATTTCACAGAAGGCTAGTGCATGCATCTTAGACACATGCAGTCAATCCATAACATCTTTCGAAACTACCACTCATGCAATATCTTATAAATAAACTCTAAAATGTGCTTGAGCCAGAATTCTAAATGCTGTCCTGTGTATGTCCTAATGGATGCCCTCATTAGCTGGAAAGCCAGTGAAAGGGGTGTCTTGAGGATTCACTGGAGTACTGATACACAACCTAGTACTGAAATACAGATTCTGTGTTTTAGATCTTAAATAGTGTTTGATATCCTTCTCACCATGCTGACGATGGGCTCCAGCAGTTTATCTCCTGCCACGTCTACCCAGGTCATCTCAATCGCATTAGGGTCATTCGGAGGGCATGGGGTCAAAAGGTCTTCTACAGTTTCATCAGGGCTGTTCCATGGCTTTCCTTTGACCTGTTCCGTCATCGTTTTTGTAACGACAAAAAGACAACTTCAGTCTTCCCTGTAGCTGACCATGTACCTCTGGACCAAAATAGCGCACCCTCTCACTGACCTTTTTAAAGTGCGTTGCCGATTGGACTTTGCGTATAGGCTGCATGAGAGCGTCCCTGACGATGACGCTGATGTCTGCGCCCGAGTAACCCTCTGTCTTCCGTCCCAGGATGACGAAGTCACCGTCAGTAAGACAGTTGGGGGTGGAGCCAAGGTGGAGCTTGAACATAAAGGTGCGAGCATGCTCCTCGGGAAGAGGGATGTAGATACGCTTCTCAAACCTGACACACAAACGCAGACATGAAGCATGTTCTTCAGCCCTGACAACGGCACCACATGACCCCAGCAGCTCTGGTAAGTTGGGAATTTGTCTGGTTTTGCTTTGTCACATTGTTTTTTTTTGTTGTTGTTGTTGTTTGTGTGTGCGCATGCAGTATACCAATATCTCAGACCACGCACCTCCTCCTGATGGCAGAATCCAAAGACCAAGGGATATTAGTTGCTCCAAGCACCAGAATTCCCTCATTATCGTTTCCAACACCTATACACGAAAGCAAGCAAAGCACTGTTAGCCTGAAATGACCAGTCACTAAACCTGGGTTGCCAGCCCCACAAAATCCCCCGCGACTAGCCCCCGACTCCCCTTGCATCTGGACTAGGAACTCGGTCTTGATCCTGCGGGCTGCTTCGCTCTCGTTCTCGCTTCTGGAGCCACACAGCGAGTCGATCTCATCGATGAAGATGATTGAGGGTTTGTGCTGTCGTGCCAAACTAAACAGGTTTTTCACCAGCCTGCAGAGGAAAATGAACAAAGCTGTGCTCTAAGCATAGGTATGTGTGTAAACATTGGCAGGTGTGTAAACATATGCCGGCCTTTCTCTTACCAGATATCTTAATATTACAACCAGGGCATTATTTAGCAAATTGCCTGCCTATTAGGGACCTGACTCAGAAGAAGATATTTATAATATCAAAAGATTTATGCCAAAGCCAATGAAATGCAGCAGTAATCATGAATGGATGTTAAAATAATTGTGCGTTAAACGTCTAATGCTTTTGTAAACGGGCCTCCATTAACAACACTAAACACATACCTGTTATTAACTCGTATTAAAAGTAGTCTAAAACAGCTAGTAAAACCTCACTATACAACCACATGAAACAGATCAAACATGACATCCTGATGAGGTCCTCATAACTGAAAAACGTGCAGAAACACACACCGCCCTCTTCTGTCGACTTTGTGTCAAAACACATTCATGCCCCACTTATTACAGATGTGAGTATATTTAGATGTGGGACACATGGGGTCATCAGGACAGTTGCATTAGAGCGCTGCACATTGTCGAACGTACTGGGTGCACTGGCCGACCCTCAGCCAACACGTACTGGGCAACAATACATGGGCGTGCGATGGGTGACATTCAAATCAAAGCGTGTAGTTTACAATCTCAGCACATACTTCTCACTCTCTCCCAGCCACTTGGACACCAGGTCAGAGGAGGAGATGGAGAAGAAGGTGGAGTTGTTGGCTTCAGTGGCCACTGCTTTAGCCAGGTAGGACTTCCCCGTGCCTGGGGGTCCAAAGAGCAGGATTCCTCTCCACGGGGTTCTCTTTCCTGGTGAAGGAGGGTCAAGCCCAATGGAATACAAGTCAGCCTAAGCACATTACTAAAAACATTACTTAAAAATGCAACATACTGATTATGAACCCCTCAGACTTGTTACTGCTATTATACATTACACCTGCCACCTTTTCAACATTCAATATTTGTATAGGTTTTATCACCTTGGGATCTAATAATATGGCAATTATGTACAAATAACAAGGCATGGTAATGTACAGTTAAAACACAAAGACAGTTTTGTGTAGGTCAAAGCATTTAACATTCAGGGGTGTTGTGTGTACCGGTGAAAAGGTGGGGGAATTTGATAGGTAGGATGACTGCCTCTTTCAGGGCCTCTTTTGCTCCCTCCAACCCAGCGACATCATTCCACTTAATATTGGGCTTCTCCATGACAATTGCACCTGCCATATGTACAAGCGCCAATGTTTACAGATTCACCGTTAAAATAATGAGGTCAGATATGCCCCCCCCACCCCTGGGAAACAACACTAAAATTTAATGGTCTTGGGAGGGAAAATCAGAGACTTGTGATGTTAACGTTCAAACTTCAGGAAAGTGGTTTTACATACCTTGAAGTTGATTTTGAAATTTCTTTTTCTCTGAATTATCCCCATCATCACTGTCATTCCTGCAAAAGAAGTCCAGTTCATAAAAAATATTGTTTTTTTTTTTTTAGAGAGAATTGAGCAGATGGATCATGAGAAAAGCCTCTGACCCCTTGTCGTCATTCACTTTGACAGGCTTGGTGGGCGGGGCCTGCTCTTTCTTCTTCAGGTACTGCTTCAGCTGCTCCGCCCTGTCCAGGTAGTCCGCACACTTTGCCCGAATGCTCTGCTTGGCTTTTTCCCCCTGAGCCTCATCTGTAGTTTTGCAGTACAGATTTCTCAGAAAACTCATTTGTACTTTTTCTGTAGTCATCTGGAGTTTGCAGTATTGCAACAACTTGGTTGAAACGTTCCATACATGTCAGATGCAAGGACAATCAATCCTTCTCTCTGAATATGAAATCAACATCAATGAATGGTACACTAAACAATAGGGCCAGTCTTTAACCAATGACTGACGATGTGTTTCCTGCAAGTTAAATGCATCCTGTAATCACAATGTATAGCTTTCTAATAGTTATCCAATATTTTTCTCAACAACTATTCAATTCATACAACCTTTGATTTCAGCTAGAATTCTGACTAGAAGCTTTGGCATTTTTCTAGTTTTAGTATTTGATCATAATAAGAGTTGAAGCGTGAATAAAGGTATGAACACGCTACCCAACGCATTCAAAAACGCTCATGTTTGGTAAATGAGCACGTGTACTGAGCTCAGAATACATGCGTTTGCTTACACTTCACCACATGAAGAAAATACTGGATTGAATGCTGGTACAAGCGAAGCGCTTCCTCATAGTTCTTTGCCTTGTCTTCTTCTGATGCCTTGTTAGCCAAGTCAATGGCTTTCTATTGAACAACAAGGGAGGAGTTTGAGACCACACAAGCATCGTTTAACAGGAAGCATTCACACTCTGAATGGTTTCCTCGTATTTTTATATCTCAGTACGCATTATGCAGTAACAGTGTTATACAAATAATTCCCCAACTGTAAACTGACGAGATAAGCCGTACGTAAAAGCTTTTTGTTACCGTAAAACCTGACTACAAGTAAAAGTCTGATTATAGCGCTGGCGAGACTGGTTGGGCTAGTTTGAACACTCCTCTGCATGCCAGTACTTCGCGATAGCTACTAGAAGTCCATTTCGCGTTTGGTTTGGAAGACGTAAAATGGTTCTCAGACATAACATCTTAATCACCTCACCATAAAACCCTGTCTTTAATGTTTAAATAGCATATATAATGGTCATCAAATACAATATGACCGGAAAAAGTGGTTCGCATTTTAACATTTTAAACACATTACCTGTTTGACGGAATATTGCAAGTTCATTAAAACGTTTAAGCAAATATTATATAACTCCACAGAATGGTTGTAAACTAGCTAGTACACAGGTGGCCAACCGTACCTAACACGCATCTGACAGATTAGTCTTACCTACCTGTAAATTGGCATTAGACATTGTCGTGAGTTTCGATTCAATTTTCTTCCCTCAAATATTGAAAGAAACAAAAGTTACTTGTTAACAACTACCCACATTTCTCTTCTAGTATTAACAAAACACTCTAGTATGTGCAGTGTCATAAACTTTCTAAGCTTTAGTCCTAAATCTATGCGGGATGAGGAATCCCACTTCCGCGCTGAATGTTTATGACGTCACAGATGACGACACAATGGGACTGACCTACCACGCTCACGATTGTGAAACTATACGAGGTTCGTTCAAACACAGAACGCCTTAAATGCCACTGAAACCACTTTCAGTGTTTTTTGTAACCACAATATATGATTTATTTCACAAATATTCAGTTTAACACTTTCACAGAAAATTTTAAATAAATACATTTTGCAAAATATTTCAAAACCCAGTATTAAATTATACTAAAGCACCCAGTAGTTTAATAATTTTGAAATAAATAATTTATTTTCTGAATTGTATTTGAGAGAAAACTAATAGTAAACGTCCCATAGACACCTTTAAGCTTACATGGCTTTTAGGTTTTCTTCTAGGTCAGGTTATGGCTATGCAGGTTCTTTGTCATGAGGGATGTGATTAACAAACTTATCAAAGGAACACAAGCAGGGCTCAATATTGTATTGAATATTCCTGCACATACCGTGTAGGCAGTGAACAAAAGAATCCATTCCAACACATAAGAATTATTATAAGAATTTTTTCAAAGGGTTCACACATTATGCAATTGTGATAGGCAAATGTAATATATTTAAAGTCTGTATTGAACCATGCACCCCAGGACAAAGAATAATATAACTTTTTGTGTATTTATAAATATCATATATTCTAAATAAGACACATCTGCAAACCTAAGCAGGCACCTTTACAAACGTCTGGTGTGCTGTTTGTGGCATCTCTTGGCAGGGTATAGTGCATTTCTCCAACAGGGCTTGGGGTGAGGTGGGGGGACAATCATCAACTTCCTCCATTTAAGATCTGCGGTCGTAAAATCCTCAGCATGCGTTCGTTCTTTGTGAGATCTGCTGGTAGGTCATTGTTCTGGTAAAAAACAACCACCTGCTATCAGCCACACTGATTGAGCATTCAGAAAAAAATTAAGAAATCTCCGAGTGAGGCACTAAAGTGCAGGGTATTTCTTAGGGCAATGTCTATTGGCTGGATACTCACACTAAGCATTACTATGTCTTGGCCAGTAGAGGTCAGTGATGACTTCAGGACTGGCTCAGGACAATACCAAACTATCATCTAAATCACACTTGGATTACTACTGTGCAGTTTATCCCAAACCATGATCCAAAGATTCAGATGCTCTTGAAGAACCTTTTCAGATGGAAGTGGTTTGTGAGATGGTTGGAAGTGTGGTAGAGGGGCAGTGGTTGGGAGCCCAGGCTAAATGTATGGGGCAGTCATGGTCTGGTGGTAGGGATCTGGTCTTGTGACCGGAGAGTCATGGGTTCGATTCCTAGGCCTGAGTCCATGACTGAGATGCCCTTGAGCAAGGCACCTAACCCCAACTGCTCCCCGGGCACTGGGCTAGGGCTGGTCACCGCTCTGGGCACGTGTGCACCACAGCCCCCTAGTAATCACTAGTGTGTGTGTGTGTGTGTGTGTGTGTGTGTGTGTGTGCGTGCGTGTGTGTGTGTGTGTGTGTTTTAACTGCACAGATGGGTAAAAGCAGAGGACAAATTTTGATTGCAGTGAAAAATCACAATTGACAAATATGAATAAAAGAAAGAAAATGTAGTTGCTTTTCTCTTCAATGATTTTCCCCCCTGTGAAAGCTCACCTTGTTTGGTAAAGTAGGGTCGGCATTTGCTCCCAGCAGAAGCGACACGGTTTTCACACTCCCACTCATGACCGCAGCATGTAAAGCTGTAGATCCGTTCTAAAAGACAAAGACCAGGATGACTAATGAGGAGGAACCTTGTTATCTGTGGGAGTTATTAAGCACCCCTAGATGCCCCTCACACCTTTAGCAGACCAAGGGAGGGGCTGAACTTCAGGAGTTCCTCAATGACCTGGCAATGACCTTTGTGGGCTGCCTTGAAAAGGGCCGTGGAGCCATCCTGACAACAGCCAGAGAGAGACACATTGAGGCCACAGGACACTCAAATCAGAAAAGTAGCAGGTGATTTTTATTACTATTATTATAAGCATTTATTAATTTGTAATCCGCAAGAGCGAACGGCTTAATCCACAACTATATGAATCAATATTAATAATGAATCGATCAGTGGACAAATTAAATTCCTACTTCTTCAAAAATCAAGATCGCTGTTAGTGAATTTTTTTTTTAATCTGGTTGTAATTGTTTTGGCACAATTCACAAAATAATTAGCTATTTATAAATGAGAATCATATTTCGCTCTTAACAAACGCTGGAAAAATGTCTCCTTCCACTTTTGTGAAACTCTAGACACAGCAACGTGTCCAGACTACCCAGAACCAATGAGAGATTTAGTTTGTTTATCTCAGATATAGAAACTCATAGAATATGAATACTGTAAGAACTAATGCAGCATTAGTAAACGTACTATGTAGTGCAGAAGACACAGAATGAGAATAACTGTATCTTGTCAACTTTTTTACATTATAATAATGCCTCTAATTATTAGAACAAACATCAGAAATTCTGGTATGCAAATGAGTCATGGGCATCATACTTTTCTGTCTGCGTCTCGATCTGCACCACGGAGGAGTAGAACCTTTACAACTTCACTGTGTCCCATCTGGGCTGCCATCCACAGAGGGGTGGTGCCATCCTGACAGCAACAAGGAAAACACACATACCGGAAAAAAAAAATCGCAACCAGTCACTAGTGACTTTTACTGAAACTTTTCTAAGCTTTCAGGACCTATCAGAGCCTGTTGGGGAAACACAGTATCATGAGAAACATAATAACAGCTGCAGAGAATAAACTTCACCAAACTTTCACCAGAACAAAACACAACCATATACATGTAAGCCAAGGACATTTACATTAAGGACAAGGGGCATTCGCATAGACGACACTTGCATAAAGGTCAAGGTTAATTTGCATAAAAGGACATTTACATTAAGGGCAAGGTGCAGAACAAGTGTCTCACCTCTCGAGGCTGGTTCACTTTGGCTCCAGATGACAACAGCTGACGAATGACAGTCACATGACCTTCTTGAGAAGCCAAGAACAAGGGCGTGGCACCGTCCTGAAATATGAGAGGAGAGACTGTGTGTCAAAACAGCAAAGTGGTATTAAAATACACTCCTGCATGGAATTAGGATCAGCAACTAATAAGACTGGGAAAAGCCTCTCTGTGGTCATGTATGGACTTGTAAGTGTGATGGCTGTGTACTGCACGTACAAAAATACCACATTACATGATTCTTTCTACTTTTACCTACTGATTAAAAAACACATTTATAACATATGTTTGATCATATCACACTCCAAACAAGCTTTTCCATTACTGTAACAGGCAGTTATGGAGTTCATTTTGTTGTCCATATGTGGTCGCTCAGGGTTAAGACTGTGGTCCAAAATGAGCACCACCACATTCAGCTCGAACCACCTGACCACTGATACAACAGAAACCTGAGAGGAGCTGCTCCAACAGGTGGCCAGACCCCAGCAGGCAGTCGGAGCCCTCTGGGCAGATCCGACCGGGGAGGGCGGATGCCAAGGGCCCTACAGTGATGGTGGAGAGTGGGTTGGGGAGACTGACACTAAGCTGGTCATGGATGTTGGCTCCGTTCTTGAGTAGGGTGTCGACCACTCTGGAGTGTCCACGCTGGCAGGCAGCAGAGAGAGCCGTACCCCCGTCCTGCAGCGAGCACAACACCCACATCACAAACACCGCCACCCCTGCGCGTCTGTCCGTCTGCTATCAATACCCAAATGCTATAAAAATATTTCACCTTCTCAAATGTTTCTGAATCAAAACCTAAAAAAACACTTCTGAATCAAAACCTAAAAAAAGCATTTCTGCTGTAATTTTCCACATCACGCATTGGTCATTTATTTGTTCCAGCCCACAACCAAACTGTGCAGTTCTTGTTCAATTCACTTTATAGTGACATGACGTGGTGTTCTGGGAATGGTGCATTAAGCAGCAATGGCGTATGACAGTTGGTAATACAAAATACAAAGTGTCACTTGCAGTTTATCCAGACAGCTAATGCACTAAATATATTCATGCAACTACAACACAAGTGTTGTATTCATACAACAATATTGCCATAGCTATGGATTTATATATGGATTCCCCTTCCCCTAAAGTGTCAAAGACAAAAATTACAGCTTTGACTAAGAGCGATGTGAACTCTGTAATTAAATCACATCCAGTCTGCCTGTAAACCTCATCACCAAAGCAGGTATTAAACTCGCCCTGAACACTACTCAGCAGATATAACTCCTAATTACTCAGCATCAGCTCTCTCTCTCCTTCTCTCTCTCTTTCTCCCTCTCTCTCTCTCTTTCTCCCTCCATCGCTCTTTCGCTCAGGAGCCCATACACGCACAGTGCTTGGGAGCACTTTGAACTGACTTTGCATTTCTAGATTAAGGATCAAAATAGGTGTCCAAAAGCGACAGATAATTCTAGAGACCTCATCCCATAAACAACACACATGCATCTGTTAACCACAGATGGGCTTGGGTAAAGGCAGACTCCTGCGTACCTTGGTGGTGAACTCAGTTGAAGCTCCATACTCAAAGAGAAGCCTGACAATATCATCGTGTCCCTGCTGTGATGCAAAGAACAGGGCAGTAGAACCTGTCTGAAGAAATAATATCACACACACACACACACACACACACACACACACGCACACACACACATACACACGCACACGTGCGCACACACGCACACACACACACACACACACACACACACACACACACACACACACACACACACACACACACACTCCTGGATTATCGTCCTTGTATGTATTGACAATAGCTACATTTATAACCAAAACCATTTTCACTCTTTTAGTTGTTCAGATAGAAGATGCTTTGGGGACCAGCCAAACACCCATTTTCAATAATTATTGGCTTTTCTATAATCATGGGGACATGAGAAACTAAACACAAACACACAAACAGAACAAGTGACATGGTCATTTGGCTCTGCGCAAGGTCAGCACACAGCACAAGCAATAACACACATACACCCTTCCAATGTTCCAAAGTTATCATCTGGCAGAGGACACTAATCCTTATGGCAAGACCTCTCATTGTCTAATGTCTAAAAAACCACCACCTAGCTTCCCTGGTTTATTGACCAGTGCCTCAACCTGCCCAGAGGTTCAGACAAGCATTTTAACACTAGAGGATGTTAAGGCATGTGTTCATATCCTCATATGAAACCATTTTCTAAAAGTTTTAAACAGTAGACTTTGGGAAGGCTTTTGGCTACCGTTAAGCACTCAAACACATCAATCTTGAAAACATACTTGCCAGGCTGCATTGCAGACACAGAAAACACTGTATGTCCGAAAACAGTTTCAAAATACCTGAAGTGTGAACATAAATTCACATTATGCTTCAAAATGAATTATACCTAAATATGTAAAAGGGTTCGATGTAGAGTCATGACTGATAATCCAAACGTGATCAGATTTTGGACAAAAGTCCTACCAAGTAGACCAAAGTCCTCCCAAAGTCTGCTTAATGCATGTTGCTCTGCATTTTGTGCGTCAGTGTCCAACCACGTGCCACAGTGTACTCACTTGTATCGCGAGCTTAAGTACCATTCTCGTGTTTTATTACTGTAAATGTGGGAGGTCCCACTTAGATGCTTTGTAAATACTATCGTGATGCCTGCGGTCACGGCTCTCCTACCTCTTTCTGCAGGTTGGTGTCTGCACCTTGCAAGATTAGCTCCTTTGCGCAGTCATAATGACCACTAAAGGATGCCACCATGAGCGCTGAGGTGCCATACTGAAACACAACACGGAGGGTATTAACGCAGGAAACCCATCACTTTGTAGCGCTAGCATTTTGTTCACTTTCTTTTAGATTCTCTCTATATGTTGCATATATTTGTTTACTGATATAATGAATAATGAATGCAGAGGAAACCCATACATTGTCTTTGCAATCGACGTCCACGCGTCCACTGTTGAGCAGTAGTTGTAGGAGAGCAAGGTTGCCCTTTCTCGCTGCCCAAAACACGGCGTTGGCCAGGGGCGTTTCCTTCTGACAGAGACGCACACACGGAATAAGTAATACCGTTATAGTCTCTGTATGTAGCTTACAACATATATCATATATGATTATGTGCATATGCGCAAAGTAGCACAAGGAGCAAAAAACAACTTGTGGTGCAAAATGGTAAATTAAAATCCGGTTAAATACTGTTACCAAACCTGCCAACGATCTGCGTTTTTTACTGAGTTAATCAGCCGTGCAGATTACATGTGTCCTAAACGGAGCATAATATGACAGATATATAATTTGACATAATCGAATGCGTATTTCTAATTCATAGTCTGTGTGTAACGCAAGGACAGTACGCTGCTCGTGTTGTACACGCGGTATGAACCGCATAACTAGGTCTAAGCTTTAAAAAGACATTTACCTTGAAGGACATGCCGAGTTTATTCGTAACTCATTCCGCTTGCATGGCGCATTTATGGCGGCCTAGACACCCTCAGGTCTGTCGGTGCAGCTACTGCGGAAAAGCACGGGGAGCATTTGGTTTAGCAGCGAGTGAATTCTCTCTGTCCTTCTTGATGACGAGCGCGCTCTCTCTCTCTCTCTCTCTCTCTCTCTCAAACACACTCAGGCTAAGATAATACCATATATCACAGTGAGACATTGAGACATTTTAATAAATTATTTATGCATCATAATACATTAATTTTGTGAAACACAAATAAAACGACCATTATATGACAGGTAGAATAATAACAGATTATTAGTGAGGTCAACATAAATGATGTCATCAAACATGACATCAGATGCTGACATAAGCATATATCACAATCTTCACTGTCGAGTGGAGTTGAGATTTTTAAAAGCATTAATTATTTTACACTATATGTGGACCATAATCATGGGTTAGCTTTGTGAATGGACAATACCCACAACTATTCGTTAAATACCGTCAGAGTTTGATAGAGATTTGTATCACAATTAAGTCTTTGGTTTATTGACGTTTAAGGCATCAGTTACTGTGGAACCAGATGAACGTACTCGTGCCTGTGTCATGTTTTCTGACGTGTAAACCCCTGTGAAGTAAGACACACACGGGACAAACGTGTATGATTAGCGTGGACTGGGTGTTATTGACAAACCAAGCGTATTATTTGAAGGCTCTCTCCGTCTGTCTGGTTTAAAATGAAAGGAATCATGACAGCGAAGGCACACCTTCCACACACGCTATATAACCAGGGAACGAACACCTCCTCAGTTGAGCATACAGATGCTCCTCAATCATCCATCCTCTGGACAGTGTTTACATTAATATGCATGGTGAGTAGAACTTCCATTCCAGACTCAACAAACATTTTTCCATTTTATACTTTGACCGTCTGTTTCGTACGTATTCTCGCACAATTATATCCGATAGGTAATAGTACATTTTAAATATAATACGTAAGAGTAGAGAGGAGAGAAGGAACGTGTGAATGATTGTGTCGTTTGGACAGGTATTCGTAAAAACCACTGGGTGGCGCTGTTCAGCAGAACGGTCCTGGTCGTTACCTTCGTATTGGCGCCGTTCAGAGCTGCAACCGATTCTGAAGAAGATGTGACGTCAGACTGGACGCTGTGGAAAGAAGCCAACGGAGTGTCATATGAAGAAGAGGTTTGACAGATGGCATTACAATGCACATTAGATTGTATCAGACACTTTAAAAATATGATTAATATGAATTATAATTCGGTGTATGTCAATATGGCAAATTAAATCAAAAGGATACATAATTATCTGTCTTCTAATACTCTATTTCAGCCATGTTTTTTTTTCTGCAGTTAGAAATCCATAGAGCTTATTTTAGGAACTCTTAACTCATAAACTGTCTGTTCTTGTCTACAGAGGGATGACGCTGAAAGAAGAGTCATTTGGGAGAACAACTGGCAACTGATTGAGGAAAACAATGAAAGATTTCACACGGGAATGTCAAGGTTTACCATGGCAATGAACAAATATGGTGACCTGGTATGCCTTTATCTTTCTGCCACAAAAATGCAAAAAAGGTTAATATTTATTTATTTATTTGTTTGTTTGTTTATTTATTTATATCTAGAATCGGCAGGAATTCAACCAGCTGCAGGGAGCTAAGATCAACAGCAAGACAGCAAAGAGAGGGAAGAATGCGTCTGCACGGAAGCTGCGTATCCACGCTAAGAGGCTGGGGAGGTCCAGCGTGGACTACCGGCCACTGGGATACGTCACTGAGGTTAAAGACCAGGTGAGCCTTAGCACCCGTGCCTTACCTGTGCTAGTTAGCTTTTCCACAAATATGAACCAACGGTTCAACAGCATGACAGTTGTGAGGAAAATTATTACTTTAAGCACAGAACATTAAAAGGGCATTACATATTCTTGTTGTTTGTCCCTTAGGGCTACTGTGGGTCGTGTTGGGCGTTCAGCACTACAGGTGCCATAGAGGGACAAATGTTCAGGAAGACAGGCCAACTGGTGTCCCTGAGTGAGCAGAACCTGGTGGACTGCTCCAGGCCATATGGCACATACGGCTGCAGTGGTGCCTGGATGGCCAATGCGTATGACTACGTGATTGGTAACGGGCTGCAAGCGTCTGACACTTACCCCTATACCTCTGTGGTGAGTGAGTTTTGTAATCAGACACTTACCCCTATACCTCTGTGGTGAGTGAGTTTTGTAGTCAGACACTTACCCCTATACAGAGCCGGAGTGGCTAATCGGGAGATTCGGGAGGATTCCCGATGGGCCGGCTCATGTCAATCTTTAGTTTGGGCCGATTGGGAGGGAAAAATAATTTTGGGTTGGATTTGGACATGAATCTCCCGGGCTGAAAAAGTGGCTCACTCCAGCCCTGCCCCTATACCTCTGTGGTGAGTGAGATTTGCGGTCAGCTCAGAGAATAATGCTTTCAGTTTCATTTTTGACTTAAGTTAATTTAAGGTCTGAGAGGCTTAACCCCAACAACTGCTTATTTATGGAACCAAGCAGTTCATCTGCATGACTTCAACCTGTGTAGAATACAAAGTTCTATAAATAGGTGATGATAACCTATTTATCTTACCTGTTTACTAGGACACACAGCCCTGTTTCCATGACAGGAGTCAAGCTGTGGCCCAAATTAGTGACTACAGATTCATTCCCAATGGAAACGAACAGGCATTGGCTGATGCCTTAACAACTATTGGTCCAATCACAGTTGCCGTAGATGCTGATCACCCAAGCTTCCTGTTCTATAGTTCAGGTAAGCTGCAAAAAACATTTGAAATAAACCATGTTGTGTCAAAAGAGCACAAATAAGTACATATTCTTCAAAGGAGTTTAAAACTTCATTCTAAATGTTTTGTCAGGGATCTATGAGGAGCCTAGCTGCAATCCCAACAACCTCAGCCATGCTGTGCTCCTGGTTGGCTCTGGCTCAGAGGGGGGCAGAGACTTCTGGATTCTCAAGAACAGGTGAGAGAGCACAGGCCTCTATCTCCACTCATCTAGTGCAGCAGCTCATTCTAGTGAAAAGCTCGGAAAAGCGAAGCTTGCAGTGAGCGTGCAGTCCAGCTCACAAATGCCTTGGTAATTACACCATGTGTTGAATCATCTGTGCCAGAGCAGGGGGAAGACCTAGACATACAGCAGCCTGTTTTTAACCTTTCTAACCTGACTTTAGCCTGGCTTATGCAGTTTAAGGTCTGTTACAATGTCTGCACTATATATTTGGATATTAGTAGCTATTAGTGGTCCTAGCAGTGAGTGGTGTGACCTTACACTCGTCCTTCTCTCTGTCCTCAGCTGGGGCACAGCCTGGGGAGAGGGGGGCTACATGAGAATGATCCGGAACGGTAGCAACACCTGTGGCATCGCCAGCTACGCTCTCTACCCCATTGTGTGAAAGGCTTTGTATCATGAAAGGACTTTGTGTTGTACCAGGGCTTTGGATTGCCAAATAAAGAGGGTATGAGGTACAAATCACCGTTCGGTTTTGTGTCACTCCACTTATTTGTGTTCACGAAGGAATGGAGAAGGGACAATTTTGACTTAAAATCACACCGACGTATGCACGCATGCACCAGCCACAGCAGGGTTAGGTGGGGAGTCTTGGTGGTCTGTCATTATGTCAGTGTTACTGGGGGACATGTTCAGAACAAAGGAAGGAAATCAGAGGAATTTTAATAACAAAAATTGCTCCAACATAAAAACTGTGACATTAATATAATAATAATAATTATAATAATAATAATAATAATAATAATAATAATAATAACCAGTGACGAGCTGGTACAAAGACACAACATATATAGACAAACAAATATAAAGGATAAAGGATAAATATAAAGGATAAAGGATAAATATAAAGGATCAATTATAAGTGCCAGTTGCACAGTCCCACCTTCCTCCCTGCCTGTGAACCTCTGGCTCTGAATGTTTCAGGAAAGCAGTGAAGCTTCCAGCTACGGCACTTAAAGAGGAGCAAGAAATGATTCACTCACAGTCAGGTCCTTGTGCATGTCGTGTAAAAACAGATGCAGGGCAGAGGGGATCTGAAGACCAGTGGCTGATCTAAGACCACTTGCTGTAATTCTGTCGAATTATTTTACTTTTGTGTAATGGGAACTATTCCTGCAATTGCATCTTCCACCTTGAGCCTACTGTCAGAGGTGATGTTTATGACATGTTATCTCACCAACACACCCACACAGTAAACTCATTTCACACTGCAAAGACTTTGCTTTCCACGACCATGTCACACCCCGAAGTGTCATGTAGCTGTGGAGAGAAACAGAAGACTAAGTGCAGAAGTGTTGTGTCTGCATTGAGTGGGCATCACATTCTTTCTCACAGTGCTGCTCGCCGGATGGTGGAAAGCTCACAATAGTTGCCCAGGCTGACGCGTTTACATCAGCCATTACTCTTCCATTATCGTGGTCTGTTTTGGTTAGATTGACCTTGGCATGCACCACGATGCAAAGACCATGCAGAAATAAAGACCACAGTCATGTGACACAATTGATCTTCATGCCAGCACTCTTGTTAATTGCTTTTATATATGTTCTACTGACTGGTACATTAAATAAACGCAAAGCACAGTTAATGCTGTAAAGATAAGAAGATCTCTCTTCCTCACATAGGTATTATCACAAAGGTGGGTTGCACCTGCACAGAGGGGGTGGAGCCATAAGCAACAAATGGAAATATTGGAACAAGTTCACTAACGTCACACTCCTCCTAGCTAAAGCAGAGCCCCTGTCAGGCCTTCAGAATGTGTGTGTTGCTATGAAGTGGAAAACAGGAAGAATAAAAGTGAGCTTTGAACCCAAGAGAATTTTTACTGTTGATTATGAGTTTATAAGCATCTCCATGCAATAAGAAGATTGTGGTCTACATGGAAGCTTTCAACTTCGCTTGATCTTTTGAATAGTACATTTTTAGTCTTTTTTTTAACAGCTAAGAATTCTCTGCAGTGCAGTGAAGAGGTTTTGTAGTGTGTTGGCGGTCCACCTCCACAGGAGAACGCAGGAGAGGTGGAGATGTCTTACTTCCAGCCATCCTCTATTCTGTTGAGGACTTCCCCCTGGACCAGGTGTTTGTGGGCGCTGCTGCTGTGCTTTCTGGGTAGCTGCTGTGTCTCTGCCAGCACTCAGAGTTCACCACCAGACCACTTCCAGGTCAAGCACAACTCTGAGCTTCAGCAAGCTTCCAGAAAATACTGCGACTCCACTGACAACAACCATTCTGCTGGGGCAAGCACACAGGTAAGAGGTCGTTCATCCTTTAAAGAATCAAATGGGATCCTGGAAAGGTGGGCTACTACCTTGATCTACTGTAAAAATGTTTGAAAAATGTTTGAAAGCTGACCAAATCCATTCGTGGAAATTTATTAGCAGGCTCGCAGGAGTTCATGCCATTATGGGGGGTCGTTGTCTCCTCAGTGAATGCGTGTGTGATGTGTATATAGTGACAGCAAGCTTCAACCTGTCAGCTGAATTGTGTGCAGGACTGTGGTCCAGGAGAGTACAGAGAGAGCAGAGGGCCGTACAGGGGACAGTGTGTTCCCTGTAATTGCAACGGCCTTTCTCAGGAGTGTGACCCAGCCACAGGGAGCTGCCTGGTAGGTACCTTTGTCCATCTCTACATTCCACCCTGAAACTTCTCCAAACATTCAGATCATCTCAAGGTTGATTACATACCATATTATAAATGATGCATTTCAGAAAATCATTTGCTTAAAAATGTGTCAGGGTTCTTTAGCAATTCACTGATTTTGACTATTAAAGCACATTGATAAAGAACAATGAGATGGCGCTGTCTCTGTTTCATATTGAGTGCCTGGAGTTCTGCAGGGCAGGTTTAGACACTGCATTCATACTCAGACATATTAAGCAATTACTTGGGAACAAGCTCACTTGGCAGCATTTGAAATACTTCACTTAAATCTCCACAGCCACAAGAAGTGACATGATCATTTCATTTGAAACTAAGTGTTCTTAAAAGTGACTTTAAATGATATATAATTACAGATCAGACATCGTGCGATCCATCTAGATTACTAGGCAAGAGGATTTTGAAGAGCAAGGCTGAGAGTGACTGATCAGATCTTACTCAAACACGACGTGTCGTGATTTTGTACTAGGGTGTTATAGGTGATATAGGTGATATAGGTCACTATGGGGTTTTAGGTGATATAAGTCCACATACTGTCCAACAGGCTCGTCTTACTGTTGCTGCTGGACTACAACACCTCCTACATACTAGTCCATCATATAAGATCAAGGTAGTGAGATGCTCCACGTCTTCTTCTGATGTTCATTTGATCCCGTAGGACTGCCAGCTGCACACAGCAGGACATCACTGTGAACGGTGTGCCCAGGGTTACTATGGCAATGCTGATCACACACACACACACACACACACACACACACACACACACACACACACACACACACACACACACACCACTGTAATGATCCATATATGCATCTTCTTCTGTTTCTCTTGATTCTCAACAGAGCAGTGTTTATTAGAAACTTATGTTGTTTGGCCTCTTTTTCAGTTTTGCCTTTGGTTGTCTGTGGGTTGGAGATGAGTTCACATGCCAGTGTCACCCAGGTTATTCAGGAGCCCGTTGTGAAAGGTATGTATCGGTAGATCGCAATATTTATCCACATATAAAACAATTGAGCATCTACAGATTTGGTATCCAAGTGGCACCTGTATACTGGGTGTTGCCAATTGATTATTTCATTCTTAATGAAGTGTGTATTCTGCCACACCCATTACTGTACTGTGTAGCCACACCTGCTCCTCCTTGTCTACATGTCATAGGTGTGCTGCTGGTTATTATGGCAACCCATTAGAATTTGGAGGGAACTGCCAGCCATGTGAATGCAGTCATGACCGTTTTTGTGACCCCATTACAGGCCGTAAGCACTTTAGAGCTTCTACGACTTCTGGTTTTGGTATTACGTCAGAGCTTGACGTGTTTTGTGAATGTGAAGATACTATCTTTCTATAGAGTGTGAACCCCCTGAAGCCCCTGGTACTGATCAAGACTGCCAAGGTTTGTAATCAGCCTCTCTTATACTCATAGACAGTGTGGAACTGGGGTTTTACTGGATTGTCCCAGTCACAATGCTTTTCAGTTTATCCAGTCACCTGAACCAAGTCTTTAAACTCACTGAATTAAGAGCAAAATGTTCTGAATGGACTGGGGATTGGGATAAGATACAAGACACATGAAATAAGGATGATTATTGATTACTGATTATTAATTACTCACAAGGTGAATAAGGTATATTCAAGCTTGTGAAATGTTATCTTGTGCTTTGAGGCCATCATCCTGTGCTGTGTCAGTGCCTCTCTGGCATAGGTGCAGAACAATTAGAATCTATTACAACAGTTTCCATCACCAGTGTCATTGTGTAGTACAATCCAGATTAAATTTCTTCTTGTAGAGTGTGATAGTTGCACTCAGACATTACTGGATGATCTGGAAGCAATGGACTTTGAGTTCTTCAGATTAAAGGATCAACTGGAGTCTTATAGTGAAAGCACTGCATATCTCACTGCACTGGGAAAACTGGAAGATGCCGTTGATGCTGTAAAGGTAGCAAAACAAAACCTGAGCCTACAACACATTGCTGTACATGGATTATGGTAGTCTAAAGCAATAAATGAAATGGAAAATATTTGAAATCTCTCACTCGGAAAGGTTTTGTTTGTTTCAGGAGTTAGTAATTAAGTACAAAATGTCTGTCCAAGCATTGAAACCTGAGGTGAAAGAGCTAGAGACAGACATGGATGGTGTCAAAAATGGTCTGAAGACACTTAACGTCAAGGTATTCGTCCTGCTCCTTATTTCTGATTCTCGTAAATAGCACAATTCTCCAGCCTTACACTCTATTACTGTAATGTATTTGTTAACAATACATTTGTATACAGTGTTTAGAAGACAATATTTGAATATTCAAATTTGTTTTATTTACAGGCAGATCTGATGTCTTTAGCCATTAATGAGTTGTTAATTGATCTGGACACAAGCCACCAATTGGGCGAGGATCTACTTACTGAATCAGGGGATCTTTTGAAAAGAATAGAAGGTCATTAGATATACAATCATTTGACAGCACCTTACAGAGGCAGTACTTTTATTTGTATGGTCCTTATTTAATGCTGCTGAATGTTACACAATCCTAACTACCCACCATCCATAGATGTGTGCTCATGTGCAGTTGTGTGAGAAAGCAGAAATGTAGCCAGACCGTTGTGTTGTCCGCTGTACAGAGTGTCTCTAAAACTCACTTAGCTTTTAATTTTCCTTGTAATGGCAACCCTGATGCTCGTTTAGAACTCCTGGAGCAGTTGAAGGTGTCTAATGGCACTAATGCTGTGGAGGCCTCCAGGATATTAGAGGAAGCGAAGCACATGGTGGCCAACATGAGGAGACGTGACTGCCAGGAGCAGTGGAGGTTCGCTGACGCTGAGATCACTGAAGCACAGAGGCGTGAGTAACTACCAATCAGGTTGTTTTGTCTGAACGACCTGTTGTTTTGTCTGAATGAAATGTTCCTCTTTACCAGTCTTAGACTACATCATGAAGAACCTGACTGGGCCAGTGACTGATACTCTGGCTACTGCTGAGCAGATTGGTCAAGATTTGATGTTCCAGGTCTCTGAGCTTAGACATCTCAGGGAAGCCCTGAAAAAGGCAAAGAAAATGGTTAACAAGACCAATCTCATCAATGATGCAAACGAGGCAGATGTGGCAAACATTCTGGTAATTACACACTTAGGGATTCAAATAAAATTTTTTTAGTTACGCTTGTTTCATACACGATGATCCTGTATGTTACAGAAGCACCAGACGAAGTTTACAAAAGAACATGCCCAAATCTCTACTAATTTGTCCATGATTAGAGAAACTTTGGGAGACATTATAAACCTTCAGAAGATGATACAACTCCTTGGCAATGTAAGACTGACTTGATGTTTTAAAAATTTGACATGTAAAACTTTACAATGTTATGACACACCATTGAAACAAAGTTACATTGTTGCTTATCCGTATTTTATTTTTGACTTTGGTGGAAGGTTAATAAACGCTTCTATTCATCTGCTGGTTCTTCAGCGTCAGTGCATTGTTGTTAAACGGAGCTTTGCTGCCTCTCAGAGCTACGCAGGACTTGCCGCAGAACTGGACGGAGCAAACACAGACATGGTCAGCAGACTCAACATGCTGTTGGAGGCTTTAACCAAGGTTGGCGTCGTTAGACAAGGCGAGGATCATGCCAGAGGTCTGATGAACTTGGCCATGCAGTTTCAAATGTAGGTTTGCAAATTAGCGTTATACACAGCATAACTCACATAGCATGCAGTGATACAGAGGGGGGCCCTCTTCAGCACTTTTATTTAATTTAAGACATGTTCCAACATTAAAATCACACAGGGGAAATGTGTTTAGCATTTTAAGTCTTTGCTAAGTGCTTCTTAAGGATACCAGTTATCCTTAAGTTATCCTTTGTGTTTTTTTTATCAGTTAGAAAAACGTAACTCTAACTCTCCCACAAATTTTATGTAGGTCTCTGCTGAATTTTACCAACACTTCAGTTGTTCACAAGGCTGTCGAGGTCATCCATAGCTACAGTGATGTCATAGAAGCTATCCAGGAGGCCGAGTCAGCAGCCAATGAAGAGTCTGGAGAAGCAATACGGGCATCAGCGGTGAGTGCTATTGGTCCAAACATACAGCATTCCATTCATGTAATAGGTCAGTCATACTGAGCATATTAGATAGTTTCAGAAAAATCTGTCATTTGACTGTTTTCGCTTTTTGGACAGCAACTGAAAACAGAAGATCTACCTGGGATGGTGGAAGACCTGAAGGACTTTGCAAAAACCTTACATGACAAAGCAACAAAAACTGAAAATGATTTAAAAGGTGTCTGTGTTGTCAGTATTATTTGAAATAGCTTTGATAAAGAATTTTTTTAATCACTTTTTCAGTATTCTACTTAACCTGAATTGTAGTCATACAGCCAAGACAAGTCTGGATATTCCCTTTATTAGGCAAGTAGCTATTTACAAAAGATTTAGTGTGAAATTTCTTTCATTACAAACTAGATAAATTAGCCTTGTAGCTCTAGTGGAAAAACCATAAAGTAAACACCAGACACCATGTCTAGGCTGCTAAACTACCTTCTGAGGAAGTGAATTTTTTTTTTTACCATTCTTAAGAGTAGTAGTGTTACAAAACCCAACAAAAATTACATGCTTTGTATAAGGCACGATCCATATTGATAAAATTACAACTTTATGTTTTCGGCTTAAGAGGTTGCACAAAAATACAACGCTGTTAAAAAGCGCTTAGAGAAGGGGAACGCTGATAAAAAGAACATAAACCAGGAACTCCAAGCCACCAAGCAGGACCTGAACAACATTAACAGAGGTGAGTGTACCCTGCCCTAGACACCCAGCACACCATCAGTGCACACCCATGAGTCTCAATGAAACAGCCTCATCTTAACACATTTTTGGAACTGCTGTTTTTAATTTAGATGATACTGCTGCTGTTTTGAACCAAACTAAGGATGCTGTCCAGACGGCCAACAGTGCAGTCAACAATGTTATAACACGACTGGCGAATATTAGTGAGGGGCTAGACAATATCACAGTTCACATTGGAGATTCAGATATGGACGGTATACTCAACCGTGTCAACAAAACGTGTAAGATTCTTCACCTGCTGCATGAATAGAGGGTTTTGTGAACAATACTGATTTTATTGTATAGGCAAATAAAGGGACACTTTTCAAGGCCTTAGTGTAGGATTAAGGTCTACAAAATCTTTTGGTGCTGGCTTTCCTTCTTAAGGCCTTAACGTAGTGGTACTAAGGAAACTTGCTCTAAGAAGCACTTAGGGAACTTGCTCTAAGAAGTGCACTTGTTCGTGTGTTTCTTCCCAGTGAGTGAGCTTCACACGCTCCTCCCTTTGCTGCCCGATACTCTGGCTGAGGTGGAGGGCGGCAGCAGGTTGGTACCCAGCAGAACCAACATGTCCGACAGCATTATGAGGATTAAAGACATGATCAAAGAGAGCAGGGACATGGTCAACATTGTGAGTACCAACTACCACCACCAGGGTGCGCTTCTGCAGCTTTGTTTATTTGTTTATTTCTCCTCACCTTGAATCTCTGTCTGCACAACAAAAATCCAAAATATATATTTTTTGGTCGGTTTCCCTGTCCAAGGACCTCCAGTGGCAAATTGCCATTGACATTTATGTTCACCCTTTACTCTTAGAAGCTTTGCTTATGAAAATTAAGATTCTAGGACATTTTAAAAGAAACGCATCTAATCTTCCTGACTCCCGAGACTGTTTCAGCTTGGCATTTGACCTCCATGTCTTTATGTCTTTTCCTCCAGATCAGGGGTCCCGTGCTGTTCTCTGGTGATAGCCACATAGAGCTTCGCCCTCCTACAAACCTGGAAGATCTCCGGGCCTTCACGGCCTTTGATCTGATGCTCCGCCGGGCCTCAGCGGACCCTCCGCCCGGGGACAGACGCAGACGGGGCCCAAGCAGAGCTGAGGAGGACATGTTTGTCCTTTACCTGGGGAATAAGAATGTGAGGAATGCCTTTTCTTCTTGTGGAAGAAAACTGCGCAAACTGTGAATAACTGCACTCTAATTTCTAATCTGCGGCTGCACATTGCTCACCCGTTAGCTCCATTCGTGTGCTTGTTTTGTTGGTGCTTGAAAAGAGCACTGGCTTTAGAGTATGTTGGATGAGCTGTTGATGCTTGCAACCAATACATTATGTATTATTTGTCCACGAACAGCCGCAAAGTGATTTTGTTGGCATGGTGGTCAGGAACAGTGTGTTGTATTGTATCTACAAACTGGGAGGTGTATTCCACGAGATAGCGACTACAAGAGTCATTGAGTCCAGATTTAACAGCACCTTCATGGATCGAGTGGACTTCCGCAGGTAATAGCAATATTATTCTTTATTTTGATTGACGTTGACCGTTTGCCAAAGTTTGCCAGATTTAATAATGTGGTAGTAAATTCAGTCAATTTTTTGTATTGTTCTGCGTGTTGTCTCCTAGAGTCTACCAAGATGCAGAAGTTATGTATACACAGAAATATAATTCACCTAACCCCTTAACAAAGCCTGCAATGACCAATGAAGCAAACACAACAGTGAGCTTGCTGAATCTGGATCCAGATGACGTGGTCTTGTATGTAGGAGGCTATCCCAGTGATTTCACTGTAAGCCTAAATTCCATATATTTGCCTAAATGTCTTTTGTCACAGGGACAGAGCCTAATTTAGGGGTACATTTTGTTTCTCATTCTTGAACTGAAACATTTTTATTGTCCACTGGATTTGTAATTTCAGCCACCCAAAGAGCTACGTTATCCTAATTATAAGGGATGCATTGAACTGTACACATTAAATGAACACATCCTCGGCATTTACAACTTTCAGCAAGCCGTCAACATAAAAAAAACAGATCAGTGTCTAAGGTAAGTAGAAATATTCCTTCCAGCAGACTGCCTAGAATGGAGACAGCTTCAGTGATTGTAGATTGCAATAGAGACTGTTTATTGTTTTTTGTTGTCTTCTCTCTCAGAGTGGACAGAAGTGAAGGGAAATATTTAGATGGTACAGGTTATGGGAAGATCAACCTGACCAACAGAAGTAGAGCGGTCATGTTCTATGTCCAAAGTAGACAAGAGGACACCATATTGTGTTTTATGGGTAATGAGGTGAGCACGGAGGAAGCTTCACTGGAGAGCTGACTGATCCATTCTGCCTTGATTACATTCCACCAAATGAACCTAATACAACCGTGAGCTTGCTGGGCCTTGGTCCAACAATGGGGTTTGTAAGTGGCTATCTGTAATGTACTAACTGGGAGCGGACACAGATGCTGAGATGAGGTGGTTTTATTGTGCTTTTGAGGAGATCACTCCTCTGACAACAGACAAAGAGACAGGTTTCCAACAGTAATGTGAGAGACACGTTTACGAGACCGACGTGGCATATTCCAATCTGGACTACAACCGAGGCCGAGTACATAAAACAAAAGACAGGCAATGTTATGGACGTGCACTAAAGTAAAATAAAACAAACTCAACTACAACCTTACATTAAGCCAGGATTACATAAACGCCACACCAACCAGAGATACGAACGACTACTAACATCCAAATTAAACCAACGGCGAAAGTATAAAAACTACAACTTACAGAAACCAAGCGACAGCAAAGATCATTAAAAAAAGGAAGAAACACACCGAATAGACCAAGAATACTGGACAGAAGAAGACCACTATACTTAACGGCAGAATGAGCAGAGAGTGAGACTAGGGAATAATTCAACACATAACCCCCAGAGACAAACGAAACAATGATCGACAAAGACTCTGGCAAAACGAGGTGTTTAAGTACATAGGGAATTGAGTACAAGACACAGGTGAAACTCATTAGAAACGAGGGGCAGAACTTGGGCAGGGAATAAAGTAAGCAAATTAAAGACAATTAGCACGAAATGAAAAACTAAAGTATAATAGATTGCGCAAAGAAAAGCACGATCTTTACACTATCTCAGTGACTTCCCTGATTGTATTTCACCAGGCTTATGACAATTTTGAAAATATATTAAGATTTCTAATCCGACCTAAAGTGTGATTCACTGCAGTGCAAGAGCAGTCATTTGTTTTGTGGTTTTAAAACCATGTGTGTTTTTAAAATGTTGATATTTAAATTAGAATAGTAGTAGATTGGTGATATTCAAAGTAAATGTGTGCCATTTCCTCACAGGATTCTCACTTTACTGTTACTGTGGAGGGAGGCCATGTTGTTCTGTGGGAAAGACAAGATAACCAAACATCAACTGAAAAGAGTGAAGACAAAGTCTTTCCCACAGTAAGCAGCACCAAAAGAAACAACTGCACTTATTTCTGTTTTCTAGATAATCTCTTGTAAATTTAACATGATCTCTAATTAATTAACCTTACATTTTCATGAATTACAAAGGATAAACATACAGATGCATCTTCAGTATAAATTCTGATGCTAATATATTGATTTTAATGGAGCTATTAGGACATATAACTAGAACCTCTTTGTTTGTTCCTGTAGGGTTACCCTCGCCATATTAAAATCATCCAGTCTTCCTCTAAGCCTAAGGTCCATGTCGCTGAGTATTCAGTCAATGTCTTGGTCAACTTCAGGGCCTACAAACAAGCATTTATAGGGGGCGTCCCAAAAGTGATCACAGAAAGGTAATGAGAGTTGGAATGTCAGAATACTGCTCCCACTGTGCTGTAGAATGCAAAATGTTACTGTCCCCCCCCCCCCCCCCCCCCCCCCCCCCACAAATACTTATCCCCCCCTTATAAAATGATTTGCCTACTTGACATGACATTGCAATTCTGGAATTCTGTTTATGCAAAGTCGCATTCAAATACTTGTTATTAACAAATTATATTTTATTAAGTTGGTTTTATATTGAGTGTTAAATACTATAATCAATATCGAACTTTCCTTAATGGGTTATCTATTGCATGGAAAGTACTATTAACTGTTACATTCCAGATACAATATCAGCTTTCCACCATTACGAGGATGCCTGAACAGACTTGAGGTAGATGTTGCCGTCAAATTTATGGAGGAAGTTGGAATTGTCCCTGGTTGTCCAACAGTATTACTGGTGAGCCCATATTAACACAATTTTCAGTAAGATTTTGATTATCTCTCCTTGAGATAAAAACCCCAGGAATGCATAAAAAATAAATAAGCATGTTTATAATAAAAAAATATGAATGTGCAAAATATTTGGAATCCATGAATGTTTTCCTGCAAATAGTTGAAAAGGAGAATTTAAAACCTTTGACCATCACACACCAATAGTAGGTCCCATCAGACACTGCACTTGCTAGTAACAGCTGTAATGATCACCCCCTGCTTACTGATTTTTAATGAAATCATTGGTTCTTGGTTTTTCAGGGCCAGCGTGATGCTTTCTTGGATGCACAGAGTTCCCTTACTCTCACACCCAACATTACGCAGTCGAATTCAGCTTCCATGGTTTCACTGGGGTTCCATTCCACCCAGAGCAGTGGGGTTCTTCTCCATACTGGGAAAAAGGTGAGTGCATAACACTGGTGTTTGCTACAGAAATGTACAGTCCCTGAGTGACATTGAGCTAGATATATGGTCTGTCATCTGTTTTATGATTTTGAACATGGAATCGATGCTGATGCATTGTATCAAGCTAAACCAGAAATACAAATATCTCAATTTCAAATCATTGTAGCGACATTGGAAGATAGGGTTATAGATAGGCAGCAATCAGAAAGCAACTGAGGCATGTGTAACTTCCTGTATTTACCTGTGGTCAACAGAACAGTTCTCTTGAACTGGCTTTGGTCAGTGGACATGTGGAGCTGAAATACAATGGCAACAGTTTAAAATCCAAACACACGTATGATGATGGACGATGGCACCATGTGACAGCATTCAGAAACAGCACAGGGTGACAAATGAGCATGTCATTTTTTATCACAAATAATTACATGATTTTAATGCAAATTCCTGCAAATGGAATGGACATGAAGTTGTTATTATATAAAATACTATAAAAAACTTCATGCTTTCTTTCAGAATGGAACTCAACATTGATAATTCGGATACAGGAGCAAAACAGGCAGCACCTTCAACCACCATGCAGCACAAAACGACAATTATCTTAGGAAAAGAGACATTCAAAGGCTGCATACACAATTTCTACATGAGGAGGTTAACATGATCATGTCACTTATTTCCTTGAATTTTTGCGTATGTAGCAGTAACACATGGATTTGTGCGTTTGTAAACTATGCATTTGTTTGCAACATTAAGCAGTTAGGACAACTAGATAAATGAGCTTATTTTGCTAGTCAAAATCTATTCCTGTGTTCTTACTGTGCCTAGGCTGCAGGAGAATTACATCCCATCTGACCTGAGCAGTTTCAGCCAGAGTGGAGTGGTGTCTTGGGACTTGTGTAGTGCACAGCTCCCCCTGCTGTCCATTCCTCAGAAAAGCAGCCTCAGTCGAAGAGGTCTGAACCCCAAACCGAACCCCAAAAAGGTATTACAACCACAGATGTGAAAGTTGGAATCCAATGTGATAGATGTTATGTTCAAATGTTGTATGTGTTTTCTCTCAGCGGGGCTGCAGTAAGCCCTCTAGGCTCATCCAGGCCTTCTATCTCAGCTCTAGAAGTCAGCTGCAGTACCTCATACCCCCAGAGGATCTCAATTTCAGGTGACCCATACTCTGTGCGCTGCCTACCACGCAGTCCTGGCTCCAGTAAAACATGTGACTGCACTGAAATTTCAATTATACGATAACTTTTAAAGTTCTCTCACCAATGCTCCCCTTCAAGAGTGTTCCAGCCAACGGTCCTCCAGAGAGTGATCAAGATAGACTGAAAAGTGAAAAAAGTGATTGAAAGTGTATCTTTCAAAGTGTCTTGTGTCTCTCAGACCCCATGTGTCTCTGGACGTGCGGACCAGAACCTCTACAGGAACGCTGCTCCACATCTCTGATAAGAAAGGAGTCTCTCGTGTTGTCCTGTTCATCAGCAGAGGCAGAGTGAACCTCTTTGTCGGGGAGGGAGAGCCGATCTTCTATGATAAAAAGATCAACAACGGCGACTGGCACAATGTATGCTTTTGCTCGCTGGAAAATTCATCAGTTTAAAGAGTGTACATTTTTCTGATGTCCGAATGACCTGAGGAGCAAACCTTGCAGTATGTTTAGTTGACACAATCACCACAGAGATGCAAAGATATCCTAGTCAACAGGCAGGCATACATCTCATAGTTTCTTACAGAAGCTACATAGCTACATAACTACCACTGTAATTTAATCATTAATCATTATATTATCAATCATAATTTCGGAACTGGCCTTTGCAACCCTGTAAAAGGCTGCAATATACAAATGAGGGCTCAAAATAAATAAATAAATCCCAGATTTTATTATTGCTTGCTGTGCCAGCTTCTTAACTGGTACCACGCATTTCAGATGAGTGCTCTGCGGATATTATGATGAATCATGCCGTTCATGTGATCCAACAAATATAAATAATTTTGATTAAAATAGGACAGGCCGGTCTATAACCAGGACAGATCCGGGGGTTCCCTGATTTAAGTACTATGTTAATATGTGTCAAAACTGCAATAGACTGACAGTATCAAAATCATGGTCCATAGCATTAAGCTGTTTTTCCATGTACAGCTGCTATGTAAAAGGTCCATGGTTAGGTTTGTTGTTTTTTTATCGGTGCAGATCAAATTTAGTGTGGAGCGGAACACTAGTCATCTTGTGGTGGACGGCTACCGGGTGCACGATGGACAGCTGAAGAAAGATGAAGGCATCTCTCTGGACCTGCAGGCTCCCATCTACATTGGGGCTGGACAGGTTCGATCGGCTGATAGAATTCTGGCAAGTGCCTTCACATGTCTCACTGAGCGATCTGTGTGGCCTCGGACAAGGTAAAACCTACGATTAGTGTATTAGAGTTTCCATTTCTGTCTTGCTCAGGGCAAATCCCTTCCTTGGAAGAGTGTGACAGGATGCGTCCGTGATGTCAGGTTTTACGACGTTCTCATTGGAGAGCCAGCTGTCAATCACGGTGGTGCTCCCTGTTTCGATGGAGAGGCAGTGGACGGGGCGTATTTCGCTGGCGATGGTTCACATGCCATTTTAGGTTTGGATCTCATTTCCAAAGTTTGGAGTTCATTCCACTTCATTTCAGAGCAAAAGTGCTTGTAGCAAAAATGAACAAGTAGCTCCTGATTGGAAACAAATGCTTTATGAGGAATCAAGTTATTCGTAATGTTCTTTGTTGTTGAACACTAAGAAAACTAAAGTAAGGCTACTTTAATAATTACTGAATCAAAATTATTTTCCCCCTGTTTTTCTTTCAGAGAAGTCCTTCACGCCAGGTGCTGAGTTTCAGCTCATTTTTGAAGCTCGCCCCAGAAATATGACAGGCTTACTTTTCCACTGCAGAGGTGGCCATGGCCAAAGTCTCAGTGTCTTCCTGAAGAAAGGCAAGGTGGGTCTCTGAGATGAACTCCCTAGACTTCAGCAGCCTCTCTCTCTCTCTCTCTTAATATTTAAAGTTTTGCTTACATGGCTGATATAGGACTTCCATCCTCATTTGTTCTTAGAGCTTGTATGAGAGATTTTGCATTCATTGCTATTCTGATTGTGTTGTGGTAGATGGTGGTGCAGGCGAACGATGGGATAGGAGACTACAGTGCCTCTGTGGTCGCCCCCCCACTCCTCTGTGGTGACAACTTCCACAATGTGACAGGTGATGTCGTTACCCCCAATCAGGACCAACGTCCTGAATTCAAGTGTTTTTTTTTCTTCTCCCTGATTTGATTCCACCTGCTCATTACACAACGACATGAATCAAGAGTGATTCAACACTTAGATAGTTGATTCAAAAAGCTAACCGCTCAGAAGCTGAGGCTTCTGAGGATCTTTATTCACAAAATGTTAACTGATATTTCTCTCTACGATGCCGCATATGACACGCTGTTCATTTTCCTCAGTGACCAAGAAGAAGAATCTTCTCAGTCTAAATGTGGGTGAGGAATCCAGGCGTTCTCTTGGCCCTTCCGTGGGTTCCCACTCCAAGACTTGTGAAACACTTTATGTTGGAGGTGTCCCAGGTAACCCTTATATACTCCTACTAAATCCTTCGCATGTATTTGCTTTTGAAGTGAGTTTGAATGGCATGTTTAGGGTTCAGAGGTGATAACTTTCTTTACCATTACATTGTGCATGTTATAATGTTCACGGTGTTGTTGTTTAAGACCTGAGCGGGAGGATGTGTACAACAAACTAACCTCTTCATGAATATCACTGATATACTACCGGTTTGGACTTCCATTCCCCTTTACTGTCACTCCAGAACACAAGCGTAAGAAAGTGCCTGTGTGGAAGTCCTACGTGGGCTGTCTGAGGAACATTCAAATCAACCAGGCTGCTGTTTTGTTTCAATCTTTCACCGGTGTGTTCGGCCCCATCAATGTTAACGAGTGTCCAGTGAACTAACAGAAGGACTGTGGCTGCTAGGATCCCAGATGCTGTCCAGTGACCACCTGTCGTGAAGCTAGATCCGGGGGGGTGTTACTGTTCACATCGCCCAACCTAATACATTACATGAGTAGTGTGAGCAGGAATTATTGGGGCCATCCACAGCTCAAACCTCAGTGCTGATCTGAACGTTTTTAGTGTTCATGTGTATTTCATCCTCTTCATACTCTAGATGTTAAAACTGGTATTTTACTGTATATATATATATATATATATATATATATATATATATATATATATATATATATATATATATATATATATATATATATATATACACATGAGAGTTTTAAACCAAAGCTTCAGCACATCTTAAAGGTGGAAACATGCCTTTGTGTTCTAGTTCTTTTAGTGAAACAATTACTTTTTTTTTTTTTTTTACATCAGAATACCCTACAGGGTTTGGAAATAAAAACTTAGATTCCTGAGATTTTGAATAAAAGAAAGTTCATAGATTTTTTCCCCCTCTATCTCTCGTCTGTCTTCTATTTTTCTGAAGTAGGCTACATGAAATGAGCAGCTCAATTGAATGCCTTATTATAACATTATATTTGTGTCAGGGTCTTTCCAGTTGTTTCTGCATATGTTTAGCTATACTGGTAAAAGACAATATACTGTTTTTTGGAGACACAGACACTAAGAGGGTGTGTTTTATGATTTATTTATGCTGTGTGCATTAATGTGTGTTTGTAAGTCTCCACAATGCTTGTGTGCTACTGGATCTGTGAATCCAGAGCTCTCTCTCTCTCTCTCTCCCTCCCTCTCTATCATCTCTCTGTCACACTTATGCTTTATTACACTCACTTCTTTTTTCTTTCCATCATTCAATGGATTGTGAGTCCATACATTTAGACTTACATGCCCCGGCCTTCCAGCACATATACTGGCAGTACTAAAACAGAATTGGAAATAATAATAAATAAATACATTTACCTGGAGTCACAGTATTTTTTTGCTTTATGTTTTTTTCTGTTTCTCTTTTTGTATTATCTATTTTTTTATCTAATTAAACCAAAAAATAAAACTTGGATATAGGACTCTGGAACAATTATTAGGCGCAGTCTGCTGCAAGAGTTACGGTTGTGTCCATCATTCGCATTCTGGCCCAAACAGATGGGAGTGAAGGGTGTGACGCTACAGGACCAGGGAGAGCGCGCGAGCGTCGCTGCCTCCTCCCCGCGCCGGTCGGCGAAAGCAGGAAGAAAGGACCGAATATCTCTCGACAGAATGGTGCTGAACTGATTTAAACGAATCTGTTGGATCACGTAAATTGGTAGGATGGTGGCAGTGAGAGTTGTTCTATCGCACAGCAAAGGCGTCTCGTCTTTTTGCTTTTAAAAAAGCACGATGATTTTATAGTGGATTATAGTGGACCACGGCAGGAGTGCACTATCCAGAGGATGAATCGCAAATGAATTTGGATGTTTTGGTGCGGAATTCTGCCTAAATATTTTCGGATTTGGTTGAAATACACATCTGTCTTTTCGAAGGCCCGTGTGCCTATGGAGCGCCGGTGATTTGCATGGTTCACTGACCGCATAAAACGACATAACGGACGAGACGAGAGAAATTGAATGCCCTAGCCGTGTTTCTCCAATAAATCTTAGGATTAGCCTTTGTTATTTTTGTCATTTGGTAGGTTATATATAGATGTTTATGCGTGCGTGTTGTTGAAATCGTCCTTGCGCCTGAGCAGATCAATAGTGCTACAATGGCAGGGCCAGAGGACCATTCCCAACACCAGCAGCGGGTGGAGGAGAAGACAGAACACATAGACGACGCCGAGATGGCTTTTCAGGGCATCAATATGCTTCTCAACAACGGATTCAAAGAAAGCGACGAGCTCTTCAGAAGATACAGGTGAGCCTGCTCGAAATGCCGTACCTACGCAACTAATAAGGACATTTGTTTCAATGTGATGCCCCAATGTTTGAAAAATCTATTAGTGTCATGGAGCTGAAGTGATCAATATGATTAACTTGATTTAATCGGCGCGTGGCACGTTACCGCGTCAGTCGACGGGTTTGAGAAGCTTGTTGCGTGTGCTCAGTCGCTTCACGTGAGACTGCGAGCACGTCTCCGCGCACTAATGAATGCAGAGCGTGCGAGTTATGCACGAAATCTATCCAGCGGGCGCCTGGCACATTAGCATAACAAAGCTCCCCGCCGAGCAAGGGTTTATATGAACATAAGACACTAAAGTCTTATGGACGCTTTATAGTTTGATGCATGGATTGGTTTATTCAGTGCAACTGTGAATTGTCAGGCATGTTCCAATAATACTAAAACCTAAAACTCAATTCTACCACAGCGCATTTGGGCAATCATATAAACTATAAGCTTATTCCCTTGTTAAGCTGCTTAAGGTCTATTTTTTTTTAGCTGGAAGCCTTTTATCAACTTCAATTCCAGAACTATGCTAGGAACGCTTAGAGTGTGAGATAGTGTACAGCATTCCTAAGCCAAGCATGTTGTGATGTTGTGTTTCCTCTCTGCAGGACTCAGAGTCCGTTGATGAGCTTTGGAGCGAGTTTTGTGTCGTTTCTGGTCAGTGCTTCTCACAGAGCCCTTTCACCATCTCTTACTCTCTGATCTTTGAAAATTATAACACACCCGAAACATAGCTCAGATCATTAGGGAGAGAAACCACAACCGCATCATTTCACGGGGAAAGTGGAGGTTACCCCTGCTTCAGCACACCTCAATCAGTGAACTACACCTTCCTTATCCCCCAAACACACACATCACCTTTATATATGGTTTTGCTTTTGAACACAGTAGCCTACACATCTAATCAGTTGGTGGTGACGCCTTTGGTCAACCAAAACTCTGCATAAGAACTGTTGCAGCTGATGATAATCTGGAAGAAACATTTGTTCTTCTGAGTGTTAATATGATATGGCCACACATGCTACTAGAGATGCCATCATGTGACTCTGCCAAGGGCATGTCTGTCGACTTATTACAGAAATAAATAGAAACAGTGAATAATAGAGAGAAAGGGAGAAAACATCAGAAAATGAGTTGGAAGTCAGCAAGAGAAATTTGTCAGCCAACAAATTGCAGAGAGTGATTGCTTTATACTCCAAAGAGCAGAGGCTGAGAACTTGGCCAGAGAAATGTCAGAGAGCGTGTCCCAGTCCTTCATAGGTCTTGGCTGTGGTAGTTGGATTGTTACAGCCAGCCTGGGTAGTTTTTTCTTCCCCAAAATAAAACTGAATTAAAGAGGATGGTCTGGAAACAGCATGTGATGGTGGAGCTGTAAGAGGCATTTTCAGAAGAATTCATTCAGTTCAGTTTTGTGTGTGTAACGTTTTTGTACAGAGGTTTACTGACAAAAGTTAAAGTTCTCTGAGAGGGCGTGAGGAAGAAACTTTGAGAGGAGGCACATTCACGAGGGAGACTCGGGCTTCTCTAGGTTAACACCGAGTAGTGAGGGTGTGATATACTGGGTGGTTTGGTTTTTATACACCGAGTAGTGAGGTTTTGATGCAGCAATTCTCTTTGCTGTAATATTTTTGCAGAAAGAAATGCAAAGCTTATATGAACCACACATGAAAGGTATACTGTGTGTTCCAGAGAACTTAAAATGCTCTTTTCTTTGAAACTGAAATATTAATAAATCCCTAAAGGCATTCTGGTGAGTAGTGATTATAATTGGTCTTTTAGTGGTCTTTATTTCCTCTCTCTCTATGTTACTTAGGAAAGGATTGTGTTTAGCAGGGACTGTGTTTTGTGAACACTGCTATACTAGCTGTTTTCAGTCAGATCAGTTTGTAACGAATAGAGGACGGGGTATGACGCAACCGCAAGTATAAGAAAGGTTTATTCAAAGAGACAGGTAACAGATACACAAAGAAAATTAAACACGACAAGGAGGTAAGCTAACTATGGAGAACAAGCGACAGACCTATAAATGTAGAAACATAACGCGCAGACACGACTAGAACAGGACAGAACTACTGCACTAAAACTCAAACCAACAGGTAGAAACATGGAACCCAATAGCTAGATACATGACTAAACGAAGACCATACTTAGAAGCAGGACACATATTAACAAGAACATGAGCAGACACCTTGAGACGGGATGGGAATGATAAGCGAACACTGAACATACACGCAGGCATACATATGAAGAGGAAGGAAACACGCAATGCAAACTAAACCTACAAGGAAAACTAACCGACGAGGAATTGAGAAAGAAAGAGCAACTAGAAAATCAACCAAAGAGAAACAAGAACCAAAACAGGGAAGACTAACCAGAACAAACCCGAGAACGAGGAGACGGTGCAGGCTACAGACAGAAGAGAGGATAAAGCACAGGGGAGACAGGGACCACAGCAAACACCATGACCGACACAGGAGTGAAACACCAGGGGGTTTATATACACAGAAACAAGACGGTGAAACGAGACTCAGGTGTATGTGACTAACGATGAGGGCGTGACAGACAGAGGGAGGAACGAATGGGAGCGGGGAGCTAGGCAGGACCAGGAAGGAGGGAGGGGCTGGACGTGACACAGTTAGACGCAGTTCTTCAGCTTTCTCAGATTTTTCAGAGATCAACCACTGTGTTACTACTAGTACATTTAAAGAATACATTTACATTACATGATATTTGTGTATAACATACTAAAACAATGCAATGTGTGCTACAATATAGTCATTACACATCCAAATATATTGCTGAAGGCCTGTTTCGAATGCACTCACTGATAGTATACAATGGTAAGTTTCTTTCTTTCTTAACCTTATTTTTGCTTTTTTTTAAATGTTGTTATCTAAGCCCAAAAATATGTGCAGTGGGTGTGTTTATGTGACATGAAAGATCTGATTTACTGATTCCAGACCAGAAGCAAACAGGCTGTATCTCGAGCAGAGGCATTCCTGTGTGTATTGCAGAATGCCATGATGACGTTTGAGGAGGAGAAGATGCAGATGGCTTGTGACGACCTGCGTGCTACGGAGAAGCTGTGTGAGAGTGACAATACTGGCGTCATCGAGACCATTCGCAATAAGATCAAGAAGACAGTAAGGCTGCACACTACAACAAAGACAAGAAGAGTAGCCATGTCGACTTCACTTTCACTGTGTGTGTGTGTGTGTGTGTGTGTGTGAGAGAGAGAGCGTGCAGAGCTTCTTATGCCATACTATCATACATAATGTATAGCCACCTACTCTTTTGGGTTGCTAGATCTATCATTTGTATATCCTCTCTCCTCCAGATGGACACACAGAAGTCAGGGATGACGGTAGTGGATCAGCTCCAAAGGCAGATCATTGTGGCTGACTGCCAGGTCTACCTCGCTGTACTCTCTTTTGTCAAGCAGGAACTCTCAGGTATGATTCATATTCCAATGATTTATCATCTATAAATGAGCACTTGAGAATGATGACCATGTAACATGGACACTTGAATGAAAGAATCCATGAATGAATTAATGACACCTAATAAAATGTCAGTAACACTTTCAATGTGGTGTTTGGATGGTTGTTGCATTTAATCTTAAAGTGCCCATTTAATCTCGGTGTCCTTATTTGAGCAGTAAGCTAAGTCTATAGAAAAAAAAACACAGTATGTGGACTTGTGTAATCAGAAGTCAGAACTTAATTGAGAAATGCTTTTCTATGTTTTATTCTACTCTTCAATGCATCACAGCATATATCAAAGGAGGCTGGATCCTCCGCAAGGCTTGGAAGATGTACAACAAATGCTACAGTGATATTAGCCAGCTTCAGGAAGCCTGTTGCAGGCAGTCCTCCAGCGAGCAGGGGGCACTGGACCCAGATCAGGCCAACCACAACACACTCGTGGCTGAGAGCAGCGGAGGAGTGTCGGAAGAGACCCTGGGGCGTCTGAAGGGTTCTGTGAGCTTTGGCTACGGCCTTTTTCACCTCTGTATCTCCATGGTGCCGCCACACTTGCTGAAGATCGTCAACCTGCTGGGTTTCCCTGGAGACCGTCACCAAGGCCTGGCATCTCTGGCCTACGCCAGCGAGAGCAAAGACATGAAGGCGCCTCTAGCCACGTAAGGCATTCCTTTGATCGCTAGGGTTACTGTGTCTTGAACCATAAAGAGCACGACCTATTTGTGATCCAGTATGAAAAAAGCAGGATAAGACATGAAGATAAGGAATTAAAGAATTAGACTGCATTGCTGAAGAATTGTGTGCTAGTAGTGAGGGTAAAAACAGAGAAGGCTGGTGGAAAAAGCTCAGAATTACTAGTTATTTACCAAATGATAAGGGACATATAACACACAATGCAAATGTAAACATGCTTATGCTGTGTGTTTGAGAGAGAGAGGGAGAAACAAGGCTAAGAAGCATTGCAGAAACATTCAGTTCCTGATGAACATACTACACTGAGGACAACACATAGCAATTCTGTGTGTTACATGTGTGTTTCACACACACTGTGTTGTGCAAGTGTGTTTGTTCTGCCATTACTACTGTTAGCATGGTTATGTAAGGTGTTGAAACTGATGGTGCACAGATTCAGAGGGAGACAGGGCCTCTCTGATAGGGTGAGTGACCTACACAGTCTGGACAGTTTGGACTGTTGTGAAGATCAGGGAATTTGAGAGCAATAGTCCATATAACACTAAACCTATTTTTTTATGTACACTATCTAAAATATGTGTATATTCAATGTGTCATTCGCCGTCGTGGTTTCAATCAATCAATCAATCAAATTTTATTTATATAGCGCTTTTTACAACAGTTGTTGTCACAAAGCAGCTTTACAAGTGCCGAGTCCTAGCCCCCAGTGAGCAAGCCAAGGGCGACAGTGGCAAGGAAAAACTCCCTAGTTTCAAGTGTCTTACTTGCCAACGGCTTGACAGCTTGTGACTAGATGATCTAATAGTAGCAGTGAATTTAACCATGCATAATCCAGTGTCTTGTGGCAGTGGGACAAATCCCATTGGCACAGGGTCTCAAAATAAAGGCCTTGTTTTACCTAATATAATTTAAAGAGGTTAGAATAACCCCATAATGTTAATTTCTTTTTGTAAAAACTGTTATACATTGACACATGAGTGCTTGTGATACACTGTGTGAGACACTTGGCCCAAATAGGTGATAAAATATACATGAATGTGCCAATAATTTCAATCATCTCAGTCCAATGATCTTGGGCACCGTATGAGGAAAGCCAGACCTTTGAGTTACACAGTGTACGTCTTACAGAGCCCAAGACTGTGTTGACTAGAGCAAACACTGGTGCGTCTTAGCAAATGTGTGGCTGTGCCTTTTCTGCGCACACTCTTTCAGCATCATGTTACCTTTTTCACTGAGCCTCTGATTACCCCCCCCTCAGGCTCGCCCTTTTGTGGTACCACACGGTAGTGCAGCCCTTCTTTGCTCTGGATGGCTCGGATTGCAGGGCTGGGCTGCTGGAAGCTAAGGCCATCCTGCAGAAGAAGGCGATGATCTACCCCAACTCCTCCCTCTTCATCTTCTTCAGGGGACGAGTGCAGAGGTTAGAGGTGGGTGTGCTTGTAGTCCAGGCACACATCACTTGACCACTGCATGTGTTTCATTCTACGCTTGACGTTTTCACCGTCATTGCACAGTTTCATCAAATAAAATATAACCTTAAAAGAACATACACTGCAGGCCTCGAGTAATCGGCCAGCAGGGCAAAACTACAATCATAAATAGAGTGATTAATAATTGACTCTGGATGACAATGAAAAGCAGTTAGTCCAACACAGCTTCAAATGAAAGCACGCCTCCTTCACTTTCCGCTGTGAGTTGACATGTGTTTGGAGTGTGACTGATGAGGTTTCCTGGTTTAAGAGCAGGCTTCTCTCCCGCAGTGCCAGATCAACAGTGCACTGGCATCCTTCCACGATGCTCTCGAGTTTGCCTCAGACCAAAGAGAGATCCAACATGTGTGTCTGTATGAGATAGGTAAGACCATTGATGACATATCCATTAGGTATTGCTGTGCTATAATGATATAATAATGACATTACAATAGTTTATTATGTATTTATATAGCATTAATTAGGGGTGCACGATATGGACTAGAATTACGATGTGCGATAACATTGTTGGATATCCCGATATCGATGTGAACCACGATAAATTAAGATTAAAATACAGAGATGTAGTGTCTCTCTGAACAGCAGCACGTTAATTCGTTTTTTTCTTACTGTGTAATGAATCCAGAATAATTCCAAATATTTTGCAGGTTTATTCAACAATAGATTCAATCTAGGTTTATGCTTTCACGAGTGACCGTAGCGCGACTCCGCACACCTCGCGTAAAAACCTCCGCGAACGACGGAAGCGTTTAATCTTGCCGTGTCACATTCTTTGCAGTGTTGTCCGAAACGATATGTAGGCCTAGTAGTATAAAAAAAACACCCCTCAAATACAGGGGAATGAACTTTTACCTGACCAATTTTATTGTTGCTTTGTGTATCAGGTTTGAAAAGTGCTGGAATTTAGGCTAAAGTACTTGAAAATGCTTGAAATTGTAACTACTTCGTTTCACAACAAATATCTGTCTGACTGAACAGTTCTCCTGTAATTACATTAACAAATACGAGCCTCTTGTAATTCCAGGATGAAACATGAAAGAACGTGAAGACGTTAAGATTGGGCGTTTTGAAAATAAACAACCATTAAATAATGTGATAAAAAAAGCGAATTATTTCGAATCATTTAGAGTATATGTATAAATATTTAACTCAATTAAGTTTAACGAGCTGGAAATTATTGAAATGGACCTTGAAAGTGACGTACAACTGCTTTAATTCCACCTTGTATAGGTGTATGAACCCGGCAAACATGACTGTTCTCGTTGCGCTGAGACGCGGCGCGCGCGAACTTACAAAATTCGAGAGGTGCACGACCTCGTGAACCGACAGCGCGCGAGACCATCGCGCACGGGCGAAGCCACCGTGATTATGTTATTTTCGCCTTGCGGACCCTCGCGCTGCGTCAAGTGTAAACCAGGCTTAAATCAAATCGCGTGTCTGACGAGCGTGTTCACCTCACTCTGCCTCTTGCCTACTTACGTCACGTGATCATAGTCTGCAGCGCGAATAGCTCCCTCTATTGCTGGACGAGGATAATGCAATTTGAGTTTGCTGTTATTCAAGGAGTTATCGTGGCTCTTTCGATGTGTTTATCGTGAAACTTCACATCGCGATAACGATAAAAATACGATTCATCGTGCAGCCCTAGCATTAATTAATGATTAATAGACACATTGGCTAACATTTAATAATGCGTAATATACGTGCTTAATGCTTTACACGGTCCTTAATCCTTGAAAATACCTGACTGTAAGGTGTTACTGTGGACTCTTTGAATACTACAAATCCCATAATGCATTTTTACCACATGTAATACAAACTTTGCAGGCTGGTGCAGTATGATTGAGATGAACTTCGAGGATGCATATAAGGCATTTGAAAGGCTAAAGAATGAATCCAGATGGTCCCAGTGTTACTATGCATACCTAACTGGGGGTAAGTTTAATGATCTGCAATGCCTGAATATACATTATTTATATATTACCAGGTTTTTTCTTTGTTGACTGTCATATGTGTTTATTTTATTTTTACCTACAAAAAGTGTGCCAGGGTGCATCTGGTGACTTAGAGGGGGCAAAAGCTATTTTCAGAGATGCACAAAGGCTCTTTAAACGCAAGAACAATCAGATTGAGCAGTTTGCATTCAGAAGGGTGAGACTGGTGCTATTAGAAAATAATATTGGCAAAAAAAATCTTATAAAATACATTGGAAGAGGTCTTTTTTGCTTTAGTGGTCTTCATTTCTGATTTTAATAGGCGGAGCGTTTGAGGAAGCTGTCTCCTACGCAAGAGCTTTGCATTCTGGGAGTTGTAGAGGTCCTGTACCTGTGGAAGGCTCTTCCGAACTGCTCCTCCTCCAAACTCCAGCTCATGAGCCAAGGTACTGTGCATCCTGCACTATGGGGTTTAAACACTTGGCAGTGAGATTGGGCTCACTGAGGGAAACCCTGCTGAAGAGATCTATTGTAATCTTTTGTGATTTTGGAGTCTTCATTTTGATGGATCTTGCTGACATCTCAGCTGAAGATGGCACTGACCTCTCATCCATTCTCTTTTTCCAGTGCTGCAGGGTCTGGATGACCCATGTTGCCAGGGCTTAAAACACCTGCTTCTTGGTGCTATTAAGAAATGTCTTGGAAACATTAAAGATGCCATCAAGGTTTGTTAATAAGTGATCTATATTGGTGACCATCATTCCTCCTGGATGCCCACCTCCCTGTTTCAATCCAAACCTTTCAGACCATCGAATGTCAGGGCTGGCTTGGATGCCATGCCTTCTACCTCCACAAGAGCAGAGGTGTCAATTCCAGGTTCAGAAAGTAAAAGTCCTCACCAGGATTTTGCTCAGGCTTCATGGATTGTGTTCCACTAATTTTACCTGGATTGCACTAATTAGAAAATCTAGCAAGCTTGAGCAAAATTCTGGTGAGGACTTTTACTTTCTGAACCTGGTATTGACACCTCTGCACAAGAGGCACCCGAGTCAGTCCTAGACTGAAACGACCCAATCAGCAATGATCCGTTTCACCTGTTGCCATGGCTTCTTAAGGAAGCTTGTGGAGACGGATCATTGCTGATTCAATTTGGTCATGCCGGTACGACTTCAGCCCTTCTCTGCTTTCTCTGCCGTTGTGCTGTGTTGTAAGGTGTCTCGCCACCCATCTCTCTCTTTACGTTTCTCTTGCAAATCCCATCACTTATTTGAGTTACTATCTCCTGCGCCGCTACCTGGCCTATCTCAAGTTTTCCTCCATCTGTTTCTCTTCCTATCTGTTATTCATTTATTTTGGGAAGGTTTTGTTTTGTTGCGGCGTTTTTGCCTATAGCCAGATACTTCCCCTGGCGTTCTTGCTTTCGTTTTTACGCGACGTGTTTTTTCCGTGTCTTTTGAGTTGCCTTTGTTATTTTTCTCCCGTCGCTACTGGTGAGCTTTGCTATTTATGCATTGAGTTTTCCACATCGTTTTGTGTTCTATTTTCTCCCGAGTGTCTACGGTTGAGTTTCAGTTTACTCGTTGAGTTTTCCGCGTTGTTTTTGTTTCTATTTTCTCCCGAGTGTTCATGGTTTAGTTTTATTTCGTGCGTTGAGTTTTCCGCATCATTTTGTGTTGATTTTTTGTGTGTGTGTGCTTTACTCTCGCACTCACTTACATCATGGCTTATTGTGCCAGTTCGAGCCGGCACTTGGGTCCGCCTCTCAGTTTATTCAAGTGGTGGTTACGTCACCATACCCTCCGCGTTACATCGAACTGTTTGGGTGATATTTAGTTTGCCTGGTTAATGGTTATGTACTTATTCTGTCTGGCATTGCAGTCCTACCAATTGGCCGCTAAGGATGAACTCGGTCGTCAGAGCAACTCGTACGTGCAGCCGTACTCCTACTACGAGCTAGGGTGTGTCTTACTGGCTAAACCTGAGGTAAGGTCAGAAACCATCATCACAAGTAATAAACAAGAATTCACTTTTTTTTTTTTACAAGACATTGGAACTGTCAGAGAGACTATGATGAAGACTCCAAGAGTCCAGTAGCAGGAGCCTATCAGGATGATGTCTTCAGTGCTAAACAGCAATGACTCATTTATGATCTATATGGTATAATATACAGAACATTAGGTTGTGGAAATGCAATTATCCTGTGAGTTCTAATGAAAACCTGCTAATAGAAAACGTTTATCCCAGAATGATTGTATGGGCCATCTAAATTTGCATTGGGGATGTTTTAGCTGGATCATCCTCTCCATAAGAGCAACTGCATTTGCGTGAAATGAATTTAAAAGATTGCTATGATAATTTCATCACTTTTTAAGCACATATTCAATGTGACTGCTTACTCTAGCAACAAATCTCATGCCATTAAGAACATGAAAAAGGGGATGCTATGATTAATGAGATAACTGAAAGCTGAAAATACATACATTCATATTTGATGGTAATGTGTGCAGAGCATCTGAAGTAAAATAACCACATACATTTTTACTTTGCTTGCAGACACTGAGCAAAGGGAGATCGTTGTTGCTTCAGGCAAAGGTATGAACATGATGCCACGGAGCCAATGCATTATTATACAACACACGTATGCACACGCACATATGCATGCACTGGTCCCACACACAATGCCCTGATCCTAACCATGAATGATTGTCAATTAAATCAATTAAATGATACACACTTCAGATTGGTGCACACACTGGAATAAATATATTGGTTACTCCTAGTACCAGCCCATTTTGGGTGGTGTTCTGCATTTTCTAGATGTTTACTACATAGTGAAAGTGCAAAGTGCTTAACTGCTGAATATAACTGTGCTTGCAGGAGAACTATGCGGGATATGACTTTGAGAACAGACTGCATGTGCGAATCCACTCAGCTCTGGCCTCCCTAAAGGAAGTTGTCCCTCAGTGACCCTCCCTAACCCCAGGAAGTGCACTGTACCTTGACGACTCCTGTCCAGCACTTTTTAAAATGCAAGCCATTGGAAACAATAGTGAATTTGTTTTTAACAAAAAGGAAAAAAAACTTTGTTCCTAACATTAAGAGGATGGGTCTATCTCTAGTATTAAGAGAACGTGCTAATCACAAGACACAAGTAGAGTTTCCTTTCTGCATCTTCTATGTTGAAATTGGCTTACAAAAATAGCTGTTAAGTCAGTATTTCTGGTCCTTATGTGGTAATCTATGTCTAATCAAGTAGATACATTGCTTTCCATTTTTGAATCAAAATTTTACAACCAACATACATTACACTTCAGATTTACACACAGACTGGTGGAAGGGATCAGAACATGTTCAAATTATTTCAAATTTGGGTGGGTTTTGACTTTTATTTAAAGATGTACATTTTTGATCAACAATCCCTTAAATGTGAGAAACAGATTAGCACTATATGTTTCCACATACTCATTTTCTGATTATAGTCAGAACATGGCAATATTCTGACCAAGGTATGTCACGTCCTGTTACGAATCATATACCAAATAAGCATGTTCCAATGAAAGAATTAGAATTTTCCAGTTGCATAATGGTATGTAAACACTATGGTTGTAATAACCCCCAGCAATCTGTTTATTTGGCCTTGTAATAATTCCATTTTCCACTTCTGAATAGCATAATCGATCATCATTTAGGGATTAATCACAATTTGGTTTTAAGCATGTCTTGAGATGTGTTGTTTACATGCTTGGACCCTGTCCAGGAGGGAGGAAGTTGTAGCCAACTCAACATATCAGCAGATGTGACAACCCTCGTATGAAAATCAGTTTCTTGTCAATAGCGCCAGTTATCAAATCACGTGAGTAAGCTGAGTATTGCATGCATCATCTGTGTTGCATGTATGACATTTTCCACAATTTCATGAAATCTGTTGTCTACAAATATGCTGGAAGGCATTTTCAGTGGAATTTTCATCACCACCTTGGGGTTGGTGTAGGACAAGTACAGTATAATGTGGCCCCACGGTGTTTATGCAAAAATTTGATGTTAATGTCTTATTCAGGTTGCAGGTTACCTGTGCAAGGAAACAATAATTAGATTGCTCATTTTGTCAAGACATACAGGAAGAAACGTATTGAAAATAGATACCTTATTCAGAAGATTGGACTTCTTTAAAAAGTTATTTGCATGGGATGAAATTTGATTCTTATATTATATTATAACCCTTATGGGTTAATCTGACATTTTTACTTGGTTGACATCCATCGACTGGTGCTGGTACTGGCTGGCTGTTTCAGATTGTTCATAGCACGTATTTTAAAGGTGTTCATAAATATATTTATGGTTTATGGATGTGCATCATCAATTCTTTCTGCAAACCTTTGCTCCATGCCAGATTTAATACACTTAATTCATGTAATCAATGCTGGTCTCCATGGAAATGGCAGTGAGCAATGTCTTGCTATGCTATGTTTAGGCTATGCCACTCTTTCATTTATCTTCCAATCATCCTTTACACACACACGAACACACACAAACACACCTTATCACTGTACCATCATGCAACATCATTTGCTTTTTGTCCATGCTAATGACAAGTGCATTTTAAACCACAACTGAGGGTTTCGTTTGACCAACTGTGTGTACTTTGAGGTATGGAAGACTAAGATATTATGATGTCACCGTTTCATTCCGTTTGCCATGTCTCAAACTTACACTGACTTGGCCAAAAATACATTTAGAGTACTCAGATAAGAAAAATAAGCAGCTCATGCTTTTGTTTAACTGATTATTAGTGTGATTATTTACAGTGAAGTGCCCAACAGTTATATTGTCATATATGTCATAAGATGAATGGAACAATCATATTCACATAACTGTTACTAATATTCTGTACCCTAAGGTTGCAGCCACCTGTTTTTGGCTGAGATAATACTGTGGCTTTTCTGCAAACTGTCTCTATGCCACACTGAATTAAAATGTGCTCTGGATACACATGTACATCATGACCATCAAATTAGTAATCAGTGTATCTTCTTGATCTACCCCCAAAATCTGAGACCCTGTACTACATGTAAGCTCCGCAACAAGCCAGCCACACTTGTAGTTGTGCCAAAGGTCTACATTCAACATTTGTCTCTGCTATCTTGAACCTGTGCAATAACCAACTCTCTTCTGAATTCTTAACATTTTCTGAAAGCTCTTGTAAATGCTTATTTTTGGGAAAATTTTTTCAAAAATACATCAAAAATACAGTTTTTGAACACATGACAAAAACCCAGCAATATTACTTCGGGACTATAGATGCAGTAGAAGACTCTCAGATTTTGGGCCTTGGTCTGCGCAGCTAGCATTGGTGAGTAGTTCTCGGTCTCAGGGGGTAAAGGACAACACCAGATACAAAAGACTTCATCAGAATCACAGGAACTGGCTTTCCTGTCTGTAGTGTTTTCTTCCTTGAACTGGTCAGGATGGACAGTAAAAAAATTAAAATTAATTCATATTATGGACGTCTTGCTGTCAGTTTGTTCTATCATCCCTGTACTGTAATTGGTTCTGCTACAGGACTGAATGAGGTCAGTGTGTTTATCAAGTTGCAGCAAAAGTCAATAAAAGTCTTGGAAAACCATTGTAATAATAATAAGAGTGTAGCTTGTGTGTGTGTTTATTCTGCGTGCATGTATGTTTTGCTTATTTGAATTTTTAAATGGATATCCAGTCCACAAAGGCTTGTATGCCACCCGATTCCAGTAAAAAATAAAATAAAATAAAAAACTCATTATCAATAACCCATATACTGCAAAAATATGAACACCCTACTTGACAACAACAAAAATGCGGTGGGAATGGTCTGTTTTTCACATTCTTAATATTTCTTTTTACTTATTAAAATGTCCTGTTCTCTTGTCTTTATAACAGGTCAATTTTGGATATGTACATGATATATATGAATAATATATGAATAATAAATTCATCAACAGCAACACAGTTTATTGAAACCCTCCCTGACTTAACTGCTTTAGCCCACTCGCCATCCGATCCAGGAGAGTTAGATAGTCTAACCGACTACTTAGAGAATACCTGCAGATCAGCTCTAGATATAGTAGCTCCACTAAAATATAAAAAAGCTAGATCCAAAAAGCTCGCCCCATGGTACACCGACCAAACTAGAAACTTAAAACAAATAGCACGTAAATTAGAGCGGAAATGGCGATCCACTAAATTGGAAGTATTCCACTGTGCCTGGAAGGATAGCATTATTGACTACAAACGGGCACTCACTAAAGCACGCTCAGCATACTTAGCCTCACTGATAGAGAAAAATAAAAACAATCCTAGATTTCTTTTTAATACTATTTCTAAACTTACAAAAAATCAAGCAGGCACAGAACCTCAGATTCCAGTAAACCTCACTAGTAATGTATTTATAGATTTCTTTGATAATAAAATAGAGAATATTAGACAAAATATAAAACCCTTTATTAGCAATACAACTGGTATGTCATCTGGTTTGGTTGATATTGATTTAAATTACATACCGGGAGAAAAACTTGATGCTTTTCATCCACTCCCAAAATCAGAATTAGAGAAAATAATTTCTTCCTTAAATTGTACTACCTGCACATTAGACTCAGTTCCCTCAAAGTTATTAAAAGAGGTATTACCAGCTGTAACTGAACCTCTTCTAACTATAGTTAACTCATCCATTACAATAGGTCACATGCCCAAATCATGTAAATTAGCAATTATCAAACCTCTGATCAAGAAACCAAATCTTGATCCGACTGTGCTATCTAATTATAGACCCATTTCAAACACATCATTTATATCTAAGATCATAGAAAAAGCTGTTGCCCAGCAATTATGCCTATATCTGCATAGGAATAACACATTTGAAAAGTTCCAATCTGGTTTTAGGCCCCATCACAGTACTGAAACAGCATTAGTTAAAGTAACAAATGATCTCCTCCTTGCATCAGATCAAGGCTATGTATCACTGTTAGTGCTTCTTGATCTTAGTGCAGCTTTCGACACAATTGATCATAGGATCTTGCTAGAAAGGTTAGAACGCTGGGTTGGAGTCTCAGGCACAGCCCTTTCATGGTTTCAGTCTTACTTAACAAATCGCTATCAGTTTGTAGAGCTCAATAATATTTCATCCAAACGTACAATGGTTAAATATGGGGTCCCGCAAGGCTCCATCTTAGGACCACTATTATTTACATTATATATGCTACCATTGGGCACAGTTATAAACAAACATGGTGTCAATTTTCACTGCTATGCGGATGACACTCAACTTTACATATCAGCCAAACCCGATGACAAACTCAGTTTAGGAAAAATTGAGGCCTGTGTAAGAGATATTAAGTGCTGGATGTCTCTAAACTTCCTACAATTAAATGAGGACAAAACAGAAGTTCTCCTTGTGGGCCCTAAGGCCGCAAGACAGAAAATTCCAAATTTAATGCTTAATCTTGCAGACTATCCCATTACACCTGGCACAGTAGCCAAAAACCTAGGCGTCATACTCGACTCTGACCTATCATTTGATAAATATATAGATAATACTACTAGGATAGCTTTTCTACATCTCCGCAACATTGCCAAATTAAGAAATGCATTATCACAGGATGATGCAGAAAAATTGGTGCACGCCTTTGTTAGCTCTAGACTAGACTACTGCAATTCACTACTGTCAGGATGTTCAAATAGGAATCTAAATAAACTTCAAGTAGTTCAAAATGCCGCAGCTAGAGTTCTGACCAGAACTAGAAAATTTCAGCATATTAGACCAGTCCTATCAGCCCTGCATTGGCTCCCAGTTAAATTTCGTATTGATTTTAAAATTCTATTATTAGCATATAAAGCACTACACGGGCTTGCTCCTGAATACCTCCAGGAACTTATTTCCTACTATGAACCCCCACGTCAACTAAGATCACAGGGTGCTGGTCTGTTATTAGTTCCACAAATTAACAAGGTAACAGCAGGGGGAAGAGCCTTTTCTTATAAGGCCCCCCAGCTTTGGAATAATCTTCCTAAATGTGTCCGGGACTCTGACACAGTCACAATCTTTAAATCTAGGTTGAAAACCCACTTATTTAGTCTAGCGTTTGATAATTAATATCCCCCTTAGATAAAGGTACAGATCCAGGGGTTCATAGACGAAGGGTTTTATGGTAGACTGGGGTGCTGGTGCTGTCATCCTGTCACTGCTCGTGGTCACTCAAGTTTGTTGACAGTGCAGTGGACGGATGCCATTGTCTCAGAATGCCCCCAAGCCTATGTTACCTTCTGGTTCTGCCTTTTTAGCTAGGCTGTAATAATTTAACTTAGTGCCGGAGTTGCTGCCACACTCCAGAAATGTTTATAATTTTACCTGTCCTGTATATGTCCTCATACAGAGCTAATTTTCCCTGTTTCATTTCTCCACATGGCTGCCCGCCTGCTTGAGGTATAATGAGATGAGGAGAGACAAGCGATCCATCCTGGCCGGCCACCTCCTGCCTAACCGGATGCCTACACCATGATGGACATTATTACATCTTTTTCGGTCTAAATGGACATTATTGCATCTTTTACATTCTGTCTACATTCTGTCTATATTGTTGTTGTTGTCATGGTGACCGGTGTCGACCAGAGGAGGATGGGCTCCCCCCCTGAGTCTTGGTTCCTCTCAAGGTTTCTTCCTCATGCAAAAACTAGGGAGTTTTTCCTTGCCACTGTCGCCTTTGGCTTGCTCACTGGGGGCTAGGACTCGGCACTTGTAAAGCTGCTTTGTGACAACAACTGTTGTAAAAAGCGCTATATAAATAAAATTTGATTGATTGATTGATTGATAGACGTACGACATCAATCACATTCTTTTTCACGACAAGTTCAAAGTTCACACACTTCTATTTTTTATTTTTATTTTATTTTTTACAGTTGCCTGGAGAAAACACTGCGGTTGAGGATTGAGGATAAGGATTGAGCTTTTTGTCGTCTTATTGTTCGTGAATGGCTATTTAAACACCCTTGTTAGTGCACTGATGATATCTGTGTATGTTTCTTCTAGTGACTGTTCAGGTTATAGCCTACTGTAGCCCACCCAGGATGTACAAATTTCCCCCAAAGGAAAAAGTGCCACTGGGCTTGAGGGCTGTTGTTAATGGAGTCGACAGAGCTGTTGTTTTTCAGAGCTACTTCGTTTCAGAGCAGATGTGTTTGTGCGTGAGCTGAAATGAGATTTAGGCCTATAATCAGCTATTTAAAACACGATTAGCTACATGGTTGGACTACAGAATGCATGTATCTTTATGCAGCAAGCACAAATCTTGGAACACATGATCAGGTAACAGAAATCAGTGTAAGCACAGGTATTAAAATGCACATTGAGCACTGTACCACATACAAGTGGTTGTTTCTTTGTTTTTGTATCACTTTTGTATTGTTTATTTAGTTGTTTAGTTGATTACTCCACTTCAATAATTCACTTCATTTTTTTTTAGGTTTTGATTCAGAAGTGTTTTTTTAGGTTTTGATTCAGAAACATTTGAGAAGGTGAAATATTTTTATAGCATTTGGGTATTGATAGCAGACGGACAGACGCGCAGGGGTGGCGGTGTTTGTGATGAGGGTGTTGTGCTCGCTGCAGGACGGGGGTACGGCTCTCTCTGCTGCCTGCCAGCGTGGACACTCCAGAGTGGTCGGCACCCTACTCAAGAACGGAGCCAACATCCATGACCAGCTTAGTGTCAGTCTCCCCAACCCACTCTCCACCATCACTGTAGGGCCCTTGATCACGTGAACATGAAGTGTGCGTTATTTACGCAATAATACACGAGAGGGAGTGCTATAACTGTAATAATGGCACTGCTGTGCTGCGGTCGTAGGCACGAGGCATGATGTTGATTACTCCACTTGATTTACAAGGAGTACATAGAAAAGACGATCTGATTTGTGAAGCTGCTGAATGTGTTACTCGGACTAAACCAAATGTTGCTGCTCAGGGGTCAATTGCACGAGGCCGCAGGCTGAGATTTTACGAGAATTTACGACACTGTCGAAATTTACGTTCGCGAATTTACGTTTACGAATTTACGTTCGCCACACCCCCCAACAAATTACGTTCGCCACCCCCCACCCTTCAATTTTACATCCACTATGACAATATTGGTATAGGTCTGAAAATTGTCTGGCCCACAGGTCAGAGCTCTCTGCCAAATCTTGCCCGCAGAAAAATATAGTTGAATAGCCCTGCTGTAGACGGTCAACCAGTTTCAGCTGTGGAAAATTCAATTAAAACAGGCGAATACACCACAATTAAGCCAACTACAGGCAAGTCTGATGTATGGAAGTCATTTTCCATTGTAATTAATGGTAATGGAAATCGTCTACCATTTGCTTGTTGTGATAGATAACAGAAAGTGTTGGTGTACGTCACCTGACACATTTAAAACTACAAAAAAAAAAACCTCTAACGGTCAATTTCAACATCAGCGTTACTTACCTGAGCTGGATGCTGAGATGTTAAAGCTTCTTGTTAACAGAGATAGTGTTCTCAATAGGTTAGCTGGCAAGCTTAAACCAGGAGATGTCCCATCCTCAGTGCCTGTTCGAAAACATCTGGTAAATCCAAGGCTTCTTGTAAAGGGCCTCCTGAGTCAAAAATACAAATGAGTCCATCGAAAGTTCAGCAACATCCAGGCAAAAAGCTTTTGTCTGGTAAAATAGCTGATCACATGCATGAAAAGTCATCACATTCACCCCCCCTCATGCCTACCTGAGATCTTTACTCAGAATGAGCAACAGGTGCCCCAGACAGGTCCAGCTGAGGCAGATTTAGATCAAAACGGTGCAGGTATGTCGCTCCATTCCAGGCAGAAATTTGTAGGTGGACTGAATATACATTTTACCCATTGCTTTACCCAATACTAGGCTACACTTTTTCTAATCATAGTCTATTTTTTAAAGTAACAAGATCTATGGTCTCAATGTCCAGCATTCAGCCATGAGCTAACTCCACCCTCCTTTCTGAAGGAAGAACAGCCACTCAGTCCTCAGGGAAAGTACACAAAAATAACTGAAGGTGCTGAAGGAACAACCACAATGATAACTGGTGTTGAGGGGTCATTGTCACAGGAAGTTGATGCTGAGGAGACTTCCAAACAAATCACTGGAGCTGAAGGGACAACCAGACAGACAACAGGACCTGAGTGGACGATCACAGAGAAGAGTGGAGCTGAGGAAACAACGGATATTCCTGAAGATAACAGACCCTCAGCAGACACTGGCGTTCTCACAGATAATTGACTTTCTGGCTGATTCTTTAGAGATGGTTACGCCTCGGGTGCTGTCATCTCTGTTAATGAGTTCAGCTGACAATCACAACCCTCAAGAAACTGTTTCACCAACATCTGTTCAAGGGGAGAGTGTTCAAGGTAAAATACTTGTTTTCCCTACACTCATGGGGCATCCTGTACAGTCTTTTGAAAATTATATCCAGTTGCTTGCTGACTTGTCTTACAGTTTCTGTAATGGTGGAGCCAGATGTTACTACAAATGTGGTTAATGTGGAGGTAAATGCATTTAATTCCTCTGACATAAAGAATTTAGATTCTGTTTAGATTTGTATGCCCTCTAAATGCCCTCTTGATTTTCTAAGTGAAATTCTAAAAAGAAATCAAATAAACCAGACAATAAGTTAATGACTGTAGTTCTGTGATTGCAAATGAACTGCACATGAGCCTACCAGATCATGACGATCACAATTATATTATTGTATACTAATAATAATGTGTCATCATGTCACAGTATTTTCATTTAAATAGTATTTTTCAAACGTGCTTATTTTTTTGTTTATTTTTCATAGAGTGAAAGGCTATCCCCATCTTTTTACAACCTGGCCTCCCAAAATGGAACACTAAATGCTGAATCTGACAAACCCCTACTATACGTCACATGTTAACATGCTGTAGATGTCCAGCAGATGCTGCTAATGTATCCACTTTTTTACATTAACAGTGCAATCTTGATGGGCAGGTAATTACCATAAATTCACATTTCAATTAAATAAAATATTAAAAGAAAGAGAAAAAACTTTTGACTTTTGAACTATTGAGCAGATAGCAACAAATATCTGTTCAATGTATAATATTCTAAAAACATTTTTACCACATACTGCTGAGATGCACCTGGAGACCAGGTCCCAGTGGGTCACTTACCAGACTTTTACATGGTTATGTATTAATGAAGAGCAAAGCCACATGACCTTAGCTGACTTTCATTCACTTTGGAAGGTTGGGGCTAGAGTGAATTCTTCTCTAATCTAGTGAGTCTACCTTTCAAGATCTTTTTCAGATCTGGGTTACACATGGATATATCACTTCAGCCATGCTATTATTCTATGCCACACAGTAAATTTTGTTGTTTTGTTTGTCTTTATCACAAATCATGATGCATTAGCAGCCACTGTTGGACAATAGTATGCTGAAATGTAGCGTATGACAGAAGATATAGAAATACATCACAACTGTCATATTAGGTTGCGTCTCCTTTGAATAAAATGTATAATTGCAGACAAACAAGTGTGGTTGCTTTCAAGGGCAGAACAGTTGTATTATACAGTATCAAGTGTGTTATTTTGAAATAGTATTTGTAGCAGAGCAGTAATGACAGGATCCATTGCTGTGTATTATTTTTCATTCAGTTTAAGAAAGTAACCTTAAGCCAGTATTAAAAGGGATACAAACCTCTTTTAATGGAACTTCAAGTCAGTCATCTGGACATTGTTTGTCAAGTCGTGTTTCATTGTCATGCCTCCAAATTGCATGCATGCATTGGAATGAGATGACATTTCTTATGATCCACAGTACAGCACAATATGACAGCACAGTATGCAGGACTATATAAGAGAGAATGCATAACATTGAGACCAGTGCAAAAATAAAAAATTAAATAAATACACAGACAAATTGGTATAAAGAACTGTATGACTGTCACATAGGCTAGGACACGCTAGCAGATCTGGATAATATAATACATCAAGTTTTGGTGGTTTGGTCATGTGTCATGTGAGGAGGTCTGTAAACTACTCTGCAAATATGAATATGAAAAAGGACTCCTGAAATTTACTCTCGAAAGTCCACACAAGGGGGTGCTGCAGTTCATTTTTGTGAGGAGTGAATTGCCGTTTCATTTTACCCCTCCTGCTTAGACTCAACTTCGCCTGTCTCTATTTAGTAGTGGTTTATCAAGTTTATCACATTCTGTTAGAAGAACAGACAAGACACCTGCCTGTCGCAGACATGCCAAAACACACACAAAACAAATGAATAGCAGGAACCTCATTTTACTGTAATGAAATACTGTCCACTTTTCCCTAACACTTTTCACTGAAACGTTTTTTTACAAAGAAAAAGCCTATAACAATGTAGTCTTAAGATCTAGCTGAATCCCTTTCTGCAACGAAGCAATACATCAAAATGAGTTGCACAGCAGCTTTACAGACTCCAAAACATTAGCTCATATATATATATATATATATATATATATATATATATATATATATATATATATATATATATATATATATATATATATAATTACTCACATTTGGTATCCCCATATACCACCACCTCACCAGATGGGGCTCCTAGTAGTTGTATAAAGTGGAATTCTGGGTAGTTAAGAAATAAGATGGCGGACTTGTCAAATGAAGGTAAGAAATTCAAGTTCAGTAATTTCGTTCTACTATCAGTGTTGCCTAGATTCCGATTTTTAAAGCTGAATAAAAATATCCTTGTGTTCTGCCAGGTTGTGCGTTTCATTACATACAACTGTTAAACCTTTTAAATCGCACAATGAGACTACCTTGCTAGCTAGGCTAGTTAAATAGCTAGAAAGCTAGTAGGCTCACGTTCACATTGGCTAGTTAGCTTAGCTAGCGTGAGTGAATACTGAAAACAGTGGGGACGAGTGACTGCTCAATGTCACTATGGTGTCTAGCTAGATTTGTTGTGCTGACTAAAATGTAGTCCCTTGTAATCTACTTTGGCAAATCACTTACTAAATCCATATTAATCTGTTGGAAATCTCGAATTGGTTAAAATACAGTAATGAAAAATGGGTGAAAGTGTTGGGTAGGTGTGGAGCTGTTGGGTAGAGAGGCAGCCCACCCTCACAGTTAACGGGTTAAGATAACGACAACAACTCGGGACCAACGTTTTCCGTTAAGGGACTTGTGTAGCAGATATTCACGGTTTTTTGCACATACTTTGCGTTGTAGGCCACAGGTCGGTTTATGATTAAGCGTGTTGTTTATTGGAAGAAACGTAACAAAAAAATCACATAATCGAGATGTTGGAAAGGCGGCATTTTAAAACATGACTGTGCCATGAATAACTTGAACCTGGCTGAAATATGTTTTTACGTATACTCGTGTGCTTTTTATTACTTTATAGCCTCAGTTTCTTAAAAGCTTTTTGACTTTTTGAGGAAGAGAATTTAAGGAAGAGGAACGTGAGTTAAAATCAGGCATTAGGGCTCAACGAAGCCGCATGGCTGATGATAACAGTGATTAATGTAGAAATTCTGAGAGAAGAGATATTTGGTGGGCTACATGGTCATCACATCATATAGTTACTGTATGCAAGGATACTCTGTTATCCCTTATATAAGGGAGTGTTGGTGTACTGTGTAGCACTGTTACACTGTAATAGTGTTAATGTTGCCCATTGTGTGATTGCCAATAGTATGAACACTTCTGATGCTTATTGGTGAACCATGAAATGTATGGAGATGATTCTGCATTGAACTTTACTTACAGTAACAAAAATAGACAGAACCATATTGCATCAGACTGATGTTTGGACTCCATTTTTCTTATAAATACCAACTGTCTGAATGTGTTGTCTTGTGCTATTAAGCATGGATTTTCACATTACACTTGTAAATGCTGGAATCACTAATACATAAAATAATACATAGCATAACAGTGGGTAGCAGTTAAAATATGAAACATGCTTAAAAATGATGAACTAATGAATCAGCATGAACCAATGGTCTAAATAACCAAATCACAATTATTTCAGTTTTAAGCTAAATAGTTTATTATGTGTAAGGTTTTTGGCCCTGAGATTTGGTTAATGTGTAGTATATTTCATTCTGTTTTTGCTTTGCAGAAAAACCTGCTTTAGCTGCCCCAGTGTTTGTGTTCCAGAAGGACAGAGGGCAAAAGGTAAGATCTATCTAATGTGGTGGGCTCCCCAGTGGCAGTAGTGATGTAATTTTGACTGTATAGAAATGAGAGTGAAGAATACTGAAGGGGTTTGCCCACTTTCTGTTCTCAGAGGTCAGCAGATGGATCAAGTGCAGAGGATGGGGATGGTGAGGTTGGAGTCAGTAGTGTTTGTTTTCGTGCTTTGAGCTCACGATCCAAAACTTAAAACATCTGAGAATTTAATGTGTTTTCCTACATTTCTCAGATTCTGATAGAGATGATGGCAACTATTGCCCTCCTGCTAAGAGAGAAACATTATCGTCTTTCACACAGTTTCCACTCTCCCACTCTGGTAACTAAGTAGCTTTCTTTTCTCATGTTGCTTGGTTAATATGGAACTTAAACATCTGAGGTTTCTATTTTAACCTGTGGTTTATTACTGGTGTTGCGTGCATTTTGTTTTTTTTTCCAGTGTCTAAGAATAATGTATTCATGCCATCGACTTTTTGCCAGTCCCCATCTGGAAATTCAGATTCAGAGCCTGGTGAGACTTATATTATGCACATTAGCATATATATATATATATATATATATATATATATATATATATATATATATATATATATATATTACACAATCACACACACACACTATTATTCTCATAGATACTCATTTGAATATAGTTTGTAATTTATTTGACCAGAATGTGTGTATTATTCCTGAACAGAGGAGAAGGTTGTTGGGTTTCGTCTCCGTCCACCAACATTAATACATGGCCAAGCACCAAGAGCTGGTAAGCTGCTACACTAGCCATCTACTCTCATACTGAAATACAGCTCTATAAAACAGCATGTCTATGTGGTTTCATATGCAGTTCATCAACTGCAAAGCACTCTGCACCAGTCCTTGATGGTTCCTCACATATTACAGCAGATGGGAACATAAAGCCAGTGTTCTCTGGGCAGTAAAATACAGCGGAGGGATGGTAAACGTAGCATCATCATACCTGTGCTGGTGTTTGTTTCAGGAGTCCCAACCCAGAAACCTAAGGAACAGCAGCGCAGTGTGCTCCGCCCACCTGTGCTTCAGGCTCCGCCCACCAAGCCATTATCCTCACGTAGTGAGTAGTTGTTAACTTAAAACACTTAATTGTACTTTTACTGTCAGTCTTTTGTTGGAAGTGGCATGAATGTAGGAGAAACAATACTCCTGAGATTGAAGGTATTAATTTCTCACATCCTGTCCACGTAACATTCTAGACATAAACAACAGCACGAATGGAGCGAGTAAGCCGTCCGATGCCCAGGTTGCAGCAGAGTGGAGCTCTGATGGAGGCACACTCCACAACGACAGGTCGCTGGTAAGGGTGTAGCAGTGTGGTGGCAGTGGGGCCACCGGAGGCTGCCGATTTTTCTTAAGGTTAAAAGAGGATTCGCGTGTAGGTTTTAGTTTTTAAACGTAGACTGTGCGGTGATGTAACGCTAACGCCTCATTTGTGTATCTGTTTAAAATAGATGGCAAAAAACGTGGGGGGTGAGTGGCAAAAGAACGGGGAGAGAGCGAAGGAACGCGCCCTTCCGCACGAGCCGGCGTTTGTCTTTGGACAGAACATTAAAGACAGAATCAAGGTTGGTAGGATCTTCCTGATGTCGGATTCTAAATGGGACTTCTGACCATACAAAAGCCTCGCTGCTTTCTGTGGGTACAGGTGGACGACGCATCAGATGGGAAGGACGGAGCTTCCAGACGAGCTGCATCTCAAAAGTCGGAAGGGACGAATTATTTCTTACAATACATCAATGCCACAACGTACGCAGACCTCATTTTATCTTCCTTAAAAAGGGTATTTTTTTCCTGTCGTACAGACCTGAGGCAGAACATTCTATATTTCTTGTGCGCTTATTTCAGCCGTCAAAAAGTTGAAGACTGCAGTGAGACTGGAGAAAAGTTTGTTTTTGGACAGAACATGTCTGATCGTGTTTTGGTAAGATGACAAATAACTTTTCCTTTCTGAGGATGTTCAGACAACCTTGGCCGAGTCTTGCTGAGGCATGGCCGTCAGACTATTGTTCCTTTCAGAGCCCGCCGAAATTCAGCAAAGCAACAACAGAGGGCAGTGTGGAGTCTAAATCGGACAGCGGCCCAGCCACTGAACCCTGCTCGTCACAAGATGTAAATTCTGAACAAGGTACGCTGTCCAGACATTATGGGGGCAAAATGCTATAATTATCCTCAATGTTCACAAAGGGGAAATTCATCCCCTCCAGTTTTGACAGCTTCAAATTGTCCCAGTCAGTTGCCTGCTGCTGTATTGCAGATCCCATGTCATTTTCCAGAACTTTTATTTTGGTTGCCATTATTAGTCTTCCAGAAGCTTTGTTAAACAAATAATATGCTTTCATGTACATATCTCTTGCATCTTTAGCTGTATTGGAAGGTTCAGTACCAGGACATGCATTTTTGTAATGAGATGCAATAAACTGCCCAGTATGGTAACACCACATAAAGGGCCGATGGAAGAACTATCAGGTGTTTTAAAAGATTTGTGTGCTAGAACCGAACATCCTCAGATTTTAAAGCTGGAATCAAGTGCTAACCAGTGATTGATTGTGTGCGTGCGTGTGCTCGTGTGTGTGTGTCCACGCGTATATGTGTGTGTGTGTGTGTGGATGCTAACACAGCAGAGTCTTTGGAGGAGTCAGCAGCTGCATACACAAAAGCCACAGCCAAGAAGTGTTTGCTGGAGAGGGTGGAGGTGCGGACGGGAGAGGAGTCCGAGAGCAACGTCCTACAGGTAGGAGGGTGATGACTGCGGCACCTTTCAGGTCGTGTAATGGCAAATTAGCCAAGGTATGTCCCTTACAAGAACTTGTGAAGTATTGTCAGAAACACTGTTCAGCAATGTTCACATTGGCATTTGACATAATGTAGTGATCTTTCTGTGCATAAATTTGAACTTTGTTTGTTTGGGTGTGTCATAGAGTTCCCCATTTCAGCATAAAAAGTGCAGTGCAATTCATGGCAAAGCCTAAATGTCTTTTTTGCTCTGTAGATTCAGTGCAAGCTGTTTGTGTTTGAGAAGAGTTCCCAGTCATGGGTGGAGAGAGGATGTGGACTCCTGAGACTCAATGACATGTTGTCCAATGATGTCCACAATGGAAACCTGCAGTCCAGATTGGGTAATATGCATGTAATACACAGCTATTCCTTAATAAAGGCCAATAATAGTGTAGGAATTGCTACTTTGAAGAAATAGTTCACCAAGGAGAAATTAACATTAACAGTATTAAACATTAACAATATTACCTGCCATATACCATGCACATTTTTAGTATTGTAGTATGGTTTACATTGGGGATGGGTGAGTCTTTGGGGATTGGTGAGTCTTTGGGGATGACTCAGGTTTGGATGTGCTTTTTGTGCTTCAGTGATGCGAACCCAAGGAAGTCTGCGTCTGATTCTGAACACGAAGTTGTGGTCCCAGATGCAGGTCGACAAAGCCAGTGAGAAGAGTGTCCGCATCACTGCCATGGACACAGAGGACCAGGGAGTGAAAGTCTTCCTCATATCGGTAAGCTGCATTTCATTAATCACCTGTCTCATCAGAATGCACTTTCATGGAAAAAAGGTTTTAAAAAAAAAAAAAAAGGACCCAGGCAGCTGATTGGTCCTTGCTCTGATTGGTCCTTGCTCTGATTGGTCCTTACTCTGTTTTGTGTGTGATGCGTGCGAAGGCAAGCTCGAAGGACTCCAGCCAGCTATTTGCTGCCCTGCACCACCGCATGCTGGCCCTGCGCAGCCGTGGTGAGCAGCCGGTTGGGCCGCCAGTGCCCTTCCCCGAGGGCGAGGTTGAGGGTGAGGTAGAGGGCGAGGTCAGCCGTTCCAGCGACGAGGACGAGACCCACACCGCAGGACATGATCCCGCCTCAGGTGACACCACCGATCAGTAACAGTAACCACGCCAACACTACACTGCGGGACAACCAGCCCCATAGTGTAGATTTAGTCCTCTTGAGCCTTTGATACTGTTTGTTAAAATCTTTTAAACAGCTGTGTGCATATTATTCTGTCGGCAGTTAAATATCACATAACAGTCTCATATCATGTAACATAAGCTCATGCTGATGTATAACCAATTTCCTCTCAGGAAAGGGGGAGGAAGGGGAGCCCCAGCCCACGGAGAGCACGTAGCAGGGACCGCCCCTAGCCCGCCCCCAGCCTGCCCGCAGCCCGCCCCCAGCCCGCCCTCAGCACTGCCCACAGCCTTGCCTCTCCGGCCCGTGGCCTGAAGCCTAGCTCCAGGGGGATCCTTATGCAGGTCTTTCTTTCTAAACTCTCATTAACAGTCATGGGGTGAAGAGCACCTTCCTTTAGAGTTTGAAACATAAATGAAAGTCGATTTTTATAGGATGGAGAGTGTAATAATTCTCAAGCTCATCACATTGATGTGCAAGATGCTATTTGGGGTTTTTTTGTTTTGTTTTTGTTTTTTTTTAACACATGGGGTGCATTCAAAATTCGTGGTGTTAGTTGTGTAATTTCAATTTTGGAGCAGTACACTCATTTTAAAAGAGTGCTAACATTTGGAGCACTACACTCAAGTGTTCCTTACATTGCCAGACTAAGCATAAAGTGTACAGTTGTTGCAGCTTAAATGTCACAGGAATTCTTCCCTTCATTTCTGCTCTGCAGGGCTTTTGTTTAATCCCCACTATGAATTAATGCAATTTTACTAGTTTGGCAATAAGTGTAACTTTTTTCAGTTGACTTTGATGCTTTGAGGCAGTAATATAACCTAAAATTGCAATGTGACCTTCTTTATTTGTAAAACATACATTTACAGAAAAGATGGCTGACAATACAGTGTGTTGTTTCTACAAATTAATAATAATTACAATATCTTATTCTAACTTTAAATAGGATTGAATAGGTTGATACAAACGCAAAAGTTCAAAGTCAAACCAGAATGCATAATGTGTCATAAACATCCTGGTCATTTTTAATGGTAGCCTTTGTCCTCGGATCTTCCTGTATGGTGTCCCTGTATTACTGTAAGGTGTTTTCATTCATTTGTTCCCAGAATACAAGTTTATCCAATTTTGATGCGGTAGGTTCTTATGTAGTCAGGTGTAATGATTAGATTCTATATATTCGTTTTGCTTTATATTTTTCCATTCACGTAGGAGACATATATTGACAGGTAGTCTACTGTATCCATCCCACAATGCATTTACAGCAGATAACTTTGACAATATAATCTCAATTAAGCAACACAACTTCTTTGAAGAACTATACATTATGTAAGACATTATGTGTAGTTTCTACCAGTACTTGGTGTCTGTGAAAAAGCAACTTTAAGGATAAGTAGTGAGGCAGTTTTAAAAGCATTCGGTAAAGTGTTGCTCCCCCTTTTTAATTCTCTTTATATTCAAATTCAAGATGATGATTCACATGCAAATTGTGGTGTTGTTGTATACTACCGTTCCTGTACTGCCAAAAAAAAAACTTTGATGTGAAAATTGTAAAATATTGATTGGAGCACATTACTAATATTTCCTGCGTTGTGTAGATTTTTGGTGTATTGTGCGTATCCTGTTTTTTGCTCAGTTTCTTTGTTTTGTCATGACGCACCTCACAGGGCTCCGATTTGAATGTGCAGCCTTTCTGTATTTAAAGAGCAGCAGCTGTTAATCAATTTTTCATCTGTATAAGTTATTGTCCCATTAATATGAATGAGAGTAAAGGAGTGGGGACTAAACATTTGTATATGAATGTTTGGTTGTTGAGCGTTATGTGCTACATGAGACTATACCTGTTTACATTAGTGTGTTGCAGAAGAATACCTACGGTGTATTATTCTGTTTACATTTGGAGTTACTGATTTTTCCTGCTGTCTTTGCTGTTATTTGTTAAACATGCATGTTCACTGACATCGTACGTTGGACAACGTTCACCACAAAGTGGTGCTTAGTGCATCATGCAGTGACACTGAGTGACACTGGTCCTGTGGTTACTTCACCCAAAGGATACTACTCTTGTCTTTTTTGTTGATAAACATATATAGATGTTAGTATTCAGAAAGCCAGTGCTGTGTAGGTACAATGCCAGTGGCACCGGTTGAGAATCTTTCAGCTCGTGAATGTGTGTTTGTGTGTGTTGTTTTTTTTTTTTTTTTAACTGTTTTTTTTAAGCATTCTTTGAAACAAAAAAGTTATCAATCTGGTTGATAATAGACTTGACAAATATGGTTTCTAGGAAACGCGGAGACATTGTAATATAAAGTTCTAAAATATGCAAAAGATTTGTATTTTTTTTTATATCAGTTTTTTAAATGATCCATATATCTGGAATTATACACAAAGCAATAGTCACATTTCTTTACATATAGATATGTAACATTTAGCTGTGATACACTTTTCATTACAGTTAGGTAGGCTATGATTCACTTTTCTTTACCGGTTTGCCTCTCATCACACATTCCATCCTTTAGTAGACACAGGCAGTTAGCACATTTTGCATTTCATTTTTTGACCGATTTCATTTTATTTAGAATCTTTTATTTTTTTTCACCACTCATCTGTGAATGTATTTCCTTGATGATATCTGGGTATCCCTGACTGATATTCCGTAATGTAAAATAAAATCCCTGGCCTGCATATTTTTGTCAATGATCTGATTTCCTCAGACTCTCATCTGACTGCTTTGTTAGTGTCGGAGGACCTTGTCTGGTTTTTATGCACTTTGACCCAGGATCACTCTGGATCTTTTTTTGAAAGGTGAAAGTCAAGTGCTGCGATTTTTTAAGATTATTGCTTGAAATGTAATTGGGGTCAGTGTGTTGCAATGACAGCGGACTAATTTAAGAGTTTGTAACAAGGTGTCTCATGGAGTATGCTAGATTTATTTTTAAAATAAATCTAGAAAGTTTTTATTGATTTATTTTAGCTGTATCAAAAACTGTCCATGTTTTACCATTTCTCAGTCTAACCTGTTTGACTTTTTTGTTAATTGTGTGTCTCACATTCAGTTTTAAATTCCTCAGACCCATCATGAGAACAGAGGAGCAGAGACCATAAGTTTTATTTGTAACTCAAGGTTAGGGGTAGTAAAGCAAAAATCATCACTATTGCTTCTTTTGCTTTCAGCATGGTGGTTCCAAGTGTAACAACAGAAATCCAGCGTTCTGGAAAGGAATTGCAGCATCAATATTTTTGTGTAATTGTCTGCATTTTGACATATTGTTTGCTTTTAGGTGTAGCTTGGGGGAGCTGGATTGCCATGAAATGTAGGCTATTTGAGAAAATATATAAAAATATATATAAAATAATTATTTGGTGTGTGGTTCCTTACAATAAGTGCGCTTAACACCAGTTAAGCTTTTATTTATTTTTTCTACTTTTAACAAACATTTATGACACACACACTTATGACCTGGAAATACACTTGAATTTTTTTTTACTTTAAATTCTTGAAATGATCCATTAATGTGGTTTTCTAGGACAGATTTGTCTAGTTTCTGTTCTTACCACAAGGAAAACAAAATTAAATGTGAAATATTTTCACGGGAGATGTAAGAAACTGTGATGTTTTAATAGAAATAGAAAAAAATGAACTTAAAACATGTCCCAGTAGATTAATGTGCCTTTGACATGACATGCTAATCTCATCTAAACTGCACTGATAATCTTCTATACCATTTTTGAATGATGTATGTGTGATGTACATATATCATCACTATGAGAACACTAAAAATCAAAGCCTCACTTAATGTTGCCCAAACTGTTGTTAAATTGGTATTGCACAACTGTATTCAGGTTTGTTTTGGGAGTCTGGTACACAACCAGGTCCAAGAATATTCTTAGTGTGAACACTCAGTATTCTTCAAGGCAAGATCAGCAAAGACCTTCCAATAAAGCACAGGATGGCTCGTTAGTCTTCAGTTACGTCTTGACTGTTCCACATACTGTAGCTTGGGAGATTTTTAAATCTTAATTTTACAAGTGTATATACCAGAGAACTATTACAAATGACATAAATATGCTCTTTGCTGACATTCACATCCAAACAGCCTGATTTATGTCTCATACTTTGATCAGGCTAAATAGTTTTGAGAGGTTATGTTTACAGTTGTTTTCTCAACAAAAATCGTTTTTCACCTTATGATGATCCATGTAATATCTTATGTGGTGTGACTTTAATTGGCTTTCTTTGGTTTAGGGTCAGCTCTAAGTACCATTGCAGAGTTTCAGATGGATTTAGGTCTGGACATGGACCTGGACTTTGACAGACATTCCACACGCATGTGTTCTTTCAGGGGCATCTGCCATGATTATGCCTGCGTTTCAAATCCTCTTTCTTTTACAAGACCCATTGCTTGACCTTAAGCAAGGTTTGGTTTTCCTTAAACAGGAAGTTATGGCAAATTATTGTCAGTAGTAACATAGATGTGTAAACCATTGATTTGTAGCTGGCATGGAATTATTGTCTTATGTATTCCCTGGTATGACTAACTTTGAATTGGATTATAAGAGGAGGAATACACTAAACTAGAATAAATTAATCTAAGCCCTTAAATTTACATATTAACAACTGAGAATAATATTAAGTTATCATTAAACTTGTAAATAGAAAACCACTACTGATAATATGAAATGTGTGCAATAAGCAAAGCAGCTGGAGAAAGTTGACTTGTTTTTGTCTTTTCTTGTGCCTGATTAAATGTAACTGACACTCTTGGTACTCAAGGGGACTCCTTTTATATTTATGAATTTTGGGTTCCAATATGTGTGTTTGAAGAGCACATATTTCATTTAAGATGAACCTAAACATGAACCATTTTGTGCACATGGCAGGAAGACATTTCTAAATAATGGGGCTACCATCAGGAGTCACGTGTTCATGGAAAACAGTATGTACAACTTTTTATATAGCGGTTTAGTGCTTGATTAAAATGATGAGTGTTAGAAATCATGACTGTTTTCCTATCCGTATAATGTAGGTATGTGTTTCACAGACATCCAGACATGACTGAAAATGCTATTCCAAGCACACTAAGGATGTCATAAAACACACAAAAGATTTCCAAATGTTTATGAATTCCTATAACTAAAATGAACCTTGTGTATAGAATGATAACCACAACTTAAAAGGATAATGAACATGTTTTCGAATGGTGGCTAACGTTTTAGAGACACTTTCGGTTTCCACTTCACCTCAATATAAGCAAGAGAAGTGAGCGGCTAAAACAGCATTGTGCATGACTCACAAAAGTGTCCAGAGTGGTAAGTCTAATTACCAACTTCACCATTATGTTTGCAGTGTAACCATGGCAGACATTCAAGGCTTTCATCAGCCTTTACAATCTGGAGGCATTTTAACTAAACTCTTTGACTCATTGGCAAAAGTCATAGTGTAGAGTAACATGGACTTGTGTCTGGATAGGGGACATATTCGCAATCATTATGTAATAAAATATTTTAATCAGTTCTAGGTATTTCTGTTTTATATGACAAAACCCTTCTTTGACATCTACTCTTACTGATGTTTTAGATGTACTATCAAAGATTTGGCCATTAGGCTGGGTGAGTTTACAAGCTTCACAAGCTGGTCACTGCCATGTTGCACTGCAGGAACAATTTTTTATATACTCCTCTACAAGACAGACATAGCGTTCACATTTCTAGCGTTTTTTGCCGTTATCCACTGTGATGAATCACATCTGATTGAGTACCTATAAGCAGTGGATTCAGACCCAGATGCAGCTATTCCTCAATGTCAGGTGTGTTTCATGCTTATTCTCTGAAACAATTCAGCAAAGTATGAATCTTACGTTCTTAGCTTTTTAAATTCAAACTTCAGTTGAGTTTAATTTTATTGTGGCACCTTTAGCGATTATTTAGAGACCGTAAGGGACAGACAACCTTGCTTTATCCCTAAAAGCAACCTTCTCTATCTTGCAAAGTAACAAAAGAATATGTCTGAGGTCAGTGTGATTCCAGTACATGAAAAAGACACTCCTCTAAAATGGTTTGCTTAGAGCAATGTGTCTGTTTTTGCAGACATATTATTTTTCAGGAAATAAAGGCTACAGACATGTTTAGTCTTTTTATGTTCACTGTAGCATTGCATTGTCTGACTGAAAAGCCAATGACATCCGTACCTTGCGTAATGACTGAATACAGTGGAAATAAACAAACCGAGACAGTGGTGGACAAGGACAGATGGTGTTTGTGTAGTAGAGATAACATGATATGTACACGTTAAATTGGTTTGCCGAGTGAACTGGCTTGGAGCGCAGTGAGCATGTTAGTGGATGGTGTTAGTGGATAGTGTATGGTGGTGAGGTAGTGCATGATTTAATCTTATTTTAAAGTCAGGACATAGCACAATTTCCGTAGGGCTTGCAGGTAAATGCAGAGGAGACTTATTACAAACAGAGTAGCAAGGAAATTTATTATTGTAAGGTATATTAATATTAATGAAATATTGGCAAACATTAAAATTTACTAATGTTTATTGGTGCTCTACTTTAAATCTACCTTTTAGCTGGAACAATAAGATCCGTGTTGTTTTATTTATAACACATCAGGTATCTGAACATCAATTGTTGGCAAAACTGTTTGCGCCATAAATGTGTCATTAACATTATTAGCCTACTGTAATGGGGCCTAATGAAACATTTAAAGTCAGCATTTACAAAAATCTCAAGAAAATGCTTTTTTTCATTTGTAAGTTTGGATAATGTAGATTAAGATATTTCACTCTATTTTTACAATGAGCAAAGACTTGGGTATTCAGCAGCAAACTCCATAAGTCTGATCAGTTACTGCACAGGCATTTGGCATCAAATACTTCACAGACATTGACTGATTTTAGAAACAAATATGCTGGTGAATTAATCTGTATTTATGAAATAATAAGACCCTGGACTACAGATGCTTGGAATGAGTTTAAACAGAATGTTTTAGACCCTGATTTTGACAGAGCTTTCTGGAATGCAGTGACAGAGAGAGAGTTTGGGATTTGTGACTCTTGCTTGAGGCCAGAGAGCAGAAGAGCCCAATGTCTGCTCCTGGCATGTTTATGGCTTCCCAAGAAGGCGCACACAAACTAGCTTGCCCTAGACTTACAATCTCCCATCAACTCACATGGGTGAAACAGAATAAAACACTGACAGACACGGTTGAATTAATTTGTTCAGTACAGTACATGGGACATCAACTCCTCCACACTATATGTAAAAACACACGATGCAAAAAAGGATATTGTAAGTTATTGGGTAGATAAATACGTTTATAAACAAACAAAGGAATGAATGAATGAGAAAATATAATGTTAAACCTTATACAGTTTATTAAACAGTTAATATTGAATATAATACATGAGATTTTTTGGCACCAATAAAGTCAATAAATAAATGAGTGTGTTTAGTCAGTGATGCTATCTAAATAAATAAATCATAACTTACTCTTTAATAAATATAAATAATCCTTTATACAGATGCATTGCATCAATGTTTATTGTAGTTGGTTAACAGGGTCCAACAGTGCCAAAGAGCAATGGCTGTATTTGGAAGGTTTAAAACGGCAAGATGAGGGGCATTTTCCTTTATATGATCAACTCCAACAGTTAATTTTCTTTCGATCAAAGTCAATTGTCAACATGGGAAATACTAGTCAGCCCACTGAATTTACTTAATGGGATGTATGTTAACAGACCGAGGCTATTAGGATTCTAGGACTTTCCGTGCCACAGTTACATTTTAACATGCTTACTTCATTACTACATGCTCATAATCGAACAGCATACATAGTATTTTGCATCTGAAAAGTTTTTTTGAATACACAGAGAGAGTTTTTAGTAGTCTGTAAATAACATTTAAGATGCATATTATGTTGTGAAAGTGTTTAGCACGTTGTCTTTAGAACATCAAGGTCTAGGTCAATGTGTTCCCTGGATTTTTATTGATCTTTTTACTTTAATTAATTGACTGGATTTAAGAGGTCACTCAACTGCTCTTAATTAAAGTTCTGAAGAAATCCTTTACTCTAAACTTGGTTCTGTGCCATTAAATGCCAACAAGCTGCCTAGCCAGCTAATGCAGAATCACATTCAGTATTCTTCAGCTATTTACGGCACAGACTGTGTAAAGCATCTGGGCAAATATTTGCTAGCTAATGTGCTTTTATGCGTTTGTACTCCTCTAAGACTGAAACATTTACTGAGGACTGAAACATTTGCATTTACTTCAAACCAGCACACAGCCCTAATAAAAAGCTTCTTGAGATGTATGATGTATTTTTGCTGGTATATTTACTATCTGCTTCAGCAGCCAGTATTCTTGGGATCTGTTAGAAAGGTGCTAAGTGGATAAGAATGGTCTGTTATAGGATTTACACAAATGGAATGGATTTGGTGAGGATAACTCAGGCTAACTCAGTGATAAACCCTGCTATTCTTTATATGCCATGTGGTCCTTCACTGGTTTGAAAATCAGGTTTGAAACTAAACCTTTCAATTCAATTCTATATTGAATTTTACATTCTTGTTTGCAGTACACATGCTTTTCCCACTACCCACTTATGTCAGGGGGTGAAATGAATGAGTTTGGGGCAAACATGTCTGTGTATAATAAGCTCGTTGCTGTGAAAGTTACCGCATTGAATTCTCCTCAATGACTCATCCTGTGTTTTACTTTCATTTTGGCAGAACTGGTCTGATATGTCCCAGCATGCCAGTGCTGTTACGTTGATCTGTCTGATGAGAACATGCAGACTTCAAGAGCGACTTGACTGAGTCATATGACTGACATGGTGACTTGCTTGGGACTAATAGCTCTAGGACTGTTTTAAACCCTGGAAACATTAAGCTGACCTTAGTCAGGTGAGATAGAGCATGGTGGTGGCTTTAAGTGATACTTTGATAATGTTTCATACATACAAACATACAAAAAAGATGACTGCATATATTGCATATGACACTATGGGATCGTGCAAGTTTATATTCTAAGCAATAGCATGTCTGTTGCTGTCCGTATCACAAGAACCCATTGGTCTTCCATATTAAAGAACAGTGCTGCTCTATGTATTTGCAGTGTGTCACTGTGGTCACACTGAGGCATGAACCCTTGCGCATATGTTTACCACATTGTGAGACACCAACATATGGATGAGTTGGTCAAGTCTTACTGAGGTATCCAGGCATTTTTGCAGACAGTATTTTCTATATCAGGATATTTCATATGTCTATATGACTTTCTATATGAACACACCCAATGTTGAAGATTTTAAAACCATTTAAAAAATGGTAAAGATTTTTTCTCTAACATCTTTAACATGTGCTGTGCAACATGGTTAAGTGGTTTTTACATGTAATCTACTTAAACATTTAAATATTATATATTATTTAAAGATGATTCTAAGAACTTAATCTGCTGTATATATGATGATCTGTTTTTGCTGTTCTGTTACAAATGTGCACTGTTCCTCAGGACGTTGGTTATACTCATGCCATAGACTGTTTATCCAGAGCTGTTGATGTTTGCCTCGTAGCATTTTTCTCATTAGCTTGTAGTTTGGGAAATGTGGTAACATATAAACTTGTGGGTGAATCTCCTTTACTCATAGGGAAGTATGTTGTTCGACTCATCAGAGCCCAGGTGATTGCTTAAGGGATTTACTGCAGATTTTTATAGGAAAAAATGCCACTTTTGCTAAATACTTCAACCCCAAAAGGCAAGATAAACAGCAGCAGCGTCTGGCAAGCACTGTGGTGTGTGTAGCCTATATATATGTATATATGTGCAGTGTATTGACTGATTGTCTGATTTTATTGTACAACAGCATCCACGAATGCGAGCAATCCTCTCCACACGGCGTTTGCATATTACATCATAGGCTACTTCATTTCCCACGCCACTTCAGTCACTAAAACATGGAATACCAGTTTTTCATGCAGTTCCATCATTAGCGTCATACACAGCCACACCTCAGCGCGGACACCTCGTGGACGGTGTGGTAACGGTTCAGGTTGTCGAGGAAGGAAACGTCCGGCTCGTACTCCGTGGGCCGGCAGCAGGGGCTGTGTCGCGCCCTCACCGTACTCTCTTGCGTGAGCAGACGTTTGCGCTTCATAAACGCCAGCGTCATGTCATAATTTCGCCGACTGGCTGTGCATTTACCGCTGCAGTATCGGAAAAGGATAATCTCGTCGCTGACATATCCCAGACCTAGTTGACTGACTGTCACTTCCACGTCGCGCAGTGAGCACGACTTGCCGCCGTTCTTGGCTCGTTTAGTCCTTTTGCCGGGTTTGGTATCCCTCCGCGCCTTCCGCTCCACCAGAGCACCGATGACTTGCTTCAGCTCTCCGTCGGTGAAGCTCTGGAATATGTGCATGACTGAGCATGGGAGGGAACGAGAGGGTCGTTAATGTCACATACGGAAAGCAAAGTCAACCATTCTTTTCTGTAGCCTTCCATGGTGGAGAATTCCTGAAGATATCATGTGTTGGTATGGAAACTATATATCGACTGCAGAAGTCGCAACCTGATAGTACTCATCTTAGTGGGTTACAGGACGACGACACAGGTCAGAGACCATTTTTCAGCGTTGTCAGAATCTTGAAAAGAAATGACCAATCAACTACTTAACTGACAAAGAATCTCATTAAGGTCATTTGAGGCATCTAAAGAGGGAACGCATAAGGAATTCTACATAACGCAATATTCTTTAAGTCTTAGTGGTGTGCTATGCAGCAGGACCCAAGGTCAAGAGGTCAAAGCACACTAAACACCCCTCTAACCCACTTCACTTATGTAACGCTCCGATCCCTCCTCACCTCAGTGGACACTTTTGTCAATTGGATTGTCAGGACTTTGACTCAGCTGAATGGTGCCCTGAGTTCGTGTATGTGCTTTCGTTAATCGCCTCAGTGCTGTAGATTAGATACAACTGGTGATCAGGAGCTGTGTTTTATGACTTTCTTTAAGTTTTCTGTTTCACTTTAGTCAGTTTCATATTATTTCAAGATCATGAATATTCGACTGAGGTAAGACCTTCACCTGTACATATTTCATATGCATATGTCATATGCAAACATGGCACAGAAAAAAATGCAGCCACAAACACACAAAATGTTCTACCATTAATATAAAACTGTATTTCTATTATTTTTTCATGTTCATTATAGATATTCACACTAATTCAGTTTATATAATGCATTCTTTATCACCTCTTGACTCCCAACATTAATTTATTGACCAGTAAGGTAATGTAAGGATATTCTAGGGAAAACGCCACTGAATATAATAGGATGCAAGGGTTTGCTTGCTAATGCAGGTCTTGAGTACCAAAGACAAACAAACAAACAAACACACAAACAAATGCTTGGGAACAAATACACCATCAAACCATAAAGACGGAAACATGGAGAGGCAGGATAATCTTACACTGAGAGATGACCGAACTGGGCCCGCCCACTGATCTGACCCTTCTGAGCTTCATGCCAGTCCCGGGGGAGGAGCTGTTTGAGGACATGGGTGACGCAGGTGATGGCGGTGATCCCAAGTGAAGAGAAGCTGGTGCTTTTGGGGGAAGCAGGATTCTAGAGAGCGGGACGAAGAGTGCGGCACCACAGAGCATCACGGCGATGGCGGCACACCTCCATAACTTCATCGTAAAGCGAGTAAGAGCATTGGCACTCTGCAAGAGAAGATAAAGACTTTGTGTCGTAACATGGCACACGTGTGACTCAGCACACGGTTACTCTACCACTGCATTCGCACATGCACACAAACAACTTTGTTGTGTTTGATTTGACCAGTACAGGTGTTTATACATGGAATTGTTGATTGGGTTCTGGCCACAGACTATTGATAATGTTTGCCACACAGTTAAATTATCATCTGACAGCCATCTGTGTTACGTTGAACATCTTCTCTGACTTCGGCAACATACAATTTGACTTCCTCCATATTTCTGCATTTCTGGGATACTTGGCAGGTTCTTGTCTACAGCACATGCAAGACAGATTTCCTTTAGACATGTTCATCCTGCAGCAATTTCATTTACAGATGTTATCACAAATTACTTTGCCGTCCGCAAACTTTTGACTTTGTCTTTTTGCCAATCTGGTTCTGGTTCTGAGTCATCTGAGGTTCACTGCACTGCGCTTTTCCATTTAAATGTTTCCAAAGGAAACATGTTCTTATGGTCTATAATGAATTTTTAAAGGTGACACTGGACATCTTACATACTTTCTCAATAAATGAAACGGGCATTTTAACTAAGTGAATGGACATCTTTCTGAATAGTGCTAATGTTTACAACTCCAAGAACCACCTACACAACTGTACATCGCTAACGTGGAAGCAATCTGAAAATGATTATCTCAGATATCTGCGAGGGCGTTACTGGATATGCTACTTTTTTGTTTCAACACAGTGACATATTGCTTTCTCTTGAATGCTCTACTGCAGGGTTATTTTATTACTTCATGAACACTTTATCTGTGTATCCTATTATTTAATTGTTCTCCTTCTGCCTTCGTTTGCCTGAAGCAGAGATAGTAACAATTCTGCGGACCAGGAAACGATATTCTGATGCTGGATGTCTTCTCCAGACATGGAGCATCTCAGAGTGATTTCCCAGACTGCATTAGTACACATTCATTTCAAGCGTAAAATGTTTGACAGTGACTAAGATGGTGTGCTAGCTGCATTTAGGAAAAACAAATTACTTTGAGATTATTTTGCTTTCCCTAAGAACAGTGACTTCCATTTGTACAATGTACAAATGAGTTTAAAACAGCTGCGGTTCTATACAAGCTGCTATAAACTGTGGTGAACTTTAACACCTGATGTAGCAGAGGGATTTTTTATGAATTCAGAATTGGACTGAATTTGGACTACTTGATCTTTAACACTGCCTCCAGTAACTCAAAGTGTCTTGTCAAAGCTTTAGGAATTGCACTTTGGAAATGTAATGTCTTAAAGGAAGTGTAACAACTGAAATGCACTTAATGTTATGTGCAGTGAATTAGTCATTAAAAAGCATGTGTGGGACAACCGTCCTACACCAGCACTTCATGGCAATTGTAAAATTAGTAGGTCTTGTTTAAACCTTCACATTTCCCTTGCGTGTTAGGTTTCCTCCCTTTTTGTTGTGAGCCGAAATCTTTTTCGAACTCATATTATAATGATATATGTGATTATGAAGCAACTGTAGTAAGATATCACATATAGACAAAAGTAGGCCCACAATTTCATATGGTTTTAGTACTCTTCAAGTGATACTCCTCAGTGATACTACAGATGTAAGCCTCCTATTGGGTGGATAGTCATCTCTTCTGTTCACTTTGTGGTGACAAGACTTCTCTAATTTCCTTTACTTAACCATTTCAGGGATCAGTACAGCAGTAATAGGAAATCAGAAATTTGACCAAACAATTTGTAACAGTAATTTTACCAATGCCAAGGTCAACACACATGGCATGACAGTATGTTTTTATTTCGTAATGGTGAGTAATTAAATATATATCCCAGCATGAGAGGGAGACTCTTAATCCAGTATAGAAACTGACTTGAAAACTCTGCATCCAATCTGCAGTGATATCAGCAAGAAGAGAATACAAACTAGCTTTAACCTTTCTACCCACACATATCCTATTTGAATTCCCACATAATCTCAAAATATTCACACTGTGCAGAATGAGCATTTCATGTCACTGCTGCAGGATCATTCATTTTACACTGGTAACACTGGTGTGTGTGTGTGTGTGTGTGTGTGTGTGTGTGTGTGTGTGTGTGTGTGTGTGTGTGTGTGTGTGTGTGTGTGTGTGTGTGTGTGTGTGTCTAAACACTACCTGACTAATTAGGGGATGCCTTTTCAGCTGCAGTGAAGTTTCTTTGTTTCTGTGATTTATGAAGTAGAGATTGTGAAACGTTCAGTCAGGATATTCTCTGCACATAAATTATGTCATTAAGTGCCTTGTTCCCTTATTAGAAAATATGCAATTGTTCACAGGATGTCTAAGGAAAGTGACACTCTGCCATCTAATCTATATATGAATTCCCGTCACAACAAAAACTGGACAAACACTCAGTCCTTATGTATTTCTGGAACATTCTAAACAAGGCAAAAATAAAACAAATTGTCTAGTTAAGTGGGTTCTTAAGTGTGAAACGCTGACGACAATAGTGCCTTAGAACCACCTTTCCTTCATGCAAGTTCGTCATGCAGGACAAACATTCAAGTTTGCCAAATGCACATTCTGTTAATTTTTTCTGTGCTACTGTGGTGTTCAAATCATGTCAGGCAACAGTAACATGTTGTATCAGTTTCTGTGCCATAGGGCATTCTGGCTGGAAGGTAGTGATGATCTTTGTGGTTCATTGCAAAGCACATGTGCACACATACACACACATACACACACCCCAAATACACAGGTTATCTGCTTCTCTTTCTTTCTCTTTCTGTTTTGGCCATTTATTGCAGGCTTATTTTCAGCATAAGAATGTCCCATAGTGCACAGAGCACTGTAGGTCCTTAGCAACAAATGCAGTATTGTAATCAGAATAGTAAGATGAGGCAGATACAGAATAGAGCTGGAATAGTAAGAATATGAAGGTGAGGCGTTAAAGTAGTTGGTGTTTTCTAAACTGGTACATCCCAGCAGATGCACGCCAAGTTCAGCGAGGAGCTTTTCAACCTCTCGTTTACCATATGACTTCATTTCTGGGAAGAATTTGTTATAAATGCCTAGCAGGCCTTCACAGTACTGTATGTGCTCTAAGAACAGACAGACAGTAAACAAACAACCTCTGATAGGAAAATCTGCCATTTTGGCTAATGATAAAATATCATGGCAATGACCCCACCTCTAAATCAGGACCTATAATTACTTCATATGTACCACTGTATTCTATTGAAAAATAAAAGAAGAAACTTCTGACATTGTCAGATGGCATAACCGTTAAGCTATGTCAGAGGTTGTCAAGCTTTTACCTTTCGCAAAAAAAAAATGGTTGCACACACAAGTCTTCTGGTGCTACTTCACCAGTAATCACAAATACTGTTCATCAAAGTGGACCAAACCATCACAATACATTTTCTGAGATCCAGAACTCAGAAAAAAAAAACACGCTGAAATGTTTTACTTGAGTGACAGCATAACCCTTTTACCTGGCAGCTGTCCAGAGTCAGCCTGCACCACGTAATCAGTTTAGAAGGTGACGAGCCGCCCGCTCACCCCCCCCTTCCTCTCCTGAAGTTGTCTCCTCAACGAGCTGCATATGGCATTTAATCCTCCGTTCCCATCCCCACCGAGAGTTGAGTAACAGCCATTGCTCAAGAAGGAAGATATTTGCAAAAACAATCCCCTTTAAAACCCCTTTAAATGCTGATTTGGGAATGGATAATCATTTCTTTACAGCTTTGACAAGCATGAGGAAGAAAGGGCTTGTCTTAAGGTAACGCTTATCAGGCTTCCTGGAGCTCAGTCACTCAACGGCTTCCTTATGAGCTTAGCTGTGACTAACGCCAACCATTCCGCCGCCTTCCAAACGGATAACATCCGACTTTATTATCTTTCACATAACATCCCAAGTTAATGTTAGAATTTACAGAATACAAAGAATTTTCTACATCCATTCACACAATGCCTTGTTATTGGTGTTCAGCCAGTGTCTGAACTGTGTTTACCAGAGTGCTGTTTCTCATGGTGGTCCGTGTTCAGTACTAATGGACTTCTGTATAAAAGTGACTTAAAATGTGCACACATTAGTCTGGTGACTGGACCCACGTGCCGATGCATTTACAGGCCTGTGATGAATGGTTCGTTTTCAGAACTTTGTTTGTTTTTGTGCCCGCGCAGCTGCTGTATTGCGTATTTAAGCTCAGGTTGTTGTCACTACATATCCTTTCGTCCATTCCATCGAGTTAACGGGAAAACCAGCCTAAATAACAATGTGTTGTTCATGACCGGCGGATATATTAAACATTCATAGGACACTGACAGACCCATTGTTATGTCATATCCTCTTATGTAATGAATTCAAAACCATTCTGCATGGATGTAAACTGTCAAGTCTAACAGCAAAGTGTTCAATCTGTTGGCACAAATAGTGTGTTAAAATCATGATTCATAATTACATTTTTTTTCCCTGGTACTGTGTCAATGTACCAGACATGAACAATGACAAATCTTACATGCCTACATGCTATCCCACAATTTAGACAACATTAATAGAGTATAAAATTTACAAGTAATTTACAGGTAATTTTATATTAACTACATATAACCCAACAGTCCAGATTGTGAAATTGAAGCATATATCTACCAACATATAGTAACCCTCACAACCACCTAAGCTGTATGAGAATTTCTTAAACATGTTGCTACTAGATAAAATAATGTCACACCCAACATATTATTTGCATGAACTCTACTCTCTCTTTTTAAAATAAGATATTTATATTATTTAATGCATATCCACAGTACTACAGATGTTCCTCATGCTGTCTTTGGTCAGGTGGACAGGTTTCAAAGGAAAGAATGTGAATGCTATCAATGATCTCAACCCTTAGATGTGCCCACAAACGGCTTTGTTCTGTTGGGAGGAATAGCTGCGAGCTAGGTCATACCGGCTGGATCACTTTTATCCATCGTTTCTCCTTAACTGAACAATGTCATCACTCTTCCTTCCTGTGAGAAGAGGCTGGCCATAAGCTGACGTTTCCTTTAGAGGTTTGTCCATGCTGACTGTTCCAGAGTGTAAACATAACTGGCAAATATTGTGTACCTTTACAGTCATAAACATCCATCAGTAGTTATTCAGTTATTCTAAAATAAGTATTAAATAATTAGGTATAAAAAGGCCATTGTTTATTAAACAATAATCTGCTTGCTATAAGCTGTACAGCCTGTAGCCTGAGTGGATATACAACAATGTTCTGAACAAATGCTGCCAGTTTAGCTTCATATTTTCTCACACGACGCCTTATGAATGACACCAAGGAAAACATCTGTTTGTTTGAATTGTAATTTTTATCATCTTAAAAGGCACGCTTCAAAATTAACAGAAGCATAGCCACTGTAAGTGTGCAAAATCATTACCTCTCCTCTACATTGCACGAGATACTTCCTAAATAACCCAGCTGGTTCAGCTGTGAATTTCACTGATCTTGTGTTCATTCCCTGACCAGAACCAGGGCCAATCCACCAAATGTATTAGATGATCTGACTGAAGACTGGACATCGTATGCCATTTTAGAGCAGAGTGGTGCATTTCACTTACACAGGACATAGAGACATGCTTGTAACGTTTTCAGTGGTTGTAGCTTTATGCTGCATGGCATGGCATGCCTGCATGCATGTGAATCACTGAAGTACAGGTACAGATTGGACAGGTACAGATACGACAGGTGATACATCATTAATTACTCAAATTCCCACAGATCCAATCATGTCATGACCTGTGTCAGTGCAGATACAGCAGTGAGAGTGAATTGCAAGTACACAGGTTCAGAACCTCTGATTTATCCATGCTCATATTAAGCTCAATTTGAAAGGACACACAGCCAGGTTCTTCTGACAGGTAAAGTACCACCTTAGATATATTCTTCCATGAAGTGTGACAGAAAAATGCTCTTTGCAGAAATTTCACATGGAGTTCACTTCTGTCTGCAAGTGACACCCTGGCACATGAACTTCACCTTGAATGAGTTAAGAGCACACATCCTTACCGTTCCCCCGGCTTCTCCAGACTTGGCAATGAGTCTATGCTTTCAGTCGACCTCTAGGCAAAAACGGCAGAGATCGATATTCCAGACAGGGAGTGTCGGCACGTCTCCCTGTTTCTCCCTCTCACTCCAGGTTGCATCCAGCCGTCTCCACAGCGGGACGGTTGAGAGCTAGCTGCCAAAAGTGCAGCGTTCTCTACCACTCAGAGGGTCATCAGTCATCCAGGGGCTTCGACTATGAAGAAAAAACTCCAAAGTACCCATTTTGATGCCAGGGAAGACTGTGCATCCAGGTGTTTGATTCAAAAGTGTCTTCCATAGGTTAACAAAAGATCTTTCAGTCAGATGGATGAATTTCAGAATGTGTGCATAAAAAAAAAGTTCAGAAGTAGTAGCAATATTTCATGCTTCAGAAGTCACTAAAATTGTGTAAATATGTGACAATTTTAAACACAAAAATGATTTTAAGAAGCTTTAGAACAGTCTTAAATATGTTACACATATAATTAGCTATTTCTCACCAGTCTGCCCGTGTCCCGAGGGTGATAGCAATGTGGCAAATGGCTTGCGAAAGTTGTTTATTCTGCAAAATTCCTCTGCAGTGATTCACTAAAGTGAGGAACAGCTGATAGCAGCAGACTTCTTCTCTCCAACTCATGCAAAACATGTAACATGTAAAATCCCGAGTGCGAGGAAATAACCTTCTTGTAAAGCTCAACGCGCTCCTTTCTCGGCATAATCGTCTTAAGGCACAGAACGAGCCCGAGCTCTGCAGCACTTCTTGAAAGAGTTCATTACAGTCATGTCTTCAGGTGCATGATCCCAGCTTTGCGAGTGATTACACAAGCAAGTGCAGAGACAGTGTGTCTTGTCTTCTAGAAGCAGAATGTTACCTTCTCCTGTGATTCTGTCTGCTCAGGGGATTAGCAGAGTTGCATCTGTCACTTGTCTCCCAGCACACTAAACACTATTGTGACAATCGCCTGCAGTCATTCCTGTCCCCAGCCACCAGACCGGGGTCCTGTGCAGCAAACAGACTGTTCTGCAGAAATGAGATGCATCTCCTTCTGGCTTAATGCTGAAGCCCTGAAGCAGAGAGGCGGTTGAGGAAGAGAGATAGGGAGGAAGGGGGTGGGGGTAGGGGGGTTTACTACTGCACTTCACTCTTACTAACCCCCCCCAATGAACCACACTTTTGAGCCCAGTAGATGAGGAAAGGTTAATTTTAGTATGCTCCCTAAATCTATAGTAAACTAGTAAATTAATTATAGTAATTCTCTGTATTTGTAAAGTATTTGGATTGTCCTACTGCGTCTTTATAGTGCCTATAATTATCCTGTCCTTTAATTTAATATTCACATTAACAACAATTAATATTTTAATTAATTTTAATAAAAAAAATTTTATGATGCAGAATTTTTCTCATTACAGTAAATTACAATAAAACAGTGAAATCTAAGGAGAAGCCAAAGTAAATTGAGTTGGTGTTTTTAGTTGTGCTTAAAATTAAAAGTTCCCTTGCTTGGTGATGAGAATAAAACATGATATTAATTCTATGTCACGGTTCCCATCTCTCTATCGTGTCCCTCACACCTCAGATCTCCCGAGTACTGCCACCTGTAGACCGCTGCTGCCCCGTCTGCCCCACCCGCATATATTCAAGCCAGTGCATGTTAGTGTCCTACAGCATTAACACTGCTTGCCCGTGAGTCACCTTGTTTCTTGATTTGTGTCCTATCATGCTGAGCTTTCTTCTTTCTTTTGTTTCTGAGTGTTCATTCACTTAGCAGTTTTAGTCAGAATACAGCGCTCAAAAAATAAACAGATTGAAGCTTTATTCTTATGTTTAGCCTTATACATTTTCACTTTCACAGATGTCACTTAAATGTGATTCTTTCTTGGTTAGCCAAAGAATCATTATTCTTTGGCCAAACAAGTAAAGACCTTTGTCATCCATCTAATTTCCACAGATAACCAACATATTTGTTTGGTTTCCATAAGGATTTGTGGATCAACAGGGAAGAGTTTTTTTCATCATAATGTCATTGAAAGTACATTTTCAACTGATTATGTCATAATTGTCATAATTGTGTCATAATTGTCAGCTTCACATTAAATAACCTGTACATATGTTTGGTCTTCATAAAACTCGGCATAGAGGAATAATACTGCCTGCTTTTATAAGATTAAAAAGTTAGCTAAACTCTTCAAATCACTCGTGGAAGAAAAACAGCATTTGTTTTTCAAACTTTGACTTTGGCTCCTTTTTAAGAGTGTGCTAAGAAGAATCTAACTTCGCCTCACTAGAGTGCTATGAAAGTTTCTGTGTGGTCTGCTAGTGGAACCCAAATGTAAACCCCTGCGGCATGATGTCTGTCCTGGCACAGTGTCTTCTGCTAACGGCTTTACGCACCTCTTGCTAATGAGACATCGCGGTGACAGACTAAAGCACCAGTCCAGACGTTCACTCTCAGGCAAGAGGCAGTGAAGAGATGTAAATGAAGCATGCGGAGTTCTGCTCTTTAGCTTTTCAAGTCACTCGATACCCTTTTCAGTTTATACATTCATTATTATGGTCAAGAGACTGTATGAGCACAGACTGTTCTGTATGGAAAATCTGATTGGTTTCTCGCCAAAGAGTGAAGATCAGGTGAGGGGTTGTGAATCAACCTTGCCCTCAAATCACGGTGAACATAAACAGCCATGAGAAGGGTGTGCAGCTGGGCATGGCTGGAAAATGAAGGCCTTACATCTGTGGGCCATGTTTCCAGTCACTTGTGTTGGGTCTAGTGCTAAGACAGTGACCCTGGCATGGATGAATAATGCTGGAGAAATTAACTAAAGGAACAAAACATACAAGAGGGTGAAGTGGTTCTTCAGCACATATCCCAACAGCGTCCCAAAATTCAAGATGGAAAAAGCAAAACTTTCCAGTTAGTGGAAACCAAAACCTTGAATGACAAATCACAAATTAAATATTCCACAGCATGTATAAAATTTTAATCATTTGTCCTTTTGTCCATCTTCAATCTCCCTAAGTTCACACGTGTCACTCCACTGCTGTGTCCTTTTCAATGGCTTCCAGTAGCTGCACGTATCGGATTTAAAAACTTGATGCTTACCTACAAAGCCAAAAATGGAGCAGCCCCTCCTTACATGGTGACCATGGTCAAAGCCCAATTCGGAACCTCGAGCACTCCGAATCTCAGGTAGGGCTCGTCTTGAAATGCCATGTTTAAAGTCACGCGGAAGACAAACCTCAAGACTGTTCTCTGTCCTGACTCTGAGGTAATGGAACGATGTTCCACTGGCTGTTGGGACTGCGGAGTTTCTTGTGGTCTTCAAACGTAGACCGAACACTCATTTAAGTACTTGTTGAGTACTTAAATGACCACTAACACCACAGACAGCACTTGTAGTCCTTGTACACATTGTATGATATAGTACCTATATCATACATACCTATATCATGCATTGCTCATAGGCATTGGTTTTTATTTCCTGTAGTTCCTGTAGATATTGATCATATGTTTATTGACAATTCTAGGTATTGGCATTTATTCCCATAGCTTAGTAGTATCAAGGGTTCGAGGGCATCTTGAATTCTAACTTGTCTACTGACTAGTCTAAGATGCTGTGAATGATGGCAAAGCACTTTGTAATTTGCTCTGGATAAGAATGTCTGCCCTAAACATAATGGAAATGTAAAACAAGCACTAATAATAAAGGAAAAACAACTACTTAACAAGAGCAAGTCAGGCTTCAGACAGCACTGTGCAGTCACTTGAAAGCCGAGGGTCCTTTACAAATGTTCAATAATGAACTGCACCAAAGTGCTATCAAATGTAATGGTTCCTTCTTCAATTTTTGAATCAAATTTTGATTTGATCTTTGCATGACAAATTATCTTATAAACCTTTACAAACTTACAAACTTTTGTGTTATCCGTTATGCTAATCTGAAGATTCCTTAAGTATCGAGGAATGTTTCATGCAGCACTGTATTAAACCCATGGTCTTGCCTTCACCCTCATATTTTTTACTAGATTTTTTTGGTCAGTGTTGTTTTTCTTTATGAAAAACAAGTTTACTGCCAGGTGAGTAATTGCATTTGAATATTTTTTTAGTTTAAAGATATGTCCTCTAACATTGATTTACATTATAGTCCATGCAGTTTATCTACTGAATGCACTGTAATTTTCTCTCGAAATGACAGAACCTGCCTCCGTGAAATATAAGGTACATTTTATCACATTGAACAACTGAAGAAAAGAATAAAAGAAAGAAAAGAACACAGCTGGAGGGGATTATAGAAATCATTAGAGAATATTCCCCTCTCTTCTATTAAAGAAAACAGGTAATACATGGTCATACAGTATAATCCTTGAGCATAAATCTGTCAGAAGGCAGTCGTCACAGAAGCCAAATTAGCTTTAGAAATGCTTCTCAAAATCATACATCTGCTCAGACTATATTAATCTTTAGGAAACCTCTTTAGGACAGAAAATGTTGAAATTATGTAAATACTGTGGATGGTGAAGATAAACTGAAATTGAACATCTGCTACAATTAGGAACAATTTTTACCACATTCACTCTGTTGATAGTTGACAAATATGCAGTGATTTATGTTTTGTTGCAACATTCATAGTAGCCTAATGTTTACTTATGCAACGAGTCTCATTTTGGCATCTTCAAAGCAAGAACCTTTAAAAGATGCCAGATTCACAGCCAATGATTATATTAGGACTATAAGTGAAAAGCAGTTCTGGGAATGCTATCCAAGACTTTCCCTGCTGAATTTCCTCACAGTAAGCAAAACGTAATATTACTTTGGATGTATTTTCAATCTTGTATCTTTTCTTTAACATGTTTGATTTAAACCAAATTGTCTGGCATTAAACTCTCTTCTCTTAAAAGGCTCTCATACTGACTGAGGACACAGAGAAAGACCTAAAGTGCAGGAGACCTAAAGTCGTCTCCTCAGAGGACAGATGAGGAGCTGCAGGTCTGAGAGGGGAGACTTTGCATAATGAGTTTTACATATCTACAAAACACCATCTTGTCTACAAAGAGAAGGCTTTCAAAACCACATTATCAAACACGCAGGCCCTATGTTTTTGCTGACTTTGTCATCTGGTGTACTTGTTGTGTGTGTGATGGTATGGATGTGTGTATGACTCATTAGTGTGTATGTGTAAGCAGACAAATGTGAGAACTTTGGCTTGAGTGTATAGGATTCCATAGACTCAGCACCGTGTAAATTATTCAGTGGGAGGACTGGGATTTTCTCAGTTGGGATGTGAATTAATTCAAGCCTTGATGAAAGGCTTTATTTAAGCTTTTGACCTTATTATATGTGAGCTATAAGTGAGATTTAACAGTGTGTTCAGAGTTCAGTTTAATAATAAAAATATATATTTTTAACATCCTTTGACTAGCTACATTCAGGCCATCAATGCAGCATTTTAGTAGAGGGCATGCTAATCTAAATGACAATAAAACATGCCATGTAATCCAACAAAAATTTGGCGTTGTAATATATAAATAAGACGTCTTAGAAAAAATCACAGACACCCAACAGCTGAACACCTAACAGCTGTCTTGAAGGCAGACAACCGATATCAAAGATATTCATAGAATCCGATCATCCACTGCATTGCAGATGGCAACCAAAAAACTAATGGTACATCCACCACAGACTCTCTGTGACACAGTGGCTTATGAGAAGAGCAGTCGGTTTTACACTTGCCCTCTGCACGTTTTACTGCCCCACAATTAGCAACAGTGAAAACTGCAGAGGCGGTCTTCTGACAAAGAAGAAGGATGTCTGTGTCAAGTCGTAGTGACACATGACCTGGGTCGATGCTAACTTCGTTTAGGCTTCCACAGAGATGTAGGGTTTCCCTAGATTAAAAGGTTTGTTTTATCAGGCTGAGGTTGCCATTCTTCAACCATTTCTGGCCAATAAGAATGCAAGGGATGCCAAGAACAGACAGCAGGCTTTACATTATATACACACGGACCCATCTGTTAATCAAGCCTGGTAGGAATTCTGGCTAGTAGACTAATAACACATTAGCATGACTTATTTTACTAATGACACCAGTGATTATGATGAAAGTGACTTGCTCCGTGGCTACTACTAGGACTTTGTGCAAGAAAATCACGCTAGAGGTAATCAATAGCAACTGGAAGGTCGGGAGAAAGGCCAAATCAGCCTCTTTAATCCTGCACACTCGTTAGAATGGGAGAAGACAGGAGTCAAACTACGCGGTTGCTGTATTATATGAATGTCAGCTGGTTAAACTGATGCCAACACGTTGGCCTCTCTCTTTTTTGCAAGACAGGAATGGGCTGAATTTAGATACCGCAAGGAAAATGTATCACAATCTTGGTGCAGTTGGACATGACTGAACAATGAAGAACAGGCTAATATCAAATTTTAACCATAAACTCAATCACATATAAATTCCAGTGCCTTAGAACAAGCTCTCAACATTTCAGATAACTGTTCATCGCGTTTCATGTGCACTTCAAGATGGAATACTTGTAAATGAATGAATGCTCATCAAGGAAGTCAGAGTTTAGACTGAAAAGGGCCATTTAGAGCCATCCTGAATACTGCTAAATACAGCTCTTAAAGGCCTGATGAGATTCTCAGATGTGTTCCAGATATATTCTAGATTTCATGGTCCAGATCACTTAACACTACCTATTTACTAGAATGTAACTTTAAGGCCAATTTATATCATTTTGATTTCTAGATTTGCCAAAGTAAAAGCCACTCTCCCTTTTCAACTGGTGAAACAACATAAACTAGCTAGCAGCTGTTTCATGCGTATGTTTAGTTTTAAATGTTTCACTGTAAAATATGTGGTAACTGTCTGCAAATATGGTGTAGTAAATGCGATGCAGTGCAGTAAAAAAGAGAACACATTAGAAACGCCGCTGTCCTGCTGATATTAGAGTCCAGGCTCTGCAGGAAACCACACACAAACGTAAGATCTGAAGAGAGCTCTTCCAGGACTGTGGAGCATTCCAAACTGTGATTTTGCCCATGAGCCACTTAACACAGCAGACCACCCTGATGTGAACTAGCTCATTGTGTTAATAAAAAAAGAAAAAAAACTATATATAAATAATCTCATTTATTTTCATGCTAGTCTATATAAAAATAATATAGATAGCTATATATAAATATATAGCTATGCCTAAATAAATACAAATAGAGATATCAATAAGTGAAATTGGACAAACTCACAAAATGTGAACAATGACAGTGGACAAACTCACAAAATATAGACTTGCGACAATCAAAGATTGGTGTGCACCTCAGATTCAAAGGTCGGCACAAATAATTAAATGTGAAAAATGTTTTCGTTAACAAATTGATGATTTTTTATGCATCTTGTTTTGTACACAAGATGCTCTGCTGGTCAACATCTCCCTCTTGTGGCCATCACCAAAAACAACATGTCCTCTTAAAAAGTACTGGCCATGCCACAGACACTACTGGACCAATAAAAACACCAGACTGAAATCTATACTATTAAATAGGCAAAAAGCCATTTCACTGTTGTGGCCACTCTTGATCCGTCTCCCACAAAAAACTGTATTAGCTAACCAAATACATTTTGTATTAGTTTACAAAGTATAAAATATTGTTTTCACTTATCTTCACTTAAATACTCGAATCAAGCGTGACCAAAAACAATATTACTCAAGCACGAAACTCTGTTCAAGATCGCTTTCTTCAAACAGATTTATTTAAGCAATATACATTATCAACAAAGTAATAACAGGCGGACCCTGGGTTTACAGCTTCGGTGGGCCAGATATCCTCCATCCCTCCATCTTGCCGACCTTCACAAGCATAGCCAGCGTTCCCAAACCAATACACGCCGTCGTGCCGGTCGCGGCGCTGCGAGCTGTAAAGAAAGAAGCGGATCAGAGAGTCGCCCTACAAGATCGACACTTCGACCTCCGTCTGTCTAACTAAACGCCACTGCAAACATCGGTCACACGGATCTCCCATCTTCCAGCACACATCTAGGGCTGGCACTGTTAAATGCCTGCTGGTACTCACTGCGAGCTCCAAGATAGGCACCCGACGCACATCCACCAATGAAGTAGTTGGTAGGATCATCAGGGGCATCTCTAGTGTACGCACTGAGGCAGGTGGCCATTCCAAATATCGCCCCTAAAGAGGCTGGAAACATTACAGCTAAATGGTTATTATGGATACGTCAGCACCATTTAAAGATACTTTTATGATACTGTAAGTCAAACAGTTAAATAATACAAATAAGAGGAACTTTGAGATTTAGACATAATGCAGACACAATAATCATCTGAGGATGGAATATAAAAACTCTTCAGTTGCACTATTCGGGAAATTGTTATCTATTTGGCAAATATAATTTCTTGAAGTAGAATTTATTACCATTAAACTCCATCTTAAATAAATACAAATTCAATTAAACATATTTTACAATGAAATCAAAAGTGCAATCTCGCTGCAGTCTTCACCAGAAGCTAAAATATTATAGTTTGACTTCTAATATGCTGTGCAGTCAGCAGTAAACAGTAAACACAGTAAGAGATGTGGACTACATTACCCATAGTCACTGTGCCATTGGCCGCCCTGGCCAATGCTTCGACTGCAGTCTCAGGCTGGTATGCCATAATATGATAAGCTGAGCCGACAAGCCCTAAAGAGAGCCAAATATTACATTAAAACAACAGGCACCCAGGACAAAGAATTATGCCCACCCACCCAGAACATAGGTTAATTAATGACATGAATTATGCCCACCCACCCAGAACATAGGTTAATTAATGACATGAAATACGTAAAGGTAAACAGCAACATTTATTATTATAGGCAACTGTTTGCTTAGACTGATAAACTGCTTATATTATTGTGCATAAAAATTGGAAAGAAAATGTGGGTTTGAAAATGGGCTGATTGTTATATTGTTCTAGGAGTAGAAAGGATCCACTGGGCATATGAAGGCTGGTTAAGTATAAGATCATTCACATGCGGGTTGCCTCTAAACACAATGTGTCAGGTAGAGGTTGAGGTAGTGTGGGGCTGATGATTTTACACCCTTCCATGTTACTATTGGATTAATATTGACCCATGGAATATGCAAGGTATTTAAAATAGGTGTTGTTTGTTTATAAACTGTTTTTGGGATGTCACTGCACATTTTACATAGAGCCATTATCTAAAATTTTTGTGGGGAATTGAAGAACTACATTGCTATTTAATTGTCCATGGTTTCTAGAGGCCTATATATAGAGCAGTAAGAGAGTGTGTATAGTGTTTCATAAAAGTGATCATGATGAGGCAAAATTTTCAACCCTGTTTCTTTGTGTTTGCCGGACGGCACCAACTGGATCGCAACTCAGCTGAATTTCACAGTGAAACTCAATCTGAAGGCAAAGGTAGGCAATTTTTTTTAAAGACAAGCAATACACTGAACTGAACAGCCCCCTTGCCTGCCAGATAGAATATTAAACAGATTACATCTTAAGGTTCAGATGAGAGAGGGGAAATGGATAAAGAAAACCCAGGATGACTGGATGTCAAGAAAAATGAGGAGCCTTTTCAGACGCCCGCGAATAAGGTACTCTGGTTTCCTGGTAAACATTTTAAGTGTTCAGTAACCCAGGTAAGGTAGCCAGCTTTCTAGCTAACCTAAGTCCTATGCTAGCTATAGCATACCATACTGACAGCTAGCAGGTATCAAAACATCGTTGTTTTAATGTTTCTGTACTGCAGTTTATGGTTTTAGACTGTAATGACCAGTGGCCATAGTCTCGTCTGTAAGATACCAACTGTACGTTAGCAGGTACATGTCAGATATCTGACTAGAGCGCCCATATAATCCTATGCTTGCTCGCACACACACACTGCATACTGCAACAGAAATATCCAACACATCCTTACCGATGGCAGTGCCCAGCTTGGTAGTAATCCATGTCTTTTCGACACAGTCTTTGCCTTCTTCGAGATCCCAGTAACCCATTTTGGATACAAGGGCACACACGGCTCTCGCGAGAACACCTGCGTGAATCTCGCGCTTTTTCTTCTCTGTTGGTGTAATCTTAACTCGCAGCAAGGGCACACCGCCATCTAGCGGTATGAGTCCAACATGGTACTTTCAAATTGGGTACCACAAAATCAGCAGTTTCGTCATCCTGCATGAGGAATTAAGATCAGTAGGTTGCATCTGGTTGCATCCTAGTTTTTCTTCATCACAGAAAAAAAATGTCCCAGTCTTCCTCCAACTAATTTAATTAAAGCACACTATGTCTTACAACTATGTTGTAAATTGTAACGATCGCACTCACTCCAATGTTGGCTAAATCGTCCTGAAATGGTCGGTGCTCGAAACAAAACTTACATGTTAATTTGTAGCAGACACGTACAGGACACTTGCATGAAGATGATTGAACTTGCTCAAATACCTGCTCAAAACATTTTAGTAAAAACTGTTTCCCTATCTCCCCTACTAGTATGCATAAATAGTGCGGGGATATTTAGTATATGTAGTACATATGTGATTTGTATGTAGACTGGCGGACGCATCAAGTGCTTATTAGGGCTGAAATGAAAGAAACGGGACACTGTACAGCCTTGCATACTGAATCAGGCACACTCAAAGAAGTGTGCGAGGGTGCAACTGCGGGTCATGACGCCCATCCATGTCCGGCGCTGATTGGTGGTTTGATTTATTTATTTTTTTGTTTCACTTCCGGGGCGAAGCAGCTACAGGTCGCTCTCTTGTTGCGAAGTTGTAGCAAACCCAACACCTGAACGGAAAACCGAACTAGAGACGCTGAATACAGCCGGGGGAATTCGTTGCTTATTTCAGGACAGACGTTTGGCTGTCAGTATCTGTGGTTAAAGGGCAGGCGAGGCGTTATTTAACGAGTCGCTGGCCTCTTGTGTAAATTCTGAACTGGAAAGGCTAGCTAAAAATTCAGCTAGCCGACTGGCTGCCGCGCTCGAGCCGCCGCGCGCGAGCCGCCGTGTAAATGCACGTGCAGTAGGAGAACAGCGCCGTCCCTGCTCACGTGACTCCGCTCGCCGTCGGGACGGACCGAGAAGGTAAGTAAACTGCGTGGAGGGAGCGAGTGTCGCCCCGTGTGTGGTCACGCTTCGGCGAGGACCGGTACCCGATGGTGGGTGTGTATGGACTGACCCCAGCGCTCTCGCCACCTCTCGGCAGGTTCTTTGACATGTCGTCTCCGTCGCCGGTACAGATCAGGGAGGCGAACGCCCACCTGGCCGCCCTGCACGGGCGAGTGGCGGACCTGGAGCACAAACTGGACGCGGCGGAAAACACCGTACGGGAGCAAGCGGAGAGTTTAATACGGAAAGATGAACAACTGAGGGCGGCAACCCAAGATATAACAGAAAAGAAGGACAGGTAAAAGGGATCATATAATATAAGATTGATTGATTGATTTCTTTCCTACTGTTCTGAGATCACTATGCTTTACTTATCTTGTATAGCTGCTTACCTGTATATTTAAACCTGCCCATCAAATTCACGTGCTCCCGTTTAACCAACTAGCCTAGTTCTATTTTTCATCTGTCTTTCTTTTTGAAGGGAGATTTCCTACCTCCATGAAAAGCTTTGTCAGTCAGAGGAGTCCATTCAGAAACTGCAGCACATGGTCAAAGAGAAGGATTCTCTCATCGGCCAGCTGCAGCACCGTTGTCATCTACTGGACAACATCTGCAAAAGCCGTCCGTTATTAGACACCATGCTGGCTCAGATGGCTGAGGCAGAACGCATGGGTCCCGTTATTGACTCGACCAGGCCCACAGGAGACGCATCTCTCACTGATGGAGAGTCCAACTGCAGCCCCAGTGGACTTTCAAATCACAAAGACTTTTCGCTCAGCGAGGACGACATGGATGATCAAGAGTTAGATGGTGTGGTGTTTGGAACTACGGTATGAAAAATGGAATTGAACTTTTATGTTTTCCATGCTTTTGTGTTTTGGGCAAAGCAGATTTTAAAGGTGCTGGTGGAAGTGACAGTATATGCTATGAGAATTGTTAGCCTGCATCTGAGTCAGTATATATATTTTCCATCCAGCTGTGTATCCATACTGATTAGACCAATACCCTTCATTACACTAGCACGAACGTGATTGAACGAGCTGTTCCCATGTTAATGTCCTAGCAGAACTGTTTTGGGAGAGCAGCACGTAATACCACGGGCAAGGTGATGTCAAGTTTTGCTTTGTGTTTTTTGGTTTTGGACATTTCCATCACAGCCCATTTCAGATTTAATTCATTCAAATTCTGATATTTTATTTAAATTAGCTTTTAAACTTTTAAAATTTGACTAATGTTTTAGTCTGCACTTATTTGTATATTCCAACCTTTTTTAACTATAAAATCACACAGCAGGTAAAGTGAATATCAACAGAAAGTTTATAGAGCAAATACAACACTTACTGTTATACTGGGTCAGATCAGTCAGACATCCAATTTGTGAAGAATTGGAAGTTTCCATTATGAAGTAAACCACAATGCTGCCTAAAAGTGGTTCGTTTGCAACAAATAATGATCTTGCAGCTTTCTGTAATGGCTGCTTTATTTATATTAATTTGATGTCCGCATCAGATGTGTACATTTTTGTTTGTCTGGATATGTTGATCTTTAAGTCATAATCTTTTTCCAGCTGCATATTTTAATCCTTATGAAATCTGTCTATGCAAGTTAAACAAATACTTTGCATCTGTATTTAAGTAAACCTTTTATGTCCATGGTTATTTGGAAAAGAAATGGTTAAGATGTTTTACCCGTGTCATTACTTCTCCAAGGCTCTGATTCCAGTGGGAAACTGTTACACATTTTCTGGTAGTGATTGGATGTCCTATTTTAAACATTACAGCTAGAAAAAAAAATCTGTTCAGTATCTTCCTGTTTTATGCAATGGCAAATTGTGCTACTGCATCATGTCACAGTACTTGTGTTATCAGGGCATGGGTGTTGCTGCTGCCCATCAATAGGAGTGTGTGCGCTACCTTTTATTCTCTACAGTTAATTGGTGCCTCAAATACATGGTCATTTGGTCTATGGAATTATTTATTCTGATTACATTAAACTATTTTGTTATTCTGTGAAGGATCATGTTTAGTGTCACCATTTTCTGTCAAAAAATGAAATACACTGAAGGTTTGGGATAGTGGCAAGAACCTCTCCCCATCTCATGTTGCAGGTATCTAAAAATAGGAAAATGGAATCGGGTGATTCTGTTACATGAGATCGTGACATTATCAGCGTCTGTGCCTTAGTGTTCCAATTAGTAATTCAAGGTACTGGTTGAACTGGCATGGCGCCAGGGTGTGGCAGGCAAAGGACAAAAAAAACCTTGCTCAAATACTGATTACAATGTCACCTTTATTCATTTTATCCAATACAAAACATTTCATAGCATAAAGCAACCAATTCTTCTCTTTGATATAAGCAATGTATGCTGGTGTCTAATGAAACTGTGGTAAAAAGTGCATTGCACTGATGATCATAGATCCACAGGTCACCTGCAGAGAACCACCAGTACATCACTGGGGCAGTAGCATCTTTCCTCTCCCAATGCAGTTGTGGAAGCCTTTGGTGCCGTCCGGGCCCAGCGGCTGGCGCATAACCAGCACACCAAGTGACCTTTTTATCTGCCTGGGTGACAGAGGGCAGCTCCTCTCTGGACGAAAGCCCTGGGCAGCATTTTTGCGGCGCTGGACCCATGGGCTCCCCCCGTGCCCCGTGCTTCCCTGGGTGCAATCCCCAGAGCACTTGTTCCTGTTGTAGGTGGTGTTGCTGCCAACCGAGGTCGGTGTGCTGCTGAATGGAGGCGTTGCCAGAGGGGAGGAGGTGTGGCCTCCAGGAAACAGCTTTCGTGGCAGGAGGGGGCTCACGACAGGGCTGGCCAAGGGGTTCCTGTAGGGGTCAGAGCGGAACGTGGACACTTGCGGGATGGCCAGCGGGCTGCCGTACAGGGCCTGCGGACGGGTCACCCTGCGGTTCGGACGCGGCGAGGCTGGGGCGAAGTCGGACTCTGAGGAACTGTAGAGAGCAGAATCCTCCAGAGAGTAGGGATGCCTCTTGGCCTTCCGGTTTGGCTTCTTGGAGCCATCGTTATCGATGCTCTCCTCCGAATCCTCACCGAGGCACACGGACGTTCGCGTGCCCCGGCTGCCGAGGAGTGCCACGCGGATGCCCCTCCCCCCATGCTGCTGCTCCGCTGCTCGGAGAGCTGCATAGGCCTTACGGGCACCTTCCAGGTACTCAAACTCCACCACCGCGCACAACGTGCGCCCGAGCTCGGCGTGCTTCTTGGCATAGCGCCTGAGCTCAGTAGGGATCTCCTTCCCTGGGCGGAGAATACGGAGGGATGTGATGGTACCATACAGACCAAACACACACATGGCGGTCTCCATGAAGTCCTGCTGCTCTCCTCCGGATCCACCACTCTCAGTTCTCTCGGTGGTACTGCCCAGGAAATTCCAAGCCAGCAGAAGCTTAGTGGTGGGAACACACAGCAGCCAGTCAGGCACCGGACATCGGCGTCGTACTTTGGTGCCTGCCTCGTTCACCTCCAGCTGCGGGGACATCCGTGCAGCAGCCAAGGTGGTGCGCCAGTCACGGGTCAGGTCCCTGATCTAGCACAAAAGCCATTGTCCAGCAAAATCAAAAACACTTTCAGAAATCGCTAGTTATTAGAAACACCTTGCAAGCATGCAGTTGGAGGCCATTTGTGACATTAGCCATCTTCTGACTGTCAATCTTCGATTTTTGATGACTTGACCATTGTCAGCTCAGGTGTCACAACAGTACTGGACAAAAAAGTGTTAAAACACCAATACCACTGCAACATTGGCCACCATGTCAGTGTCGCTCAAACTAGAACAGAGACTGCTGGTGTTGACAATAGTCCTAAATTAAGCCAGGTAGCAGCACTATGTTGCTACCCATCATGCAACATGAGCCCTGTGTTTAGAAAATGAAAAGTAGTTAATGGGCAAGAGGATGTCTGAATATTTCACTCACCTTTTTGAATGACGTCAACAATTTGAGGCTGACATAACCCATTTTGTTCCTCTGAATGTGTTTGAGTAGGAAGGCGTCATCCTCCAGGTTTTCATCAGAAAGATAGTGCTCGAGTTGGGCAGCTATTTTCTCCCTCAGCTCGCTTGATGGTGGAGTCCATATTTCATCCTCACACCCTTCCTCTTCAAACACGTCCGTCAGTTCCGCTGAACTTCTGTAAACCGTTTTTCATTTATGACTTGAAAACGTATTACAAGCCAAATTTATTACCAAATTTTAATTAGTGACTGCAATTCAGTTCGGCTGCAATTCAGATTAGTTAAAGACGATAGTCAGTGATTTCGTGAAAACTTGAACAAAAGTCTTACCCATCCAAACTATCATTTAGTCCATCGTCAGTGTATAAGAACGGATCTTTCGAAAGCGCGTTCTCGTCACTGGGAAAGATGCCCGTGAAGGCGGGTAAAGACATGCTGCAGACAAACGGTGTTTTTTATGAATAATACAGGTTTGCAATCAAAAAACACGAATCGAACTTTACAAATAGACCACACATTACTGCAGCTGAAATAACTACTATGAAGTTTTCCAACCTGCTCCTTGCCCTGGCGGGATTCCCTGTCTCGCCGCGCGTAACCTACAGACAGGTGAAACAGTTTATAATACTGATTTAAATGGCTACACGTCATTGGAACAATTGGGGATTGTCGTAATTGTTCTATTACCAAAGAACGTGTGGCATATGTGATCGCGAGGACGTGCACAAGCCAAGGTTAAGGTGTCCAAGCAACATTATTGTCCCTCTGAGGGAAATAATAAGTTTTGCTGTTTCGGCTGCATAAATACGAATAACCCTTAACTCTTCAAGTAAAGGCCAGAGCAGCAGACCCTCGAGTCTGCGTACGTCCTTAGATGCACAGATTACAGTAGGGCCTAATAATTTAGATAGCGAATGCAAATAATAGCGAAATGCGTTGTTTTATATGCAACAATTTCGAATGTTTCTAAAGAAGAAACTAATCAAACATGTAAGCATAGCTTTCTTCATGATCGTTTGTAAGCAGTTTTCTGCAAGAGTTTGCCCCGAGGTGTCAGTTCCAAACTACATGCTAGCCAGATTTGAAAAGGTGTCTAATGGTGTGTATTACAACTGAATGAATTCCACAGGGGTTCCAGAGAGGACAATAGTGATAGCTAGGAAAACCACTGCATAAAATCGTGTAAAAAACGTCGCCGGGACGTTGTCTTATAGTTGGTTTCCTGTTTATTACGACCTTGTGTATTAATAAAATGTAGCAGGCAGCACGCGCTGCTCTTATGGGAAAATCTATCTAATGAGCAACACTTGCACACACCGCGCTGGAAAAAATGACAATAGCTTGAATGTCCCACAAACAACTAATCAGTACATGTCGGTATATTCTCTTTTGTCAACAATTACAAAACTGTGCACGTGTATTTTCTTCGGTCGACATTTAGTATTTTTCAACGCTAGGTGGCAATCGTTGACCAGATGTCTCATGCCATGAAGAAAAACATGGACTGATGTTTTTTTAATCATTTAAAATATGACAGTAAGACTATCTTACTGAATATAAAACATTGTTCTTTTTTTCAAAGAAACAATTAAAATGAGCATATTAAAAAATATTTTTGAGCTACTATGGGTTATATACGTTTGTACTTACATGAACCACTATGTGGCGTCATGGGTCAACTTATTTGATATATCCAAATGAATCTTCAATATATCCCTTCGGTCTACATAAAAATAGTAACATGCAATGCAATATCTGAACACATAAATGGTAAGATATATAATTTACGCAGTGATAAAGGGTGTGCACACACACACTTAATAGTATATATCGTAATACGTAAACGTATTTTTCTACATAATTAAGTACTTGATTGATCAAGTATAATGTGATTATCATATGTTTGTCCCGTTGTATCGAAAGCAAAAGAAGAATGTATAACAGGTCCCGTAACCTCCTCGGCCTATAATTAGACACACTGGAACTTGAACAGTGAAGTGAAGGAAGTTCCAGGTAATATGGACAAACTCTATCACCTTCTGGAGAGTTTAGAAACATCAAAGAAAACAATGAGTTATGCAAAATACAAATATAGTGTTTAGTCATAAAGACAATAGGAATGTAAAACAATAGCACGTGCAGTGGTTCGACAAAAGTTTAATCTGAAATGCTTGCTCTTACATGCATTTTTCTTTCACAGAGCAACCTCTAAAAGCACATTTATAAAAGCCATAGCGTACGTTTACAGAAGCAACCTCTGCAGAAGCCAGTGCTATAGCAAGTTTTAATAGATTTTATTGGACAAACACTATAGTCTAATTATTCTATGTGGAATTTTTATGTATTTAGTATGCAAACCGAACATATCTGCAATATAATTAGGTACAGTGATGTTCATGATGCTGTTTTCTAAATTTTTACTGCAATGAGCGCATCCAAAGAAAAATAGAAACCAAGGAAATTCCATCGGACTTAATAGTGACATAAACAACTAGATACTGTGATGGGAGGGGGGTGGTGGTGGTGGTGGCGGAGGGCTGTTCTTTGAATCTGCCCACGTGGGCTCTAGACTGGAGGCACTAGAAACTACCAATTGCCAGAGAGACAAAGACGTTCGCCGAGGGTTTATAACCAATGAGAGAAATGTGCGTTGGAAGAGGCCACGCCCTCCGACCGAAAGCAGATATATGCCTTCGGTTTCGCTAATACCCGGCAGAAGATACTTCGCAAGCAGAAGAAACGTGACTAACGAACTGGATAACTCAGCTCGAACAAAGCCTATTTGGATTACTGTATCGCCGTTCCTGCGACGCATTCGTACTGGAATTAATCACTCGGAGTTCTTCTTTGAGTTTTTGGATTGCATATCACTCTTCAACAACATGACTCTGGAAGAAGTCGTTGGATGCGATATCACTGATGAAAAGTAAGTTAACTGATTTTATGTGTGCACAATCTTGACATATATTGCATGCATAAACGGTTATAGTGACGGTCGTCAAGACTTCGTAGGGCAATTATTTATGATGTTTAAGCATTAACTGCAAAGATGAAACTAGTTGTTTACCAGTTTTGCACTTTATTATAGGATGGACACCGTGAGCCAAGCATTAGAGGAGCTACTGGTAGCAGCCCAGAGACAAGACTGCCTTACTGTCGGCGTATACGAGTCTGCGAAACTAATGAATGTGTAAGTATAAATAACATTATTTTTGCCATTACACTGAAACATTGGTCCCTGACAAAAACGAGTTTATGCATTATGATCAATAGCGAATTAAACAGGAGCTAACGAGATTTATTTTTTCATCGCAGCGATCCAGACAGCGTGGTGCTGTGCGTTCTGGCGACGGATGAGGAAGATGAGGACGACATTGCCCTTCAGATCCACTTCACGCTACTTCAAGCGTTCTGCTGTGAAAACGACATTAATATCCTGCGCGTGTCCGGCCTGCGACGCCTGGCACAGGTCCTGGACGAACCGAGCACCGTGGAGAACAATAACAACGAGCCAAAAGACTTCCACTGTATTTTAGTGTCTGTAAGTATCGACTTGCTTGCTAATTCAACGTTACATAGAATGAGTTTTGGGCCAGACGTTTCAGCGCGTGCTGTCGAAACCATTTATCCTAATGTTGTTGTTGTTTTTGTTTGTGTCTTCCTAAAAGCAGAATCCTCAATGTCAGCCATTGAAGTGCCCCGCTTTGAAGGAGGTGGGCAACTACTGCGACGAAAGCCGGTGCAAAAACCAGTGGGTCCCCTATCTGTCCCTGCAAGAGCGCTGAACCCAACGGACGGTAACCGCGTGGAAGGAATAGAACCGCCATTCTCTGAGAATGAAAGAGGCGTTCAAAAGGGCTTTTTACCGCTCTGCATCAGCCACCGCTGACTGCTGCGTCAGGTGCAGGGGCTGAGGAGAGGGGGGGAAGTTCCTAGGACCGTGCGCACGGTGCGTTTGACTCCGCAGCCCATGCCGTCCTCCTCGGAGGGGAGCGTTTTTGCGGAGGGGGAGCCACAGGAACACGAGTTGTGGAGGACTGCCTACCGGTGCGGAACCGGAGTTCCTGCATATGGGCCGCGTGGGAGCGTGCGCCCTCGGTTTCGATTGGGCGATGGAGAGAAACCCAGATCCTGTCGGTGTAGAAAGCTAGCTGCAGGTCACTCGCTGGCTGTGGGACTTGCTTTTTTTTTTTTTTTTTTTTTTTTGCGAACTGCTGATTTTGTTGGACTATCATCTGTAGAAGCCGGTAGGCATGTGGGCTGCATCTGCTTATCGTGACTGCAACGAGGCCAGTGTTGTCAAGACATCCTGATGTTTTTAAAAGCCACTGATACATCATATGAAATAATGTTTTAACTTATTCCCATAATTTAAAAAGAGTAATATATGTGTTTCAGCTCATGTGAAAGTTAATGTTTGTGCAATGCTGTTAATAAATTATTGTCTGGAAGTGAAATATTTTGTGAGACTATTTTGTTTTAATTGAGGAGGTGGTGGGTAATCTGGAGTTGTTCTTGATCATTGCCAACATAAAACCAAACTAGGGACTTAGCAGAACAATGCAAGCTCAACTTCCCAAGTAGCGTGATTTCACACTCAGTTTGCTGAAGGAGAGTCTTCACATCCTCATCTACTGGAATTTGCGTCATATCCTTACTGGTACAGAACAAGCTGCAATGTACAGAGGGGAAACATGGACTCCAGAAGTCATTCATGTAGAAACTGTTTATCTTGGCAAACTGTCCACTCTGCTGTGCGATATGCTGCAATTACTGTTCACTGACACAAGTACAGATAAGCCAGGAAAGACACAATTTTACATTTGAACAAAAACGTTGTGGAGATCACAGAGTTCCCAGGCTCACATTGATCGTCAGATGCAACAGGTAATAAGATTCTCAGTATGCTTACTGTCCTACCTTTACTTAGGTTGGGGGTGTCCACCTGGGTTATGTCCCCTTACTGTCCTAGTCCTACCTTTACTTAGGTTGGGGGTGTCCACCTGGGTTATGTCCCCTTACTGTCCTAGTCCTACCTTTACTTAGGTTGGGGGTGTCCACCTGGGTTATGTCCCCTTACTGTCCTAGTCCTACCTTTACTTAGGTTGGGGGTGTCCACCTGGATTATGGCCCCTTACTGCTATACCAGGTACCCATCGGCGCAGATGGAAATTCTGAAGTGAGGGGGACCAAGCTGTACAATATATACGTTTATGCTTGTAGATGCTAGATTTCGGATGGGGTCAATATAAATCTGGAGGGGACATGTCCCCAGTGCCATCTGCGCCCCTGCAGGTACCACATAGGTTGGTGGTTCACAATGCTATGGTGGCATGTCTTAATAATGAAGTAGCTCTTTCATCGTCAGGTAAACAAATTTTAAAACACGGAGTAAGCAATATATGACCTACAATATTTGTTAAAATATATGAAGTAATCTCAGCATTAAAATACATAACCTAGGCTTTTTGCAGGAGATAAAATAGCTTATTTTGTAAGATATCCTGGATTTAAAATTTCTGGTTGAATGTGAACTGTTACTAAGATAGTAAACTGTCAAACCCCAAATAATTAATAATCTATTAATAAAATATTATTTCTATCTATTTTCCCTATTGAGGTCGTGCATATTTGTTTATGGGCATTCCCTGAGCTAATTATGTATTTCTCTCCACTTGCGTAGCCTATCACCGATTACGCATCGGTATCTCCGGAAACGTCATTGACCATATATGGGCAATTTGGAGACATTCGAACTTGTGAGGTTCCAGGGTACAGTTTCAGTTCGGAGCATTACGAGCGTTAAAATATGTAACGGTGAGGGAGTCGTTCCTTCAGACCGCATTAGCGAACGCAGCGTGGCTATTCTCTATCTCTTGGGCTGCAGGTATGTGAGGAATGCGGAAAATCTTTTCCCTGACGTGCTACGTCTGTTAGCAAGAAATGCTTTACGAAGGTTAAAATGTAAACTTGGTGCATATCACCAGCAAAACACATACATTAACATCTTATTTTTAAAAATAACTACAGGCTATTTATTTTCAGGACTTAAAATAGGTAAAAGCAGTCAAGTAATTGCTATTTTCTGAAAGCAAGAAAACAGAATTGGAATATCTATTTGAATTGGCACAGAGGGAGGAATATAATGGAGGGGGGGGGCTGCACTTTCACAGGAAACCGACAAGACCACGTTTTCTTCACAGAGAGACACGGGCAGACACGTTCTGCCTGGCTCCATATTATTTCTTTTTTTTTTTTTGCTCTTCCTGCACACAAAGCCTTGATGTGTGTGTGATCTGTAAGGAGCGCGTGCCACCCCGCCTGCGTCTATTTCTGCACCCCAGTCCGACTCCCTGAGGTCGGCAGGTACACGAGACTGGCGGCACTGCCGCGCGACTCGCGCCAATTTAGCCCGCGTTCCGCCCACAGAATGGACTCCTTTATAGCCCAGGCACGTTGACACATTTCGAGGTCGTAACGGAGACAACTTTGCCCAGTTTTTATAGTGCCGGTGCCATCATGCCTCCCTAACCAGTTCAAGCGATATGTAAAGCCCCGGTTTGTGAATGCTCCCCTTTTCGACGCTCCGTGTGGCGCCTTTAATCAAAGCAGCTTCAGCACTTAATCTCGCCACCATAAAAAAAAACCTAGCTCATGCTTAATTAAACATACCAATTACTGGTTTACAGCAGATGTCGAGGCGAGATCAGAGAAGATCATGTGGTACCTCTGCATTGCCAGAACAAGGATGTGACAGAAAGCACATTCAGGAAATGAATGCAAGGGAGTGTGTTATTAATTTCTACTGAATATTGCATCTGGATGCGGAACAATGACCTGGCATCACTACCAGAGAATGGATTTATTTGTCAGGTAACCACAAGCACATTATCTGCTTGTCATAGTAACGGTGGGGAACAAGCTAAATGACCCTAAACAATGCAATTCTACATTGTTGCGGTTTCCTAGTAAACAGTTTAAACACGGATTCAGTTTTTTAAGTTAAGTGTTGACCTTAGATAAAGTTGCTTACACTGTATTTTTCTGATCTACTCTGCGAAGGGCCTTGTCCTATAGCTCATGCATTCATGATAAAATAATACCTGACTGGGCTCCGATTTCATTTTGCATTTATTTTTAAGATTGACAGTCATTTTTACTTTGTGGAAAAAAAAACCAAGAAGTTTATACTACAGACAGGGAGTGGGTTAACTTTGCCAATAATAAGCACTGTTGTACGGCAGATCTATAATGGTATGAGGCAGACAATGTCTTGCACTGTGTTCCAACCGTCTTTCCAAACGGGTGGAAAGAAGTGTGTATGCAAGCAGTGCCCCTGAGGCCTTGCGCCCAAGCACAATAGCTGGCTTCATGAGCGACCGAACCGGCCGCGGTGGCATGAATGAAAGTCAACTGGACGTCTACAGACTGGAGCCTCTCACCCACAGCCGAGGAGACACACAGCGTCAGAGAAAGAGGGAGGGAAGCAGAGAACAGAGAACCTTTTCTTTCCTTACTAGCTATTACTCATGCCTCGTGCGCGAAAGCTTCTGACACCAAGCTCAGAGGACTGAGCTATTAATAGTCTTGCGCAAGTGGCTATTTTTAGCCCCAGCAGGCTATATTTATGCATGAGGGAGTGGTGGCGTTGGGAAAATAAAGGAGGGCCACATTCGGCAGTGGACTCACCCTCAGCTGGCTTTCAGAGACCTTCAATGATTTTTTTTTCTGATCAAGTGGTTTGCTCAGATCAGTGCATGTCTCTGTTCCTTGATTCATTGCAAAGAGGACCTTTACTCTGCATATAGGATCTTCAGTTCTAAGTGTGCTGTGCTGGGCTGCTGGAACAGAGGTTGGGGTGAAGGTTTGGTGTGCAGCAGAAGGCTAAATTACAGGCTGCTTTCGCCCCCACCCCTCTCAGCCCAAAGCCATAACCTCCCTTTCATCTTAAGAATGCTTCTTCACCCCTATACCCCCACCCCCCAACACAAACTTGTCTGACATTTGCAAACTTGCTTGATTTTAAGTGCAAAGCTGAAGTACTAAACCAAAGCTAGATGTAACCAGAAGTACTAGAAGTAACTAGAAGTACTAGAAGTTAAGCATTTGCAGTAGGCCACGTCTGGATGGACTTTTCCCTCTTAGTGTTCCATGAAACATGAAACAGGAAGAGAAACATTTCACTGATGTCATGTTTGATAGTGGCACCAAGCTGGAACCGTATTCTTGCACAGGTTACAGAAATGTTCTCCTTTCCATTACAAGTGCAGTTACTTACGCAGGTACTGATGGAAATGCCAAAAGCCTCCTTAGTCTGTCAACACAACATTTTCCTCAGTGCATTTGCTTAACATTATCTCGACTAACCTGGTGCTACACCTACCTGCTCATAAATGGCATTACCTCAAATTAGATCGAGCTATTAGCAGCAATTGAAACTCTAAACCAAATGCACATTAGTGAGTAGCATCCAAAGTAGCATAATATTATAGGTTCCAGATGCAGGAAACGTCAGGGTCAAACATCTAAAAATGAATGCCTGTTTCATTATAAGATCATGGAACAATTAAACACAATTATTTTTGTGATTAAATGTATATTCACCATGACAATAAAGTCTATTATCATTATTATTATCTAAGGCCAGGCAGCCATGTACACTTTATGGTTTATGACTTTATAGCACGCATGATGAACACTTGTATTCCAGCAATCTGTTTCCTGCTCTTGCAGGAGCGAAGAAGAATGAAAACGTCAGTGATCTCTCAACTTTGTCGTGCAGCCTGCTTGCGATCCCGTTTTTCCACCAAATGACTGGAAACATTTCGGAGTTGCAGTCGTTTTATTTTACTCAGTCACTGTAGCACACATGCACGGAATAAATAAAAAACACAGATGCGTATACACAAGATCAACATATTGATAGGCGGGGAAGAGAAAGAGAGACAGACGGAGAGCGACGGAAGGAGAGAGGCAGAGAATGGTAACAATTAAACATCTCTGCACAAGTCTTGGGTGGTCTCATTAAGTGTTAAAAGCAACTACCACTCTGAAAAAGTGGTTGCACTATGTTTGTGCTACACTGGCCTGTAAAAAAGCATTAACAGCAGAGATCAAGTGCAGATCTCTCCTTGGGCTCCAGTGGGATGGCGGTTGATTGAACTTTGGGTCTCCTGCATTGCACACACAGCACAGAAACAGGTTTCAGTGGCATTGTTGTATTTCATGACTTCACACTCTATTCAGCATCTAACCTCATCACTCTTTAAGAATAACACAATAAGGCATTGTTTTTAAAATTCCTTCATATCAATTCATTAAACTGGAAAAAAAAACATGCACACAGCTTTATTATTCAAATGAAACAATAATAGCTTATTTATATAATTAAATCCTTTCTAATGAGGTCTAGTGAACTTTGAGACACTGCTGAACTGTGGAATTCCAGCCTCTGGCCTCTTTGATACAGCTGAGGCCATTGTTTGCCTCTCAGTGTATTGGCCTTTGTTTGGGGGTAACATGTAATTGAAAGGTACGCGTAAAACCAGCAGGAAGCTTTAAAGGACTCGAACCACGGCTAAGGATGGGTTTCAGCGAGGGGCGGGGGCCAGGCGGCCCTACAGACCAAGAGAGTTGAAAGAAAACCTCAAGCGTGGCCAAACCCACCCTCTCCCATCCCCACGCCCAGCCACAACCAGGAGGCAGTGGGGCAGTGCGTAGCAACACAGTGGGGTAGTGGAGGTCAAAGAGACATGCTGGGGTTTTTGGGTGTAGTGGTACTCGAAGACTAGAGCCGTACTGCACAGGACAGGCTGTGGTAATTATAGGCTGAGGAGTCAGAGTTTCAGTTGTTTGCAGCTGAGGCACGAATTGCATAAAGGAAAACGTGCACGTTGTCAATACTCTCTTAACAGCTTGAGGTCTAGTGCATGTTGTCAGCAGAAGGTGCAGAAAGACGTGCACCAGCAATATCCTTCAAAATCAGAAAATGACTGGAAGACCTACCAGTAAGGCTCATCTATCAGTGCCCCCCAGTTTACCATTATGATTCAAATGTTTTCAGCTAATGTTCACAGGTTTGATACTGAAATTAAGTCATAAACAACAGCTGTTAATACTACAAAATTTCAAACAAACAACAAGGCACTAACATGTGCACTCTGCTCTGGGTTGGTAAACTGGGGGTGGGGTGGGGGCAAATATCAGGGCATCTGTGGCTCTCCTTTGGCAGTTGCCAGATGCACCATAAAAGTGCAGAAAATAAACATTTCTTGAAAAATTGCAACACTCTTTTAGACTAGTTACAACATGTACATCCTTATGACAGTATATGATCAGGCTAAATGCAGAGGTCAATTTACCATTTACAACTTCCAGTTCAAAAGTAATAAATTCTTCAATTCTTCGCTGTGGGTTATCGTACATGTAATTTGCAGGTAAATGATTAGCTGTGCAGGGCAACGACAGAGAGCAATCAAACACGGAACTGTTAATAAGCTCAAAATGCAATAAGGTCTTACTGAAAACCGGCCTTGAGACACAATATACAACGTTACAACACGCTGGCAACACATTTAACAATGGCTGAGTAAGTCAGGACTATTTGTTTTACAACTAATAATTACTGGCTACTTAATATTATTATTAAATGATCTCTTCACTCTAGATATTTTGAACCACAATTTGAACCATATTTTGATACACCCCTCCAAAAACGGAGATAACAGAGAATTCCTAACACGGGACCCTTCTGTCCTCTTGTTTCTGTATCCTCACCGGCCCAGCGCTGTCAGGCTGACATGCAGGGACACAAACCCCGCCCTCTTGCTCTGGAAGCACTACCCTTCCTTCCCAGCTGGAGTGACATCTGTTTTTTTTTTCTCCTCTGGGACGCGTGCCGTTCTTCGCTTGCTGAATGGAGCTCTCCCCAGTCCTGTTCACACACACGTTTCCAGTCACACACTCATCAAGGTCCTTTGTGCCCAGACCTCCAGTTACCCACTAGTCTGGTTAATTGCTTCCAGACAATGGGTGCAGTGCACAAAATGTTAAGGAACCAATCTGCTGTGAGGATGTTTAAAGCTCAGTGGGTTCATCTTTTATTCAGCATGGTTAGGAAGTTGGTCTTTGGCCTTCATGTGATACAATTATGACTGTACATTATAAAGTGCAGTTTACTGGCCTGACTATCTGTTGGTCTTTTCAAAGTGGAATAATGGAAGAAATAGTTTTTTGACAAAGCTTTTTGTCACATTAAATCACAAGCTCGTTTAGTTTGTTACAAATGAACTTTGTCGAGCATGATCTACAGGTTTTGTCATTTTCATATGCCTGTGCACCCATTACTATTACAAAGGCAGAGTTGAAGCATTCTGTCAACCCTGCCACATGGCTGCTTCAACCATAGCTCCAAAAATACCCACAAGCCCCAACCTACGTGTCTGCTGCCCCCCCCCCATCTCCCGCCTCCCTCGGCAACACCCCCCCCCCCTCCCACAGCCGCCTCCCACGCCAGAGCCCTGCACCTCCTCCTCAAGCTGCCCCTATTTTTTTGTCCCAACAATGAGAAGAAGGGCGGGGCTCTTTTGAGGGGGAGCTCACAGACGCGCCGCACGGCAGTGACCTCAAACCGTCGCCGCTGCCCGAAACTGTGACGTAAGGAGGCGAAAGGTCCTTGTGTGCTTTTCAGGACACTTTCAGCAGTTTCCCAGAGACTCCTGGCAGAATGTCCAGCGCTATTCCTGTTACTCCTGCAGATTCTGGCAAACATCGGTGCGTGGAGAGAGGAAAGGAAAGTGTTGCAGTCTGAAGAGTTGGTGTAGTGCCAAGCTAAGTGTAGCTGGCTGGGGTTAATGATAATATACTTATTTATGGATGAGAACACACAGACACACAGACACACACGGACATGCTCACCCCTTTCAACACACACGTGGAGTAATCCTCTGACTCACACACCCCAAAGGCTTGGGAAAAGCGTCTGGCTAAGGAGGTGTGGCCACCAAACCCATCATAACAGTAATAACCCCAATGATGAAGCAGACCACATGAGCTAAACAACTGGCCAGGCTCACGTTGAGCGGCTGATCCCAAACACACGCATCCATGCTCACGTTTACCCTTTAACCCAGTCATTCGTGAGTCCGCACACCCACGTACTCAGACGGAATTGGCGTTGGCGAAATGAAAAACTGGCACTCCATCACAAGAAAGTCGACAACACGCCTTCTCCGTTCAGAGTCCCCTCTCAGCTCCGAGACGTCAGGAGAGATGTGGTCTTGAGCTGAAAGTTTTACTCATTATTCTCAATCATACTGCATCTGAGCCAGAATCTCCCGAAACTCCCTATTCCAAACAACAGAAGGGCAGACAGTAGTAAATATAGCACTCATTCAAATGTCAAAGTCTGTGTTTCAGCAAGAATAAGGGAGCAACCCTTTCATTACCCATATCAAAATACATCTTTGGTCTTACTTGGGTTTCATCAAAATGTCAGATCTTTCTACAATAATATCAAAGCACATGCATTTCGGACATCATTGTCGGTTAGCTAGTTCTTCTGGTCCATTGGGAATGTCGAAGGGATACTTCGTAAACAAGATAAAAACATTCAAGGGGAAATCCCATACGTTTCTTTGCATTTTCAGTTGTAATTGTCATGTAAACAAACAATAATTAGTGAGGTTAATAAAATGCATCATTAGGTGAAATTTCAGGCTGCTCTTCAGATATATTTACACATAAATGAGAAGTGATAACAAAACTTGATGTCTAAAAACAGCGAGGGCAGAGTGGGCTATGACACTGAACATTCTCACAACCTTTATTTTGGAGTGTTTTCAAGAGAACATGTGTAGCTTACACAGAAAGCAGAAGTGACACCGATGATTAACCTTCAAATTCTGCAAGATGATCATCCAAGATGATGGTCCGGTGACGTTGCACAGAGTCACAGACCCACCAGCAACCTAAAGGATTTACACAAATGATGATGAATGAATAAAAGACTGAGGGCGAACAGCCGGCATGAGAGAATGTGTGTAGTTGTAAGAGAAAGATAGAGAGAGAGAGAGAGAGAGAGATTTTGCCCCAAAGCAGGAAGAAGCATCCTGGAACCTCCTTGTCAAGCAGGCAGCCACTAGCTGTCAATGACCAGCGTCACACAGTAAACACACCTGCTGCTTACCAACAGAAGGCTGAACTGATATCACACACACTTATTGCACCGCCGAGCCACTTCTGGGTCCCTCAGTCAAGAGGCATGTCCTGACATGTGCCTGCAGGCAATTCACGTGCAGTTTCTCTCCTATTTGCTATGACTGTTGGCTGCATCTAGTGTATGTTTTGTAACCAATAATAGCCCATAATAAGCTAAAAGTATTGTTTGGCATTACTATCCATTAGCTCTTCGGTAGTCGGATCCTGGTTGAAAAAAAGATTATGGCTTGATTCGGTATTACACTAGTCAGTATCAGTGATTCTGTATTATACTGGTCAGTATCAGTGATTCTGTATTGCACTGGTCAGTATCGATGGTTCTGTTTTGCATGTTAAGTATTGCTGATTCTGTATTACACTGGTCAGTATCGATGATTTTGAATTACCCTGGGCAATATGGGTGATTCTGCATTACACTGATCAGTATCGGTGGTTTTTTTGTTGCAAGTTCAGTATGGGTGATTCTGTATTACACTGGGCAGTATGGGTGATTTTGTATTACACTGGGCAGTATGGGTGATTCTGTATTACACTGGGCAGTTTTCTGTACTGGTATTGGTCGTGGCCTGCAGCAGTCTCAAGGTTATAGGGGAAGAATGATTGCTCTGCAGTACTGTGATTATCATCAGCAGATTGCACAAAGCAGAGAGCAACAAATCCTGTCACACAACGACGCTTCACTGCTACTATGCAAAGGCCAGAGGTGCAGCTTGTGTGTGTGTGTGTGTGTGTGTGAGAGAGAGAGAGTGTGAGTATCTACAACCTAGAAGCTTAGTCAGCTTGCTAGATGCCTCAGATATGCCCCACGGTTGCAGCTGCTGGTGTAGGAAGCCTTAACTGCCCAAATGCTTCTGTCTGGCTTGCACAACCCCCGAAACCTGACTGACCCCTAAGCGGCTGTTACTAGACATTTAGCTTCTGCTGACCTAATTTAACGTATAAGCCTTGGTTTCTGTTTTTAAAGCTTCTTTTACTTTTTTGTTTTGCAGATGACCATGGTATGCATTTTAAAAGTCACTTAGCAATGACTGTACGATGTTGTTATTTTATTTTGCACTATTGGCTTAGTAGTCAGAACATACTCAGCATTAGAGATCCTCTCTCTTTGGGAGTGCTACCAAATGTATACAGAAATGACTCAGAAAGTAGGCTTTCAATTGGCTCACAGTCTAGACAAAAATATTCAGCAGATGATTATCTAAGGGACAACCTTTCAGCCATAATTCCAACATAGCTGATTAAGATCAGGGACAAAACATTTTGATTTGACAAATCACAAACAGCTTTGTCTGGTTTGGTGTTCTTGCAGAGCCTAAATATTTTACAATTCATAGAGCACCCCAGACATCAGAAGCAAGTTCCTATGGGAGCCTACAGACATGCAGAGAGTTGCAGGACGTTAATTCTACTGGCATTCAGAGTCATATCAATACCTCTTCAGTGCATGAAAGTCAGGAAAGACATATAAAGTCATGGGTGGGTATGTGCAGAGACGATGAACTGAGGACAGTAATGAATAGTGAGACAGGTGTGGTGAATTCTTGGTTGACTAATCACAGAAGTGACCATGGAAACTTATAGAGTAAAAAAGTAAAATCTATGGCTCTGACTCAGTCAGCAGAAAAAAAAAATCTCTAAAGCGTTAGAGAGTGTTTGCAATATATTTGCATGGGTTTTGCATGGGTTTTGCATGGTCCAGGCAAAGACGACATGTCGCCCCACCCGGGCTTTCCTGTCTGTCTGCGCTCCCCTCCCAGTCTGAAACCCACGCATGTGCAGGAAGCATGGTGGCTGTTACCGGACCCTCCTCCCTGTCTCTTCTCGACCGCCCAGGAGCTGACGACGGCACGCCCAGGCCCACTGTCTGTGTCTGTAACAAAAGACACTACAGGGAGTAGAAGCAAGTGAGAGAGAGAGCGAGTGAGAGAGAGAGAGAGAGAGAGAGAGAGAGAGAGTGAGTGAGAGAGAGAAAGCAAGAGAGAGAAAGTTTATCAGTCAGCACTGAGTCAGAGGGAAAACCCAGTCATGTGTGCCAAGACGGCTGAGGGGAGAGGTTTTCTAGACAGGGTAAATAACTCAGACCTCTTCTTGGAAAACAAATCTGTTTTGCTCCAGTGCAGTGGTTGGCTTGCCCTGTCCCACCCTCTCAGGGCTCCAGAACTGACACATGGCTCAATGGCTTCTAGACAAGGCACCCCCCCCCCCCCCCCACTTCTCCAAACAGGTCTGGGTTCTCCCTGCATTTCCTTTTCACATCTGTGTGCAACAGCTCAGCACCTCGATGAAAGTCCCACACAAATTTACTCACATTCTAAAGCCAAGGAAGGAAACCCAGAAATCCCCACCGAATGTTTTCAGCTTTGGTGTGTGTGAACCCTGGAAGAGCTTTAACACAGACAGACATACCTTGAGTCACTTTCTGGTTGACTCTAACATGTAATGTATCACAAGGCAACAGATGGATAGGAGCTTGTCAGAAGCAGATCCTGAAGACAGCCCCACAGGGAGTACTGAATCACGCATCTCGGGCCCATATGGGCTGTCTCATCACCTCCCTCAAAGACACCGACCATCTTATGTAATGCCAATGCTGAGTCACAGTTAATTAGAGCTATTTTCAGCAAGACAGTAAAGCTAAAGTGATCGCTAGCGCTGGGAATAACAGGTGCTGTTCATGTCTGTCCAGACGTGGCGATGCAAATATGCCCTCAAGAAGACGCAAGCACAAAACTCGCATCATAGTTGAAAATAAATACAGCAGTGAATCATCCAAAACTACAAAGACATGAACACAAACACGTACCACACGTATGAGCACTTGAGATCAGTTTCCCCTTGTCTTATCTGAGATCATGCTGGCACCTTTCCTCAGCTCTTCTGACACCTTAATACATTCAGGTTCTCTGTGGAACAGCTGTGAGCACAGGTTATTCCCCAATAACAGCTCAGCATGCAGTGGTGTCCCAGAATTAACAACCTCGGTATTTTACTCTCAGCACTCTAGATCACGGTGGGAATGTAGGGTTTAGGAGTTCCAGAAAATGCTCTTCACAAGGAGATTCAGCAAAGGCAACGTTACTCTTCACAAGTGTTCGACATGGTCCCTGTTTCCAGTTTCGTGTCCTCACAGAGGGAGAGAACAAATAGCTGATAAAAATGTTTTAAAATAGACTCAAAGGTACAAAGGATAAGGCATGTTTGCTTGCATGCCACTTTTGGATTAAATACGAACCCTACAATTCAGTTGTACAGCAGAAGTGGTCTTATGCAGTTAAGAGATAAGGATGAGCTATCCTGTGGTCTCCTTGATTCTCTAACACCAATCACCCTTTTCATGTCTCAAAGAGACAATTTCTCAGTGACGCGGAAAAGATCTGGCAATGTGAGGAAACCTATGGGGAACAACTGAAGAGCCAAGTAAAATAAAATAAATCAAATCAAATAAATTGCCTTCACTCTGATGTTGAAGAGGTGACAGCAAATACTCAGAGGACTTGGAAGAAACCAATTAACATCACATGATTTGCAAAACATGCGCGAGTTAATAAGGGTGAGTAAACCATGACACAGTGGGTGGAATAAAGTTATAAAAGGACCAGAGTCGTTATGAGGATACAGACAGCACCATTTTCTTATCAGACACCATCTGAAGACTCTCTGATCTATCTCTTTTGGTCCATAACAAGAATGTCCATGCATAATTCAAGCCAAACACTTCCCAGAGGCAGCTGGGCACGAGAGTCAGTAAATACGAGCAAAAATGCTTTCAACTTTCACCCCAAGTGCACATCACACAGATTCCACATAAACACGTTTAGGGGATTGTGCAAGAGTTTGGATGTCACTGTGCATGAACTGAGGGTCTGAACATTTGTGCTTGTGAAGTTCAGTTGAATTACAAAAAAAAAATCTTTCCCTGCAGTCTTAAAATCCCCTTAATATACCAAGAAAGGAGGGCTGAATCATTTGTAACTTTTGGCAGCCTAAGGTCTTTTTATTTAGAATTTTATTTTTTCTTGTGTTTTGAAGGGTATTCTGGGATTTCAAGATTAAAAGGGTTGTAAGCATTTATTTGCACACCTGTCAAGTTCATTGACACCTTAAACACAAGATAAGAAAAAGGCAGCCCTTATATGAAATGAGCCTTATAATCGGACACACTGTTGTTTACAGTGACGACACATATCTCATTTTGCAGCAAATCGGTAGACCAGCGTAGACGATGAGTCTTCTAGCAAGTCTCTAAATCTCAGAGGTGCTCAAATAGCTGGCTTCACTGAGGATGTGAAGTATTCGGGTGTGGTTGGTTTACGTTCAGAAACCCAGGGTGTGCTTCGGCGAGGTTGCCGCACACCCACACATCCACACGCAGACAAAGATTTGCTAAAAGCACTGTACAACAATGACAGCAGCACTGAGTCAGAAGAGCACCATTCCCAAGATGTTAGCAAGAAAGAACATCCACATGTTTTTTGCCCTGAGCACGAGTCGCATACATTTACCATTACAGAGGTGTGAAACGGAGAAAGAATGAAAGCACTCTGATGGCTTAAAGGTCAGGGTGGGTCACACGGGGTGAAAGGTCAGACTGAACGAAGGAACAACTGCACCCACCTCTGCACCATAATCTCTTTAACCCCTCCACCTGCATCACCATGGAAACATGGTACCATTAGAGATACAACAGCAGTGTATGCTTGCATTAAAAGCAAATGCTTTAAGAAAAGTGACTCTCATGGTCAATCGCTTGGCTGAACTCAACGGGATTTTGGTGCACTTCTGTAAAACTGCAGAACAAATGCGCATATGCCAGTTGAACTTTCTATTGATCCCTTTAGGGAAATTCCTCTCTGCATTTAACCCATCCAGAGCAAACTCACAGGTGGACGGAGTGAGCAGGCGGGAGTTAGGGGCCTTGCTAAAGGGCACTTCAGCCACAGTTACCACCAATCACTGGTTGTGCGGGGCTTGAACCGCCAACCTTTCAGATGCAGACTCACATCGCTAACCTTTAGCCCAAACTTCTAAGTTAACACGTTCACCTTCTGCAGGGATGGCAGCACATTCCGTTCTCACAGTACCTGGGGCCTTGGCACGGCGTGTCGTACAGCGCTCGAGGACAAGATCTGCATAACGTTCCTGACTGGGGCCTTGCGTTCACTTACAAAACCAGCACTATTGTACAAGCCTGAATGAACAGGGAGAGGTAAGCATGACAAACTTTGTGTTGGGTTTAGTCAATAGAGCACACAATCACTGCACAAATATGACAAGAATGCAAACTGTTGGCTGGTAGGATCAGAAGCCAGTAGTTAATATAGCTAATTAGGCATTCACCCTACAGAGAGCTACAGTGGTTCTCAACATGATGTTTTCCAGGTTTAGCAAGCTGTGTATTAACAAATCATTCAACACGCTAGGTAGCCATGCTTTGGTAAATAATTCACCTGCAGTCTTCTGCATGCCTCTTCAGATCCTCTGAGACTGTTCATTGTGTAGTGATACACACTGAAACTCCTTTCAGGAACAGACAACAGAAGCATCTCCTGCTTTGTTCAGAATTCTACAGGCTACAATACTCCTGGAACAAAAATACATGTTTTCCAGTAAGTTGCCTGAAAATGACTATCTTGAATCTGGAGCCATTCCATCCCAAGCAGTCTTTTATGATATGAAAGACTCGTAATTTTCTGCATATGGTACACTGCGGTGAGAGCAGACAGCTTAGCAGAGAGTGAGCCAAGCAGACAAAGTTTGTCCTCTCTCAGGCAAACTCAGAGAGCACAACTGATCAGGGGTGCCACCAAAGATTTTGGGCCCCATGAAAAGATAATACTCACCCTGTCACTCACAGACCCCGCGACATGGCCCCCCTGCCAACAGTCCAACAGTTGTCTAGTCATGACTCTCAGACTTGAAAATTACAAACAGCAAGTACCTCTTGAACAGACCAAAGTCATGTCCATAAAGCACGCCTGTGACAGTGGGGCACTGTTTCCAGATCAGTTCGGGCCTTCTAGCACCTCATGATTACGATCAGTGTGGAGCAGGGATACAGGATCCAACAGCAACACGCTGGCATGCTCTCTGGCCTGCAGCATGAATCTAGGGCATTGTTGCACTGCACACTGAGTGTTGAGCGTGCACCGTGTGAAGTGGCCCTGGGAATGCGGACAGCACGGCCACAATTCCCTCCTGGCGTACACGCACATCGACGGCCTCTGTGCGGCCATGTGAATCAGGGCTTTTTGCAGCGGTTGTGCTCGAATTAAAGAGCAGCGGTACATTTTATTTTTTTGGTACCGTGTGAACAACAGCCAGTGAACTCACAGGGTCCACTTTCCCACTGCACGTCATCTGTTTACGGAGACACGCCCCAGACCCCCCCACCACCGCCACAACACACACAAACGCTTCTCCAGCTGCTGCAGTTGGGATGGGGGGGGGGGTGGGGGGGGTACTGCAAAAGAACCTCTAGTGGAGTTGTCAGCAGTTCGTCCTAGCTCAATTACAATAAATCTTCTCTCCCAGACATGCACAGGCCTGGCTGGGCTCAGGAAGCATGTGGGAGAGAGCACGGCGTGGGGCTCTGGTTGCACAGGTGAGACCAGCGTGGGACACACCGTCAGCATGGCCTGACAGAAACAGAGGATCCTAAGGCTATTACAGTTGCAAGAAAGTCAAACCCATAAAGCCAATGCTGAACTTATCCTACGATACCCACACAGCCAATGCTGAACTTACCCTTCAGAGCTTTGCTCATCTGACAAACATGCTCCATCTGACAGTTTATCCTCCCTAAGAATCCTGAGCCACATTTCAGGCGCCATAAATAATGTTCCAAAAATAAGTGGGAGGGATTTCCCAGAGCTGTGAAAGGCTGAGTAACGTGCTGCCTGGTTCCGCCCACGGCTACAGACAGCAGTGCTTAAACACATGCTTTAGCACAGCCAGCAGCTCAAAGCCCACGTTGGACAAGCGGCCTTGGTGAGCTGATGGCTGAAAGGAAGATGAGAACACTGGCAAATGTTGACAAACACGCAAGTGCCCCACGAATCTTGATGCTCACGAAGTGCGCCGGTGTCTAGCGTATATGGAGGCGCTTCGGTTTCTCTGTCCCCTTAAGCAAGGGCAGAGCACTTGACACTGCTCACGGTTGACAAGAGTTGAACTTGTGCCGCGATAGAGCTTTGCTTGAGGCAGGATCCGGCTGCGATCTCATTGGGCTTCTGAAAAGATGTGCCTCCGAGGTGGGTTTTGTGTTCAAACCCCTTTCTTTCTGCCCCGTTACATTTTCTTTTCCCACGCAAAGCCTGCTAAACCTGTTTCTCTTTCGGCTCCTCTTTTCTCTGTCACTACGTTGTTTTCTCATCGTGTCCTAAGGGTGTGGGAACGACTATCCTCCCCCTCAGACCTCTCATTTCCCACCATCTCTGACTGATAGGTGATCCCCCCCCCCTCCCATTACAGAAAGATGTGAGTTAAGATCAGGACTGTGTGTGGATATGCAAGACTTGTTTCCTGAGAAATTGCTTGAAAGATTCCCACCGAATCAAGCGGTGTCCTCCCTCTCGTCCTCGTGTTAAATGTGTTTCATGAAGGGGGCAGGGCAGGGTTACCCAAACATCAGCAAGGCTAACCAGGAACCAGAAACCGCATGCACATGCACCCACACACAAACAGGCACACAGAGATGAATATGCATTTTTTGTTGACCACAGTTTCTGTGACCTTTTGTTTGGGATTAATTTTTGAGGCTAAGAGAATGCTTCAATTGAGAGCGCGTGTCGTTTCAGTGCATGAGGGCCTTCAGAGGCCAACGGAGAACAGCTATGCAACCGAACTCATAAGGTCTGCTGTCTCATGTCACACATCCTTGCATGCGTTTGTCTGCTGACCAGCACATGGCTGACTGCCCCCACAGATCTAGTGGGACACGACGGATCACAATATGAAAATCAAATAGCCATTGCAAATGAAACGTGCACCAAATCAAGCAGGAAAATATACAGCCTGAAACCATGACATCAAATATTGATTTACTTTATTTCTTTTTTTTCATTCACCAGTAGTTTCTGTTGAATGCAATTGTGGGGTAAGAGGAAAAGTTGTCAAAAGACACTCAGGATCTCCTGGGACATTTTGAACTTTTTCAAAAACATGTGATGACGTGTTAGCATGATGCGAGCTATCTGCACTCATTAACCTGAGCCGGTGCCAAAGACACTAGCAAAGCTCTCCGTGTCCTCGCTCTCACCAATCTCGTGCTATTCTGTCAGATCAGAAGAGCAGTGAGGCACAGGGGCCCCATTTCCTGGAAGATAGCCTTGGCAAAGGAGTGACCTTTACCCCAGAATGAGAGCAAAACTCCAGCTTGAGCCGGTGACCTAAACCAGCAGCACCTTGAAAACTCAACCTTCACGAACACACATAAACAATCACCTCCAGTTCAAGTAACCATGATAATGTAGTGCGTGTGCATGTGTTAATATTTAGCACCGTAGCATAGCTTGGAATAGGACATCAAGTGCAGTTCTAACCTCTAAATGTGACAGTTCAGTAGGTTATAGTCAACCAAGTTGGATCGAGTTTTGCACAGCTGCAAAAAGTGATGACCAAAACACTTATCCATTGTCCATACTGCTAACACATAATTATTATTTTTCATGAAACTGTCACCGAGTAACATTACAGTGTGTATTTCAGTCACTTCCCTGAGAGCCATCCATCAGTGGCATTATACAGTGGTGAGGCTGCATGACAGGTCTGTGAGCGGAAGTCACCAGGGCTCGAATGACAAAAGAGTATTGTCCCAGTGCTGGCCCAATAAACCTGGGCAGGACTTGGGAATCAGCTTCAGGAGAAGAGCCCAGAATTGACTGGCATGACAATGAAGGCACCCAGAGCCAGGCGAGTGGCAAGGGAGAATGGGGTTCTGGACATGGGGAAGAAGGGTCAAGGTCGTGCTTCCCAAAGTCTAAGCACCTCTGGCTCTCTCATTGTCTCCTCTGCACCCTGCAGGAAGGAGGGACTCACTCTGTTCCCAGAGCCCCTGTAGTCCTCCGCCACAAAGGGAGGAAAGAGGAAACAAAGCCACAGAGCCTCTGCAGACAATCTGTGTCTGAACATTAGATCTCAGCACAGTGCAGGAACAGAACAGCGTTTAAGCTCTTTCACCTCACGGTGCTGTTTTTGTACATATTTCTATTACTCTGCTCCATCCTCTATACACCGATAACAGCTGCACGCCGGCACCCGCAGATCACAGGACCATTAGTCTCTAAGCATGCATGCAGGAATACAATGTACGTGAGACAACATTAAGTGTGATAAACTCAAGGGTTAAACAGAGCCCAGTTAAGAACTCTGACCCACCAGCACACGTCCTTCAAAGACCTTTTATAACTAAGCATGTTGGCCAAGGCTTGCCAGCGTGGATTTAGCTGCGGGATGGGATCTTGCCTGCCCCAGTTAGTAAAGTATGACTGAAAGCTGTGGTGGAAAAGGACAGTCTAAAAGTGGCTACAGGCACACACATTGGGACGTTGATATGAACGTGCTAAAATAGCCCGGCTTATCCAATTTCAGATCTATTGCATCGAACCATGCATTTTTAAACGTCGGAGGCATTTTGAAGGGAAAATTACTTACTTAATTAATCATTTTAAAGGCATCGACTTGTTTACACTTGCTATTACTTTTAACATTAGCATACCTTTTCATGTATCGATTACCTAACGTCTTTCAAGGTGCTTACTAATTGCCGTTTAGGCTAGTCATTGCGCGCCGAGAAGTCCCTATAGGATGTCACGTCTGTTACTCGAAATTGCGGTGTGATGTTGCAGCTGTGCTGGTCATGACAGGAAGTCACGACTCGGGTGAAACACGGGGGAGCATCACCATGTGGGTGACTGAATACTCATCACACCGGTAACATGGGACTGAGCCACGTGGCTGCAGAAATAATAAACAGCACAGCTCCTAAAAATACAGCACATTTACACCAAAGACAACTTATAAAACGCGTACTATAGCGTTAAAAACCGTAATCGAATCTGACGGTTTCGAGTAATTCACATATACCAACTATTTATTATACTGAGAATTAAATAAAGTCCGACGCTAAGAAAAGCAACCGTGTCTGTGTTCTGATGTACATGGCAGTGAAGAGTTGAAGAGCTTTTTATACATCATGACTTAGCGGAAGCAGCGTCACTATGACCAAATGGGTCGAACAGCTATTCCGAGTCATTTGGACCCCAGCTGTTATCCGTCAGTGACGAGCTGAAGGCACCGGTACGTTACCAGCGGTCCGCTGCGCTACCCGGAGCTATGAAATGCAGTGACGGTGCGTTGGAGGAATGCTCCACGCGCTCTCCACCCTCCGGTGTAGGTGGGTGACCCGCCCGACACATTCTGTTCGGGTGGCGCTGGACTGGAAACTGTACATGGGTCAGCGTGGACCCACCTGATTTCAGGCGCGCCGACCTTGTGATCGAGTCACCCACAGCGCTTGCTCACGTTAAACTTCATGACCACACGATCTTGTACATGGACCTTGGAATCTCGGTTTCTACTTCTACTGCAGCATGAAAAACTCATTGTTTTAATGCTGATGTACATTATAATTTCTTTTTCAACGTATAATTTCTTTGTATAAATATATTTGTAGATGTTTAATTCTGGCTCCTCTATTAGTGTTACAAATGCCATGAACTCCGACGGACTCTGTGGTTAATTTGCGTAGTTTATGACCAACTTTCACGTTACTAATCAAGACGTCCTTTCTCCCGGCCAAGTTTTGAGCCCAAGCGTTGCCAGCAGGCCTTGCAACATCAGCTTTTATTAGGGTCAGGCCACCTAACATGCCTTTATCAGCGCGACCTGTGGGAGGATGCAACATTTGTTCATACAACCAGGGTTGCCAAAATGAGTGATCAGTTGGACCATGAGATATTACATCTACGACAATGATATGGCAATGTGTGCATCAAGATAGCATTGAGAAACTCAAAGGCAAATGAAAACCAGGAGCATGTGTTGGGGGTGGGGGAGGGGTGTCTGCAAATGCATATGTGTGTGAGGAATGGAGGGGGGGGGGGAGGGGGGGGGGGTCTGCAAATTATTTGAAGAGCAATAGGTACAGTCATGATAGAGTGCCAGGGTCCAAATGCAGGCACATCCGTGGCCTGGTGCACATGTAAAATAACTGCAGTGTTCAGGCAGGAGGCTTCAAATGACTGCAGGCCTAACGTTGAGATATCTGTGCATTTATTTTATTCATCATAAGCAATTGTGGTGATGTTTGCAGAGGACTTTTATCTATAAATCTGCATGCTGTGCACTCTTCTGTAACTGCAGGATATAGACAAATAGATCATTAGCTTTTTCACTAGCAGGAACACTGTACATCTTGGAAGGCCCCAGGAGTCTGTGTGAAAGGTCTTCGTGCAAAGAGGCCATGAGAAAAATAACAACATGCCCATTAAGTGTTCTTAGAATGTGTTGTGGACTCTCACATCCTCTAAAGGCAATGTCCAGATCACCTAGTGCTGATCAGGGTGTTCCGGTGTGGACTCGTGCACAAACAGCATGCTCGCATTACTGAAGTCAGAATGGAGGTTTATTGGAATTTTTGCAAGGCACAGCGTGTGATTTTTGACGTGCAATTTAATGCTAGTCAAATGCATGGTCTCCTGCACATGTAAAAGGTGCATTGTTGTAGTGGACCACTTGGGATGCACGTGGTGGAATATGTGAAGGGCAATTGTTCCTTCACGTGTTCATGCAGTTGCAGCACTTTTAATTTCTTTCTGCAGAGTTAAATCCCCACCCACATCTCCTCTCTGCTTGTAGCTCGTAAATAAAGTCCAGAATACCCTGGAACATTCTGTCTCACTCGTGCTCTCAGCCCTGTCAGCCAATCAGGAGGGTAGGTGTGTGCCAAAACAACAGTACTGGGAGGGCACTTTTCCTACTCCAGTCCATGCACAGACCCTCTTTCTGTTGCACAATATGTACTGCATGTTTATATGAGATTGTGTGTGTGTGTGTGTGTGTGTGTGTGTGTGTGTGTGTGTGTGAGTGAGAGCGAGAGAGAGAGAGAGAAAGAGAGAGAGAGATCATGCATGCTTCAAGAGAGGACAGAGTTCTATTACAAACTGTTACAGGCTGAACTCCAAGATCATATGTTAATGGTTTTAGGGCTGTGTATATGAAAGGACTTCTCACTATATCTTTCAAATTCCAAACAGTTGAATTTGAAAGTGCTGAAATATAAGTACATTCTAGTTATGCAAGCTGATGCCCCCACAGATACATTAGTTTGACCGTTTAAGAAACAAACATATAACAGGATTAAGGGTTATGATCTAAGACAATATTTGCAGATCTGAACTTGCACCAAAGCTTGTCTGCCATTCAAATACTTATTCTATTATTTTTCGAATAGTGAATATATAGACACATTGAAAATGTGAAAAACCGAAGCACCTCAGTGTGTGTGAGTGTGTGTGTGTGTGTATGTGGAGGGGGGGGTTGGATGGGTCTTTTTTGTCATGGTCCAATATATGCGTCTTTGTTCTTGTGTGGAAAGAAACAGGGAAGGTTGAGTGTGTGTCTGGGGCACTCTGGCTGCACACGTGCTAACAATACACACATCGTTTCATCTGGCTACGAACTCTGAACCCCCCAAAAAACAGACTGAAACAAGTCAATATTTTTAATATTCTGTATGTAAGATTCTAGTTGTAGTGCAGTACAAACAAAGGTTCCTTGACATTATGCAATGGAGTTGTGTTCTAACTTAGTACCATTAAAGAGCCATTGTCTAAGGAATACATGCTTCACACCAGCACACTGTGTAAAGACTACATGCTTGACACCAGCATATTGTGTAAGGACTACATGCCCATGCAAAGGAATGAGCAACAAAATTCTCCTCTGATCCCTGCCATTAAAGTACCAGTTGTCTTTAGGGAGGCGGCGTATTTTTGCATGGGTGGAGTTGCTGTGCAGGATGGGCTACACCTCATTGCAACACCCAGTACTAGAATAACATGGCAGGGATATCAATACAATTATTAATCAATACCTCACGTGATGAAGGGTGGAAAAAAACCCCAACGTATCCTTTGCAACAGCAGTCCTTCAGCCTCACGCCTACAAAAACAGCCGGATATGAGGAACACACCAATGGAATAACATGTTATGACGGTGTTTTCCCTTTGGAGAAGGAGGGGGGGTGAATGAGTAATCACTTTTACATTATGCATCATGATAAGGTGGACTCAGTGTTTATGTGTGAGTAGGGGTGAGGGGTGGAAGGACGTGTACGTCAAAATACAACAAACTAGGCAGAGAGGGAGAGGGGGGGAGGGAGAGAAAGAGAGAGGGAGAGATGGAGTGAGTGGGGAAGAGAGAGAGAGAGAGAGAGAGAGAGAGAGAGAGAGAGATCTTAGCATATGCTGTTGTGTTTGTGCATGAATAGGACATGTTTACTATCCTCTGGCTTTGGGCCAATGACTACCTGGAAAGTAGTGCTTACCTAGAAAGACTGGGGAAAACAGATTAAGTGGCCCACGCTGAGGTTTGTTTATGATGTTGGGTCATGGGACAACTTGACTAGGGTCAGTGCAAGAGGTGTTTGCAGATTAATACCGGCGAGAGCTTCAACAGCCCATTACTAAACATTATAACCTCAGTGTTTTTGCAAGAGGAAAAGTGAGTTTGTTGACACACTTTGTTGTGTTCTAATTTATGTGTTATGAGGTTGCAAAGAATGTCATGAATAATTAATATCTAAAGGACAATGGTGATTTTCAAAAGGCTATAGTCTAGTAATGACCTCCTTTATTGCTTATCTTAACATGAACTAATTGGCAGTTTGTTATATATCTGTGTGTGCATATGTGCATGTGTGTAAGTCACCTGAGCAAACACATGAGGAGTGTCCGATTCAAGTAAAAGCCCATGGTCCTGATTTAACCCGGTGCTCATAGATGTGCTATGTCTTCCTCCAGCACCACTCGTCCCTTTTAATAACCTCTGATATTTTTAGCATTCGGCTTCCTGGATTTCATTACAAAGCGCACTGTACAGTATGGGAGCATGGTGTCCAGCTTAGGACTGTGTGTGCGATACACCTGGCGCCGAGACAAAGGCCCCTCCAAACAGATAAAGCTAAACAGAAACACAGCACGAGCTGGCTGAGGCAACCCTTACACAGAAAGCAGGTGTGTCCTTCTTGGAAATCCCTGCTTGTCCTCTGCACATTCAAAGAAGCTTAGGGTAAAACCACCAGCAATCTAACGAGATCTACTAATAACATACCATTTCTGATAACTAAATAATATTTTCATATGACAGTAGTACACTTGTGAGTACCACGTAGAGCTACTAAGAACTACCTGTCAGTTCTAAGGGGAGACAATGTGTTCTTCTAAAGAACACAAGAGCTCTCCCTTCTTAACGTTCAGGGAAATTTGGGAATTCTTGCCATTTCCATGGAGGTTGCCTCTGCCTCTGGTTCCCATGGCAAGACTCTATGTATTTTGTCTATAAGAGATGCAAGTCACCCCCCACCCCCGTCCCACACCCCAAGAATAACCCCACATGAACGGATTTCCAGAATGACCTAGCCACACACAAATACACAAGCTCATGCCCACATGGGCTGGAGTACATGGAACATCTCATTTTTGCATGTGCAGACCGATTCTTTCCAAGGAAACATCAATACATTTCCTTATTAGGGAGGTGTGGAGCTGGGAGACTTCAGTCCTTCCCCATCTGTTCTGTAGAAACACAGACATGACAGAGAGTAGAAATGGAATTACTGGAACTGCAAAAATAAAACTGCCCAGTGCTAGAGCTGTTCAAAAACAAATCAGTATTCATTAATAAGCCCCCTTCTCGCCCTGATCCAAAACGCCCCTGAAGGAAACCGTTCCAGCCAGTGACAGGAACATGACAGTGATTACACATCTTTTCTCCACATGCTTAGCCAAAAATAATAAAGAACAAATCAGAATGTTGCAACCACTTTAGGCTACGGCAGCCTATAAATAGAGTAAGTCATAATTACTGGACAACTAAAGGAAGGAAATATAAAACAACAATCAGGTTTAGATAAATTAATTGCCTTATCAAATGGTTAGAGATCAGATGGCACAGGCAGGAATGTGGAATGTGTTTGGGTTGCTCCGGGAACCATGTGACGCTGTGGCCATGGCAACAATGCTGTTTTGAGTCTCTGCCCTCCAGGGCTGTTATAGGGCCTCGAGCAGAGAGGCACTCCTGCAGACCTGCATGGCTAGCCACACGTCTCAGCCGAGCTCCTTCTTGGTTAGTTTTTCTTTTTTAAGCCAACCTTTGTGGCTCGTTTTTGCCAGACGCAGTGGTCTTCAGTCAGCCGTGGGGTGCCTTGAGACGGCTGGCACGCGGCTTTTCTGGGTGGCTTGCTCACGGCGGTGGAAACACATTTGGCCCAAACACAAGAAAAAGACCCTGAATTCCACGGAGGTGGGAGGCCTGAGTCAGTCACTTTACACAATTTTCCCCTCACCACTGGGAGGCCCTGTCTCGCCACAGCCGCTGTTGACCGGCTCCGAATCCATGGAAACCACTCATGGCAACGTGGAGTCAGGTGATCCAACAATCAAAGAGTCGACAACACTGATAGAATCTCCTTGGTGATCACCAAAACACTGCTCAAGACCTGTTATCGGATTACTTGCCGTGTATTCTATAATTTATCAAAATTGCCCAGGTTCAGGTTGCTGTTTCCATAGTGGAGAGCACGCAGACAGCTGGAGACAGTCCGACAGTCTCTGCTAAGCAAGCCACTGAAGGCTTTGATGAAGATCGCACTCTGAGATGATCTTCAAAATACATGACAAGTCTCACTGCCTTCAGGATCTCGTGCTTCCGTCAGCGTGTCCGCTGCATCACACGAAAGAGCTTCATTTGGGAACAATGCCATGAGGACAGCCCAGTAAGTGAAAGTCACGCATCTCCATAAGGTCAGCTTTCAAAATGCAACCAAGAGCCCATTCTTCCGCTTGTTTTCATGTTTTCCTGCAAATTCGCCAAGCAGCATGTGCTGCGTTAGGGGCTGAGTAAGGCCCCCGTCATGTCCACGGGATCATCCCCACGCATCTCTGAATCATCAACAAAGGCCAGTGTGGGCTGCCCCCAGTGTCATGCCGCAAATCAAAGCTCACAATCCGGTTTTGTTCAACCTTCATGGGCCTGGCCGGGCCGCCCCAGCCCTCTGTTCGCAGCCCTCTCTGGGCTATTCCTGAGCCAAGAAAAATATGGTGAGGGGATTCTGTTAATAGAAATACATTTAACACACGCACACATTTTGCACACGCAAACACATAATTGCTCCTCTTTGGCAGTGTGGGCCTGCGTCCAACAACTTCATGTGACACACAGGCAACGGGATCGTCACATGTTACTTGCGTAATTCTGAACATCCACAGTTCTGACAGGCAGTGTCACACAAGCCTGCGTTTGTTCACATTATAGTCCACTCCAAAAAGATTGATATCAGTGTCCATAATTATGAGCGGCCTCTCTGTCATAAGAGTGCATGACTCATACAGGCCACTGTATTCTATTCTAATTCTATTCTAACTCAGTGAATTCTGTATTTGGTGGACAGTTGGTCACGAGGCAATTGTGTTTATGGCTCAAGTTTGCGTCTTAAGTACATATTTCCTGCAAACAATAAGTAAAATGCCAATGGAACAGCTAACACATTGGACAGGCTGTTGAAATCATATCTCATGAAAGAAACATCCACATGATGACAAGGTGGTTTCCATAGGGACCACCTCAACCCAAACAATGACATTCATGCTCACAATAAGGCTATCACGGAAAACAGAGGAACGGACAAGGTGTGTGTGTGTGAGTGATTGACTGGTAGTAACAGAGTGCTGTTGTATTGCAATGATGCAGTCAGGTCAAAACTATTGGATCCAGAGAAAGTTGTCCAGGGTGAATAACAACACCATGAAACAGGACACATGCAAGATAACAGCTACTTCCAGAGACACTCTTATTAGACACAAAGGGCAAGATAAACAATCAATATTGTTCATTACAACACACTGAACAGAAACCTGGCATGATACAGAAATGAAACAGGAATGATTAATATGGAGAAGTGTGTGGGGACAGAACCTTCCTTCCTTAAGTGAATGATGGTGAAGAGAGACATGGTTCTGGGGCTCTCACTGCTAGACCTCCTCCTGTAGGTCCCAGGAGTTCGGGGAGAGCACACATCACATCTGGATGCTGGAGAGAAAGTGTGTGTGTGTGTGTGTGTGGGGGGGGGGGGGGGGGGGCAGTAAGTCAACAGCTGGTCTCTACCACCACACCAAGACTGATCTGAGAACAGCTGTGCTCACACACAGGACACCACAGAGGGAACCCCGTGCAGCAGCCCCAGGCAGGAGAGAGGGAACGTGTGTGTGTGTGTGTGTGTGTGTGTGTGTTGGGGGGGGGGGGGGGGGGTTAGGCATGTAAGACAGACCAGCATGTGTTTTGTTTAATTTTCCAGCAGTACCAGGTAGGTTCGAGAAATGAGAAGGATATCTCACAACACTACACTTTACTTCACTGTACTACACTACATTACACTGCACTATACTACACTGAGCTGCACCACATGCAGAGCCGCTACACATATCCACACACACACACACACACACGCACACACACACACACAGTTTACACTGTAGCTATTCATGTCTAAGCATAAGGATGCCTAGAACATGGGTTCCTTTCCCAGAACTGACCTTACAAACTTTTTCAGTGCAGTGTGCCCACAAAAATCCCTTAAAAGATCTACTGTGTGAATACTCTTACACACTACCTGCGTTGTCATTTTCATTATTATATATTAATGACATCATGGCTGCTGGCTGGACCGTGATGTTCAGTTCTGCTCATGCTGACAAGGTGACAGAATTCCTCCATTAATAAAGTCAAGCACATGAGTGGAAGATGAAAGGAGACCCGTCTGCATGGTTCCGTCGTCTCGCCCTCTGTTCCCAGAACTCCCTGTTCCTCGTCTTGCTCACACTACCCCAGAGACAACGTGCCATCACAACCTGAGGCCACTGGCTAGAATAGAACAGCGTGTTGCCCTGCCACCATCACGTGTAATTGTGTGTGTCTGTCCATGAGTGTGTGTGTGTGTGTGTGTGTGTGTGTGTGTGTGAGTGTATGTGTGTGTGTGTGAGAGAGAGAGAGCACAGGCCAGAATATTGTTCAAGAACAGCGGGAGTAAAATGGCCAAGACGACCAACACGTGTTACTAGGGCGACAGGGCAGTGAGGGAGCATTACAGTCACTCACTACCTGAGACTAGAGGTCAAGTGCTGATTGGATTAAAACGAAACATTACAGTGCACTGCGTGAGAAGAAATTCATAGAAACAGTTGTAGTGAATTAGTGGGTGTGGGCAGTGCACTCTGTACCTCCGCATGGCTTGGTCATATGACACAAACCATCCATGTTTTGTGCCTGTTAGAGGGAAAATTATTTAGTTCTGTTTTTCACAACGGGGGAGGGGTTATAAATACATCTTTACATAAGTGCATACCCCAAGTATAACTCTGCAGACAAAGGTGGTTAGGGTGGTTATTAAGCATGTCAGCGTGCACACCCACATATGTGTGTGTGTGTGTGTGTGTGTGTGCTATACAGCACAGGGAGGTGTGCTCAGCTAATTAAACTGAGTGAACTGGGGATTTGGTGCGTCTGCAGGCTGGCTGTGTGTAATTGGGCCACTGCTGGTCTGGCCTTGTTTAAGCCTGCAGACAAAGGCTCTTAGCAGGGGCGTTCTAAGAGCAGACCTCCCCCTCCTGCATGGTGCGAACCCTCCGGACACTCTCTGAGCGGAGCCCGGTGATGAGTATTCCCTTGTGTCTCAGCACCTCTACCGTTCCCAGAGAAAACAAACGCTCTGATGTCCACTTGGCAGCTGGGTGAAGCCATGGCTATATTCGGACTAGGCTTACGTAGACATCACGGAGACGGTGTCTTCTGCTTTGTGTAGTCAGAGCACATTTTCCTGGCCCATTTCACATGGCATGGGCCTTCTGACTGATGATGAAAGTAATCACTGAGGTAAACCACGAGAATATCTTAGCTGCAAAGTGCAATCAGTGAGGGTAACCTCTGATAACCCTGCCTGCAAGGCTCCTCTGATAGTCAGGAAGGAGTAAGTAGCATCGTGAGATTAACACGCCTGGCCTAATTACTCAGACCTCCTGCTGGGTGGTGTGGTGACAGCTGCATGTTCTCATACCCAGGGAGAAAACCGTTACTAGGCTCGGGCAGCTGGTCCAGGATCAGCTGTCACCAGAACCCAACCTCACTAAAACTAAAAGCACCATTCTGTCCAGACTGACTTCAGGTCAGATGGTAAAATTAATGGTCTCACATCTGAGCAACAACAATACAAGTGAAGTAACAATCAATTACTAACAGCATTATCTTGCTGGCTTTGTCAACGGGGCCTTTCAATTAAATAAAACTACTAAATCACTATTTAAAAGGTGTTATAGAGATCAATTAGGGATTTTGAAGGAATATTAATCATCCAAAGAAAAACACAGTCATAATGATGCCAGTTAAAGTCCATTTACACCAAAGCAGCTCCTGTGTGCACACACACACACACACACACACACATACACACACACACACACCCCCAATGCAAAGTAGCTGCACGCTGCTCTGCGCGCGGCCGGCCCTGAGCTGTCCTGTTTGACACGATGACAAGAGCAGGCAGAGTGCCTTGTTACAGGCAGGAGACATGGGACATGTGCCCCTCTTCACAAAAGCCCTTTCCTGGTAAAACGGCTCGATCTTACGAAGCCCCCATTGGCGCCTGGCCTTTATCTGTGCCGTCCGAGCCCCACTTCCCCCCCAGAGGCACCGCACTGGATTCCAAGAACTAGAAACTCCAAGAACTGGGTTAAGAGCCGGCCTGCAGTTAGACAAGTGTGTAGCTTAGCTTGATTTGTTAGTTATACATCTGTGAGCATGTGGGAAAATGCCAAGATTGCATCAGCTCTGCATGAGGACTCTTAAGGGCCTGACAGTCACATGTTAGCGTTTTACTGCAGACTGCTTGACCAACTCTTGTGGCTGGTGCACGAGCAGATCTTGTGCTGGCGTAACAGGAACTGACAGAAAGGTTCCTTTAGAAAGTCTGTTTAGAAATGCAAATTCGTGGTTTGTATAGTGTACCGTTTATTGCTCAATGTGCTCGACTCGTTGTGGTTCAAATCCACAGTGAACCACGTGGAAGGAAAAAGAGCAAGCGATCGTTTGATCTCCAGGCATCACACATTACCTGCACGACCTGCATTCGGAGCAACTAGCCAACGCTTTTCTCCAGGGCGTTTTGCAAGAATACTAGTCTTCGAGTCTTAGCATTAACATCTTGCACATGTATCTGCACATGTACATGCATGCACAACAGATATATGATGGACTTGAGCGTACACAAGCTGCAGCTGGCTCGAGCGGCCCGGGGAGGGAGAGGACTCTCGGGGTGGCCGGAGGGGGGGGTGGGGGGGGGGGGGGTGCGCACAGCCGTTGCTGTTTGTCAAGAAGAGCTGCTGTCCTGAGGGACCACCACGTTGAGGAGAGGTTGACCCCAAGTTCGCGGCCCAGTGGATCCCACCTGTTTGTGGGTCTTGCAAAGCTGCAGGCCCCTCATACCGGCCACAGGGCGAGAGACCGGGCCACCTGGGCTCTGGAAGTAGGAAAAAGATTGCATTCCACAGCAGGAACTGTAGATAAGATTAAAAAATCCTGTTCTAGGTAGCACAGTGCACAGAAGAGTGTAGGTACAGGGTAAACAGTGTGTGTATGTTTGAGGGCGTGAGTGTGTTTATAGTGGGTGGGGACTGAGGAAGACTCCTTTTCCATTGCAGTGGTAAATACACCCACCAGGGATCCACCTACAGGGTTATTCCTTTGTCATTAGTTTCACGTTAGCAGAGCTTAGGCTGATTATTACTCTACGTATGATTGCACAAGCAAACCAATAGCAAAAGATAAAAAAACAAAAACAAACCTTAATGGAAAAAGTCTGTGGAAAATTTCAGGTATACTTGATAAAATAAGGCAGTTGATAAAAACTTGGTCAAAGCTGCAGGCTCTTCCCTGTGTTCCCACCCTGCCCACAGTACAGGACAGCACACCAGAGGAGATGAGGGCAAACCTGACGTCTGTTATGGACAGCGAGGTAACGGTGAGCAGAGATCTCGAGTGGCGATGGTGCACTGTAGTGTGAGCACAGAGGGATAGTCTTTTCAGCTGCATGTGCGATTCCCGCAAGCCTGGTGTCGGGGGAAGTACTCCGACCTCAAGCGTAACCTCGTGGTTTTTCATCACCTGTCAGTGTCAGCGCTGTCTATCGTGAAATGCTGATATCATGACATTTCAGTGCAAAGACAACAGAGTTTGACTATACTGTATGACTGTGCAAGTGGCAATCTAGCACACATTTAAGATCAAACAGTAATAAAGTCAGCAAAACACGAGATTCTGCCCTTAAGAAGTTTGGAAGTATTGAAACCAGTCTGCTAAGACTATTTGAATGTTAAACAAATAACTACTTTTTAGATTTTAAAAAATTGTTACCGTTGCTGAATAATTGTAGTAGTGAGAACTGAAAAAAATCACAATTTTAAGAAACAGCTTTTAGATAACGTGTTTAGAAGTTGTGACAGGGCAGTTTGTCACAGAAGAATAGCTTTGCTGGTCAAAATGACATTGTACTTGGCTTGCATCCGCAGTGTTTGCAGGGCCCGACACTCTACGCTGTCGTGTCATGGTGACCGGTGAAGCACTCGTGTTTCCTGTCACACACAGGAAACAGCACGAGTGTGTCCACATGAACAGCCGGTTGAAAAGCGGGCAAATAACACTCCATGGTAACTCCATCTTTCACATGACTTTCTGGCTGGATAATTTAGGAGAATGCTAAATTATTAAGCATGAATTTAAAACTAACACAACAACAATAACAGCAAACAAACAAGAATGCCAACAGAACAATAAATGAGGTGAAGCCCAAAAGTCCCTGCACAGTGCACTTCATGGGTTTTACCTGTGCAGCCTGCACTGTCTGGAAGTATCAAGACAGTCTGGACACATGCCCATACCACGGGCTCATGTTTACCCTGGGATCACGTCTGTACCCAGCCCCATGTGACCAGTTGACCTCTGACTTCGTCATCGGCCTGTCGCTGATGACACGCTTACGCCTCACAAGCCCGATCACCGCAGTCATAGCCAAACGAACCACAGTAAAGGTCCCCAGTGTTCAGGGGGAAGCCCCTGTCTAAAGGCGGTCAGTGGGTCTCTCTGCACTCATTTCGTAAACCTCTGTGCACATGCAGACCATACAAGAAGAACAAGTCATTCTTTTGAAGGAAGAGGGGAAACAATGGGGGGCTGTTGAGTCAGAGAGGGTCGAGGGCAAAGACAATGCGGCCGCGTGAGAAGTTGGGCTGAAGTCACGTGTCCGTACGAGAAACGCGCCCTCCTCTCTGCACTCCAGCGCTGTCCGCCCGGCGTGAAGGTGGCACGCTGCCACTACTTTTTCCACCACTGAGATCAGCTGCACAAAATGAAGTCTGACCTCACTGGGGAAAGACACACTCCTGCGACGACACACACTCCCGGTTTCCCGGAAAAGCAGGGCTCCTTTTGTTGGAAATGCAGAGGGAGCAAAGTGTGTGTGTGCACGTGTGTGTTATAGAGAGAGGGGATAGATGAGCTCATGTGATGGGTGAGTAAGCGCATGAGCTCACTCTAGCACAAACTCGCCAGTGATTGGAAGACAGCAGTGTGCCGAGAGGCTGTATCGGCTAATCGGATGGGGGATAGACCGGGGGGGGTGTTGCGCACGGGCTAGTGATGTGTGCCTGTGTGATGTGTGCGTCAGCCAGTGAGGATGCACGAGACGATTACGAAGCTGTGGCTCTTCCTCCTGACCCGTCAATCACGCCAATCTCCTTCGACCACTGTCACACATTGTTGTTTACACAACAGCAAGGCATGACTCCCCTCAACCTGGGCACATTGACAGATGAGAACACACAGCACCAAGTCCCCGAGAGATTGACTGTGGGAGAAAGATGATAAACAACCTACAATGCCTTTCAAGGAAAACCTAAAGTCATCTATAGTACAGACTGTTTTGCTCACAACATCGCCACTGGGGCTTAATCCAGACGTACCACTGGGGCTTAATCCAGACGTACCACTGGGGTTTAATCCAGACGTACCACTGGGGCTTAATCCAGACATGGCTGTGTTTGATGCAGGGCTTCTGCACTGCTGCACGTGCACATTAGCATCTGAAACAGTTTCTTTGCTGTCACAACCTTGGAGCAGCACTGCACCAAAACACCTGTGAAAAGCACCTGGTAAAAGGAGGCAGAAAGATCCTAAGAATGACTAATATATTTTATATACATATATATATATATATTTTAAGATATGTCTGACAATGCAGCATCACAATGTCATTTGTTGAATCATGGTACTTTGTTCCTAATGTCCTATGACCTCTGATGAGCACGGGTATCACGTGACTCTGAAGGGTTTATGAGTAATTACAGGCCTAACTGCATCAGAGCCACAGGACCAAAACGCAGGCGGTGACCTCATACCAAGGCTGTAGTCATGTGGCTACACTGCTGCACTGACATTTACTCGACTGAGTGGACCGGACTGCCAGCGTGCCTCCAGCACCGACCACGTCTCATCAATGTGTGTTAGGAGGAAAATTGGTACTTCTTTAGGTACTAGAACGATGAACATAAATAGAACTTAGAGAGGTTATTTTTGATACAGTGCACATCTATATTAAATGGACTCATGGAGGCTTTATTAATAGCATGAGTGCAGGGTTGTCTGTGGTAAGCTTTTGAATTTCTGGGTGGTTAAAAATTCTTGGTTCAGCTAGGACATTGTGTGTGCATTTGTACACACACACACACACACACACACACACACACACACACACACACACACACACACACTCAGGAGCCAAGAGAGGTGCTATCTGACTGGCAGAAGAAAATCTTTTTGCTAAAGGGCATTGTGTTCAAGGCAGAACCCGCAGTACTGATAATGCACAGACACAGCAGGCAACTGTGGTAGCCTGGGATGAATTAGGATCAGTCTGTCATTTAGTATCCCTGTAGTTAGGGTAAGCAAGGACAGGGGTCACACTGACCTGAGCTCAGATCTCTTCATCTCGGGGATGCTGTCAAGACACACCAGCACAACAGGCCAAGTCCACTCACGACACGGTCCTTTCCAAGTCCCTTTTCATAGCAAAAGGAGAAGTGAATGGAACTGAAGGAGAACAAATCAGTACATGGCGAAGGTTAGAAAAAAAAAACATAATTCAAATGGTCGTTTAGTTCTAGCTCTATTTAGTTCGCTCCAAGTGCACCAAGATCTTCCTAGAGTCTTATTTTAATCAGCTTACTCCACATTTCTTATTATTTAAGATGTCAGGGTCAAGTTGTCCTGGTTCACAGAGGAAGAACATTCTCTCTCTCTCTGGATGTGCTTTTTGGATTGCGACAAAGGCATTCCCGAACCGAGCCACATGGGGGGAAAAGAAAGGAAGGGTATTCTTTCATGTCACTGGAAACAAGGGATACTTGGTGAACCTGAATACTTGGGTCTGTATTACTGAACTCATAAATCTTACTGAAATGACTGCTACAGAGCTTCAGATTTACGACAGGAACCTTTGCCAACGTACTTTATCACAGAAGTGTTTCTTCTATGGGATGATCTGGGGGTAAAGCGTATCGATATCTTCCACACGTTCTTCTAACATGAAAGCAAAGTCTTGGGCCGCTGCTGCATCTTAACCCAACGATTTATTATGTGTTATTTGAACAATTAAAGTTTCCTTTTATTTCTGTCCAAGTGATCCGTGGTGTGCTGACTGTAGACCAAAATTGTGCATTCATACATTACTGGTTTTCATCTGCAAGATGATTCATTGCCTGTCTGTTCAAAGCATACACATTAATGTCATCAAAGGGAAAATTTGGGATGGGCAGATCCTTGCTCCTGTGCAGTGGAGACTCTCTCTTCTCCTCTTGCACTAGAACATTGGCATGGTGTTGCACACTTGTTATTTGACTCTTGGTATGCATGCTGCAAATTTATAGATCAGGTAAGTTCGACTGAAAGAGATCGTTTTCTGTAAATACATTTGTGCTTGACCCACTCTTCAAAAACAGGTACTAGATCAACATTTAAAGCAACCGGTGCCAAGCTCCACAAGCCCTTCACAAAGACTGCAGGGATACTTTCTTCTTGTGTTACGAGAAAAGCTTTGCTCGTGGTTAGTTTGAATATGATCCGAGCAGAGGCAGACACAACTGATCCGAGAACAGCTCTTATGGACATAGAAGAACCGGAGCATTCCCAAGCCCCTCCCTGGATTCGAAGCTCACTTTCTCAGCTAGATGTCATGTGATACTGGGCTTCTAGCCAGCTCCCACACACTTCACACACAAATCAGCCCCAGCCATCCCGGAGGCTGCTGGGAGATCTGGGAAAAGAACACAAAAACGGCCGAGAGGCATGTGTTTTACACAAATAGACACGGAAAGGTCCTAGAAATTCACACAACACTCTGTGTTTTTGCTCAGGGCTCCGTCTTTCATTCACAGTTCTCCCACAGCCGACAGCAGATGTTCCCACATCTTGCAACTTTTTCCTTCAAAAAAGTAATTTTGAAAGAAGGTCTGAGGGTGGTGCGTGAAGGCGAGAGGTCTCCTCATGGTAGTCTCGAGACGCGGCACTCACTCTCTCATGAAACAGGAACAAAAACATGAGAAAATCCCATGAACGGATAACCGTAATCATGAGTGTACAATAACAACAGCCGCAGTCACCGATACTGGGTCTACAACTCTAACTATAGCTTCAGTTTTTACTCACTGTACTCCTCCTGTAAACTAAAGAACTAGATGACTAAGTGAAAAACTCAGTGAACACAGTTAGCATTACCAGTATATTAGATTTACAGTAATCCCTGGTGGGTTTGGAGTAGTCACTATTTCAGTTCTGTCAGGATGTTATAAACTGACTTAAAAAAAGGAATTAATTATACTACACTAAATTATACTTCAATTAAACCAAAAAGAGTAATAATAAAGTCGCTTCCTACAGACTACGGTTGCTTCCTGTGTGACAGGATGGAGTTTAATTCCTACTTCCCTTCTATGTAGTGCCTGTTCACGATGTCACTTCCTTCCCCTGGTACTCTGCTTAGCAAACGTATCGCGCCTCTCAATGACCCACTCAGCCATGCCAACCAGCTCGGGCTCCACTAGTGTCCCATGCACCAAAAGACACCTCAAGACAGTTTGATTAGTGCAGGTTAGTCCTGTCTCTTCTCCTATAATCAAAATGTTTTAGTGTAGTCAGAGCTCAGAAGCACTGATATTTTCATTTGACATCTTACTGACTTGCACGTACTATGCAACTTTAATTCATACTAAGAGCTGTTCCAAAAGCTACAACCTTCATGCAAAAGTAATTAGTCACAAAAAGGTGACAGTCATAATGATGATGGCTGTAATTACAGTAAGCGTATTACCCGAAACCATCCTTAAAAAGAAGCAGTTATGTGTAAACTGAGTTTATTCGAGCAGTTACAGGAGGAATGTGCATACTTCCCACACCTCGTTAAAATATGCGGCTCCCTGTTGGGTGGAACGGAGTGCTGCCCCATGGATAGAAGTTTGGGAGTGGGAACCAGTTCATCTGGGAAGGCAACGGGACAGGCAGGTTGAGCAGGCCGAGCAGAGAGAGAGGAGATTTTCGCCTGCAGGCAGAAACCACACATTTAAAGGAAGGAAAGCGGAAAAAAAAATGTACACAAGAATCAGAATGGAAGTTATGCATTCTGCAGGTACTTCATAAGTGCGTGGGACTCTAGGCCTTGAATTTGGGGGTCCTCTTCACACCACAGTAGAAAATGCTTGCAAAAAAATGTAGCTTTTATTTTACTTACACAGATTTATGTGACATGATGTCATCAAATGTAAGTATTAATAATCGTACGGCTCATTTGGAGGCAGCAGTGCTACCTCAGAATGCCTCGCATAATTAAAGTGGTTCGACCTGCAGGATGGGATTTGGGTTCCAGTCATTGCAGTGTCGTGTGACCAGTAGGCCAAGGTCATAAGTTGGAGTAGCACGGTTTCTCCTCCTGCACCGAGAGAGACCTTCCTGACATCCACAGGCGTTGAATGCTCGAGTTGAATGCCTAGGTGTTTTCATCTTTTAGAATAGCCACAAAGCCTTTTACAGGCGTGACCCACATGGTGCTGCAGGAGCATGATACTGCAAATCACTGACCTTTTCATCTGGAAGGAACCAGGGCGAAATGCACCTCCCCTAATTTGTTTAATCTAAGAGCACCGTTTCACTTCAAGGTATTCAATTGTTTCCATCAGGAATGCGTGTCAGGGAAACGCGCCCACAAAACTTTTCCAAGGAGACAGAGATTTGCATGCCGTCCCATACACACGCACACCTGCACACACATTTGTAAATGACACGCACACTCACTCCCTTGACACGTAACAGGACACCTGGCTACCACCATCCAGAATTGAGTTTGTGGTCAGTTAACACGTTAAAATTGCAGGATTTGTCCCAGACCCAGCCGCCCACACATCAGCAACTATCATTTATCGCTAAACAATCGTTTTAATCGGATATCATGCAAACCCCTCTAAGCAGTGGGCTCTTCTTTAAGTTGTCTATCTGTCCTCTTCTAGTGAGTGTTCGTGCATGCCCTGACATAGCAGCCAATTGCTCTGGCTGCTTCTAGAGTCCCAGCTCCGCATGCATGTGAGTGCCAGCGTGTGTGTGGGAGCAGAGACAGCAGTAGGCAAAGGACAGCGCATTCTCACTCCACCGCCCTGCCGGAGCCGTGGGCTCTGGCGTCTGGCCCAGAGAGGAGCGGTTCTCCCGGGCTCCTTCCTCTCCACCGGACCCCTCTCTTTCCACCCCACAATATGCACTTTTATGCTCCTGGTGTTGAATAACACCTACAATTCCATTTTAGTGTTCGGGATGAGATTACAGAACCCACGCCTGCTTCCTGTGAAACGCTGAAAAGCCCGGAGAGATTTAAAAGCTGAAAATAGCTGGGACCACCATCTGAGGCTGCAACGCGGGATCTGGAGCCGAGACCCAGCGAGCTCGCCCATCGGGTCCTGCTACTCCTCCTCAGGATGGATTTATAAGGAAAGGTGGAAGAAGCCCAACAGGGTGTATGATGAAACCAAGCTGCACATGCACGCATGCACACATCTCTGTGGGAGAGTGTAGGCTTTAAAGGGTCTCTGAAAAGGTCCCCCGGCCACAGAACGCAATTTCTAGGTAAAAACCCACTAGTGCAATAAAGACACCAATAGAAGTCGTACCAAATTATGTCAAATTGCTTTTAAGTTGCACAGAGCTTGATGAGAGATAAAATGAACACATCAATTCTCCAGGTGTATATTTAGCTGTCAGTAGTTTGACCTGACATTTAGGGTGACAGGGCAGCTTCTGAATCAGTGCTGGGCTAGAGCCACATCCCTGAGAGCCACATCACTGTTTGTGGAGGAGAGCACGTTATTGGACAAGCGAGCAGCGCGGGGAACAATCGCGAGCTGAGCAGGAGAGGGAGGGTGAGCGAGAGTGTGAGAGAGCGCGAGAGGGCGTGTGAGAGACGGGGAGAGAGGATCGCGTGATGCGAGCAGTGACGGAACTCACGCTCCTCTCTGCATGACCATATTAGGGCTAGGGGCGGAGCTAGAGTGAGAACCAGGAAGTGGTGGGCCACTTGAGGCGTCATGTGATTTCCAGTACAATCTGGAAATCTCACCCGCACAGCCCCCCTGCTCTTCCCTTGTGGTTCATTCGCTCATGTGTCTTCTACACACACACGTCGGTGTATTCACCAGCATGCGTTTCTCCACTTGTGGGTCATCAGAACAAAATAATTGATTAGCTGAAATATAGAACACGACGATCAAAATACCCCCAAAGAGGTGGAATAAAACTAACCAGAGCTCAAAGCACTTGCAATAAGATCCCTAACAAATGGAGCAATTGGATTGCTGGCAGTTATAACAACATTATTAAGCAACCTAATGCAATGCTGGAGGCCTGAACCAGTAAATGACATCAGTCCAACCAGGTTGTGCATCTAGCCGAGTGCATCATCACCACCAAATAGACTGCAGCAGCGGGGCATGTTAAATGATACCTGATTCAAAGCAGCTGTCATTCAAAATAAAAACAGAACAACAAAGTTGGACGCTTTACAATGCATAATATACTTATTTTTTAATTTACTGCAGGTTATCTTGGGCTACGGGCAGTTTGCCCGTGCGTTTAAGCGCTTGAGAGCGCAGAAAGGGTCAGGGTGCGCTGCCAAACAGCTTATGACGCAAAACTGCGATTGCAGTCGCGCTCATGAAGGGCACAAGGGCAGGATAAAGGGCCCGACACAGCTCCAGAGCACGAGACAACAGACATGCGTGACTCTGCTAGTGTCTGAATCAGGGCACACGCAGATTTGAATAATTCTAAGGCCATAGAAGTTACAAACGCTGCGGAAGTTTTAAAGATACGGCTGCAAACCTGAAGTTCAACTCAAGGTCAGTTGACACAATATACCCTAGCAGTGTAGTGAGAGTGCGAAAGAAGGGAAAGGGGGCAGGTCAAAAACATTTTCAGCATTTCGCACAGCAAAATAAAAGGTCTTGCCTCTCGGCCGCAAAAGAAAAACCCAACCTCTGGAATCCCTCTCCTTTACCTCAGCTAAACACCAGCGGGTCAGTGGCGTGGAGACTGGCACCCACTCGCAGCGTCACGGTAACCGCAGCAGAGTTTCGCTCGCGCTGTTGTTTTTCTGTGGCGCGAGCGCTGCCGCCCACTCGCCAGGCAATCCCCCTCAGCTGCGAGTGTGTGAACGTGTCAGAGCGACTCCCCCTCAGCGGCACCCCGCAGAAACGGCGTTCGCTTTGTTCCACAACGCACTGCGATGAGCCTCTCTACGCAGGCAGTGTGGGCCAGGAGCCGTGAAAACATGACACATGCACGCAAAAAAAAATGTGCAGGTGGCAAAAAAGAGAGAGAAAATTTAAAGAAATAAACGATATGCTAATTATATTATGCAAATGTTTAAATTATACATTCAAATTCAAACGTTCCGTGTTTTTATTGGTTGCGGTTATCACGGGTGCAGGGAGAGAGGGAGATGCAAGTGTAAGTTTGGGATGTCGTTGTCTCAACAGGAATGAACAAAGGAGCACGTTGTAGAACTGGCTGAAAAGCACAGGCGCAGAAACTCCAGAGGCGCGGAGACGCGGCAAAAGAGCGCGGTAAACACGCGGGGCGTCTAGTAACAGCAGCGAGGGAACAATGCGCAGCAGGATTGGGAAGGTGCCTTGAGGGGCAGTGGGCGTGTCTCTCGAGTAGGGCGCTCGAGCGTCGACAGCTGTGTCGGATGAGCGTGCGCGTTTATGTGCTCTTAATCTGTGGCTTGCCGGACAGAGCGTGCATGCAGTAATAAACGGTACAGAATCATGGTGAACTATAGAGTCATCAGGTTCCATACTAATAGCGCACAATAATAAATTCGTAATGAAATTATATAAATAAATAATAAAATAAAAATAATAATACATCAATACATACGCATAATAATGTTCATAATGAAGCAAGCTGTGTTTACAAGGAGCAACAGTACTTTGACATAGGTGAATATGAATTTTATGGATTTATGGATTCAAATCCCCCTTTATGGATACTGCTTTATCTGAGGATGTGTATAAATGTAAATGATTGTGTGTGTGTGTGTGTGTGTGTGTGTGTGTGTGTGTGTGTGCGCGCGCGCTTTGATAAAATGTATGCCACAGTATCCATGCTAATACAACTTATTTTTAAAAATGCTTGGGCAGCAGTGTTGCCATGGCAGCAGCTTCAGCTTTTGTCCTGTGTTGTGTCTAAAAGATTGTTTTCTTTAAAGCCATACAGCACAAATTCAAATTTGGGTTTTCATAATTCCTTAATGCGGACTAAAAAGATGTTCTAGAAAAATGTTCTTTTTCATCCAGCGGATTGCACAACCGATCTAAGCTGGGGGTGTTTAGCAAAGCACACACAGACACATGTATATTATGCACCTCTGTGGAAATTAATTTGCATGCTCAAAGTCAAAATGCAATTGGACTTCCTGAGTTCTGAGCCATTTATCTATTACCAACAGTCCACAACTAGCTGGTGTTAGCCAGCAAACTCTACCTACAAACATTAAAATGGCACAAGTCAGCCACACAGCAGGAAGAGGCCTGACTCAAACTGTACTGGAGAGGCCTGGGGCTTTCCTGAATAATGCTTCAGCTGGGGCTCCATCCTGCCCTGTCTTCCGCCTCCACACTGGCCCTGTGTGGCCCGGGGCCCCTCCTCCACACCGGCCCTGTGTGGCCCGGGGCCCCTCCTCCACACCAGTCCTCTTCTTTGCTCACCATGGTACATAACACAGTCACCATCCTCCTCTCTAGGCTGAGCGTGATGAGATCATCACACCAGGTTTGATGTCATCACTGAATGCGAGTGTGTGTGTGTGAGGCAGTAGTGGCCATGCTGCCCCTCAGCAGTGACGGGCTGGTCTGACTCACCCCTTTAAAAGCACTCTTACGCGCTTTACACACATGCAGCGAGTGTGGGAGGAAAGTACAGTGGCCAAACGAATGAATATCACACACTGGAGAATTGCTTGTTTCTATCATCTTTACATGAGATATTAGATTACCAGGCAGCAGGTGATGGAGGTGCCAGTCTGATGGGTTAATCTAGAGGAATGATCAAACAACAACTAACAAAGAATATGCTATGTGCAGGGCATTCGATTACTTTTGTCTAAAACACATAAAGCCAAACTATTTCATAATCACAAATGTTTCAACCCAAAATATCCTTTCACAACCTACAAGACACTTTGGCCTTTGAAAGGTTAAATCTGTTGAGATACATTTGACAAGTAATTCAAGAGCCACATAAGTGCCTAAATATCAGACATCTAAGAGACTGCAAGAATCATAAGGCTTTGCCTTGTGGAGGGACCATTAGACATTTGGAAATCACGACATGGGGAATATCACATTACACAACAATAAAACACGTTAATTCCTGCAGTGACCGAATTCACAGGCGAGTTTTCCCCTATGTTGAATCATCATCTCACACTAAACCTGAACAGACGTCACGCAGAGATGGAAAGGTTTTATGAAACATATTCATGAATCCACAGCACACTGTGTTTTGTAATGCATTCGATGCCTGATGGCCAATGTGCTACTGCCTTCTTCCATAAGACCCAGAGCACTGCTCTACTCTTGTGGAAAAACAAAGAGACTGGCATATTAAGGGGGCGCCATACTCACTGGTGTCTGTAACACAAGCTGAAAGAGGAGGAGGAGGAGGAGGAGGAAGACGAGAGAGCAGGCAGGAGACAGATGGAGAGAGGGAGGGCTGGACCAGCTCAGCCATCAGCCCCTCCGAGGCAGCAGGAGGAGAGAAAGAAAGAGGGAAAAAAACAAAATGATGAAAGAAAGTGCAAATTAGCAGGTACACAGACAACAAAGGCGCATCTCAAACTTTAAACATGGAAATTTGGACTTTTTCATAACACTTAGCAACCAGTGATAAAATGGCACTAATATAAAGGCCTCCTAACAGCACTCCAAATCTTCATACTGTGATGCTTCTGCATGCATAGACCAATAGTGTGTATAGAGAACGAGGTTAGTGGGACTCTCGTACTCTGTGGAGAGGTTTCTTTTCTTTTTTTAAAGTTGTTTTCAACAACCTTCTAGCAAGAATAACTGATATTTCCCACTGGCAAAGAATCACTGAAGAAAAAAATTATTGTAATGCTAAGCTATAATCTGCTTAATTAGCTCTGGTAGAGTATAATCTGCATAATCTGAAACCAATTATTCATTTAGAGAAAGTAAGTGTAGAGAGTTTATCTAAAGTGCATTTTTCTGAGAAGGGGGGGGGGTTACTTTTGCAGTAGAGCTTAAATGAGTTAAACAATCTTTCCCCCTTGTGTGAGTGGAAGTCCCCTAACACAGCAATGTCAAAACTTAGCAAGGCAACAGGTAACCGTATTTCTCATAACACATCCCTCTTTCACTCAGTTCACGAGAATCATATAAGCAATAACTGGCAAGATATAAGCTAGATATTTTTAGCAGTACAAGAATGTGTGAATCCTTTTCGTCCATTCTATAAAATCTTTGTTTGCGGGACATTCAGAGTCCCGGTCTTGTAATTTCCAGGTCACCTGTAGTACTGCGATGACAATGCCTTTTTTTGCAGTAAAATGTACAGCAACCTTAAAGTGCCTGGGGGACTTTTCTTGAACTCAGGAGACTCATGAAAAATATATTACTTAAGCCTACAATAAACATTAATGGGACTACAAGATTTGTGAAAGGATGCAAAGAGGTGGGGGTGGATGATGGTTGGGGGTGGAGATGGGTGTGTGGATTTTGCTGGGGTGGAGGTGTGTGTGGGGTGGTGGTGGTGCAAGAGGCAATAACATTGTGAGAGTGCGTGTGTGGGTGAGCAACAGAAGACAGAAGGGCGAACCTTCAAAGCACGGCTGCCTGCAAGACGGCGGCATTGTCTGTGAGCTGTGTGTGACTGTGTGTGAGCTGTGTGAGAGTGTGTGTCATTCTAGCCCACTGAAAGAGCACATGAGTCACAGCCGACCCTGGTGGTGATGAGTGGTTGGTCCACGCAGCCACTCGTTTTTACGCTGTGCTGGGTACACACACACACACGCACACTCACACACACACGGTCTTCTCCCTGCTGCTCTTTCACTCCATCTCAGTTTCACTCTCAGTTCCTCTCTCTTTCCCTCCCAGCCAATCTCTCGTGTATCTGGTTCCTCTCTGCTGTGACCCGGGGGGGTTGAGTGACTACAAGGCAGCTCATCCTGCAAACATGGGCTTATAAATCCATTACATGCATGCAGACATTTCAAAGAGCTCTGGCTCGCTGTGCATGCACTATCTACTGTGCGAATGAAACACCGCTCAGCCATCTAGGCTGTGTAGGCAGCAGGTTAAGATTAACACATCAAATAAGGCATATGGTAAAACAAAGAGCAGGCTGCACTTAACAAGTGCCGTTAGGCCTGTGCATCTGGGCCTCTGGGGATGTGAATTCTAGGCCCTGCAGTTGTCCACACTTCTGCTGTGCTGCTGGCAGAGTTTGGAAACGCAATGCAGCCCTGCAGACAAACACAGCAACACAGCAGGCTGCTCCATTTATAGCGTCTGCCCCAGTTAAAAGAATTCTCACACCACCAGACGTTTATTTCGTTCCCTCATTTATGTGTGTGCGTGTGTGTGTGCGCACGCATGCACACGCACTGGGGGTCATTCACACCTTTCCACAAGAGAGATGTAAAAAGGAGGCTCACACAAACAACAGCAGCACCTCCACCCCCAAAATAAGAATGGTAAACAACCCCTTTTAATTATCTCCCCCTGTCCCTTGTTTTGACCTCTTGCCCCCTAGGAGAAGTTCAGCTGTGAAGGTGTGAAAGCCTCATGCCTTTGTCCTGGGGGCTAGGACGGAAGACTCTTCCCACCAGCAACAGAGACACAATCTTCTCTTCTCTTCAGGGCAAAACGACATCTGCTTAGGTACTTGTTCAACAAGGTACGTCACAAGGCACAGAAACTCCTGCTCCTTCAGGAGAGGCTCCTTATCTAAGCAAGCAACTGAATCATCATTCAGCATTGTATTAGCATATAGACCAAATGGTATTTATATTCCTAAACAGCCGGAGTTGCAGCTGCTTTATAAATTCTTGTTCTTGAAATGGCACATTAAATTATTATTTTTTAAAACCCTCTATTTACAAACTCGTGTAAACTCAAACTTAACAATTCAGAATTATATACCTAACATTGTTGTACAAACTGTATCATGAAACATCTGAAGGTGATATGTCATCAAAATCAGCAGAGGCTGATTATACCAGGCTGTTGTCTCTAAAGCTCTGGATGTCAATTTTCTTAAAGACATCTCAGGTGGGAGCATGTGTACTGGAGATGTGGACTGACTCGCATTGGCGATTGAGGAAACGGTGCGTTAGACTTATCTAATAGCTGTGATTGGCCACAACGGGCCTGCTTTAACACTCTGAATCCATCATTGTGTCATGATAAGGCTGTAAGCATGCAGGTAATTAACACGAGACCAATCGTAGGATGTCTTGTGGAAGAGCTCACCCCACACTTCAGAACGGTTGACCCACTGCTCACGCGTCATCAAAGCATTACCACGCCGCATCAGACAGCCTGCGTTATGCATTTTAAATAAGCAAGAGCACATCCATTAGAAATCACACCTTTAATAATGTGCTCTGGCCTGACTCGGACCAGACACAAGTAACAGCCCCCCGGCTTCGTTACCAACAAAATGAACCTTCCTCATCTCACCTGAAGAAACCTTACAGAAGCTAAATAAGCATTTTTCACACATGTGACAACTATTGTGGTCAGTGCTTGATTTTTAGTGAATGGAACAGAGTAAATACATTGTGGTAAATGAGCACAGTTTCATTTGACACGCTGTATTCACCAGCATGTCCGTGAGGAAAAAGTTCACTTTCATGGTTCCACTCAGAGCTTTACAAAAGCGATGTGCGTTTTCTGTAAGAGGAGCGCAGTAATGAAAACAGGTGTGGAAAATGAGGAGCCAAACACTGAACTAAGCACAAAAACAACACGATCAGCAAGATCTCACAGACGTCAGTCTGCAGACAACGAGATGTGACCCAAGACATGTAGCAAATCACCACCAGCTCGCCAGCAGCAGCGTCTGGAGGCAGATAGAAGACCGTTGGCCTTCACGCACCAATCCAAACAGGCAAACGAGTCCTTCACGCTACAGTCACCTTAGTGAAAGGTGAGCCAAGGGGCCCAGTGACTAGCACACTGGGCTGGGAACCGGAAGGCCGGGGGTTGAGTACTGGCTCTGCTGTGCATCCACTGCTGGGCGCTTGAGCAAGTGATTTGGTCCTGTGTGCTCCTGCTGTATGAAGGCAGACTCTGATCCCAGCTCCCAAAGATTGGTTCATTGTACTGTGTATGTATGTATGTATATATATTATTACATTACATATTATATATATACAGTATATTACCATATGAGGGTATTCCATCATGGATAGATAGAGCATAGATCTTCTTATTTGTCTATACTGCAAAAATGTATAACTGAGTTAGCACGAAATGCATTAGAATTTCTCTGGTAATTGGGAAGTGGTGAATAAGGGACTTAAGAAATAAGAAACCCAGAGCAACAGTCCATCAGTCAACATCATGATAGACTGCCATAAAGAAATAAGTAATTACTTTAAGGCATATAATTGCTTATTTAAAACATTGGTTTACATTCAGACCTGATTGGTGTTTATGACTCCCATTCATAAAATCACTTCTTGGAATGTGCTAATCATTATTCCAGTGCTCAGGCTGTAAAAGATAACTCTTATCATCCTGTAGGTGGTCATCTATGTGTGTGGAAGAGCAGAGAGGCCTGCTATTGATTATGGAGCTAATTTGAGCATGAGTGTGATCCTGAATGTTTTGGTCCTTTTACTTTAGTTTTACATGGTTAAAGACTTTGAACACACACACACACACACACACACACACACACACACACACACACACACACACACACACACACACACACATACACACACACACACACACACACAGCTATTGATTTTTAATACCTTCTAATACCATCTATACACCTTGTAAAACTTTTTCAATTGCCTTAATAAATGCGATCTTTTGTGTCCTTAAACACATTGTTATTGCAAGCTTGCAGTTCTATTTATTTCTATTCATTTATAGAACCTTATTCTGTTCTTCTTGCCACACCCCAACTCTCATGTTTTGTATCCTTCTGGGGGACTGTGCATAAATTGCTTGTGTTTTTTTTTTATATACAGTGTGTTTGTGATGTGACAGTACAGTTGTATATGAATCAGCGTTGGCATTCCAAGACATTTTTAGTCAGGCCCCTCTGAATCAGAGGTACTTCACCAATTTGCACCTCTGCACTGAAGTGGTGACTCTCCGCAATCATTTGACTTATGGGAAAAGTGTGGATGAATCAACGAAGAGAGCATGCTGCAGGTTGAAAGGTCATGAAAATGGCCAAGGAAAAGGAATTTCCTATTGTTATGGACATCTTTCAAAGAAGCAAGTATAGGAACGTGATCACATGTTTGTGAGCAAAAAAATTGAAACAAATATGGAAATAACAGACTTGTAACTACTGGGAACTTGTAAACTTGGAACTTGAGAGCGAGGAGATTAGACATTTGCTTAGTGCAGTTGTAAGAACTGTACAAGCAAACAATGTATACTTGGATATCTCACTGTTTCTACTGTATGAAGCGTTAAAAGTTAAAGAATGTTTGTTTGGCGATAAAGTCAGTAAATCTTAACTAAAGAGGTACTCAGAGTTCTTTGGAGTTCTTTGCAAAATTACTTATCTCGTACGCATACACGGACCTTTACAGTTTAGCGTAGCTGTTGCAATACTGACTGTGATCAGTGTTGGAACACTAAACTTTTCAAATACTGCTCATCTACTGCAGTTCAGCTGACGTTTGAGTATTTTAGGTGGTTCAACGGCTAATGCAAACAGGCTTAAACAGCAGGTACAGCTACAGCCCGAGTCATTTACGTGGACTGACAAGGGGGGGGGGGGGCTGTAGCCAGGACGAGGTGTCAGATTTAGCAGCCTGCGTGAGTACACAACTTCAGCTCCAAGGGGAGTCCTGACCCCTCGGGTGCGACACCTCCACTACAGGTCATGGGAGAAGCAACCGTGTGCATGACACAACCAGGGAAAAAGAAAGTTTGCAAACAAAGGAAGTGAGGTACAGTTCCTCAGGCTTTGTTGCTATCTTGAGAGCAATGTTCTCACATGCTCACACACATGATCTCGTGATTTCACTGCAGGTTCTTCCAGTGGTTCAGCAGTGGAAGTCCGAGAGGTGCTTATGCAGAGCTGGAACGGAACCGAGGTGGCGTAGTGAGTGTTGTGTTGAGCCTGACGGGACAGGCGTGAGAGGAGGAGGAGGAGGAGGAGGTGCGAGAGTGCAGGAGCAAGCCCAACAGTGAGGAGGGCTCTGCGGGGTGGGGGTGGGGTGGGGGTGGGGGGGGGCGGAGCAGAGTGTGGGAACGAACGCCCCAGACCGCAACCTCGAGTGACACCGCTGCCTGAGAAGAGTCACGGCTCCTTGTTGATCTTACTGATGGAGGCCGTTAGGGCGGCATGGTTTTATGGCTCGGTGGCCGGTCACCGCCTCGCTGGCCTGCTGACCTGGAGACAGATAAAAGTCCCAACCAGCCATCCGTGCTTTCCCAAGGAAAGGTGAAAATGTTTGAATGGGCACTCTTGCATAGCAAGAGTAGGACATGTGTCTGATACGACCAAAATCAACCAATATTCTGGCTGCAAGATATATTTATAATGATGCAATACCTTCGTGATAAGAATTAATCTGCAAACACAGACAGCCTGTTCTGCACATCTCTAAACCACAATGCAAAACAAACGTTTGACACGACACCGAACGCTTGACATTGAAATTAAATCTTGGATGTGTGCCACACAGTAACAAGTCACCCTGTGTAGCTGACGGCCACGTAAAGCTGAACAAGAAAAACGGATTGGTTAAGCTCCATTAATGTCAGCAGCTGAGAGAGAATGGGAAATGGGTCATAAATCAGTGTTGGCACAGTGTGTTCCATGGACAGAGCCCAGATAGTACAAATGCTGATTACAACATGTGACAAACAGCGTGCTCAGATGCTTCATGTGCCTGACAGATCATCAGAGAGGAAGGAAGTCTGTGTCCTGCACAGGACCCCCAAGAAATGAGGCCCCTCACCCTGCGTCATATGCACTCCTGTGGAGGGAAAGCGGAAAAAAAAATAGTTGAATCACATTTACTGAAGGTCTTTAAAAGTGAGAGGAACACGAGGATCTTGTGCCTGTCTGGAACCTGTCTGGAGTGGGTATAGAGTGTGCCTTCAGGCTGCCCGTGAGCTAAGGCACCTGCAGCCCACGCCATCACATACCTGCCGTCACACGACACGCCGTCACCTGCCCAGGTGTTCCCATATCCTGAACGAACTGTGCATAATGAGTTGCATTCGTAGACGCACCAGACATTGCTGATAGAAAGTCTGATATTGTTTTGTGACTGAGGGCAGACTCTGAAGACCCTTTGAAAAAAAAAATTCCAGCTTGGGCAGTTTGACCAGGACTAGCTCTGGTTAAATATCACTGAGACTCCACGCCTTGGGCGTCCTTATAACGTGCACCATGCACCATTCGGGCCCTCTGCTTATAAATTATGCACAAATGGCCCTTTCCCCCCCCACATGAAAACAGGAAGAAGGTGGGACACACAGCCATACGCTCCAGAGCAAACAGACTCCTCAGGTTGAACTGTGACGGCATGCACATTCCGCAGATACAGCGCCAGACCAGACGGCTGGTGGCAGTGATGCACATCCTGTCTGCATGTGTACGCATAGTATCTAGACAAGAGGACAGACAGTGAGAGTTCAGTCAAAATGCATCCGATGAGGAATTCCTCTATCAGTGTTCTTGTCACCAAGGTGGTAGATTCTTTTCATTCTTTTGTGCTCATCACACCCCGAACAAAATGCCACAAAGGAATCGTCTGTGTGTAAAGTTTTCCAAATAATGTTTCCAAAAATATTTTTGATGATACTAGCATTGTGCTAACATTCTCTTGGGAATATAGCCTACTGCATTCCAAACCTATTAGACCACAGTTCGCGCGTGTGTGTGTGTATGTTTGCATGCACGTGTTTGTGTGCATGCACGTGTGTGTGCACATGTTCGCGCGTGTGTGTGTAGGTGTGTGTGTGTATGTGTGTTCCCAACTGTTACCAAGACAAAAGGAGTAACTTCTTCCAGTCTGGCACACGACGTAACGCACACCGTGTGCTTAAATACGGTCACTGATAATTAATAAAGGCAGGAACCTGCCAAGTGTTCCTTTGCTTGTAGCTCTGCTACTTGTAATAAAAAGGAATGCTAGCACTGTGCCAGGTGCCTGTGCCTTTGCTTTAAACAGTCCTCTCAATGTAAAGTATGCAGGGAGCGTTGGAGCATGCAAAGCACAGCTCATGGAGACGGTGATTCAGCCTGAGAAACAATGCGAAGCATGAACATTCTTTTTAGGGGCTGTGCTCGTCCCACACTGAAATCACCACCACATTCATACGCTCGCTATGCAGAAGCTGCTTTTATTATGATGCAAAATGTCCAAATATGTACTATTGTTGTCTGATGTTTAAAAAAATCTTTTATGTGAGCAGTGAGCACACAATCAGGGCATGCAGCTGTACGACAGAACGGAAAGACCTCGAGCAGGAAGCGCTGGAATGCACAGAACTCAGGTGTGCAGAAGAGGAAGACCCTAACCCTAACCCTAACCCTAACCCTAAACCCATCATGGGTGCCTTTTCAGAACACTGAAATTTAGATAAAAGAGACTTAATCATTCAAGCTGTGTGATAAATTGGTTGACTGACCCACATTCTTGAAGTATATACCCCCTTACCACATGACATTTGAGCATCTGCAGTATGTGGCATTTCATAACTACCATATTCTTTGTAACCTTTGTAACACACCGACACAGAGAAAGATGAGTAACATGGCATATTTCAGTGGATTTTACGTTCAGTCAAAACACCATACAACCTTGCATTTTGTTTCAGTGCGTTTTTGATAATCAGTAGCGCTAACAGCCTTGTTGAAAATGATTGGCTGGCTGAAGGGGCTTTTGGAGTGCACTCACCCTATCATAACCTAAAAACCCGAAAGATGAGAAAGATCGCCACGAGACAACAGCGAACGCGCCAGTACCGAAAAAAGAGCATCATGCTTCTTAAGCAGCAGTGCAGTTATCTAATCTATGACTCGCGCACGGTCAATAGATAAAGGTCAGGCGAGTAATCCCGTTCGTACTCTTTTCTCTGGGAGTGAGAAGAGGGGGGCGGTGGGGCGAGCCCGAGCTTTCAGAAGCTAAAGGTTACGCTGCGCACGCAAACGCACAGACGCACGCGCGCACGCGTGGGCGGTGGCCGTGGGCGGCTGAGCAGAAAGACGTTACCCCCGCGTCCAGGGGAGAGATGCCGCGGTGTGGGAGTGTGAAAAGCGTGGAGCTCTGTGCTTCTGCAGATGCAGAGTGAACACAGCACATAAAGCAGGAGGGAACTGGGTGAAAGGTACTGGCTGGACACCAGAGGGGAGCAGCGCGTGCTGTCTTGATAAGATGAACGTGGACAGCACTGACTGATTCGAAGGTGGTGTCTGAAGTTACAGTATCTGTGATTTGTGTTATAACGGCACCCTTATTCAGTGTTCAACGGTATTTAATCTCGTTTGGCTTTAATCTCATCTGTGCTCAGGACACTGGGTTTCAGAACTCTTGCATCACTGAATATTTGGTGGACACATACAGTATTTCGTTTTAGACTTATTGAAATGAATAAACAAAGTTGCAGGTGTTGACATCAGACATGGAAAACACGATATGAGGCAACTGTCCTGCAATTCAACTTATCTGCGGTGAAAAACATCACCCGGCAAAAACAGCCCAGGCATTTCCCTGACCAATCCCCCCCCCTCCCCTGCTCACTTATTTCTTTTCTACCACTCCCCAGTCTGTTTCGAGGCAGACCAGGACACGTGTGATAGAGGGGGAAACCCATCCGAGTGTGTATGTGTGGGGTGGGGGGCAGGAACAGCTCTGCTAAGCCACAGCCCAATGTCGCCGCGGTCCTCACATCACAACATGACCCAATTCTGCAGCAGCCTTTGGAGAAGGTGATTACGGAATGGGAGAATGGGGGACGAAACAGGGTCTTCAGATTTTCGTGTTGTTTTTTTTCTGAAACTACTAAAAGTTTGCTGCCCGTGTGCGTTAGAGGAAATGGTGTTGTTGTCCACTCCATCCTCAATAAATGAGAGAGAAGGCAGGAGGCGCTCTCTGATAAGCGCTGAGTCATTGGAGCTCCGAGTAAAACTACGCTGATGTTTTTCGGTGACTCAGCACAGTGTCTTAGCCGCAGGTGATGAAATATGGCCGCAACTGATCCTCCAACACAGCAGTGAAGCGCTAGAACTTTGGAACTGATAACCTTCCTAAACACATCTAACGTTCAAAAGGAAAATTGGTTACGGATTAAATAACACATTAACCGTAAAAGATATGAAAACGATATGAAGTTATTTTTCTCTACACAATACTCTGATAGAATAATCTAGTGGTCAAAAGTATTCCAGCTGTGCCATGAAGTCTTTGTGTAAACGTCAAGATATGCATCTAGCATGAGCATCGAGTTATTGTTAGGCTGTGGTTTAAATATAGCACGCTGGTAAAATCACTCTCACTACCGTCTTGAATAATAGACACTTTTCCAGACATTGAGGGGAAAACAACACGCATCAGTATGTTGGGAATTTAGACTGTAGCGAGACGTCTAGCCCGTCTGGTTTCCTGAAGAAGTTGTCTCAGACAGGACCCCAAAAGTCTGGCCACCTTGTGAGTCAAAGTCTACTGGAGAACTGATGTAACGGTGCAGGAATTTAACTCAGCCTCAGCCCGTATTGGCTGGCTGCCCTGCACTGGAACGACTAACCGAGGGAAGACGGGACATAAGCGCTATTATAGCAGTATCATACTGACACCTGCTGGTAGCACCGGAGGGTAAATTTGCGTGCATGACAACGACGGACCACAAATCCACTATTATGCTGGGCATAAAACAGTTCATTTTGTTTTAGTGATTTCTTATATGCAATGACTAACATACCAATATTCGGAGACTCCCTAAAATCATATACTAGCTCATATATTAGAATGGTTTTTAACATAATGCACTGATCTAATATTAAATGTGTGCAATACATTAGAAAATTCATGCGTCAATATCTCCCTTGTGGTGGCAAAATGGCTGCGTCCTCTGAGCACTCGATCTGTTGAGACACAGTGGTGAGTCATCTCTGCAAAAAAGTCACTGAGGAGAAAGGCACAGTAATGCCTGGAGGCTGTAAACACCAACCTCCCCTGAACAGTTTAAGCCGGAGCAGGGTGTTGGTGATTGGGGGGGGGGGGGGGGGGGTGGATTTCCCAGCATGATGTTGGTAAGTAAGTGTCTTACGATGCCCGAATCTTTCAGAATTCCCATCAATGCACAGCTGACAGAAAAGACAATAAATCAATAAATAACACACAGTACACAAAGACATCTTCAGCCTGGCCAATAGCATTGCAGATGCTGCTATCTACACAGTCCATCAGATTGCTGCTACCACCCCTCTTAACCAATCAGCGAGCTCGCCTCATCCAATGTGGAGGCAGGCGTTTTGGAAGGTTCCGGGCTTGTGAGTGGTATTCCGGCTCATGATGTCACCAGACAGCAACCAAGCATTTCGCAACGTGTGCAGCGGTACAGAAACAGATCGATAGTGTGAGTGGGCAAGTGGTGTGGGACGCGTTCCTGCATCACAGCCAGAACACGACTCCACCGCCATGTGTGTTTTAGGGTCAGAGCAAGGAAGACACTGATTTGTTTACTGGACCAAATGTACGGGTCGTAAGAGTGCACCTGGTGCACCCCAAGCTGCAAAGGACTTCTGCAATCTAGCCGATCGTCACTGCTTTTGAGACTGTGTTGCTTTGTAAGTCTTCCTGCACTTGCAGAACTGACTCATGCAGTTATGTGTTTAAAGATGATGAGACACAGTTTTGGTTTAATAACGGTTCTTGTAAAGTGCTTTGCTCAATTACGGACACTTCAATTAAGCTTCGTCAACAGTTGAGCTTCAGTCACAACACTGTCACCATTTCAGTCAAGTTGCACCAGGGTTTTTGCAGCCATGCTCAAACAAATGGTTTATCCATGGGTAATCACAAACTTGGGCTACAGGAAATGGCTAAAATACCGTACTGCAATTATATGGAATGGATCTTATCAAATATATGCCTTGCAATAAAGTTATTGTGTTATTGTGAATTTAACCAAAAACCTTTAAGTCAAATAACCACCCATTACAACTGAGGTGTGCAGAAGAGCATCTCTGAATGCACAACACATCAACCTTGAATCAGAGGGGCTACAGCAACAGATGACCAGGGCCACCCCTGTCAGGAACAAGCACCCCAACCTACAATTCACACTGGCTTGCCAAACAAAGGAAGAGGCCTGATGAGTCTCCATGGATCTGCAGCAGCTGTGCGACACCATTATGTCAATATGGACCAGAATTTCTGAGGAATTTTTTGCCGTAGCTTATTGAATCTATGCCACAAATAATTAAGGAAGTTCTGAAGGCAAAAGGAAGTCAAACCCAGTACTAGCATGGACTACCCAATAAAGTGGCCTGTGTGTACATATGTGTGCGTATGAATTTATGTATGCGCGCATGCTTCATGTTGACAACTGGGGGAACTGTATAGTAGATGTATTTCACTATACGGGGGGGGGGGGGGGGGGGGCTGCTGCTTGCAGAGTCACGTTGGGCCAGCGGCCAGCTCAGACTCCAGCTGTGGCTCCAGTGGGTCCAGGCCGCCAGGCACTGGTTTGTTCCACACCCTGTCTGCACGTGTCATAACGATGGTGGGGGGAAAGAACAACGGGACCTCCTGCCCAGGATCAACAGGCATAGATGGGGTTTCCTCTGTGGCGAGAATCCCTTTGTGGGGAAAGATTGTGGAGTAAATAAGGTTTTTCCAGGCCCACCCTTGTGTTCTGGTGGGGCCCGTGTGTGTCCAGTGTTTGTTCTTTTGGCTTGCCACGTTTGTCCTTAGCGAACATCTGTACAGCACAGATAACAACTGATAATGGGACCCAGGTTGCCGGTTGTGCATATTCTACCACGAGTGGATCACTTTCTAAAAGAATTTCCATCAACCAGGAAAGAGCCAGACAAATTAACCTTTTGTCAGACATACGAGTTGAGTGATTTGACAGTACAATGGAACATTCAAATGAACATTCCTTAAACTTCAAGGCTGAAAGCCAGGGCATTGTTTCATGGTTAACTACACAGGCACTGCACATAGTCCTATTTTAAATTTGAAGATTTAAAGGAAGGAAGATATGAGTTTTATACAGTGGGAAATGTTAGTTGTTATGCACAAACATTTTCCCCCTGACTCTCTCCTTAACATAGGATTTGGGTCCAATGCATTCTGGGAGTGAGCATTCTTAGCATGCATGTCAGAGGACATGAATTTTAATAGAGCGATGACTTATCATTACTCCTATGACGTCCACAACTCCCCCGCGGGAAAAACACATCACATGATTACCGGTCAGTACACGAACCAACATCAGCATTATTTAACATAGACATGGCAGCTCCATGATGTTTTGATGCACCCCTATATTAATATTAGATTATGCGTATGGAAAAAGAACACAAAAGTAATCTCTGTTAACAATGCACTTTTTAAGAAGTGCGATATCAATAAACAAAAACGGAACCACGCCCACATAAGAAAACTTGGGAGGAGCTAGTGAGCAGGCACACCTCAAAGGCGCACTTTAAACGCACTGATCACAAAAGAAAAAAAAACACGAGTATACTAACCAGGTATTCACACTCATACAAATCAGTTATTCACACGCTGCAATATTAACCGAAATAACGTGCGCAAGAGGGACACGCCGTTCTGGGAGTCGGGAGTTTCCACATTGGCTCACATCTAGTGGTCAAATGCACTGATTTATTGAGTCTCATTTCATATCACGTTTATTTGAAATGGTGAGGGGAGGGGGACCTTTGTAGACAACACCCTGAGATTAAGGATCACTCGAAGCTCACGTAATAGTTAACAGGAAACATCCAGGTTCTGGTTAGTCACATGGTCATGCAAGCAAATTGGGGCACAGGATTACCTTCAGGGTCGAGCGCTCCAGAGCAACGTGCAGTCCACACACATGCATGTCTATACACGCACGTGGCAAAGGCACCCATTACACCATTAATCACCTCAAGGATTATTGCCGAAGTCGTAGATGATGCATCCCATATCCAGTATGTGTTGTGTGTTTATATATATATATATATATATATATATATATATATATATATATATATATATATATATATATATATATATATATATATATATATATGTGGGATATATCATATATCATATATCATAAAATGCATGATATATATATATATATATATATATATATATATATATATATATATATATATATATATGGGATATATCATGCACGACTTCGAGCATGATGATGAAGGCTAAAAACAGCATGACAAAGCAGGACAGCTGGTCCTTGTCCCTGCCAAATACATGTAAACTGGAAACTGCAACTCAGATCGGCGGCCAAAGAGCGCGACCTGGCAGGGACCGCAGCTCCACGGCGGCTAGGTGCATGGCAGCTGGTACCCGGCCGCATTGTCGCGCCCACCCGGGCTTGGAGCGGAGCGAAACGGAATGACTTCACGGTAGGGAGTGCTCAGCAGGAAAGCATGCGGATGACGCAGAGTGAGTGAGAGGCCGACGCCAAGAGAAAGGACGCAAATCGGCCCAGCAGAGAGTGCTCACGCCTTCAGCAGTGAACAGAACTAACGTCCCAATGCATGAGCGCTGCTGCAGCGCGCGTGGCGTAATCCGCAGCACAATGACAGCCACGCGCCACAGATGAAGGCATTGGTGACGCTGAACGACATGCCTAATATTGTTCACTTGCGTTTGATGATTCGTGGTGTGAAGTCTGTACTGTGGGGTCACTGAGCAATATCACGTTGTCCTTACAGCTTAAACTCTTTTGCCTGTAGTATAAAAAAGGATCTTTGGAACTCTGTCAAATATCTTATGATCTTATGATAATTTTGCTTCAGGAAATCTAAATAAAGGTACTATTAGACACCATTGTTGGTTTCATTCACTGTTCCAGTCTACAGTTAAAATGCAAGGAAACAAACAAAAAAGTGAAAAGTAGCTGACCGCGCATCGCTTAATTAATGATCGGATATGTCTGCCATTGTGCGTCGAAGTGACTAAAAGAGGGTAAACATTTGATCTACATCGCTACCCTCAGAGGAGCTGAAGCATTTGTCTGTCTGGCCAGCCTTCAAATCACTTGCACAGAACATTGCACGAGAAGGTAAGTGATATGTAAAGCAAAATACAATTACGCTGCCACGAGTAAATAAACCATACCTCTCGTGTTTGTGCTCACACATGCTTGATAGAGGTAATGTGCCGAGGGAAGGGGTGTGTGTGTGTGTGTGTGTGTGTGTGTGTGTGTGTGTGTGTGAGTGTGTTTATGTTCCCCTCTAACAGAAACCTTCTGCACGTCTTGCTCATGTAATGTTCTACGTGTGTCGCCTGGCCCGTTTAGCTTTGGATCAGAGTGCAGCGAGAGAGCAAACAGAAACAGCACGAGCCTCTTTAGACTTTCACTTAGTCACTGTGACACGAACGTGGTCTGCAGTAGTTACTGAATACCATGTAAGGTAGTAGAAATAAGGGTATAGCAAAGCAATTTAAGAAAAATATATAGAAATCTTCCAAAGAACATTTACAAAATGAACTTTACCTTCAGCAAGAAAATTGTGTTCTGATGCAGCAAGTTCCAAGTTTCTGAAGAATAACAAAACATTCGGTTTCTTTATTTATTTATCTAATAAAAGTGTCTGCAGGAGCCATATTAAATTCGTTTATGTATGTAGAATTATTTTGTGAACCACGAGAGGGCGCTATGTATCGGGTAGTAAGTCAGGTGACACGAGTCAGGCGTTATATAGCCACAGCGGGGAAAAAACGTAAGAAGCACAGACGGTGGTGCCCCATAACGCATGCGCCAAGCGCTCGAAAGTAGCTCATCTAAAGCATGAGGCGCAGTTGTTAAGTTGGTGGTATTGTTCGTGCTCTGAATGTACTGCACTATTAGTCTGCAGTCTCTTGGTTCAAATAATATTGGGGTTTAACTTCACTGTATTCAGTAAATAGTTGGGCTGCAAGTCTTTTACATCATCGTTGTCGGAATCCAACAGGGGTTTGGATTTTTGAAGTTGTTGGTGCTGGATGCACGTTAATTACATTTCTACCCAGGCAAGTGGCTACAGTTGATTTAGTTTAGGACAAGTAGCCACTACTGTGAACACCATAGTCACATGTGTCGTTAACGCCGTTAACGGCCCACCACTAGTAGGCCTATATATATACGGTATAGCCTACACATACAATTATGTATATATAGTTGAAGTCATTCACATTAAACCTCATCAAACTAACCGTGCTTTTTGTATTTGGCTCTGTTAGCCAATAGTTTTTTGTGTTTTTTTTTTTTTTTTTTTTTCATTTTTACATTTTTTAAGTGAAACAACATCTTTGTTCAGTAGTAGTTAGCTAGGTGGCTTATTTCTAAAAGACCATCTGGTTGAGTTTGGATTTTTTTTTCTGTAACTTGAGTAACTTGATCCAAATGCCGATTCACAAGATTCCTCCTTTGTGTAGGTAAGCGCATCCAAGATGGCAGAGTCCATGACAGCCATCTTGGTAGCTTCAAAAATTTTCAATGGGAGTCAACGGCGACGTGCCGTCCATACGGTCTCTGGTTCCAACTGGACTGCATTTGATCAAGCAGGTTAGGACAAGCCACAGATCTGACTGGACCAGTTAAGCTCAAAGTGCGGTCAGGGGAATGTCTAGTTTCAGTGCAAAAAACAAGGATTTGCATAAAGAAAGGAAGTGCTCTAAAAGATAGTTTTCCTGCAAACAACTTTTCAATCTAGTCTTAAGGTATAAAAGGTATACTCAAAATTTCATAATACTGTAATAGGCTCTAACAACAAAGTTGCCAGAGCACTAAAATCAATCAAAATAAATTAAAATCAGCCAGGCTTTGATTTTTGAATGCAATTTGCTCTGCATAAAATGTCAACCCACAAATTGGTGCTACTACAAAACATCATGATGTTTACATTTTTATTAATAGTATAATGATGTTAGAGTAGGCCTGTTTATTAATTAATTTTAAATGCTATATTGTACAATATTTGTAAGTAAGGAAACCTTTTTGTACCATTTTGCCATTATTCCTTCTTGTGCTGATATGACAACCCTTAGCAAAAGGTAGTATAAAGTTAATTTTATTAAGTATACTTCAGTATAAGTATAGCAAGTATATATATATATATATATATATATATATATATATATATATATATATATATATATATATATATATATATATATATATATACAGACCATATACGTTAAGTGGACTAGAAAGTATACCAATTTAATACTTTTACGGACTAAATTGGAACATTTCTAGTTAATTAAAAAATTAGTATAATCATAGTACACTTGAATAAACTTATTTTTGCTAAGGGAACACACAGTAGAGGAAGGTAGATGTAGATGGTGATCTAGCTGAGCTGTCAGGAGAACAGACACATCTGACAGAGAACTCCTGCACTTGTACAAAGCCATAGCGGTTTAGTGGAGTTCTAGGGCCAGAGTTTTAGTGGAGTTCTAGTGGAGTTATTGCACCAGCATTACAAACCTTCACGTGTCCAGTATCATACGTGACCAGGAAGTGGTGCGGGCGCAGTTACGGAAACAGAAGTATGATTGGATTAAAATGGCTGTATGATTTTGAGGAAGAGGTCAGGTTGTGAATTTTAATAATGTAAATCGAGTCGGTTATCATAAAATTAGCATGAAATGTTAAACAAAATGAACACACACATTTACCTATACTACTATCCGTATAACATGTTGAGGTGTCGTGTAACCAGTGGTTTGCAAAGGTACACTTATATCACTTATTTCTAAAGATACATTCACAGCTTATCTATGGTCAGCTTGGGATGAGTCTCAAGTGCCCCAGTCATGCAAACATATGCTAACAAGCTTTAATTAAAAAGCTTTTCATACTGGCCAAAAAGCTTCATGAAACCACTTAAATGATTTGGCCAAATGGAATGATTTCCAAACACCTTCCCCAAATAAATCCATAGCAACATTGTGGCAGTGTTAGGAACCATGTTTTGTTGTTGATGGTTGTACTTTTTTATTTTTGCTTGGTCGGTTGTCTTTGATTTTTAAAAGAAAACACATTTTCTTACTTTTAGTTTTTGCTAGTTAATTGAATTCATGTTATTTATAATAAATGTTATCCAAATTTCGAATGACAGAAGGGCCAAAATGACATGACTCTGATGGCAATTGATTAAAATCCATGAAGCAATACTGCCCCTCACTGGTGAAAAATGGCACATACGCAATTAATCCACATGTATGATGAGCCTGAGAATGCGATTGTAAGTTGCTACATATATTATTAACCCACTAAAGTATATGTGTATAACAGACCACCACTGGAACATGCGATGAATAACGTTATCTGGCAGTGTTTCTGGGTCTTCGTGAATATCAGGAGAAGTTTCATAGTGCCACCAGTAACGTCTGGCATAGTAGTTAATGGCCATGCTGGTTTCCAGGGTTTGGGCTAGGCTGCTGAGGCCCAGTGAAGGGTAATGTTAATGCTACAGCATATAAAGACATTGTATACAATTCTATAGCGGTTTGGGGAGGGCCATTTCCTGTTCAGTATGTGTGTGTGACCGTGCTCCTGTGCACAAAGCTGCATCTGTAAAGTCGTAATTTAACAAGTTTGGTGTTGAAGAACTCCAGTAGCCAGCACCCAGCCCTAACCGCAACTCCTCTGAACACCTTTGGGATGAACTGGAACGTTGTTTGTGAGCAAGTTCCTATCGTCCAACATCAGTGCCTGACCTCAAAAATGTTGTTTTAAGTGAAAAAGCATTGAATTCCCACAGACACACTCTGAAATTCTGTGGAAGGCCTTCCTGAAGAGTGGACGTGGACCTTGTCCGGCATGTAGACGGACGTGGAGCCTCACTCCATACTAATGCCTGTGGTGTTGGAACGAGATGAACAGCAGTCTCACGGAGGTGTGATTGTCGCGATTACGCATAATTTCCACACAATTCGTGTCTTGGTTATTCTAGTGTTGGGATATCAAATATATACCAGTAGCATCTTTAAAAAATATAATTCTTCTTCTTTGTCTGTATGATCTTCCTGAAAAAAATGAATCAACATAAAGAATTAACAGCTGTGCAAGAGTCAACATTTGTAGTCTTGGGCAACTACACTTTCCTCCACTAGATGGCAATATTTAAATAAAATAGTCTTTATTACTTCCGTTCACCGTTTGTAATGTCAAAATGTTATTTTTATAGCTGATATATTTCACAAGTGACTCTTTAAAGACGCAAAAGATAATAGAGGGTAGTAAACACGTTGAGGGTTTGGGCAGGCAGACCCCCGTCCCTGCACTGGGACATCTCCTTGTTCTTAGATGCTTAACACTGGTTTAAGTCATTCAGTTTCACGACACTTGTGAAATATGTGCAAATGTGGTTCTGCATCTATAAAATGTGTCTGGACAACAGCCAAGCAGGAAAACATAATGTCAAAAATGCTCCACAGAAGAAGAGAAGCTTAGAGAAGAATATGCATACTCACATACTACTGTATCTGTAGACACTCCTCTGTAGAATAATAATAATAATAATAATAATAATAATAATAATAATAATAATAATAATAATAATGTGATTAGAAATATATATTCAACTCACCAGTTTCGTAACAAGCGTTTTTTCATTTGTTCATTTAGTGCATCACAGAACAAGCACATTCAAAGGAGCATTCCAATACCACAGACGAAGACAACAGAGGTTTGTTTACACCACATGTTTGTGCTTCTTTATTTTGTTTCTCTGGTCCTTCACATAATATTATTAGATAAACACTGTACCTGCTTTAAAACTGTAAACGCAGAGTGTTTCGACAAAAACGTTTTGTAAAGGTTCATTTTCAATGTTTTTAATGTGCTCAAGATTCTAAAAGTGCTTTTATATAGTGTATTGCTAAAGCAATGGCGTTAAATAGTGAGAGGAAATATACACATTGAATAAAGAAAAACCATGAACTGTACAAGGGTGTTCAATACAAATGAGAGGAATACACGTTTAGATTTCATTTAGAATTCCACACACAAGTTAAATGTTATCAGTTAAATGATTAATGCATATTTTCAGGTTTTCATGTGCCACAAATAACTGGAAAAAGAATGCTTTCAGAACCGATCGCCATTTAAAAACTGTTATGATGTGCTTTCTTTAGGTAAAGCTCTGTACGTAATGACAAATCGCTATCACAATGAGGAGGAAGGCAGTTCTACACCTTCAAATATGCATCATTCAGTATTGACGTTTGCTCGTTGAACCAGTTTGTACTATTACATAGCCAGCAAAGAAAGTCTGTGGTCCCAAATCTTGTGACCTCTAACATGCTATTGTGCTGTTATCATGTCCAATTTGGAAGAACTGGATGCTGCCTTGTCATGCTCATTGTCCTGTCTGCCCACTGAGATTACAATAAAGTGCATAACCAGTTCAAGACGTTTTCTATCCGGCTTATGAATGAAATCCTTTACAAGACACAGGCCTATAAGTGACGACAATGATGACTAGATTATTATTATAATAATTTTTTTTTTACATATTTATCACAGGCTGAAAACAAACCTTGTTGAAAGCTGTGCATGAGGGAGGGGCAGGGGGAGAGGAGAGTGGCGGGTTAACACTCGAGATGTTAACGTCAGCGCAGTCAAATGCAAGAGGGGTGGTGTGGGGTCAGACCTCACGACTCGCTCTCCATCCCAGCGCTCGCTACACGAGCCAGACGAAAGACAAAGAAAAGGAGTCTGGTTGGTTGACTGTGCACCGGAGAAATACCTGATTCAGATCCAAAGACGGGGGATTAGATGTGATGAGGGACTTTTTCTGTACATTTTCAGTGAGTCACGCCGTTGCGGAAGTGACCGCACCTTTGTTCCTCCGCCGTTCCTACATCACACTGCACTTGGCCTTCAGCTTGTCTGCCCTCCTCTGCTTGCTGGAGCGCATGTTGAGACTCATGTCGCGTTTCTTGTCCAGGTTGAGGAGCTCCTGGAAGAGCTCGGTGACGTTGTGGTTGGTCTTGGCCGAGGTCTCCATGAAGGCACACTTCCAGTGGTTGGCCTGGGCTTCTCCTTCCTTGGTGTCCACCTCACGCTGCGTCTCGTCACTCTTGTTGCCCACCAGCATGATGGGGATGCCCTCCACGTTGCCCTTGATGGCCAGCACCTGCTGGTAAATGGGTTTCAGCTCCTCCAGGGACTGGCGGCTGGTGATGGAGTAGACCAGGATGAAGGCATGGCCCTTGGAGATGGACAGACGCTGCATGGCAGGGAACTGGTGGCTGCCGGTGGTGTCGGTGATCTCCAGTGTGCACACGCTCTTGTCGCAGCTGATCACCTGCCGGTAGGTATCCTCCACCGTCGGGATGTAGGTGTCCCTGAAGGTGCCCTTCACGAATCGCAGGACCAGGGAGCTCTTTCCCACGCCCCCGGCTCCGAACACCACCACGCGGTAGTCATTACTCTGCTCTGGCATGTTGGTACAGTAGACTCAGGGCGTGTCCGTGTTCTCACTTAATTAAACCCTGAGATCTAAACAAAAAACAAACAAATCAATCCAAAAGACAAAGTGTTTGATAAATACAATATCATACATCATATCGACTAATATCATCTGATATATTTTTCCCAAGGTCATATATGCACACTGATGGGTATAACAAACTGTAAAGCAAAACCACAGAAGGGGTAGAGTAGACATGTTTGTACCGAAATATCAAAAACTAATTCAAAAATTCATTTTTATTCCATGAATCTGACAACTCTGCTATTCCAAAGAGCATAATCACCTGTTCTATAAGTCTGATCCAGGACGGACAGAAAAAAAGGGCTTTTACACATTTATCATCAAAATGTATCAATAAGTCCACTGCATTAAAGACATCTGCTGATTAGTCATGTTCCAGCATGTTCTAACAAATCATTGCACGATTGCCTGGCACAGTTACTTACTGACTATTTAGTCCATGCTTGTGAGTACTTGTGTGCTTGTGTGTGCTGATGTGTGCTTGTGCGTGCTGGTGTGTGCTTGCATGTACTTTTGTGTGCTGGTGTGTGTTTGTGTGTGCATGTATGAACAGGTAGTGCATTCTCTGCAGCCATCAGCACCAAGGTCAGAATCTATTAGTGACTCACTCATCTTGCTGTGAAACAGACGCAGCCATTGGTCTGCCGGGGACAGCTAGATCACACCGGCTAGATCCACTCTTCAGATTTCTGCCTGATTTCTGTTTTTCTGTTCAGTGTGGGAGCTTATCCTTATTCACGTGATATTCAGGTGCCGGTCTGATTTGCATTAATCAGACAAAGCTTACGCATTTGATTATCATAAACAGGCAGTGCAAACAACACAGAGTCTCATTCAGCTCTTAAAGAGCCGACAGCACAATGTAGGTCACGTAGTCAGCAAAAGACAAGAAATGGACCCCTGACCAGGAGAACATAATGGATGATAACAGATGATACTCCAGCATGTGAAAGCATTCCTGTGGCCAGCAGGATAATAGAGAAAAACACAAAGGCACAAAGTGCTGGAATCTCTCCCTTTGATATGAATAATCACTCAGTTAATATGGTTTATTAATATGGCTTAAGCAGACACCTGACTCTATAATGCAAATATAATGCAAATTTTGTGGAGAATTTTTGTCAAACTAGAATGAATTACCATAGATTACCACAAGTGGCATGTTCCATATATATTCCAGTTGTCCAGTGTACCAGTTTATTGTCCATGGTCAGCAAAGCAAAGTAACGAAGTAAAACAAAACAGAGAGTTCAGGGTTCTTCTGCAGCACTGTTACAGCTCTCCTGTGAGATACCTGATAGTGCTGCATAGCTAATAGTTCAGAAAGACATGTTGGCTAAGTTAATGTGAGAGAGACCAAGGGAAACGCTTTAGACCAGAAAAACCAGAAGAACTTGTGTAGTGCTTCTCAAATATGTCTTTAGCATCTCCATTGTACTTTGTGGCAAAAATGTAGAGAAGAATCAGTCATGATGAAAATATTCTCTGAGTCCTAACCCTCCTATGGACTACAGTGTGGCCGTGTGTGCTCATGAAGCAGACACTCTTTTTTTTGTCTGCATCCCTGGGACATCTCTGCTGTGTTTTTTTTGGAACTCTGGGATTTCTCCGGTTACTGTGGAAACAGGCCCTAAGGGCAGGTATGGTGGAGGGAGACATCAAGAGGGACTGAGAGGAAGTGAGCAGGGACACAGAGGAATCATCATCACAGAGATTGAGCAAACTAACACCCCTCACACTGAGGACTCATCACAGAGAGTGAGCAAACTAACACCTCTCACACTGAGGACTCATCACAGAGAGTGATGGAACTAACACACCTCACACTGAGGACTCATCACAGAGAGTGATGGAACTAACACACCTCACACAGAGAACTCATTACAGAAAGTGATGGAACTAACACACCTCACACTGAGAACTCATCACAGAGAGTGACGGAACTAACACACCTCACACTGAGAACTCATCACAGTGAGCGAGAGAACTAACACACCTCACACTGAGGACTCATCACAGCAAGCAAGAGAACTAATACTTCTCACACTGAGGACTCATCACAGTGAGCGAGAGAACTAACACACCTCACACTGAGGACTCATCACAGCGAGCGAGAGAACTAATACTTCTCACACTGAGGACTCATCACAGTGAGCGAGAGAACTAATACTTCTCACACTGAGGACTCATCACAGCGAGCGAGAGAACTAATACTTCTCACACTGAGGACTCATCACAGTGAGCGAGAGAACTAACACTTCTCACACTGAGCATTAAAGACCACAAAAATGTCATCTTTCTCTATCACTTTGATTATCTTGGTAACCAGCAAACAAATAGTAGGTTTAATATACATCAAAGTATACATTACAACCACAATGATGAAAAAAATGATCAAACAAAGTATAAATCAAATGAAATATACTCGCTGTATACGACAATGTTATTGACATAGTCAGAATTAATGAGACATAGTCAGTGTCCCTGTATATACTTACTGAGATTTAGTTGTTCACTTAGTCTATGTTTCCTCTGTTGATAAATGATCAACATACAATCAATTCAGTGGAAATAACACAGTGTATCACAATTTCCTTATCATTAAATGTGAAATGCTAAACAATTTTTCATGACAATTTGCTCTGGTGGTACTTACAAAATATGTAATAGGCTATATTACAAAATATATATAATCTTCTGAGATTACTAGAACAGACCAGCAGGCCCTGGATGAAATATACTGGCCATGCCATTCAAAACATGAAATTATTTGTGAAATGAACGTAATCGTTATGTGGATATTTGAAAATAGCAGCTTTGGTTTTGGACTGCACTCTGACTTGTGTATAGAAACATGCATATGGCGTTACTGAACCTACAAGGCGGTCCAGTCATGCATCTAAAGTCACGATGAGCTGCCCTACATTAAATAACAAGCCCAAACAGTCACCTTTGACAACATAGACATGACCTAGTGGCGAGCAGACGGGCTCTCAAAGCTCTCAAAGGATCACATGCTGACGGTTGCCAGGTCCTAACTTCAAAGCTCACTTACATACACAAAGCCGTTCCATGTATTTGTCTCTTGCTGTTTAATTTGATAGTTGTAGGCTACCTGTGCTGCTTGGCTGCGGGTTAAAATAGTTAAATAGGTTCATAACGATATATTTGCAACAATTCCATTCATTTAAATGTTGTGCTTACTGACTTTTCTTGCGTGTAAAGGTCAGAAACATGAGGTTTTCATGAGATCTCCATGAGATCAGTCTTCTTCCACCGCGGCCCTTACTCACATGACGCGTCTCTCCGGTTCCATGCAGCACACGGACAACGATTATTATAACAAAACTACCCAAATTAAACGAGTCAGCCAGTTTGACGATTCACTTGTGATTCATTGGGTCGTCTATCATATGCCATGCCGTTTCACAGGATGCAGTATGCGCTACATAACGGTAAAAAAATAATATGATTATCTAATATTCCACATCTAAGTGAATTTACCATTTAATGACATGTTCTCATTCGTGGGCAAAACAGAAAAAGAAAATGAAAATATGTATGCAATAGCGAGTCTTGATTATTTTAAGCTTCTATGCAGTATCTATGACACTGTCCTATTCCGAGAGGGAGAGCGGCTCGGTTATTTTGATGGGGAGTATAAGCTCTTGATTTTGGGGCTCGGTTAAATTAGGCCCTGGTCATCAAAGAGCATCTCTCATCTTTGGCAACAAATAATGAAATGACAGCAGTCTTTGGAGTCGATGTTTTTGCGTGCCTATGCGTTTGGTTCTTTTGTTAGCACACGTAACCGCCCGACAAACATCGCAGTCCATCACACAAGATAGCCAACATTCAAGGACGCCCATGAAAGACATTTGAGAGTAACTGCGCGACTACATACACGAACGATTGCAAAGCGATTCTCATAAAAGTAAAATCTAAATTAAGAGAGTGGATGCCATCCTTACCTGGCGACTGTTCTGCAATGTCCCAAAAATGTTGGTTATAAATCATAGAAAGCAATACGAAACCAAATACGCGGCAAATATCTTATATTCTATGCCATGCCAATCGCGTATCATTTTGTCTTTTTATTTGCATGACATAAATGGAGTGATGCCACCGACTAAAGGTGCCGTTATTGCTCTTCAAACGCGCGTCTAGCTATCCTACCACGTCCTCTGACGCACACACCATCTGCTCACCCCCGCTTAGTGGGTAGGACTGTGTCCCGCTTCTCGGCATTGTCCTCTACGTGGACAATGAGAGAGAGAGAGAGAGAGACAGACAGAGATAGAGAGAGAGAGAGAGAGAGAGAGAGAGCCTCACCTGCTGTAGCTTATACTCTTGAATCATTGATCAAAAACGTCTTGATAATATCGATAACTGATTTCGACCTCTGAATAAATAAAAAAATCTCACCAAATTATATAAATGTTTGCGCTAGTCACAGGCAGTTCAAAAACATACTTTTAACACTGTATTATTCGTTGACCGTATTATCGACATTTCAGAGGAACTGTGATTGCCTACGCAGATTGCCAATTAGCAGAGTTTTGAAACTAATGATAAATGCGCTGCTCTGCAATGACTTCACACTACTACCAGTCTTATTGTCACTACACAGCTAGGCTATTTCGGGCCTATATGAGACGACTTTTGACGTAACCACTTCAGCTGACAATTTTCTAGCCAGAATAAGAATTTCATATTTACGGACCTTTAATCAGAAATAACTGTTAAGTTATTTTTTAAAGTAACGCAGACCAGGAATTTCACAAAGCATCTCAATGCATCACTATAGACTCCTAACTACGTCTCACCTACTAAGATAAAAAATTGTCTCTAGCGTCTCTCTAGGCGTTAAAGTCAGAAAAAGTCTCCTTTGTCTCCCTCCGATGGTTTTAACGAGTAACTACAAAATATCCACCGCCTTAATTAGATGAAAATGAACATTATTAATCCTTATTGCGAGTTTTATCAAACGGCACCTACACGTAGATGTAGATTTTTCTCCCTGGTCCTTAGACGTAGATTTACTTTAAGATTACCATCTACTCTAGTGATTAACTTATTAATGTTTTGAAGCTAATAATGTAATAGAAAATAGCCATGGAAATGGCCACTATACCAATTTAATCGTTTCATAATGACAAAAAAAAAACACAAAGGTTTTCACAGATTTACCATTTGTCATCATCAAAAGAAATATCATAAGGACAGAGTGTTCATACAGTACTACAGGATAAAAATCGAAGTGTTCATGTGAGCCTACAGAATAAGAACGAAGGTTTTCATATGGTACCCCAGAATAAGAATGGAGGTTTTCATATGGTATCATGTAATAAGAACAGAGGTCTTTATATGGTACTACTGGATAAGAACTGAGGTGTTCATATGGTACTACTGGATAAGAATGGAGGTGTTCATATGATACCACAGGATCAGAATGGATGTCTTCATATGGTATCATACAATAAGAACAGAAGTCTTTAAATGGTACCACAGGAACAAAGGTTTCATACGGTACTATAGGATAAGAATGGAGGTATGGTATTAAACAATACAAACATATGTCTTTATATGGTACCACAGGATAAGAATGGAGATATTCATATGGTACTACAGAATAAGAGCGGAAGTGTTCATATGGTACTACAGAATAAGAGCGGAGATATTCATATGGTACTACAGAATAAGAGCGTAGGTGTTCATATGGTACTACAGAATAGGAGCGGAGGTGTGCATATAGAATAAGAGCGGATGTGTTCATATGGTACTACAGAATAAGAGTGGAGGTGTTCATATGGTACTACAGAATAAGAGCGGATGTGTTCATATGGTACTACAGAATAAGAGTGGATGTGTTCATATGGTACTACAGAATAAGAGTGGATGTGTTCATATGGTACTACAGAATAAGAGCGGAGGTGTTCATATGGTACTACAGAATAAGAGTGGAGGTGTTCATATTGTAGGCTCTATTGCAGCATATGAAGCAGGGCCTACAGGTATTACTGAAAATCAGCCAAGTGTTCCTGCCACAGTTACAAGATCAGACAGTGAATATCATTAAAAAATTCCTAATGACCTAACTAAAAGTGTTACATCTGTAATCGGCAGCGTATTCTAGATTATTTGAGATGGACTATGAGATGTCCGTTTTATGTAGATGTCCGGGCCATAATGTATCAGATGGAACAGCCTTTTTTTATCTGAAGTGAAATCATGTGGTTTCAAACACTTCTTCATATTTTTAACTTTTGAACATTTGCATGCAATCAGCAAGTTTATTTGCAATTTTTATCTAATTCAAAATCTAATTCTGATCAATGTATGTACATCATTGTTCCAAACCCTAACTACAGTATTCTTTGTGTAATATAGTTTTTGAATGACATTATCATCAAGAGATTACACTGGAAAGGAAATTCACTAAGGAAACATTACATTATGTAGAACTCAATTTGACTATACTGTATTTAATATCATTTTTACAATGATATATTCTGTGTTGATAGTTCACTTGCACCCCATTTGCTGGTGCAAGCAAACGCTTAAAGGTTGTATTTCTTGCGAAGAAGACCTGAGAGAGACAAGGGAGAAAGAAAGAGAGAAAGAGAGAAGAGGAGAAGAGAGCGAGAGAGAGAGAGAGAGAGAGAGGGAGAGAGTGGGAGAGAGAGGGGTGGTAGTGACATCAAACCACGCAGCATCACTGCGCGTAGCGCGGCGTAGTCTTAGAGAAGGATAGTTCCACATCCACGCCCAGTAACCATCAACGCTGCTGAAAATGAGGTAAGATTCGGGTGTTAAAAGATTTGCTTCTTATTGCTGTGCAGAACAGTGTATCGCGTAAATCTGTGTCGCCCAAATAGGTCTACAATGCATGAATGAGCTGTTTGTGTCGTCGCAAAGGAACGGGGTCCTGATGAGAATATTTATGAGGACAAGAGAGGTCTTAACATGGCTGCTCGTGCCATTGCTTCGTAAACAACAAATATATATTATTGCAAAACGACAATAAGACTAGATTCTAGATTTACCTGCGTATAGGCTCCGGGAGAAATCCGGTTTATTACACCATACAAGGCGATGTTTCTCCCCTCAACACACTGACGTGGAAGCCACGACCAAGGTCGACAGCAAAATCGTAGGTAGGTGCTCTACCTGAGGATTTCGAATTATTAGCTGCTAAACATAATTTAGGTGACATCTGAAGAAAACATTTGATTAAATACGACAAAACTCCTAAATAATATCTCAGTAATATCTTATGCGCATCTTTACTACTGCGTCAATTACAATCAAGAGGTAAAACGGATGCTCTGCTGCGACTATGGCCACCATCCACTCCGCTATTTCAGAAAAAGGACAAAAGATGTTACAGAAAAGGCGATCTTATATATGAAATATCATCGAAAAGGCATCTTCAAGCAATAGAAATGAATTAATAATTTGTGTGAAGCGAGAATGGGTGGTTCTCTTTGGGAGAGATGAAGATATTATTCATTAGTTTAGGGATTTATGTGTTCAATAACAGGGATTAATTTTAATGCACTTTGTAAATGTATATGTAGCATATTTGAGGTATTCGCGCCAGTAGGACTACGTTTAGTCATTTGTTAGGACTGCAGGATAGTGTATCACCGTGACCTAGAATATTTTTCTAATACCGCTGAATGTGATCCATCTGAATTTCTGTGGGCTATGCGAACACATTTTGGTTGTGTTGACGTGCACGAATTGAACAAGAACATGGAGGCATATGCACGGATGTGAATAGAAGGAAAAAACAGAAAAATATGTAACAGGACTGTGTTTTATAAAATATGCAACGAGAATGATAGCCAATTGCCTATATGAATAACGACTGATATGTATGTCACACGTCACACATGCAAAACAACATTAGATGCAACACACAGGCCCTCGAGCTATCAGCAAACAGCTTATTTCACCTGTTTCTGCATGTTACTGCAACTAAAACTTGTGCAGCCAGAAACCCGAGGGCGATGGTCCCCTGGATGAGCCACAGAAAGGCTAGAAACTTCGTGACCTTTTCTTATGTTATGCTAATTTATTCATTTTAGGGAATACATTAACATCATGATCTTGTGTTTTCACGATTTTCTTGAGGAATACAATTAGGAAATGGAAAAACCGATGGTGAGTTAAGCGTGCTAGATCATTTTTAGGTGTTAGTGCTATGGTATAATCTGGGCTATAATTCCTGGCTATCTTTAGAGCTGCATTCAACCCCTTACCTTTGCACCACTGTGCAGAGACGTTTCACTCAGCTCACTTACTTTACACCATTGTAAATAAAATATAAAGAAAAATATAAAGATTTCATGTCAGTTAGATTCATTCATTGGAATACAACAACTGCAGGTACTGTCTACTCTTGAACCAAGAACATATTTTATCCAGATGTATAAACATAATTGTTTCAATTATTATCATATTTTGCCCCAGTGAGTAGCTGCTGGGTTGCTTGGTCTGTCTGTTTCACGAGTTATTGTAAAGTACTTCTTAAGTACTGTATTGTAAAGTACACAGTACTGACTGTAATGTGCTTGATGGAAAATGTGAAAGGGATCATGGGTACCAGAACATTTAGTCTTCCTCAACCATTTCCATTACATTAAATACATTACATTTATATTAACTGATGAACTGATATTTACTGCTGTGACTGCTTAAGCCATTATTTTGTGAATTTCCACTCTAAGGTTTTGGGTGGTGGCCAATATAACATCAAGGTGTCACGTGATCACAAGCCAACAGAGGTGTTAACTAACTTGAGTCACATTTCCTCTTATCCTTAAAACTGCGTTAAGTGTAGCCATTGAGCCAGGTGCTTTGCTGAACATTGTAAATGAGCAGAATCACCGTGCATCTGGATGCTCTTCAGGTGATGCACTTAACGCACTGTTCACCTTGCCAGGAAAACGCAATTTTTAAAGGAGGCTTGGTGTGGTTTTTCCTGTTGAAGATAAACATGATGTTGCAGTCAGGAAGAGCAGATGTGACTAAAGGGTTCAACCATGCACTATTTGGAAATGCTTTGAGAAGATATCGGTTGTTTCGACCGTCTCCCTGTGATATCCGTCTTCGTACTTCATTCACAATCCACATATTGACATTGACAACTACTATACAGCATTAAAGTATGGTGTCTGTTTGATTCATCTGAAATACATCAGGAACATGGTTTTACATTTTTATGCTGTGTATACCCCTTATGTGTGTCGAAAAAATTGTTGATGACACATTAAACTATTATCAGGGCTCTTGGTCTGGTGAATAATTCGGTACATGTACTTTGGAAGGGCAAATCTATGTTGCTGTATGAGCAAACCTACAGCACTGTTGGCCATGCAGGGGTCAGGTCCCCTGGCCACGGTGTTCCAGACCTGTGTCCTGTGTTCTGTGTCCTCGCCCTGTGGAATGAAAGACACTAATCTTATCTATTCACAATTACACAAGTTTAATGTAGTGTTTTCTTTCTGTAGTCAATCTTGCAAAAAGAAAATAATTTTTTACCTTGTGTTTTCACAGCTTCTTTCTAAGCATGTATATGTATCTTTAGGGGACACTAAAAACTAATTTTTTTTAATGTCCACATTTCTATATATTTTTTCAGAATGGAGCATTTTAAAACATAATGTCTCTTTATCGACCATATTTAACAAGCAGGCTGTGTTTAAAACTAACCCTGGCACGGTGGTGCGCTCCACCTAACTACAGTACCAGTGTCATTGTTGGAATAAAGGACCATGGGAACACTCTGTCTCCCAATGAGAATTCACAGGCATGCTGCCCTCCGTCGCAGGTGTCGTTTCCACAGCAACCAGACAGTCTCGGAGTAAATGGGTGGTGGGTAATGTGGGCGGGGAGGGAGGGGGACGATGGGGGGGAGGGGTGGAGGATTGTACTACACTCCTTCGTCTTTGTTCTCGGTCCTGCTGAGGCCAATATTACAAATTAGGACCCCTGCCAAAAAACGATGCCTTTCCTGTTTTTTATTACCTTGAGAGAAGCTGTCATTTTGCATCTGTGTTTTCATACCTGCCCTTTCCTCTTTAACAGGATAATCCCGAGCCCATATTCAATCTTCACAGATAGCGAAAGAGAATATTTTCCCAGTTCAGTCGTTGCCCTACCAGCTGCCTTCTCCCAGTTAATACCGTTTTCTGCAGAAAGGAAAGGTGCTGATGAAGTGAGGTGGAGATGAGTGTCACTCTGATCTGATTGTCACCGAGACGCTTTTGTTTCGCTGGATATCTGCAGCAGTAATTTTATTCTGTCAATATGTCCTGGGTCTACTGGGTGCCATTGTGTGTGCATGACTGAACAGCCTCTAGTAAAGACAGGACTGGGATTGTGTTACTGGGAAGGTTGTTTGCTGCGTAGATGATGAAATAAACAGGGCTGGGTTTCCCAAAAGCATCATAAAACAAAGATCTTAAAATGGTAGTGTGAGTATTATACAGAATACACACACACACACACACACACACTCTCTCTCTCTCTCTCTCTCTCTCTCTCTCTCTCTCTCTCTCTCATTAAGATCTTAACACTATAATTATTTGGGGAAATGAGACCTTGTACTGTAGACTGTTTAACCCTGCCTATCAACAAGCACACCTTAAACCTATCAAGGGGCTTAGTTTTGTCCTAAATACTTGAAATGTTTTTAACTTGATTCACACAACTAATGTAAAACTGGATTGTGTTGACTTCACTAGCTGATATTTTTTTTTTATAATTTTGTTATTAATGATATTTTAGTCTGTGCTTGGTCTTAATTCTAATAATAGAAGTTAATTGTAAGCACTGTGAGCATCTAACTATCCTAACCTGCTGTGTAGTTCATGCTAAGGTAATTTGTTTGTGGACATGCTATTTTCAGATTATACTGTACTGGTGAAGTGAGTGTTCATGGAAAAACAGTACTGTCTTTGTAGAACTAACATTCCTGAAAATAGCCAGATGTGTTATGCAATCTCTGTAGCATTGTGATTATTCATATATAGCAAAAGGCACATATTAGATATGGACGATATGCTGCTATTTCGTTAACCGGCACCTCTGGGAGCTTAGTGTACAAAGACCTCAGTAATGACACACCAGATACTGTAGTTGACCAGCTGGAAAACGGCATCAAAATAGAAGCACTTTGTTTTGATATATTTATACTTCTCCATATAACTGCAAAATAAGCACTCACACACAAACACACACACACCAAACCCCCTCCAAAAAAACCCATCGGTACAGAGATTGGGTGTCACCATGGTAACGGTGTACAGTGGCAGTACCTCATTGGCAGCTTGCTATCAATGCCTTTTGGCTCCATCTGAATTATTTTCCTCGAGGGACGGATCTCCAACCAGAGTGCCCAGCTGGCCCCACTGCAGATAAAAACATGGTGGAGGAGGATCCGAGAAGAAAGAAGAATATGGGTCTATTTCTTAGCTTAAGACGCAGGCTTCACTGCACCGCACACATATCCGGGAGCCAATTAAGATTCAGAGATGAGGGATACAGGGACTGGTTTCCAACTGGTCATGAATTCAGTCAATTAGTGCAGAAATTGTTTAAAAAGTGGATGAAGAGGATGAACCATCTTGTGTATAAATCCCTGAGGGTTGTACTACATGCTGTAACCTCCTTCCTCAATGTCTTTGCTTGAAATTGTACAAACTCTCTCATTTTTGTCCTTCCAAATATGTTAAAAATAATGAATGCATTAATTAGTTCATGCCATTCCAAATGAAAACACAGCCTCTAACATTGTGTCCTCCTGTGCCAGCTAGTACAATCAGAAACTCTTATTCTGTCTTGTGTAGACATCATCATCATCATCATCATCACCCCTTAAAAACGTTTTGGTCCTACAGTGCTTATACTGTAGTTGGCACAGTTTCCATGTAAATGACATGGTGTGGGAGTTGGCCATGGTAATAAAGACCCTGGTTTTACACTCTACCTCAGTTGGTTCAGCATTGATCACTGTTCCTCTGTCAATGTTTGATTGATTCTAAGTCAGGAACTGATTTTACATAACTGAGTGTGCCCTTAAATGTACTTCAATAGAATCCAAACAGACAGCTACAAATGGCTGCATAACACACTTATTTATATTATTGATTCCTTTACTGGGGAATAGCCATTACCCAACAGTACCTGGTTTGGAATACAGTGCTTTGAGTGAATATGTCATTTATGTGAATATAATAAATATATGATGGTTTCATCCTAGCCAGGACCAGCATGTGAGTAATGTGAACAACTGTGTCATCTGTGATATGCACTACATTCAACATCGAAGCTTTTGTACTGCAGTGTTCCTGCCAGTATCCCAACCACGGAGGTCTATCGCGTGACCTCCCAAACAGCGGACACGTCCCCCATTTTGATGGGGACTTCAGCAAGCCTTCATGGAACTAGTTTAGATGTTGGAGGAGCTCAGCTCACCTCCCCCATCGAGGCAGCCTGCACAGCAGTGCACAACAAAGCCTTCGCAACAAAGCCAGCTTCACTGGTGTGCTGCACTCCATCACAGAGAGCACTGCGAGAGACAGACAGCTCCATCTCCATCACAGAGAGCACTGCGAGAGACAGACAGCTCCATCTCCATCACAGAGAGCACTGCGGGAGACAGGCAGCTCCATCTCCATCACAGAGAGCACTGGGAGAGACAGACAGCTCCATCTCCATCACAGAGAGCACTGTGAGAGATAGACAGCTCCATCTCCATCACAGAGAGCACTGTGAGAGATAGACAGCTCCATCTCCAGTTCTGCAGCGCGGAGAGCGCCTGGCTGACAACATGGCAGGGAGGCACAAAAATTCTGAGCCTTGTAGTTTTTAGCCCCTTTCCAAAACAGCAGCTGCCTGCCTAGAGCATCACTGTGTGAATGTGGTACACATCAAGAGAATCTGTAAGAGCCAATCTGGCCATGAAAAGGAGAAATCTGTGATAATAATGCACCGAGAATCTGCTCATTTAGCCTAATGATTCTAATTTACAATACATTTACAATACATTTACAATACATTTACAATACATTTACAATACATTTGCAAAAGTCATTTACCTTCTTGGTTTCTTCATATTCTCATAATCTGATGACAGGTGACATCCATAGAGGTCATTTGGAAACAAATTAGTCCCATGAGAATCATTGCTCAATACTGGAAATTATTTACATTACTTTAAAACCTGGGTTGCTACATTGTATTCTGTTTTTGTTGTGAATGTATGATTTGATCCTGAATATCAGGTGTGAAATTTTTATTAAGTTATACTATTTTGTTTTGCACTATAAAATGTTAAGTTTGGTGTTCGGGCTACAGATGAGGTTTTGGAGCGTTAGTGGTTTCAGTCCAAACATGAGGCACAGATCAAGGACATTGGTTTTAATTTCCATCTTAATTATATCAGTTGTCCCCTCTTGCATCATACAAATGTAAGACGATGTGGGTCAAATGTAACAAGATCCCCCAATGTAATAGGATCACCTAATGTAACAGGATCATCTATTGAAACAGGATCATCTACTGTAACAGGATCTTTATGAGCCCGCTTTTGTGGAGGGTTCTCTGTTCTCAAGAACAGCGGGTATGCATTCAGGCTCGGCCATGTGAAAACATTTTTGAGAATGGAGATAAAGTGTGACAGATGATGAAATTTCCTCTGTGAACCTTAGCATACATAAGTTGGATATGTTATATTTGATAACATCCCAAGGTGGTGTCCTTTACCAAAGAAACTTTTCTCAGCTGAATTGTTTGTTTCCACAGTAAAGGGCAGTACGAGATTTTGTGCTTTAGACTATGCTAAACAAATTAGCATGGGTTGACTGATCTGAACCAACTTTTTGGATTTTGTTGTCTTGCTGCTGTTTTGAAATGTGCTCTTTGACTCTTCCAGGCGCTCGGCTGTGTGAGGATGTCAAACTCAGTGGCCTCCTATGACCAGCTGGTGCAACAGGTGGAGGATCTCCGCAAGGAGAACTCTCACCTGCGCCGTGAGCTGGAGGACAACTCCCATCACCTGTCCAAGCTGGAAAACGAGACCTCTGACATGAAGGTGAGCGGGACCTTCTCAGGCCGTCCATTCACCGGTGTGCAAGTTTGAACCGAACCTGCCTGCAATAACAAAAACCCAGTCAGAGCAGAAAATGACATGCATGTTCACGTCACATTATTTTCTTTTGATTGTTGAAATGCTATTTTGCAATCTCAGAAGACAAAATGCTCTCTATGTGAGCCTTGCAGTAAATGGAAAGCTCCATTTGCATGTCTTTGGTTCAGTGTCGACCCAATTTCCACAAAATGTCTCGAGATACTAATGAGTAGCAGGCATAATTCACCGTCTAAGTGAAGCCTCTACACAGAGCCAGCCCTACATCTCAGAGCCAATGCGTTGAATACATTGTAATGTCCCTGTTACTGTACAGAAACCAGAAGGTCAGGAAAAACTCTGTGCAAGATAAAAATGGAATACAAGGTGACGCTTACTACCAAACCACTTGGTATTGATCCTGAGTGTCAGATTGCAGAGTTACTGTTACAGGTTTGAGATGGCATCATTCCTCCAAAGTCTCACGATGAATTCCAGTAAGAGTTGTGTTTCAAGTTTACCGACTGTTGTATAGCTGTTACACTAAAGCTAAACCTACAGTTTTTTAATGCTAAAGACAAGGTAAATAATTACAAACCTTTAAGATCCATTCAGGGTCCAATGCCATCAGCGCTCTTTCCTTTTGCTGTGTAAAAGGTCAGATCTTGGGCATTAATCCAGGGAATCCTGCTCTTCCAAGCCAAGTCTTTCATTTGGATCCACTCTATGCTGCAAAGAGACATAAATCATTAGCACTGAAGAAAACCACTAAAGAGATCACTGCCTTTCAGGCCAGGGCCTGCATCTGCAGAAAATTTGGAATTATTTCAAAATGCAAAATTAAAATTCATGGGACCTGTTTCAACCCACCCATGCACACCTTCAAAACATCAGGCCTTCAGATCGCTGTGCAGAAATATGACTTAATTCAGCTGGATGCTTCTGTATTCAACTCTGGCAGAGAAACACAGACAGCTGGGTCGGATTCTGTGGGTGAACAACTCTGCTGTTGGACTATCAAACTTTAAAACCCCAGTGATACAGCTGTGGGGTTATTCAGTTCAAAGCCATTTGAAGCATGACAGACAGACAGACACACACACACACACACACACACACACACACACACACACACACACACACACACACACACACTAATGACATTGGCTCTTAATTTTAAAGCGATCCCAGTGTTAAGGTTAACAACACTGAAAAACTACACAAATGAGGGGGAAAATGCTTTTGTGACATTGAAGTTTTTATTTATTTTTTTACTTTTGTCTTAATCTGCATAATTTCATGAAACCTTATATTTGCAGTTTAATTAGTAAATATATAAAATGTAGCACAGAGGAAGTTAATAGTCTCATAAAGTGTACTGTGAGGAGCTGGGCAGACGTGGTGGAATAATAGTCTCAAATCGTTTGAAGTACAAATGTAGCTTTTATTGCAGCCATAATAGTTTACAGATTGATTTTACACTTGAATGCCCTTGGCCACCATTTTCAGACACCACACACAAACTTGTAAACTCAAAGTCATACAGCTCTCGAAAGACCTGTGACCAAGTATTTTTTTAACTGACCTTAAAAGCAGCATTTAGTAATGCAGTGGTCTTATGGGTCATATTTCACAAGTCCAGTGATCCCACACGTGACACATGCCCAGATGCTGAATAATCCCTGCTCAGCTTTTACAGTGAAGGTCAGTTCATCCCGTCATCAGACAGAGTGGGATGTTGGCTGGGTAGATGCTAATATCTGCGCACACCATCCTGGGCTGTGCTTGTGGTCAGCATGCTGTTGGCTACTGACTAGAGGCAAAGCGTGAACACTCTCCCGCCATTTTAGGAGGTGCTGAAGCAGCTGCAGAACAAGCTGGAGCAGGAGGCCTGCACGCTCGCCTCCTCGGGGAGGGCCGATGTGCTCCACCAGCTCAAAGGTGACCAGAGCACAGCACGCACACTTATACAGTTCCACTGTTCACGTTATATGCAATATTACAACTATATATACTTATATAAAAAGTCTGATTAGGTCTTTGTTTGAAACCTGTTCTCAGAGTTGCATATGGACTTAACCAACTACTACGAGCTGAAGCATCAGCCTCACAATCTGCGGGCGTTCGCCAAAAGCGCGGTCAAGCCGGCAGGCGACGGGGACGACAGGACGCCTCCGCCTCCAGGCGGCGTGAGCAGAGCACGCAGCCCTGTCTGCTTGTCTTCTCGTCAGAGCTCCTCTGTGTCCGGAGAGGGCACGGCCGTACACCCCGGGCACCTCGCCACTATGGGGGAGGGCCGTATCACTGCCCAGCACTTAGAGGAACTCTGCAAGGAGAGGTAAGATCCAGAGACGGGCCTCTTTGGCACAAACCACTGAATCGTACTGCAGCCTTTTGTGCAACAAGCACTTTTTAAAAGAGGCAATGCCACCTAATGTGAATAACACATGCGAACTACTCATTTCAAACCCGAGCAGCCAAGATTCTTTTGCACACCCCAACCACGTTGAACAATAACATCCATGGCTAGTGCAACTCCTCGCACCCTGTAAGTCCTGGAATGGGCACTCTGGCTCGGAGCTTGATCGACTGCGTGCCATGTTTGTTGTTTTGGCAGGACGATGCTGTTGAGCGAAATCGAGAAAGAGGAGCGCGAGCGACGATGGTACTACTCCCAGCTACAGGCCCTGTCGCAGCGACTGGCAGAGCTACCCCACATCGACACCGTGAGAGTCCCCCCCCCCCCCCCCCCCCCAGCCCTAACGCTTGTGCCAAACACACACTCTCAGTTTGAAAATCAGGTCACCTGGTTTCACAGTGTTTTTGATAGATGACCGCTACAAGTCCCAGACTGAAATGAGATTATGTCACTGAGCACATGCTCTTGTGCACGAATACAATTTGTGTTTGCGTTTAAGGGCCGAGTTTTTATAAAGGCACAGTTTGTCTCAAAGCAGCATGCCTTGATTATGTAGGACCTGGCCAGCACCATCACTGCTTGTGTATGTGTTTTGTCTGTGTCTCAGTTCTCCATACAAATGGATCTCATTCGCCAGCAGTTAGAGTTTGAGGCCCAGCAGCTGCGATCCGTTATGGAAGAACGCTTTGGTACCAGTGATGAAATGGTCCAGAGAACACAGGTAAAGAAAAGTTAGGAGAGTAAAAACAGCCAGACCGTGAATCAGATTTGTTGTGATTTGTAATATGAATGGCATCTATATCCCATGTATATATGTGTCAAAGGAGTAACCTTGAAGAGTTGTGACATGGAATAAAAAATGTGTAGTTCAAAATATTGACAGTTAAGGTGGTAGATAAATATAAAACTGAGCTATGACCGGGATTATACATGAAATGTATAAATGTGTCAAACTCCAGTAGTAAAGGTTTCACCTATCATAATGTTAGGCAAAAAGCATAGGCAAAAAAGCTTTAGCCCACAGCCTATTTCTTCTTTAAACTAAATGCCTTATTGTTAATTACATATACATTATTATATATGCATAAATTAATTTTCATTTCAAATTCATATTAATTTTTTTATAGTTCATATGAACCAAACTATTACTACTATGTGTTGGTTAACTGAATTAAGAGTATGTTAGCTAACCCAACCTTTCGTCACTCATGCTCTGCAGATCCGCGTGGCTCGTCTGGAGCAGCTCGAGAAGGAGCTGCAGGAGGTTCACAGCTCTTGCAGCTCCCAGGAGAAGCCCACCCAATCAGAGAGTCAGGTAAGACGGAGGGCTCGCCCACCCGCCCACCCAGATATGCTTCATCACTATCTATCTGTGTTGTCATGGGGCAGACAGCAAGTATATTACGATGAGACAACAAAGTAGAATCCTGAATCACCAAGCAGGACATACAGTACAAACTCTGATAGTATTTAACACCTCATCCATACATTATCCATAATGGCGATCTCTCACTGAAGAGAACATTGATATTTGGTCAATTCTGTGACAAATAAGTGGATGACAAGTGCCTCTAAGTCTAAGTCTAAGTCTTACTCCAAATATTACTGACACTTATTCCACAGATACCGCAGTTCACATACTGTACACGTGTCATAGTGTTTGTCAGTCTTATAGTCTGTACATAATTCACTGTTTAATGTGCATGTACCATATCCAATGTTTTAATATTCATGTTGAAAGATAACTCCAAATATCAAGAAAAAGAAACTGTAGTGGGTATTATGTGTTCATTGAGTAGATTTAGTACCAATTGCTACCTGTTCACTATCTTTAATTTATACACCAGCCCAGACTCTTCTGCTAGAGGACCATATTAAACAAGCAATGACTTCTCTACACCATGTTGGTTGTTCAGTTCAATTAAGAGCAAGAGCAACCTTTTAATGGTTAACAGTGTAATTATCATTAAATGACAGATGTTACTTTAGCCATGAAAGAAGAAGACAGAGTTTATACTTTAACATAGTTTATGTTACTTAGCAACTGTGTTCATTCCACCAATACCTAATTTTAATTTTAAAGACATCTAGGGTAGCATGTGTGTAGCCCACACGTGACTCAGAAGACCTCATGAGATCACATGTCTTCCCATGGCACTGAAGGTTGCCATAGTGATGGGCTTGGAGTTGAAAGGACGAATTTACTGGTTTGGCTGTCTGAGGATTTGCTGTGGAGCCCAGTGGGCTGACCGATGCAAACATCTCAGCTGGATCACTGCCCTCCGCACTAGCTGTAGAGTGATAAAGCTGCTTTCATCTCTTTCAAATGAATTAAACATGAATGACAAGCTTTCATAAGTAAATAAATCGGATGTTTTTGAAATGACAACATGAGTTATTTTAGAGAGCCATTAAGCATTATTTTCAGTACACCTCACACCCAGAGCAGTATCAGAAACACACACTTGTTCATATACATTTCTACAGAGCAGTGACACCCTTTCAAAAGTGTCTGTCCCCGAGATGGAAAGTGGAGCATGCAACAGCTCGGTTGAGGCACCTGGAGAAGCAGGAAGCAAAGTAAGAGAGTGAAGTCCTCACACACCATCTGTGTGCTCTACACTCAGGCCACTTCATTAGGTACACCTTGCTAGTACTGGGTTGGACCCCCTCTTGCCTTCAGAACTGCATAGATTCAACAAGGTACTGGAAACATTCCTCAGAGAGTCTGGTCCATATTGACATGATAGCATCAAGCAGTTGCTGCAGATTTGTCGGCTGCACATCCATAATTCAAATCTCTCGTTCCACCACATCCCAAAGGTCTATTGGATTGAGATCTGGTGACTGTGGAGGCCATTTGAGCATAGTGAACTCATTGTCGTGTTCAAGAAACCAGTCTGAGATGATTCGCGCTTTATGACATGTTGCGTTATCCTGCTGGAAGTAGCCATCAGAAGATGGGTAAACTGTGGTCATAAAGGGATGGACATAGTCAGCAACAATACATGATGCTCAATTGGTACTAATGGGCCCAAAGTGTGCCAGGAAAATATCTCCCACACCATTGCACCACCACCAGCCTGAATCGTTGATACAAGGCAGGATGGATCCATGCTTTCATGTTTTTGACGCCAAATTCTCACCCTACCATCTGAATGCCACAGCAGAAATCGAGACTCATCAGACCAGGCAACATTTCTAGTCTTCTAGTGTCCAATTTTGGTGAACCTGTGCGAATTGTAGCCTCAGTTTCCTGTTCTTAGCTGACAGGAGTGGCATCTGGTGTGGTCTTCTGCTGCTGTAGCCCATCTGCCTCAAGGTTGGAGGTGTTGTGCATTCAGAGATGTTCTTGTACATGCCTTTTCTTGTAATGACTGGTTATTTGAGTTACTGTTGCTGTTCTATCAGCTCAAACCAGTCTGGACATTCTCCTCTGACCTCTGGCATCAACAAGGCATTTGCGCCCACAGAACTGCTGCTCACTGGATATTTTCTCTTTATCTGACCATTCTCTGTAAAACCTAGAGATGGTTGTGTGTGAAAATCCCAGTAGATCAGCAGTTTCTGAAATACTCAGACCAGCCCATCTGACACCATGCCACCATTTCTTCCCCATTCTGATGCTCAGTTTGAACTGCAGCAGATCTTCTTGGCTATGTCTACACGCCTAAATGCATTGAGTTGCTGCCATGCAATTGGCTGATTTGACATTTGCGTTAATGAGCAGTTGGACAGGTGTACCTAATGACGTGGCCAGTGAGTGTATGTCACCTGTGTTGCCCGTTGCTGTTTTCTCAAAGCTCCAATGCATAGCACATCATGACAGTCAGTGTCAATGGTGGACAATAATTATAGTCATCCAGTGTTTTGGTGTGGAGATTTTGATATAAAACATGTATAACACAATGTTGTTTAAAAAAATGTCCCTAAAGAATTATTTGTATTGAATATTTGTATTGTACTGAATATGCTCCACAGGTGGAGATGGTGTTCTGGCTACTATCTATGTTGGCCTCCAGAGATCGGGAAGAGATGTCCCGTACCTTGTTAGCCATGTCCAGCTCGCAGGAAAGCTGCCTTGCCATGCGCAAGTCGGGCTGTGTCCCCCTACTGGTGCAGATGCTGCATGATGGGGGCGGTGGAGAGGCACCTGGGGCCGCCAGCTGCAGCCGTGAGGCCCGGTCTCGAGCCAGCGCTGCCCTGCACAACATTGTGTACTCGCAGCCCGACGAGGGCCAGGCCCGCCGGGAGATGAGGGTCCTGCACGTTCTGGAGCAGATCCGCTCACACTGCGAGAACTGCTGGGACTGGATGGAGAACCACCTCACAACGCCATCACCTGGCGTTTCGACAAAGTGCAGAGGCAATGCGTGATAATGCAAACCAACCTAACTGAATTATGATCTTATCCCATGTGAAGCAACAGCAGCATGATTACTGACATTCACGTGTTTTGATTTGAACTATGCAGACATCCCAGAGCCAGTAGATCCCCAGATTTGTCAGGCCTTGTGTGCCATAATGAAGCTCTCCTTTGAAGAGGAGTACCGGAGGGCCATGAATGAACTTGGTATGTAGAATCACTGCTCAATCACAAGATTTTAGTACATCTGCTTTGTAACGTGGAGCAATTGTATGAGATTGCAGGAATTTTAAATAAAATTATTGCAAGCCGTATTAAAATTAATCCATGAGTACATAAGATGCTTACTAAATTCAAACATACTCACATTTTACTCCTGAATTCTCAAAAAAAATTGTATGATTTATGATCACATTAAGTTTCTATTCTATTGGAGGAGAAGTTTGTGACACCTATGCAAGACATTAATTGGGTTTGTGTGTTTGATGTAGGGGGCCTTCAGGCCATTGCAGAGGTAATGCAGCTGGAGCAGGAGTTGTATGGCATGCAGAATGAGCCAATGAACATGGCCCTGCGAAGATATGCTGGGATGGCACTCACTAACCTTACTTATGGAGATGTTGTAAATAAGGTAAACTACAGATGAGATGACCTAGAGCAATTGGATGATGTTTTGTAGGTTTTGTGCTGCTATGAGGATACCATGTTCATTTCATTACAGGCCACACTTTGTTCAAAGAAAAGTTGCCTTCAAGCCATTGTTGCCCAGCTTGCATCTGATAGTGAGGAATTACAGCAGGTAGTATCTGAACGCATATTTAACTACTTATAACAGAGACCAAATTAAAGAAAAATATTATTTTGCGATGTTTTATTATATTCACATTTTAAAAATTGTTTTTTCTGTGCAGGTGGTCTCAAGCATTCTGAGGAATCTTTCATGGCGTGCTGATATTAACAGCAAGAGAGCCCTTCGTGATGTAGGCAGTGTGTCAGCATTAATGGCCTGTGCACTTCAGGCCACAAAGGTAAAATATTCCTATTGATAATTATAAATAACTACTATTAAAATAGTTCACATTACAATGTATTAAATCCAGTATTTTTATGTCTACACAGGAATCCACCTTAAAAAGTGTTCTAAGTGCTTTATGGAATTTATCAGCACATAGCACTGAGAATAAGGTGGCAATTTGCTCTGTTGATGGTGCTCTTGGGTTTCTGGTCAGTACCCTTACCTATCGCTGTCAGACCAATTCACTTGCAATCATTGAGAGTGGTGGAGGTATTCTACGCAACGTGTCTAGTCTTATTGCTACCCGGGATGACTACAGGTATTCTTCTGATCTCCTTCTTGGACAAATATTACATTTTGGTTGTTGTTCCTATTGAATCAGTAATACTTTCCCTTTTCTTTTCATCCAGACAAATCCTCAGGGATCACAACTGCCTCCAGACTTTGTTACAGCATCTGCGATCTCACAGTTTAACTATCGTGAGCAATGCATGTGGAACCCTGTGGAACCTGTCTGCTCGAAGTCCAAAGGACCAAGAACTACTGTGGGACCTAGGAGCTGTGAGCATGCTAAGGAATCTCATCCATTCAAAGCACAAAATGATTGCCATGGGAAGTGCTGCAGCGCTGAGAAACCTCCTCACAAACCGACCACTCAAATACAAAGATGCAGCTGTCGTATCACCTGGCTCCTGCATGCCTTCACTTTATATGAGGAAGCAGAAAGCATTGGAAGCTGAACTAGATGCAAAGCACCTGGCTGAAACATTTGATACAATTGAGAAGCAAAGCCCTAAGCATTTGAATATTAACAAGCCCTTAAGACACATTGAAAGCTTGGCTAAAGACTATGCCTCAGATTCAGGATGTTTTGATGATGATGAAGCTCCCAATGTTTCAAGTAGCTTAGACACAGGAACATTTTCCATGCTCTCTATGTTCCTGAACAACTCCAACTTCCTTCAGAATCAGCCTCGCAAGAGGGAGACAGAACCTGAGCGAGATGTAGAACCCTTACAATCAGAGGATAAAAAGACCCAGCCTCCTGAAGATGAAGTGACCATGGCTGCTGAAAAGTTAGCAAAAAAGATCACCAACACTGTGGCAAAAATTGACAAGCTGGTGGACGATATTACCTTGCACACATCCTCAGAAGACAGCTTCAGCCTCAGTTCTGAGGACCATTTTGCAGATTGGAATTATGGACCTGACGATCTCCATGAGGCACGAGCCAATTCTTGTTCCCCTTGTCGCCTTTCTGAAACCAATTCTTTTTCACACAAAGATCGCCTCAGCAGAGCCCATGCCCTTCTGCGGCTAAAAACGGCCAACTCAAGTTTGTCCAATGACAGCCTTAACAGTGGTAGCACTAGCGATGGCTATTGTGGAAGTAAGGACCAGATTCAATCTTCTGTGAGAACAACAGATCAAAGGCGTCCAAACAAGCTTGAACTTAAAGTAGCTCATGAGCAGTTGCTAAATTGTGGTGGTGTTTCCAAAGTAATGTGTCAGAATGAGATACCTGAGAGAGATTCCGGGACTGCAAAAGATCTACCATTACCTGATCATGGTAGCACAGATGAAGAAAAGACACCAGCAACAGTATCAACAAGAGTATCTTCTGATACCAGTGTACCTACCATCAAGCTCTCTCCTTCCTACCAACATGTTCCACTGATCCAGAGTGTTGCCAAGTTTGGTGTTGCAAAGACAGCTATTAATGTACAGGCAGCTCAAGCAATGAGAAGACAAGCCTGGGTCCCAACTGTGATGACTGGAGGAAGTATTAGCAAGTTCTCCCCAATATGCTCTGCAAGAAGCCCAACAATAGGTCAGCTTGAGACACCACAAAAGTATTCAGTGGAGAACACTCCAATCTGCTTCTCACGTTGCAGTTCTCTATCCTCTCTTTCTTCTGGTGATGGAGCCCTTGATGGACAGAGCCAAAGTGAAAATGAGCTGGAGAGTGACTCGTCTCTTGAAATCATTGAGGTTGAAGATGGGGATGTGGTGAGGAAGGAGGAAGAGGATGAAACTCTAGAGGATTTCAGTGACAGCCAGTTGCTTATGACTGACCAGAAAGTGTGTCCCACTAGTAATAGTACCACTAATCCAATTGAGATTCCAATGAGACACGAGAAAACATTCCTCAGGGCAGGATCACCAATGATACAAGAGGACAGGACCCCATCCAGTTCCTCGGACAACTATATTCATGAAACTCCTCTAGTGATGAGTCGTTGCAGCTCTGTAAGTTCACTTGGCAGCTTTGAGTCCCCTTCAATTGCCAGTTCTATACAAAGTGATCCTTGTAGTGAAATGATAAGTGGAACTGTGAGCCCAAGTGATCTCCCAGACAGCCCAGGGCAAACTATGCCCCCAAGTCGCAGTAAAACCCCATGCTGTGCTGAAACAAATGGACCAGAGCAGCAAAATCTTGGTGCCATTGGAGGCCAGTGGGAAAACAGTTTGCGGAAATTCATGGAAATTGCAGATTTTAAGGAGCGGTTCAATTTACCTCCAGACCTGGACACAATGATTTACTTCACTGTTGAAAAACCAGTGGAGAACTTTTCTTGTGCCTCTAGTCTGAGTGCCCTTCCTCTGCATGAGCACTATGTGCAGAAGGATGTAGAGCTCAAGCTTACTCCCTTGTTAAATCAGCAAGACCCTGAATACTCTGAGGAGAGGGACATTATCGATGATCCATCATGTATGGATCAAGATCAGTACAGTGAGGGCAACTCGGACGATGACATTGAAATTCTCAAGGAATGCATCAATTCAGCAATGCCCTCAAGGTTCAAAAAAGTAAGACCTACTGTGATGACTGCCATCAATTCCCAAGCTCGACGGTCTGTGCAGTTACCAGTATATATGGTGCTTCAGAATAATAACAATCAGATGTGCTCTGGCCGAAAGGTTGGATCATCTATGAAAGATATTCATCAAGATGATTCTTCCTACACTGATTCTGCTGAAGGTACTCCCATTTATTTCTCGAGCACAACTTCATTAAGTGACGAGACACTTCAATACCCTGTCAAGGTAAAAGGGTCAAGGGACTGGCGTTCCCGCAACAAAGAGACACAGAAGCTTATTGATATAGAGGCAAAGAGAATTGAAGAACTACGCCTTTTTTCTCGCTTCCACAAATCAAGTAAAATGCCATGCCAGTCTGACATAACAAACCAAATGAACAAAACAATCAAACAGATGACACCTACTCAGAGGTTGCTCATACAAACTAAGGAGATGGCAGCAAAAATGACCCAGCAAAGAGTCCAAAGCCAATCCCCAGTTTGTCAAATGCAAAAGCAGGGACAGAACCTATCACAGAGCATGCCTCATTTAGAACTGCCAACCAGAAAGCAAAGCACAGAAGGATATCAAAATCAAAAGGCATATTCCAGGAGTAATGCACAGGACAACACTGCTTTTCAGTCCCTCTGTCATCCAGTGCCCACGGATGATGCAATTTACTGCTTCTATGATAATGACAAGAATAATGAAGATGGAATGGTGGCAAGGAATCGTCAGAAACATTTGAACGATTCATGTAAAATTAATATGGGGCTCCACTATGCTAACACAAAAGGCCGTGTTGACAATTTCCAAAGAAATGGATTTCACAGAATCAAGCAAAATCTAATTATGGAAGAAGCACCCCCATGTTACTCCCTCAGCTCATCTCTCAGCTCCTTAAGTGATGCTGATTTTGAGGAACATCAGGGGAAATCACAGTGTGTATGGTACAGAAATAAACAAAATTTGATGTCCAACCTAGTTCAATGTCCAAAATCCCAGAACATCCCAAATCAATTTGAAGATAACAGTTCACCAAGTTCAGTCAGTATGGACTCTGAGGATGATCTTTTGTTAAAATGCATAACATCTGCTATGCCAAAGCAAAAGAAAAAACAAGTCTCCAGAAAAAGAAAAGGAGAGAAAAAACAAAAACAGAAAACAACTCCTCAAAAAGAAAATGAGGACTGGGGTCACGAAAATTATTTGGACAGTGATGATATGGCATCTGATAAAGATTCAGATCTCAACAGTGTTGAATGGCGGGCAATACAGGAAGGAGCTAACACAATAATCACAAAGTTGCAAGCTTCAAAGTCCCAAGAACCATCATCAGAATCAGAGTCTGTTCTTTCATTCATGTCTGGATCAAGCTTTACCCCCAAAAATGACATGAACGACAAGAAGAAAGTTATCAAAGACAACAAGAAGTCTAATAAGCCACTTGATTTTGCCCCACGTAAACCAGTTCCAAACTTGCCTGTAGTTTTCAGAGGTAGAACAGTGATATATATGCCCAAAAAAGAGACAACACTCTCACAAAGACCACCACCTATGAAAGTAAACCCCAAAACAGATGCCCCCAAAAATCCAAATTTGGCTCAACACCGGTCCAGAAGTCTTCATAGACTAGGGCGCTGTAGTGACTCTACTCAGCTATCACTGCCCAAGAGAAGCTCAACTCCTCCTGCCAGGATTCCCAAGAGCTCATCATCAGGATCATCTCAAAGTTCAACCCCTTCCACGCAGCCTCAGAAAAAGCTAACCTCCCCAACTCAAATAATGAAGCAAGGTCAGAAAATGGCATCTTCAGCTCCAAACAGTCCACCAGAGAAGAAAGGAAATAATTCCACTACCAATCAAAACCCAAGATCTCCAAATGACAAAACACAAAAATCCCCTGTGAGAATACCGTTCATGCAGAATCCATCAAGAGCAATTTCACCCTTAGTGACAAACCAACCTACTATCAACAGACAACATAGTCAGTTTTCAGGGAAAAGAATCCTACCATCTAATCGAGTAGATTTAGTTCGCATGACATCTGCTCAGTCACGCAATGGTGAATCAGATCGCAATGGATTCCTGAGACAGCTGACTTTCATCAAGGAATCTTCAAACCTCTCAAGACAAAATGTTTCTTCCTCACGCTCTGTTCCTACATCTAAGCATGCATCTCCAAGAAGAACATGTCCAGGAGCATCTGCAGTTTTTCTGTGTTCCTCTCGTTGCCAGGAACTAAAGCCAGCAGTACAAGATCCAAGAAGAGTGCAGGGAGCTCAAGGGCCAAGGAATGGACAACAACAAGGCATCGTTAAACAGAGTACGGTACTATCAAGGGCAAACTCCAGTGACAGGAATCTCACAGTGAAGCGTCCGGCCAGAAGAACAAGTTCAGAAAGTCCTTCACGAGTGCCTCAGAAAAATGTTCCTGAGCCAAAGCAAAGGGATAAGAGAGAAGATACATTCAAAAGATACTCTTCTTCTCCCAGTATAAATATCTTAAGCCGTGTCACTAGCCGCTCTTCCCTGCGTTCGTCATCTTCAGACTCAAGTGGGCGGGCTAAGAGTGAGAGGGACACAAAGCAGAGGCAGAACAGAGGTGGATCACGAAACAATAATAAAGTCACATGGAGAAGGATTCGTGATGAAGATGTCCCTCAGATTTTAAAGAGTACGCTTCCACCTACTGCGCTGCCTCTGATGCCTTCTCCAGAAGGACAAAAGCCAATGCCTCCACGACTACCAGGAAAACTACCAACAATTACACTAATATCACGCAAAACAAGTGATGCAACAGTTCAAACTGAAGATGTCTCAACCAATAAGACCAACTCAAGTACCTCCCCTACAAATGATAATGGTACTATGATTTCAGAGGAGGCCACAAAGCTTGCTCTTCTCAGAAAAATCAGCAAGTCTTCGGGAAATACCCTTCAAGACGGAGATTCCGATGGATCCCTCAAAAACTACAGCACAGCTTCCACCTCAACCTTTCAATCTATGGAGAGCATTTCTAGTGTTCCCAGAGCTCACTTTCGTCAGAGCTCTCCTAGCAAAGCTGTTAGAGTCACGCCATTCAACTATGTTCCTAGCCCTATGGCCTGTTGCTCTCCAGAAACACAGAGTCAAGCACCAACTACACCTGAGAAGGTTGGTGAAAAACTTGAAGCCTAAACTCTCATTTTTTTACAAGCTTGACTTTGTTTCTGATGCTGTAAAAACTCAGGTGGTTTAGTGAGCAACATTCATCTCTTTACCTCGGATGCTCAGTCTTGTGCTTGCCGGTTGCATCAAAAATTATTTATCTGACAAACACTGTCTTTATCAGCTTTCTATCACTGGACATTGGATGTAGAAAAACAAGCATGAACTGTAGTTTCTCAATGAACATAAGCTATTATATGGAACTTACCATACAAGTGAAATGATCACTTTTTCTTTTTATATTTTTGTACAGTTTCACACATGAACCATTGGTATTTTTGTTGAACATTGAACACTTGAACATACAAAATGTCACACATACTGTTGCTTATGGACCACAATGGATGACCACATATAATTCTCCATTCCTGTAAATCAATATGCAAATCACCCAAGATTAGAGACTTGTTTATTATACATTTTGAAACATTTACCACCAAAAACGTGATAAGACTGTTACAGTGAAAAAGAGAAAAAACCACAAATGTATGCATTGTGCACGGTATTCCTTGTATGCCGTTATGCCACACAAACACTGATTTTGGAAGCTCGTAGCCTTCACATTTTATTGTTGCAGGTAAATATATTTGTGGTACAGCAGCTAAAATCACCACATCAAAAACATAATGTAATTCTTGTTGGCATTTAGTGATACTGTACATATTTGCAGATAAATACTCTCTAATGCTTCCCAGTAAGCAAAAACCGCTCCTAGTACCACTACTGATAGCATGCTGTATATCTCAGGTATTCAAATCAAATTCCTCAAGGTCCAGGTCCTACAGAATTTCCATCCTATGAGTCAAATGTGACTACAAAGTGAGCAACAAGCTTCATTAATCATTTGATCAACTACTAGTGATTACAAAATACAGGACCGGATTTGGATTTGAGGTCTTGATTTGCATACCACTGTGCTATATTCACCTTGTTTGCACACCTGTGCGTTATTGATGTTGAGTAATCTTTTCCTCCGAGGTATAATAAAACTGGAGAAAGCAATGAGGAAAAAACACATACATCTCTATTCTGTTGAATAAAAAATATACTTGTTAACTGTTTGGCAACTGTAAGTAGTACACTTAGCTGGTTTAACATATTTCTGCATATGAAAAGCTTCGGTAATGTAATTTTGTGTATGATCAGGTATGCTTTAAGTCATGAAGAACAACAATGAGGTGAAAATCTCTGGATTATTCAAGAGGAACTAAGCCCCCCGATCTTCTCGACAAGTATCTGTTTAATCAGCACATTGCGATGCTGCAGTACCACTAATGCTGTGTCAATCAAAGGCAGACCACCATTGCACAAGCAGATGATACCAGAATAGCAACAGGTAAACCCACTCTTGTCCTAGTTATACGATATAACATCCTTTATTATTTAGCAAATGGTTAAGTGCAGTAGTTTAAAAATCTTTGTGTAGCTATTTTATACCTGCTTGATTGAGAAATTAATAACAATCAAACAAATATACAGTGTGTGTGTGACCTCTATAAACTGAAATGCATATCTTGAAGGTATGGTGTGGAGACTTGATCATTGTTGGCCCACACAGAGTGAACCACATATATTTAAAGCCCCAATTATCAGTTATTTCTACAACAGAACATTTCAAACAAACACGTGAACTTCAGTGGCTAATAAAAATGACATGCACAGTGTTTTGTGTGGGACATGTAAATATACTCATGTCAACAGAAATGTTTTAAAATCAGTGTCATTATGAAAAATCTTTAATGACGTAATAAAAATCCCTTTATTTCTCATTAGCTGGTGAGATACAGAAACTGTACAGGTCCATGAGTGAAAATGTCTTATTTGAAGTGTTGTTGCATTTCACTAGTTAGCAGCAGGACGAAAATTACTGGTGTACTTATATTCTTTGAGGAAAAATGCTCAAATCTATAGGCCAGCATACTTGTACATGGAAATGTTAAGAACCATTTGCCAAATGCAAAACTCTGAATGTGTTTGTCACCAACAGTATTATTAGTGATGGCCAAGAGTTGATTTCCATAATAAATGTTCTCACAAAGCCTGTGTATGGATTTGATTTTAAGACTCGTTTAACAGATTAGGCACTGTTTAACTGACCTTGCATACATACTCTGAATCATCTATATACTATGCATGAACCAATTAAATACAAATAAAAAATAAAAAATCTAAAGCCATTAACTAGTGTACCCCGAATCATAGCATGCCAAGTTATTACCAGCACAATGCCAAAGGAAATTAATAACGGGCACTTTAAATGACTTACTGTTGACTGAATATTTATTTCCAGATGAATTACTATTAACTCGTACAATGTTTGGGGTGAAGAAATGCCACAGTGGAACAGCAACATCATGATTCAAAATCAAAGACTTGTCCATTACAGATAGACAAGAGGGTGGATTTGATGTTTTCTGCTGATGCAAAATCAGCAATCTAGTGTTTATGTATCATGAATCAAACACAATAACAAAAAAATAACAATTTTACATGTCCAATCACATATTAAGGCAATAATAAGATACAGTGTTTCAATTCCTGTCAAAGATTTTGGATTGTTGCAGTAGTTCTACCGAGCTCTTCAACTAACTGGTAGTGAAATGTTTTGATGGCTTGGCTCTTTACCTTAGCACCTTGATTGGAAATACCTTCCAATGATTGGAAATATTTTGATTTCCCTGACAACCTTTTCAAAATCATTAACTTAGATATTCATTCCCATCCAAACATCTCAAAACTGAGAAAACAAAACAGTTCATGTCTTGGAAAGCTAAATAAAATGGCCCTGGGTCTGTGATAAATTTCAAGATATATTCGATAAATTTGCTAACTGCTATAAAAAGAGCACTTAAGTACAGAGTCATGGTAGAGTAAAGCAAAGCTGGTGCTTCCAAAATAGTTGAGGCCTTTTTGATGTGCCATCGCATGACAGTACCGCTGTATCTGTGGTATTGGCCATTTCAGTAGATTCAAGACTTCAAAGTAACTCCTCAACGTGGCTTTTTCATTCAGTGAGTGTCCCAACTGCACATAACAGACGTTCAAACAGCTCTGCCCTTTACCTCTGCCACACTCTGCTCCAAAGATTCCCCCACAACCCTGAGCTCCTCTCGCCTTCGTACCAGGTCAGCGCGTGCCTCCTGGAGCTTCTCGTTCAGCTCCAGGTACCGCCTGCTCTGGAGATACCTGGCTTCCACTTCACTGTTGTTTGAGTTTTCTGTCAAATCTGGAAAATTAAGATTACATATTGCAAGTTAGTATTTTCAAAGGCAAAGATAACAGACATCATGGCGTAAAATATTCTGCACACCAACACTTAACCACAAAGGAAATAACATATTAAATATAAATAAAGGGGTTGGTGGAAAACACTCTAACCGATGTGAAGTTAGATGTGATCATTAATCAGGTAACTAGCTAAGATACATCACCTTCTTTACAAACTGGATCTTGCAAAATACTGAAGACTGGATCATTGGGATAGGCGCGATCTATGTCTTCAATGATCTGTTCCACTGATGGTGGCTCAGGTCGAGTTGGCAGCACCATTCTCTTCTTTCCTTTGGACCCCATGTTCATCTTCTTTCTGTTACTAATCAACCTAGTCTGCTAGCAGTTAGAACTGCATTAGCTTCTCAGCTAGCTGTGGCTTTTCAGTTCACTAGGAGGGAGTTAGCCATTTCAGAAACCCTGTAAACTCCTTGCAGTGACAACATATGACTTTTAGCAGTGATAAAATCAGAATAGGAAACAAACTTATTTAAAATATAAAAAACCTCCTGGTCATTTCCAGATTAGATGTCTAACGTTACTGTCATTTTAAACGGTAGCTTGCTACTCGCGCAACACACAACGCGTCACAGCTATTGTTTCTACGTCGGGCCGACTTGCGTGCCGCACATGCGCACACGTCGCCACCTGCTGGCGTGGAGAGAAGCAGATTCTGGCTACACTAGACTTGTCAATCATTTTTTTAAAGCCAATTATCATTGGCTTAATAAAAATTGATTGACAACGAAAGTCTAGTACCTGATTGGCTGCAGTCGAAAATGATTGGCACATGCTCCGCCCTTTACCTACGCCCACCGGGGCTCCGGCCTGCAGCATTACCCTTCTCCACTATTTTGGTGCGAGTTGGTCATTAATGGAGGGTCTGGGTGACGTCACAGCTAATACAACGATGTCTTGTATAATTTTTCATAAACGGTGTATGCATAAACATAGATTTGTACGACACAAATGAGCAGAAATATGTTTAATATGTTTATTCTGTTTCAAATATTTTTATTCACCCCATATGTCATTAGAAAAAAAGCATCCTCACAGCACAAGAATGTATGTGGGGAATCATGTCTTAAGAACAAAGCTTATATTGAACCGGAGTACTATCATGACTGTAAGCCAACACAGAAATCTACCACTTTATTAGAAACATGCTGCTGCTCCCCCAACTCTCTGAATGAATACTGCAATTTCATTGATTTATTGATTGACTGCGATATCAATTGTCCATACAATGATAATAATAATGGTTTACAGGAGAGGATCGTATCAACAAAACACAAGAAAGAAAATCAGATTAACAAACTAAAATAATAGTGTAACGTAAAGAAATAGGGAAGTATAGGTAAACAAGAGAAGAGGGGGAGGGTGCATTTGTAGTGATTATGGTAGTCATGTTATGGTTCTGGGGAGCAGATCTTGTGCTTGGATGTTCATTCTGGTGAGGTAGTTATTGTTGCAGATTATTATTGACAGTTGTGTTGCGTTTTTAGAATCTCTATATCATAACACACAGTAGAGGTTAATCACCATTAACTGGAAATCAATGGTGTCTTGCTGACGATCCACAAATGGCAAAACATCTGACACGATCTGAATTAAAGATATAATAACCAGCAGTCAACCGCTACAAAGACAAGACATATATAGACAAACAAATGACCATCATAGGTCCCGCCCACCTGAGGGATGAACGCAACGCAACAACAAGACAACTGCCGTTGTAGACGGGGGCAACCGGCAGGGGGCCCTCCGTACCGTCACATATGAGGACACTTATTTAAATAATACAGGATTAAACTGTGCAAACCTGACATGGAATCTGCACTGGCACACATAATTGCCATGAGTCTTAATGTAGGTTCCTGATTGGCTATTGCACAGGCTTGTTTTCTCCTGAATGCTGATGTCCTGGTGATTAAGGTATGATTTCCATTTCATTCGGTCACATCTTGAGCTTTTGTATGAGCGGATGCAGCCCCCTGTGTGTAAATCAAACATGGCATACATTAGGGAGTTAAAAATATGTAATCTACTGATTACTGAGCAAGATTACAAAGTACTTACAGTTTCGTCTACACTGGGGTCTTTCTGAATCACAGGGTGGAGGCATAGAAATGGGGGAGAGGTGTGTACATAATTTCAGAAAATGTTAAATCAGCATATGCAAGAGGAACATGAGCTCTGAGGTGAACCGTTCTAAGACAAAATAGCTGCACTTGACATTACGGTGGAGGGAGAGTGGATCACTTACAGGAGTTGAGCTTGGCATCTCTCCAGCAGGTGACTCAGTGGGGTGAATGGCTCTATTTTTTGCCAGAGTCTGAAGAACTGACAAAAGACAGTACAACCGTCTAAGATGAGGATAAATGAAATGCAACGTAGTGTACAATGAGAAAAGATCAACTGCCAATAGCCTAAGCTCTTAAACTCCAGACTTTTGACTTAGCTCTTAATTGTATTTTTACTTGTATTGCATATTTTTCAGTAAATAGCAAATATTGGTAATTTCACAGAGATGAACATGAAAGGTATGTAAATACCATGATGGAATGTGAGGCTCCAGAGCCGGAGTGGCTAATCGGGAGATTCGGGAGATTCGGGAGGATTCCCGATGGGCCAGCTCATGTCAATCTCTAGTTTGGGCCGATTGGGAGGGAAAAATAATTTTGGACCGGATTTGGGCATGAAACTCCCGGGCTGAAAAAGGGGCCCACTCCGGCCCTGCTCTACCCCCTGGTAGGCCCTTGGTGTGCAAGAGGTTCAAATGGAAAACTTTAAAGATCTCTTAATACAAATCATCATTGAGCTGACCACCCTGCTGCAAGTTTGAAGGTCCTACCTCACCTCATCCCTGAATTTTACACCACAGTCCTCATCCTTTAACTTCCACCACCTGATCTTAGGTTCCACTCTCTCACTCTCTTCCTCTTCTTCACCTCCAAACCCATCCTACATATCACCATCCTATGCTGTTTAGCTACACTCTCCCCTGGTAACACCTTGCAATCACTAACCTCTTTCAGGTTTCATCTCCTACAGAGGATATAGTCGACCTGTGTGCATCTTCCCCCACTCTTATACGTTACCCTGTGCTCTTCCCTTTTCTTAAAGTAAGTGTTAACTACAGCCATCTTTATCCGTTTAGCAAAATCTACCACCATTTGTCCTTCCGTATTCCTTTCTTTAACACCATATCTACCCAACACCTCCTCATCACCACTGTTTCCTCCACCAACATGTCCATTTAAATCTGCTCCAATAACCACTCTCTTCTTTAGGAACCTGCAAAACAACTTCATCTAACTCTCTCAAGAATTCTTCTTTCTCCTCCACATCACAACCTACCTGAGGAGCATAAGCACTGATGACATTCATCATCACCCCATCAATCTTTAACTTTACACAGATCACCCTGTCACTTACTCGCTTTACCTCCACTACACTCTTACTAAACTCATCCTTCAGGATTAACTCTACTCCATTTCTCTTCCTGTCTACACCATGATGGAAGAGATGAAGCCATCACCAATGCTCCTGGCCTTGCTCCCCTTCCTTGGTCTCCTGTACACACAGTATATCTATCTTCCTTCTCTCCCTTTACCTGTCATAGAGCCCACATTCAACGTACCAACTCTAACCTCCACCCTCCTGCTCTGCCTCCTCTCCTTCATCTTCAGAACCCTCTTCCCCCCTCTCCTCCTCCTCCTCCTTGTCCCAACAGTAGTCCAATTTCCACTAATGCTCTGTTGGACAACAGCACCAGTGGTGGTCGTTGTTAACCCGGGCCTCGACCGATCCGGTATGGAATTTCTGTTTTTGATCCGCATCATTTGATTTGGCGCAGTTTTTACACCGGATGCCCTTCCTGACGCAACCCTCCCTATTTATCCGGGCTTGGGACCGGCACTAAAATACACTGGTGTGTGCACCCTGGCTAGGTTTTAGTCTGGCTGTAGCCTAATACTGTAAAACCACACACAAGTACATCAATGTATTGTGGTCATCTCCTACTACTAGTGAGATCAATGTGATATATTTGTGAGACTAAGTCAATACAAGGCAAATGTGCTTAGAAAAACAAAACTAAATTCAGAATTACAGAAACACAACAGGTATTACAATTTGTAGATGAGGAACGAAGCATTAGAGCTTTGCTCAACCAAACACCTACCCTCTCTTGTGATGGTCTCTGCAGCGGTAAAAGCCCTCCCGTTGAAGCTGCTAAAGGTGTTATCCACCGCAGCTTCGTACTTGAGGAATAGCGGCCGCACAAAACGAAGATACAGCAGCCGAGAGCCGTTCCAGGAGAACGGGGCCATACACCACAACAGGAACACGCACTGCCACCATCACAACACCAACGGGTGGGTATAGGGAGAGGTGGCAGGGGGGGCGGAGGAACATAAAAGACCAGCATCGAACAACAGATGCGCTAAAATAGAAATGGTTTGTATATAATGGCAACAGACAAAACCTTTGGAAATTTTGACAGACATTTTGACATTATCACGTAATAATACATGAAAGCATGTGGCCCATTGAGACTGCACATGAAACACACCTACTTTGAACAAATAGTAAAACGGGAACCAGTAGAGAAAGATATCAGAGAAGAACTCTGCTATGCCGAAGAATCCATAGACGACCCAATATGTAAGCCACTGTGTGTCCTCTTCTTTGCTTGGACTTTCAATAGCCTTAATACTATAGTAGAGATTCAACACAGAGACCAAACGTGAGAGCGGTGAGCAGTTTGAAGTTGCCTCATCATGAACAGAGTGACTAGACAGCCACTTTATTTGCTGAAAATATTCAGAGCAAATTCAGCTACAAGTAGTCCATAAGAACTATTACACCTACGAGAAGTATGCAGGATATGCAAAGCCAATCAGGTTGCAGAGCAGGGAGGCTCCATAGCCAATTATTAAATAAAGTCCCATTGTTGAAACAGCTCCTGTAAACAGAAGACATGTGCAGTGTAATGTACACTGTGATGACACAACGGCAAATGGATATAGTGAGTTATCACTGTAATAATAGTTTGTGATGACAAATGTCAAATGTAAATGTGTATAGAGAAAAGGGGGAAATCAATTACACATAGCATATGTATTTACAAAGAGCATAACTTTTATACGGTTCATTCATTCATAATATATTAATTCAGGAGAACTAAAAGGCCTAAAGTAGTTCTGACAGTTTGCATTTGTGGTCTGCTGCTGTTGTATCATAAGCAAATCATTCAGTAAGAGCATGATGGGAATGAATATGAGAATAGCTAAATCAGAGAACAGCACAACTCTTCCTCAATGTGTGCGCCTGGTACACTGTTATGAAGTGAGTTCAGTAATAACAAACAGCAGCCTGGCAGATCACGAAGACAACAAAAAGGGGCGACCGAAGTAGAAAAGTCTGTAGAATTCTGGGACAATGACTTTTGCACACTATTTTAATAAATTTAAATAAAGACCTGACGATACCAACTTGATTACAAGTCCCACTTGTAATACTCAAAGGATTATGACTGTTGTCCTCTATCAGTTTGTTATATTACATTGAGGACTAATTCAATATATAAAACTATTGCAAAATTGAATTTTAACTTGCCCACTGCAAGATAACGTTTCTTAATTCCGGTTTGATCTTCAAGTTTGCTGAGACAATCAGTTATACAGTTCTTCTCCTTCATAAATGTCTCCACGCGGTCTTTTATCTTTTTAAAGATAGAAAACATGAAGTAACCTGGCAATATATTTCCCATTAAGGGATTTTGCATGTATAGACTGAGGAATGAACAACACATAGGCATAAATGCAAACACCTGTGGCGTTTAAGCTGCACCTAATGCACAGGTAGTTTCGCTGACATAACAAGGAGCGACTTTATTCAGTCAATCCGCTTTACTGTTCTGATGCTCCATATTGTATACGAGAGAGAGAAGGATCACCTGTCATGACTGGTGAAAAAGAGAACTCGTTTTTGCATTCATTTAAGAATAATGACTAAGATTTTTATTATGAAACTTTTTCATTTTCCCAAGTTATTAATCACACTATGTGCCAGTGCCAGTGAGCGAACATAAATTGAATCGTAATACCGATCACAATTAAACAAGCATCCATGATCTATTTTGAAGCTGGAGTCTGACAGACTTTGTCCAGTAGGGAATAAGAGCAACACCTTTGATAGCGGAGACAACCCCCCTGTCACAAACTAATAAGGTGTTTCAGTAAAGGACTGTACAATGCAAAACTACCGCCGTGGTTCAGTTCGCTGTGTTTTAACACGACAGAAGGCTTAATTAAAATGAAATTAAAAAACGTATGCTGTGTGATATAATCCTCTGTTTGAGTTATATAAAATATATACACTGTATCCCACATTACAACCGAGACTACACTGTCAGACAGATTTTTTGAATACATTACTAACAAGCTGTAGCATGCCTTCACCAAAAAAGAAAGAAAGAAAAGAAATAAGGAACAGGAAAGGAACCGAATGGGTCATGTCAAGCTTAGAAATCGTTTTCTTTCTTACTTTATTTTACAATACAGATAAAAGAAAATATCAGTAATGAAAACCTATAGAGCCATTAAGTACACTCTGTTTGTATGCTGTTACATATTCTGGGTAAGTCGCATCAAAATGTGGTGTATTCATTTATTTAAAGTACGAAACACATGTGACGTTAAAACATGGTTTTAGTAGTTTAGCGGTGTTATCTTACAATATTTCAATGCGTCATGTTAGCTATATATTAATTTGAATTCAAAAATTGTTTTTTAAGGTGGCAAGTGGTGTTCTGATATGTGTTGGCGTTTATGCGAAAGTTGCGAAGGAGAACGGTACAGTCCCTCAGTACAAACCGCTCCTCGACCGTGCTTACATGTGTTATAATTCATCATATCTGCCGGTTAACAGTAAATATCGTCATGTTTCTCAGATGTGGTGGATACTCTGACCACCGATCCAGCTCTCCTGGTGCTCACCGTTGGATCCCTTATGTTTGTAATCACATTTCTGGGGTGTTTTGGAGCTCTGCGTGATGGATCAGTACTGCTGAAAACGGTGAGAAATGCTACTATTGCGAAGTTGATAAGAAACGGCGTTTTAAATCACGGCTGTAAGATCGGTTTGGTATTGAAGATAGAATATGTGGTGATTTCCGATCACGTATTGTTTATTCATGTGCAGCAAATACAACTTCTGTTGATGTTTTCAGTTTTTGGGTATTTTATTGGTCATCTTCCTGCTGCAAATCACGGCTGCTGTTCTGGGTTTTCTCTTCTCGGACATGGTACGTGTTAGTGACAGTCTACTGTTCACATGGGAAGCAAACAAATTGCTGTAAAATGAACTGACTTACATTTCACCCATTAATGAGGATGTCTCATCCTGTTCTAGGTGTTAGAGAGGACAGAACTGTTTATGAAGAAAGCCGTTGTCCTGTATAGAGAAGATATGGACCTAGAAAATGTAATCGACTTTGTTCAGAAAAAGGTATTTTAGACATATAAGCAAGGCTACATTTCAGAATGTGGAGATGAATTTAATAAAAAATTAACTGCCATTACATTTTTCTAACATTGCTCATGAATCCCTGTTCGTCATCTGCAGTTCTTGTGTTGTGGAGTGGATTACTACACAGACTGGTCTCAGAACGCATATTTTAACTGCTCTGAAAATAACCCCAGTCTGGAGGCTTGTGGAGTACCTTTCTCTTGCTGTGTACGACAACTAAATGAGGTCAGACCCAAAGATTAAAGGTTCTAACCCAGTAACACCTAACCTGTCAGTAGCAACATATTCACAACACGTTTTTACATTTAATGATTTCATAGTAAAAAAGAAAGAGGTAAAATAAGAGATGAGGTAAAATAAACATTCCTTTTCTGCTATCTACCAGGAAGCAAGTGTTTCATATGGTGACCAGCTTATCTCTACATTTATATTCTATAGCCTACAGAAAGCATTTAAACTAACCTATTTGGCTATTTGTTAAATATTTTCTATCGATCTACAAAAACCTCCCAAAGGCCAAAAAGTTTTTTCCAGAAATGTTCCTTCATGTGATTTTAAGACTGTTGCTGTGGACTGGTTTTGTTTTCAGACTGTGTTCAATTCCATGTGTGGCTACGAGAGTCAGAGGAAGGAAGAATCCTCAATTAAAAAACAAATTTACACCCACGGCTGCTTGGATAAGATAGTTCTGTGGGGGGAACAGAACCTTCTGCTGTTGGGAGGATTCAGCACCAGTTTACTCTGCCTGGAGGTGAGTCTCGCTGTACTTACATTTTTGTTCAGCAATATTCTCTGGAAGTTCATAAAATAATATACTATGATTTGTTTCATAAATTGTTTTCTAGTAAAGCTAGACTCAAACACATTTACACATGGGGAATAAATATGCATGTGACCTAAAGATCAGCTTAGCTACATGGCATCTTAAAGCACGACATTGCCAGTGGAAACACGCACCTTGCAGTGACTTGTGCACATCCATATATACACCATGGGAGCAACAGCTAACAGATCACATCAGATTATACAGAATCTCATTTCCTTTTAAATTTACCATACAAGACTTCTTAATAGAATTATTTATTTATCCATATGGAGAGTTAAAAGACTATTATTGAATCAGTTTAAAACTGATCTTCACTTAATGATCAGATAATAATCATGCTACATAGAATTATTCTAATCCGAAATCATATAGTAATTTATTTTTTTAATGTATACAACCATCCATCAATAAAATGTGACACTGTAAAATAACCGTAATATACATTTCACAAACTCTTTAACTCCATTTTCTCTCAGATATGTATGATCACACTGGCAGCTGCTCAGATTGGTCAAATTCAAACAGTGCAAGAGAAGATGAAGAAAGCAGGTGGCCAAACGAAACGTTCTGCAACCCAGAGGTGACCGGATCTCCTGAAGGTCCTAAACCCTGATGGAGAAAGCCCTTTGATGTTCCATGTCCAACAAATTTATCACTTACACATATAAAGCTTGTTAAAATGTGAATGTAATGGGACATTTACTGTTTGTGGAATAGATTCTTTAAAAAGTTTGTGATTCAAGGAAGCAAAACAAAAAATTCAAAAATCACAAACTTTACCAAATCTATTACATGGTCTTTCAATTCCTGTGAATGAGCCTTTTCCAAAATGTTGACATCCTCAATGTGAATAAATACATTTGTGTTCTATTGTTTACATCATATGTTTACAGTCTACTTAAATCTTTTTTCATAAAGCATTCTGTCTAACTACCACAATGGTTAACTATATATAAAAACACAGTGCACATATTTCTCATAGTAGAACACACGTATTGGACTGTTTTGTCTTGAATATGTTTACAAAGTTAAACTGTGCTGGATTATAATCCTGCACCCCTCTGAGGTAGGAGTGGGGTCGCTCAAGGATCTTCTCACGTGAAGTTACACGGTAACGTGCCCTGAAATTCCGGAGTGGGTTGTACTCCGGTGACGGACTGTCAGGACAACGGAAACCCTCCTTAATATAAGACCCATCCTGAGAGATGGCTACAAACCCATCCTTATAGGGGGTAACTTTCATGATTGTGGCATATACATACTGTATATATAATAAAGACCCTGCAATTGCAACAAGAAAAAAAAATTGTGAGTGTATTAAAACATGCATGGCGGTACACAGAGGCTATGTGCAGAGGACAAGAGGGGCAACTAATTTCATTTGTGTAATGTAAATGTAATTGTGGTACTGAGTCACAGCAAGAATTAAAGCTGGGGCATTCATTTGAATTTTAAATGAAAATGAATCAAAGTTCAGGCATGTCGTTGGTGCATCTAATAAAACAAATTTGCTAAGTCATTCAGTTCAGAGCAATGAATCCTATCAGAACTACTAACCTGTAGTAACATCCCACACTTTGATGGTTTTGTCCCGAGATCCAGTGAACACATGCTTATCATTTACAGAAAAGGCTGCACACAGGACCCCCTCAAAGTAGAAGCCCTGGACAAGGAGAAGATCAAAGAGTGAGCACAGGGCACATGCATGTGAATTCAAGTGGAGTTACGGGACCAAATCTCCTGTGCTTAATCAAATACCACAGGAAAGCAATTGTTTTAGCATTTAGCATTATATAGATATTTAATGTATTAATTAATATTCAGAATTTAATTGAAATGACTCATTTAAAAAATTCACTACCTTGTACTCCATAGTATGATCCAGCAACAAGGGATTCAAACTCCAAAGTTTCTGGACACAGTCCTGAGAACCAATCAGAGCGTGCGTGTCCCAGTTGCTCAGCGCGACGCAGGTAATAGCATCCCCATGGCGGTCGACCTCAGCTGCTTTGGCGCTTTTGAAGTCGTAGACAGCCACCTCCCCGCCGAGGGTGCCGTAGAGCAGGCGGCAGTCGTGCAAAAGTGCCATGGCGGACACGGGCGAGTGCAGAAGGGTGAGCGAGTAGCTGTGGAAAGGGCCTTCCACGCAGGGGAAGCTGTCTCTGGCCGTGACCTCGAACAGGTGCACCACGTCCTCATGGGCCACAGCCACTCGGTCTTCACGGGGGCTGATGGCCATGCTCCGCACGGCGGGCAGGCTCTCTGGAGGGGGGAGGCACAGGGTTTCCTCGGGAAAGGCTAAGGGGTAGATGAGGACGGTGCCTGTGCGCAAACCGCAGAAGAGCAGCTGCTTTTGCTGAGCCAGTTCCAGACAGCAGACCTCAGAGGACACCGCCATGGATTCACGGGATAGACCTGAGCAAGACGTAGAGGTTTACGGTCAGACCCGTTACACAGAGATGTCATGTATTCTCTGAGGAAGTCACATATTTACACTCACACCTGTTACACAGTGACACTGTGTACTCTCTGAGGAACCCACATTTTTACATTCACACCACTCCAAGAAAACTCCAAGATCTTAACACAACTACAAGGAAAGAGCCACTTGTTTTACATTCAAATTCCTACAAACGTTCACAGCACGGTGACTCGCCTTCAGTGGAGCTCCAGTTGAACACCTTTGTTCCGTCATCTTCTCTAACCAGATGTATGGTGTTGCCATCTTTGGATATGACCACTCTCGAGCAGTTGGCAGGAATACAGGCCTGGCGTCTGTGGTTGGGATCGTAGGCTAGCTGCCAGAGTTTGAGGCGGGGGGAGCTGCTGGATGCAGAGATGATGGTGCCATCATGCACAGACACGAAGGTGACAGGAGACCCCATTCCGCTGATGGAATCCAGCAGCTGTCCAGTGATTAAACCCCAAACCTTCGATTGACAGACAACATTGAATATCAGCATACAGCCATCAGTTCTGTTCCTTGTGCATTACAATGTAATAGTCCAGTGAACCATGTCACTAGGTTATCTTGCTATGGTTTTCAGTTTAGACTCCCTGTGAAAACAAACTAAAATGATTGGTTGGTATCAGTGTTGGGAACGTTACTTTAAAAAAGTCATTAGTTATAGTTACTCACTACTTGTTCAAAAAAGTAACTGAGTTAGTAACTAAATTACTCTATAATAAAAGTACCTCGTTACCAGGGAAAGTAACTATTTGCATTACAGTTTAAAAAAAGTTATATGGCAATGAGTAAGGATTTTTTGAAAAGCAGTTTTCACAGTCAGTTGAAATGAGTAGATCAGAAAGTTGTTTAACTTGATATTTATTGCACATCAACAGACCAGTGCAGGATTACACTATATAAAGTGCATTTACATCTATCAAATAAAATTAAATTTTCTCAACCCGATTCAACTGGTTTGTTCACAACAGAAGCAAACTTAACAATAAAATCTCTATTCTTAATTAAATAAATCAAATACCCAGTCTGGTAGACATTCAGGAACTTCTAGTATTTTCTTAAATAATGTTTATATCGCCACCTTGAAAATGCAAATTTTTCTTCGGCTTGCTCCTGACTCGCCATTTCTGCCTCTTCTCCGTTTGGTGTGTCACTGGTGTGCTTCGGCGCACGTGTAAAAAACACTGACTCTGATTGGCTACCATAACGCTGCCTTAGCCAATTGCTTACTGACTTGTTAAGTTAAACAGGTGTTACACCAAGAACTGTGACCTATCGAGATCTGTTACTCCTCACTAGCCTGGGCAGCAGTCGCTCGGATTACTGTTAGTATATCAATATATAGTAATGCATCGCTTTTAATGACCAGCAACGTCAACGGCGTTGTAACGACAGGAAAAGTAATTAATTATATTATCCCGTTACTAACAAAATGATGCCGTTACCTAATGCCGTTACTTTTAACTACGTTATTCGCAACACTGGTTGGTATTCATTTAAAGAGGATTTTAAGTTTCTGTTCCAGTGAAACTGACCCGTATGATTTGGTCCCGAGAACCTGTGATGACTTTATTTCCACGACTGTAGGAAAAGGCTGATAGGACTGCAGCGTCATGCAGTAGGTCTTGGGTCCTGTGTAGAGATGTTGTCCTCACACTGAAAACAACCAGCGTTCTTCCACAGCCTTGACCCGAGGAATCAGTGGATACGAACAGCAAACACGGCATGTTCATCAGTGCATGCTCGCGCGCGCGCTCTCTCTCTCTCTCTCTCTCTCTCTCTCTCTCCCTCTCTCCCTCTCTCCCTCTCTCCCTCTCTCCCTCTCTCCCTCTCTCCCTCCCTCCCTCCCTCCTTCCCTCCTTCCCTCCTTCCCTCCTTCCCTCCTTCCCTCCTTCCCTCCTTCCCTCCCTCCTTCCCTCCTTCCCTCCTTCCCTCCCTTTAATGGTGTGAATGATGAAGATTAAGGAAATGTATATGAACATTCAGCTAAAGAGAAGAACAGAAAAAGACCTGCAAAGAGCGTGTTCTCATCATCAGAGGCACACATGAATGAAGCCGGAGCAGGAAGCTCAGTCTCGGCCATCTTGCCCATGGCCGCAACCTGGTGACAAAGGCCAAAGTGAAAGTCACTTTGAAGCAGAGCAGGAAGAAGTTAATACGTTAGGACTTAATATGTTATACCAAGATCAGACAGGAACCATTACCAAGATCAGAGAACACTGGCGAGACGCCATGAGGAGCTTTCCATGCCTTGCAAGCGTGAGGACAACGGTTAGAGTGAAACTGTCAGCAGAGCTGAGCAGCGTGTGGGATTTCTGCAGGCCAGTGCAACCGTCCTGGAGCCAGAACTGGCCATCGGGGGACATGACTGCCATGTCCTCCCCCAACACACCGACGATCCAACAACCTCCTTCCCCATCCACTTCATAAAGCATCTCACCGGTGTCTAAATGCCAGGCTTTGATCTGCACATGTACAGTAGTTTAGAAGGAAGGATGAATACACAGATGACCTAGATATGCATCACGTTTTTTTTTACCTACAAACATACAATAACACTTGTAGTCCATGTTCTGAATAGCAGTAACTATGAAATTCAAAATAGAAACAAAAGAAACAAAGAACGGGAAGTGTGCGTACTCTTCCCTGTGTGTTGGACAGCACCACAGATCTGGACTCCAGCACATGGATTTGCTCAGCAGGCCGGGCTTTAACTACAACTGCGTCCTGAATGCAGTACAGCTGTTTGCCGCTTAGCAAACTCCATTTTCTAAGAGAGCCATCGAGTCCAGTAGACAAGCAGTGATCATCACCGTCTATCAGCTTCACAGACTGCACCGCCCCTAGAAGGCGAGAATATGTAAATACCACACGCCTCCATGCCCATTTGCAAAGAACAACAAAAAAAACCCTGAAACAAACATTAGTCTTTGCTAACCTGTGTGTCCTACAAATACATGAAGCACCTCGAGATGCTTTAAGTCCCATGCAATCAACAGTCCATCCTCTGAACCCGCTACCAGTAACTCTCTCTTGGGGCAAAGACCTACAGCAGTGACTCCTATGAACAAGGCAAATAGAACAGACCATCAACAGCAGGAACTTTGTGCTGTTTAGCTACACTTAGAATTAACAAACAGAATTGGTCACCCCAAATACAGAAATTAGTCAGATAACAATCATGCTTAAGCAAATGGGTCCTTCCAATAGCTCTAAATGAATCAATAAGATCATTAATATAGTCGCTTGCCTTTTGTAAATCCACTGAGGGTGTTCTTTAAAGGTCCACCAGGGGCTTGCATGAAGCTGCACCTGGGAACAAGCACTGGGTCTGCGCAGGAAGCCAACCAGTCCTGGCACTGAGAGTACAGGCGTCCAATCAGGGAAGGGTACGCGTGAGTGAGAGGCTGAAGCCTGCTGCTGATCTCGGTGAAGAGGAGGGAGGCGTCTTTAAAGAAGAAGATCATCTCAACGTTAGTTCACCTGCAGGCCAGGAAGTGCACCACACCACTGCCGCGAACGCCTTTCTGAATGCACCTGACTCAAAACAAGGAGGCGGAGCTCACACCTTGCCTTGGTTGTGTCTTCAGAGCTTATTGATGTGGAATATTGTCAGGCTTATGTATGAATGGCTTTCTGCTTTGATCCTTAATGCAGCATGGTTAAACTAGTATTACTATGTTGGAATTCAGTAAACAATTCGATTTTATTCGATCTCCACCCCAAATTTCACTATTTGAATTAAGAAATCAGCTGCACAACATACAACTGACGTGATGTCCATGTAGAAGATGTGTACACAAACAAAACACACCACATATTTCAATAATGCTGCAATAATACAAACCCATGAGCCCATCAATGAAGTCTACGGTAGGCTTTAGCAGGAGGAAACAGTCTCGGATCAGGAGGATCTCAGGGGACTCCATGACACTGGCACAGAGTGACAAGTCTTGGATTACACTGGCCACTCCACAGCTCAGAGTCTTGCAATACAACCAGTCCAAATTACCTGTAAGAGAAATCACAGATTTTAAGTACATCCCCCATGGCAGTTATGATGGGATCTTTTGATATTCATCTTTGAACCTAACCTAGCAGGGACTGGCACAACTCCTCCCATTTTCCTGCATGCACAAGCTGATAGGGCAGTTCTTGCAGCTTTCTGAGATTGGCACTTCCTTCAGTGAACCACATGGGCTGAGAGGGCACCTTGAGAAAACAAGGCACCTAAAACTGTGAGTTTATCACAGTTTTCAACAACACACTATACATATTTTGCAGCCATTTCAGTCAGTCATACCTTTCTGTCAGCATTCAGTTGGGTCTTCAGCAAAGGCAAAAGTATCGGTTTGGGTCGGCCCTGACTCCACTGACCTGAGAAGTACTCGCTGAGCACAGTGTGCATTTGAACTCTCCGCTCCACAGAGAGATACCTCTCTCGTACCACCTCAGTGAACTGGCTGTTAACAAAAATTAGAGAGTCAGCTTCGAGTTTGGCTTGCAAGAATATCACCACCCCCCATGGGACACTGCACAACAGGAGTCAAGGAAATCTTGATCAAAGATTTGCTGTAAAACTATAAAACAGTGGATTCATAACAGTATAAAAAAGAGAAATTATTTCACCTGAGGGAGAACCCCAACACAAAAATGCCCTGTTCCCATCTCTCTGCGAGATGACCACCCAGGTCATGTCTGAGGCGTGCCCAGAGGAGAGGGGGGATGCGCAGGAGTGTGGGGTTTGGAGGGAGCCACTTCTGGTAAACCTCCGTCAGAACATCACCGTCTAAAGACAAGACGTCCCGTAGTTCTGCTTCTGACAAGCCATATCTGCAAACGTACACGTGTAAAAAAGAAAAACCCAGCACAGCACAGATTTAGCTCCTCCCAGAAATGGTGTACAAGTGCAGATGTGGTCAATACAGTGTCCGAACCTTGATAAGCTGATGTAACCCAGAGCGTGGCACACGAGCTGTCTACCATGCTTCATCTCAAGTGCCTGAAGGTACTGTGATATCACTTCATGTACAGAACTGCCAAGGCACATGTCAGACACAGCAGTGTAGGAAGACCACTGCTTTGCCATGTCCAGCAATAGCCTCAGGTGCAGAGGACTACCGCTCTGCTGGAAGCTGTGCAGTATGGCGTCTGCCTGCTCCGAGGTGAGTCTCCGCCCAGCGGCGTTCATATAGGCGTCCACAACGCTCTGCCCTTGATCGCAAGTCAGTGGGTCCACTTCAAAGAAATATTGATCATCGTTAACATGTACTCTCAAGCTCTCCAAAGGAATTCCTGTATGTAGGGTAGATACGACCAAATGAACATTGGGGGGGATTTCTTTGGGAAGCCAGTGCAATTTATGACAATTGTTGGCCTGCGATAGGTTGTCCAGACCATCCATGATGAGAAGGAGCGTTTCTCCCTGTTGCGATACGGTCTGCAGCATTGCACGGAAAAACCTCACCAGTTTCTCGTGAGTATTTGCTGTCTGCGGGCAGGGGGTCGCCAGTCCAAAAGCGCCACAGACCTGGACACACACCCCTTTGAGGACGGAGTCCACGTCTGAGCTGAGCGGAGACGTGCCGAGCAATCTCCACGCAACCACCGCCTGCGGTTCCAGAACGGAACGCATCTCCCGAGCCAGCTTACAGAGCATGGCGGTCTTGCCCATCCCTGGAGGTCCATACACCACGAGGGGCGCGTGTGAGATGTTTGTGGACTCCCACATCCTGAGGCAGAGCTTGCCCAGAAGGCCATCTCGCCCGGTGAAGATGGCGCACTTCTCGTCGCTCAGCGTCGCATGATGGAGGAGCTCCTGCTGAAACCAGGGCCACCCGGGACCCGTGGGCGGAGCAGCTTGCCGGCTAATCTTCGCCTTTACCCGAGACGCGATCAGGTCACAGAAGTCGTCCAGGTAGTCCCTGTGCTCTTTGCGACTCGTGTCCATCGCGCCCTTGCCAAGCTCTATGGAGCGGAGGTCGAGGCTGCCAGCACGGGCGTCATAAAGACGCCGTTTGAGGACGTTCAAGAGCTCCTGAGCCTCGGTGTCCAGGAGGCCATCGGCTGTGACGTCAAAGAACGCACTGCTGCGCTTCTGTTGTTCACTCTTCTTCAGAGGAGGCAGTTCCCTCACCACCACAACCGCTGAAGGGCCGTCCCGCTTAGAAGCGAGAAAACCCTTCTCCAGTTCCCACTCCGTCACTGTATGACGAACCAAGCAAAGAAAAACACCATGATGTGAGATCTGCATTTTTACTAAACGGATTATGACAATCAAATCAAATCCTCTCACGTGATTTGGAGAGGTTGCGTATCTGTTCTGCACCGACGTCCCCGTCCCTCTCTGCTGCCAGTGCGGCCGTGTAGAACAGTTGCATAAGTCGACCCTCCGTTACGGTCCACGCCACGACATCAGCGTCGTGCTGCGCCTCCGAACCAGGCTCGGCGTCGGCGTAATGAGGGTAATGCTCGGCGACTGGCTGAAGGACGTATTCGGGAGGTACCGAGTTGGTGTCTTTGATGAACCACTGATTAAGAAGCATCAAACCCTCTTGGTCTTTGGAAAGTTTACTGAGCAAAAGCTCAAACTCATTCTCTGCTATGGCGTGAGGGATTGGACGACGACCATACTGACTTCCTACTAAAGCCTGTGAATGCCCAACAATGGAACAGGAAAACACCCAATCTAGTCAGCAAAGGCCACAGTCTATAAATGATCCATTAAACACATTTTGATTTGATAGAAAAGTAACACTTACAATAAAACTAGGGCCAGATGACACTTGATGACACAGCTGTATCTCCTTTAGGCACAGCTCAGTAGTCAGGTGATCAAAAGTAGTGGAACTGCTCAAACCCCATCTAAAATCTACAACCTAAGAGAATTTAAATTTCAAAATTAAGTTCAAAATGTAATCCAGATATACGAAAAACAGCAAATTAAGTAATGGCATTTACGTCTTTAAGACGCAATAAGACAATAAGTGAATAAGATGATGTACTCAAAAGAGAAAAATAAAGTAGTACATTTATTTGAAGTAGCAACACATGATTATCATTGTGAAAATGTAATTTCTGTTCTGCACCCAAAACCATTAGGACTGATTAACTGCACACAGGTTTCTAGTTTGGAGTTAGAGAATCTCCGACATAGCAAGAGTACAAACCTCAAGGACCAAGCCCAGGTTCTGACAGAAGTCCTGTAAATCTGAATAGGCCTTGTCCCAAAACGCATTCCTTTCACTGGCAAAATCTGGCAGATGCCAATTAAGAGAAATTACAGTAATGTATGCTATGAACAAGGAAAACTATACCATGGCATTTGGCTATATTTATATGCAAAATTGTTATTATTGACATTTTTATTTTATAGATAAAAATAATTTCATTGATCATTCCACTGAATTAGTTAAAATAGTTACAAAAGACCAAATATTTAGCCAAATAGTTCACAAATTAAAAAGTCCTACAGCTAATCTAAATGTCCTAAGCCACTAGGGAGACTCTTCTGCAGGCTCTGTACCTGAGAACGTAGAGCTGATGAACATCCTCACAATGCTGGACTGGAGCTGCAGACCGTGAGTGTTGTGTCCACGCAGTGCTCCCACGTCCAGAGCCTCCACCATCCCCAGAACAGCCATGCTTGCCCCCCGCCACCTACCAGCTCCAGCCGGCGAGTCACCGCTCTGCTCCGATCTCCCGCACTGCTTCACGATGAAGCACAGGACTCGATTAGGCACCGCTGCCTCATTTGCACACTGCTGCCATCGGTGAGCGTGTTGGCAACACAGCGTACACGACTTACCTTCCTGTGGTGAAGGTGCTTACAACCTGGACTAAAGACAGTGGTGGACTGCTCATCGGATCATATTTGTACTCTTATTTTCTTCAACACTTTATCCACAGAGACCAGGCACACCTGGAGGAACTTTTGTTTACAACCTTCTCCCTGCCTTAGTGATGGACCCCTGGGAGAGCTAGCAGGTGTTGCTCCACTTAATTACCTGGAGCAGGTTAGCCTGTTAAAAGAGCCTTTAGGCATAAAGTGTAACAGTTGGAGATGCCTTGTGATTTCTCACAACAAGGATAATTTAAAATGCATTTGTAAAATGTCATTAATTAAAGGGTTTGAGTGCATTTCTCAACATTTTCCAAAGTGCACATGGCTTCCCACAGCATCTTAATAAGCCTTCACTCGTCTAAACCTGTAATTTCACCAGGAATGGCTACAATAATCCAATAACCTGCACTTGCTGTATTACTAGACCTTCAAGAGCAATTATAAAAGAAAATAAAACACTCATCAACTCCACTGTGCAGCAATATACCCTTTGCATCAATTAAACGTGGCCACGTGTAGCACAGATCCCCAGACTCCCATGGCTCACTGCACAGTCCTGAAGGGACACGGAGACTTAAGTGTCCACAAGTACATCGTATAGCAAGAGCTCAGAGCCTGAATGCACCTGGCAGAACTGACAGCTTATAAAAAATAGTAATAAAAAAACAAAACACACACACCTGCATAGCCGGAATGATTTTTGCCTCAAATTGAGAATATGATTAAGCACATTTTCCCATTTACGCAGTGGGCCAGCAACTGGTAACTTGTATACGAATATTCATATCACATTAACCTCTTCACATTTCACTTCATACAGTGATGACTATTAAGTGAATTTACTATGGAGATTCTTTCACTTGAAAAAGTAACCAAACAACTAGGGCTAAAAACGAAGTACACAGTCAAAAGGTCATTTTGCTAAATGTTTTCTTTTCTGCTCACTTGATTCAATACAATTTTACATTTTTAAAACGACTATCCATGGCTCAAGAGAGAGAGAGAGAGAGAGAACAGCATCTGAACATGTTTTGAACCATAGATCAAGTATAACTGCTGAGATAACTTGTGAGAGAATAAGAGACATTTTAGGGTAGTAAGACAGATCGGAGTGATCAGTCTCTAGTGCGCGATACATCTTCCCCAGAGAGGCATGGATAATGCACTCTAGTGCAGGTGTAACTGGTCAGCAAGCACACGGCGTGCCCGGCTCCAGTTCAACTGAAAGTCCTTTGCTCAAGAGGAAGGCCTCTTGCTTGGGCTCTCGTCCCAGGAATTTCTTCAGCATTTCTACCGCATCCTCTGAGCCTCCCGGTTTCAAGATACAGTTCCTGTAGTCCAGACCCACCTGGAGGGCACAGCAAAGTCATGTTATGATTTATCTCAAGCGTTTCTCTTCCACTCGTCGTAAATTAATCACAGCTGTAAATGGCAGTTTGTACTGACCTTGGGGTTCATGACGCCCTCCTTTCTGAAGCGTGCATAGAACATGTCCATGGAGAAGACCTCACTCCAGAGATAACCGTAGTACTGGGCATCGTACCCACCTGCCAAATGGCCAAAGGTGGCCGGCATGTTTGTCCCTGCATCCAAAATAACAACCCAGTTAGCTCTACACCCTTTTCGGAATACGGTTTCGATACAGATGCAATTTCTATTATTTTTAAAAAACTAGTCTTCTCGTTAGCACTGTTCATAAAGACAGACAACATGCATAAGGTCCAGCATACAGGGCCCGGTTCAGTCAGTCAGCTGACCTGATGTATGTCACATGCCTCATGGTGCTTGTACCAAATTCAAATCCATCAGGATCCTGCTACTTTTCTCCAGGGATCTTATCGATGTGTTGGGAGACTGTATTCCAAACAGGACCCTCCTACTTTCTCCTAAACCTCACTGGTGCCGTTCTGATAACAATGTGTCCCACTGGACAAAACTCTCACCTGACGCAACTGTTATTGACCACTAGTAGACAAAGACTATTAAGACACAGCGTTCTGAGCTGACGTTCTACACACCAATGCTGAATATGCGATTAAGACTAGGCATAGTTTCTTTACGCGATTTTCCATTCTTCTCTGACCTCTTTCTGATCTACACTTATGTTCCATTTCCAGTAAACCCTTAAAATAATTGTGGACATAAGGCCCAGGGCCACAGCAGAGATGTGGCTAACGGCAGCGTGTGTTCACCTGGGGAGGCTGGCACTCCCAGGATCTCCTGACAGAGCTTGGCATACTCCTCCGCTGGGTCCAGTCCTGTCTTGGTGTGGAGAGCTTGGTCTACTTTAGCCAGCACAATCTGCCTCAGGTTGAACAGACCTGAGCAACATACAGAAACAGGTCAGTGAGAGGAAACATTTGAGGAAAACATGAAGCATTCTCACATGTACAACCAGCTGAGCACAGAAGCACTAAACCATACGGTTACAAAGGAAACAATAGATCAGGGGTAATCAATTAAATCTTTCCGCGGTCCATTTTTGGCAGATAGCTCAGACCTTAGGTCCGGGTCCGCGGTGGCGAACGAAAGTTGTTGAGCGGGGGGGGGGGGGGGGGGGGGGGGGGGGGGGGGGGGGGGGGGTGGCGAACGTAACACTCGTCTCCGGTTTAGAATATAGTCTCCCGTTAAAATTTTTTTGGCATTTGGGTCCGTATCCAGTTAATCAGGAATGTAATTGGGTCCGGACAGGACGGCGTTCGGGTCCGGATCCGGACCGCGGTCCGCCATTTGGTGATACCTGCAATAGATGCTTGCGGGCATTTTGATCATGTGTTCCATTCAATGTCCATGCTTTTTAACGATTTGAGGATACTGAATTAGCTAATGAATTTTTTTTTTTTTTAAATAAGTTTTCTAACTGAAAGAACACTGATTTACTGGATGGGAGTTTTTGTAACGTCAGCTGTAAAAACTGCAAAAATACTTACTCAATGCATTTGAGCAATTCAAGAGGACCTCTGTTTTTAATGAGAAATCCAATTTTTTATTATAGCAGGATGTAGATCTAAACAGGCTAGCGGAGACGTTAAGTCACTCCGAGTGTGTGCTTGTTTGTCATGCTGTGCATGACGAAACCACAGTCAAGTCATCTTTCTTAAGGGAGTACATATACTTATTGAGGAGGTCCCCGGAGCATTGCCGACATGTGTATTAAGTGAAAGGATCCATGTGCGTGTTAAAGCTACATAAATGTTGATGTTTCAATTATTGATATTTGGGCAAATCTGTAAATAAAAAAAAACTCCTTTATTTTTTTTATAGATAATTTAAATTGCAACATTTTATCCCATCTAAAAGAAGTTAGATTGGAAGCATCAGTGCGTGTGTTTATCTTGGCACACATTGCAGCATTTAAAAGACAAGTGATGCCATTGATGAACATGTATGGCTCATGATTCCATGAACCAGCTGCAGTAATTAAACCATGTGGGCGGAGTTTTCCAGGCTGCCCATCTGAAGGCCCTATTGATGCTCATCAGTTGCACCAGGCCTAGAAATTATGGAACAAAGAGAACCAGGCAGCTAATTCTTTTTATCATAGGTCCATTCAAAAGGTTCAAGCAAGCCAACTATGTTGTTTAAGGGCTGCCTGCAGTGCAAGGTTTAAGTCTTACACAACAACTTTGGTCACGGAGCAGTTTGGTCCTTAAACACAGAGTACCTTGCAGCTGACTGATTCCATGATTCTGAATACAGCAGTTCTCAATTTCACTGGTTTGTGCGCGCGCACACACACACTATACATTTAATCAATCAATTGTGTAAATTAAAACCTTGCCTACCAACAATCCAACACAAACTCAGTTTACTCCATGTTAAGTGAAGTGAAAGTTGTTACCAGTGTTGGCAAGCCGGGACTTGATGAGTTTCTCCAGTAGATCTTCTGGGATGGGCTTTCCAGTCTTGTAGTGTTTGGACATGCGTTGAAGTGGTTCCTTCTCCCACACCCAGTTCTCCAGCATCTGAGACGGCGCCTCCACAAAGTCCCTCTCCACGTGAGTTCCACTGAACATGGCAAAGTCCGCCTGCAAAACACACCAGAAGGGACGTCGTGGGACTAGTAAAGAAGGGTAGAGTTACAGACCCCAGGGGTCTAGGACACAGACCAAGGGGTCTAGGTTACAGACCTGGGCACAGAGCTGGTGCATGACGTGGCCAAACTCGTGGAAGTAGGTCTCCACCTCGTCGTGCTGCAGCAGGGAAGGGGCATCGGCGGTGGGCTTGCTGAAGTTAGCCACCATGGCTGCTACAGCCATCTGCCTGGTTCCATCAGGCAGCAAACAGCCAGGCTGCAAGCCAAAACATGCGGCATGTCCGTATTTTCCCTCTCTGCCAAGAGGAAGAATTATTGGTATTAATGACATCAGGCTACATCATGAAAAAAAAAAAAAAAACATTTAACCGGATGTTAGCAAAAAATTTTGAAAATTCCTTTGCAAAATGTGTTCATAAAAGGTTAAAATAAATCCTCATACCTGGGGAATAAATCCAGGTAGAACTGGCCCACCACTTGACCAAGGGTGCGGTCCTTGACAGAATAGACCGTGACATCTTCATGCCACACAGGGGCAGCCTCCACCTGCTGGAAGGAGAGGTTCAGCAGCTCCTGGTAGATGTCCAGGAGTCCATGGGTCACCACCTCCATTGGGAAGTACTCCTTCAGCTGGTTCTGGTCCACAGCATACTGGGTCTCTTCCACCTGGGTCATGAAGTAGCGCGTGTCCCATGCATACAGCTTGCCATCGAAGGGGAATCCCCTTTTCTGGCACTCCTTCTCCTTCAGGTTCAGGATGACGGCGCGCTCCTCCTCACCCAGGGGCCTAAGCTTCCGGGCCAGATCCTCTAACAAGAACAAGGCAGGAACGATGAGCATCAATGTTTCAAAACGGACATGTTGAAGAATGCTCCAACAGTGAGGATCAAGACTATTCACCATCATCTCTTGAAAGCTAAGCAAAGATGCTCAAATGTTCCTCCCGATGGGCACAGATTAATTGGGTTTTGGGCTACTTAATCAGAACCTGAAAGCAAAGTGATTACCAAGGAATGTAGCAACTTTCTGGGACACCTTAGACATGTTCATCTCCAGCACAAAGTCAGCATGGGTGCTGAAGCCCAGCAGAGCACTCTTTTGAGAACGTAACTCCACCAACTCTTTCAGGATAGCAGAGTTCTCCTGTGAAAGAAAGTTCATTGGTTAAAGCTTCAGGTCTTAAAAACCAGAAAATATGGCATCATATAGTTTAGTTTTACAATTCTAATACAAATATAAAAGTGCGAGATAACTCTACATTAAACACAAGTAGCAGAACTCCAACCTCTTTACAGCGGGAATTGAAGGCTTCTTCTAATTTTTTGCGCGTCTCTGGGACATAGCATTTCTTCATAGTGGGGAAATAGTGAGGGTATTTGAGGGTCAACTTCAACTTTCCAGTCTCCTCCTTCTCCAAGGAGTTAAGGAAATCATCAGGAAGGCCACCTATGACAGACCATCGTTAAGGTGTTGTTTAGCAAACCTACCAAGCCTAAGCAGAATTGTTCTTTGCTGGTCAGAAATCAGGAAAAGATCATAACCAACACTTTGAAGCCAAAGTTTCCATACCTTTTTACACAAATTTCACTATGAAAAAAACCATAAAGATTCATACTAACCCAGTTCCTCCTGAGTGAAAGAGAGACTAGTTGTGTCCTCATTCAAGTGCTTGTTGAAATCAATACACATAGTACTCAATTTCTTCTTTATGTTCTTGATCTCCTGTTACAAGAAATAAAATCCCTTTAGGCAAGATATTTATTACACTGCACTGGTTTTCTTCACAAGACACTGATTAAAAAGAAAAGTATTTATACAGCGGTTAACAGCTAATGACGTCTGACCTCTTGTTTGTCCTTGGAAAGGTGGAGCCCATTTCTCTCTCCCAACTTGATCAATCTCTCCATATATCTCTTAGCTTCAGAGCCAAGACTCTCCCCCTTTAGTTTCTCCTGAAAAAAAGTATGACATTTCAGAAGCACTGAAAATGAAATAACTTGTCATCGTCATCCTGAAGGAATGGGATTCCTACTGTAGAGAAGTTAATAATAATGAATAAGCCATGAGCTGCCTTCAGTTTTATGGCTTTTCTCCTTGTGCTGTGACTTTGCACTTGGATTGACTAATCGCAATAGGCACTCCAATAAATGCAACAATCTAGCTGGGGAAAAAATAACAACACACATACGCACAACCTCGAAACATTTAGCTGACCTTAAGAGCAACAATCCTCTGGTACACATCCTCCCTCATACTCATTTCCACATCAAACTCCGAGAGCTTCTTGTCTGCGTCAGTGCTGGCTGTGCGCACATCCTTACAGGGGGACACATGCTGGGGGAAATCGAGCATATTCCGCTGGACTGAAAAAGAGAGCAAGGGTTACACACATCTGATACTAATGCTACGAAAAGTAAAAGGCTGTTCTCAGTAGTTTAATGTCTCAAGATGAGTCAAGTACGAGTTTAGATTTGATATCAAGATATTGTAAGTCCCATAATAATGACTGCTTATATGAAAGCATCCCACACAAGGGCCTATCATGGCAGTTTCAATATCGATGTGGAAACAGGAACAGAAGACATTCTTTATATTTAAGTTTATATATATATATATATATATATATATATATATATATATACACACATACACACACACCACACATTTCAAGTGCCTCTGCTATTTTACTAAAACAGTGCCATACCAAACCACAGTAACAGTGTTACTAAACCACCGCTGTTGTGAATTGGCTGGCCAGTGTTTATGTCCAAAGTGCTGAATGGTGTGTATACCTTTACATATAGATTTGCTTCTGAGTCAGGGGAGCTATTTGGTTCTTTGTTTTTTTCCTTTACATCATTTACAATAGTGATAATGAAAGTTATTCCATTTGTTACACGACAGCTTGTCTTTGAGAAAAGCCGGCCTTAAATCTTAATACAACTCAAGAATTTTGAGGAATTGACTGTTAATATTCAATAGATCCAAGACCCACGTTCTGTGTCTCTTTGAGCTATTAATATTGACCAAAACTGTTTTTTGCGTATGAAAAACACTTGCCTTGAAAAATAAAAATGTTATGGTTATTTTTAATGTGTATTAAACATACATATCCGACATACACGTGAATAAAAAGTGATTACCTGTGTACTCCACCTCCACGTCGGCTAGGGCCTTCAGGGTGTTCTCATAGTCGACACTAGCCAAGTCCAGGGCCCCAACAATGTCATAGATCTTCTTGGTCTTCGCAATGAGCTCATCCGTTTGCTCTTTTATTTGATCGGGTGTAAGATCCCAGCGCAAACGATTCTCTGAACAAACTCTGTTCACACTGCCAAATACCACTTCACCTGAATGAGAATACAGTAAAAAGTATTTATTTTTAATTGAACCAGCCAGGTCAGATATGCTTTTAAGATATAAGCAGACATTTTCCCCATTATTCATGGATTTAAAATAAGTTAAAATTCGCTAGTGATATGGAAAAATTACTGTCGAAAAGCTATTGCTATAATTCTCATTAATTTACTAAGAATGACAGAACACAATTCACCATGACAGGATCATAATAACTGGCTAGCTAACCGGCTAACCGCAAGTAAGACACCGGTGTCCTAGCTAGCAGGTTAGGCTTGACAGAAGGCTTGACACCCGAACAGTAGGACGTTTCCTCCCAAAAAACGACTGTTACGAATAAAACACTTTAGAGGATATGGAGGTCAGCGGTTTAGCTAGAGGTAGTTAACGTGTGTTTGTAATGGTGGCACAATGTAGCATAACTGGTGGCTAGCTAGTGATGTTTTCCCAGCTATGTATACAACCTAGCTAGTTAGCTAGGTATGGACTAAATGTTATTTATTGAACTGTTGGGCAACATATACCACTAGCAGAACAAAAAAGTAAAATATATTTTTTAAATATCAGTTACTGTGGCAAAATCCCCAAATGTCCTAACTTACCTGTAGGTGCCATTATTTTATACGGTTTGCTAGCTAGCTAAATCAATGTGCGATACTCCACGAGCAGCCCGTGTAAATTGCTAGGATAATCCCGCCTAAGATTACGAGTTACGCAGCCCAGCAAAACGATTGGACCATCTGGGTGTCAATCAGTGCGACCCACCCTTTAAGAACTGCGACAGGCCTGTCGGATATAACGTGGGGAAAACTAGAAACTGCAAGTTACGAGTTTACCGCTGCTTTTTTTGTTTTGTATACCATCTTAAATGCTTTTTAAATATTGCTCTTTGTAATTTGTATTCATTTTATTAAAATAAACCTCAGTGGAAAAAACTCTCACTTAGAATGTAATTATCTTTATTGCAGACAATTTAATTAATTCGTAAGCAGAACACATATATCTAGAATAAATTGCCCCCAATGATACTTAATGCTTAATACTTATTTAAAGACAGTAAAATAAGTAAACACATTACATATGCGACCTTTACCAACGGACATGCCTTGATTGACGGCCAGTGTTACGTAGAATTGCGTTTTCCGCACGAGGCGAAAAGTGTACGTACGTCTCGCGGAGGAAAGCGGCTCGCGCAGGAAAGAGGCTCGCGGGCGAGGAATCCCTCAAGTGGGACGATTAGTGAGTACTAAGACGCTGCAAAGCGCAGTCGTTTGTGTAATTTGATTGCGCCTGAATGGTAACAGTGCGTAGGACATGATTTCAAATGTCACCTAATCTCGGAAAATTCGTGATTTTCAGTCTTTGTTTTTTTTTTCGTAGCTAGCTAGATAGCTAAGGAACGCAGCGAGCTTAATCTAACAGCAAACAATATTGGGACTGCTAGCTAGGCGTATAGCATAATGTAGTTAGCCAAGTGTCGTTAGCAGACGTGCTACACTGTTGGGTTGCTAGCGGGATTTACGCAGCACGCTAACCCACCTGGCGACCATCGCCCTAAATCAAAGTGAATTACCACCCGCAGTCCAATACAGACCGTGTGTAGATGGCTAATAATGTAGGGAGGAGACGTTAACGTTGACTAACGTAACCTATACATCACCCTAGTACTCAGTATTTGCTAGAATATTCTGCCTCAAATGCAGATAGCTAGTAGTTTCACAAGATGAGATACCAAAATATAACTGCATTGATTCGTTTAATCCGGTTTACAGACTATAACATACCTACGTTAGACTGAATTGCTCCATCAGAACTAAAATCTTTTTGCTACCTAACTAGATAGTTGGGGTTGGTTGGGGCTAACATCAGCTAGCTAGGTTGGCTAACTTTGTACTTTGTACATTGTGCGTCTTCTGTGATGGGTATTGCTAGCCACAACTAAGTGACCTCGATGTCAGTAATGTGGGTATTGTAATGCAGGTACACTGGTGTCAAATCCAATCTTGAGGGGAGCAGCAATACTGCGGGTTAGGTTAGATCTCCGATTTAAACCACCCACCCGAAAACTTGGTAAGGACTTAACAGTTAGTTGTTGAACAGCCTTTTAGATTTCGAGTTATACTGTCCTGCTCAGACTTACTCTAACGCACCAGACTGTAAGGAACTATGATTCAGAGTTATTAGATCTCAGTTGTAACTCCGCAATCCTGTTTCTGCATCTGCGTTTGTGGACTGTAATGTTATATGGCCTATGGTTCCAATAAGTCTTCAGTTTGTTTGTTTTTTACAGTCAAAGGTGATTCATCTTTTTTCTTTATTAACATTGACATTGTGGCTCTTGTTGATTTGTATTTCAGATCTCCATCAATAATTGGAGAGTTCTTACCCTCCAGCCAAAATGACAGAGACAAAGCGCCTTGCTTATTCCATTATTCAGTTTCTCCACGACCAGCTCAGGTCTGGGACACTGTCTTCAGATGCTCAAGAAAGTTTAGAGGGTAAATATTACTAATTTCAAACTCATTAACTACATCTCAGTGTAGATTTGTATTACTGATTTGTAATTACTTCTGAACTGCTTTCCAGTTGCTGCCCAGTGTCTGGAGACAGCGTTTGGCGTGTCTACTGAAGACCAGAGTTTAGAAGTTTCTCAAACCTTGCCAGAAATATTTGCAATGGCCACAGCCAAGGTAACGTATGTCAAGTCTGTTTCCTAGCTCACCACCAGAAATTCTGTTCATTAATATTTGCCTAACTGAATGTGTTGTGTTTGCCAGTTACCGGAAACACCTCAAGTTAAAATCAACTCATCCTGTAGTTCCCCTACAGAGGAACAGCTTGCAGAAGCAGAACAACTCAAAAGCGATGGTAAGGTGGTGTGTGTGTGTGTGGGGGGGGGGGGGGGGGGGGGGGATATACGAAATTTTAGCGTATCCACAAAACAGCTCTACAGAATTTTTTTGTTTGAATAAAACAAACATTTTGGAAAAATTGTTTGGATATCCCTCTTGAATATGAATATAGGAAAACTATAGGTAAAGTGATGTTTTGTGGATGCAAATAACATAAGAAAATGGCTTTATGTCTTAAAACTATAGTTATCAAATGTGTTAGATACTAATAGGAAAGAAAAGGTAGATGATGTATAGGTGTCGCACTGTTATTCTACTATGTAATAGATGCAAAATGTGTTCAACATAGGCAATGATCAAATGAAGGTAGAAAACTTCAGTGCAGCAGTGGAATTCTACTCAAAAGCCATTCAGATTAATCCCCAAAATGCAGTGTATTACTGCAACAGGTAATGCCTCACACGTCAAACCTCGATTGAAATAGCAACCCTGATTTGATCTGTAAAATGTTCTAAGGCTTGTTGTTTTTTATGATGTTGAAGAGCCGCAGCATACAGCAAACTTGGCAACTATGCTGGAGCGGTTCAAGACTGCGAACTTGCAATTGGTATTGATCCAAACTACAGCAAAGCTTATGGACGAATGGGGTAAGATGGACCATAACTAGACCCGCATAAACATTGATCCATTCCATATATGGTGTTTAATGAATAGGGCAGGATCATATTTAGACATGATGTCCCTTCACCTGATATGTAGATGATCATGCAATACATGCTCAGTGTGTACATTTTGCTTTTCTTTATAATACAAAACAAAGATAGCTAACAAGTACTGGAAGCTTGTGATGCTGGTGATTAGAAGCTTCCATTACATTTGATGAAAGTGGAACATTTGGAATAACTGTGAAGCATTCTTTCTATGTTTATAGCACATGACTCCTGCTGTAATGTAAGTAAATGGTGTTTTCCTCTGTTAACCAGACTGGCTCTTGCCAGTTTGAACAAACACACTGAGGCTGTGAGCTACTACAGGAAAGCCCTGGAACTGGACCCTGACAATGAGACGTACAAATCAAATTTGAAAATAGCCGAACAGAAACTTAAAGAAACAGCCAGTCCAGTGAGTCCTCATAATTACAAGCTAAATTCAGTTCAATTTGGCAATAGAATAATAATAATAATAATAAAAAAACATAGATTCACTATTTGGTCTTTCTCTTTTCAGACAGGGGGTATGGGTGGGGTTGATCTGGCTGGATTGCTTAGTAATCCAGGTTTCATGAGCATGGTGAGTATATTTGACAGTGTCTACCTAACACGGCCAGTGTTCAGTAATTGTATTCAGGAACTGATGTTTAATTTCCAGGCTTCTAATTTGATGAATAACCCACAAGTGCAACAACTGTGAGTAGTATGCAATACATTACAACACAGATCATGCCTATTATATGATAAATGCATAGTCATGTACACTAGCAGAAAATCATATAGAAGGGCTGTGACTGTTCAGCATGTCAGGAATGATGTCGGGGGCGTATGGTCCTATGGGCGGCACCACCGCATCAGCAGGATCTGGGTCTTCATCATCGTCGTCTTCATCATCTTCAGCAGCGGCCGCAGCAGCAGCGGCGGCTCCCTCAGACCTTTCGGGTCTTATTCAAGCGTAAGCACAGATGTCGCTTCTCTACAAGTTAAGATGCCAAACTGCCGTCACATTGTGAGCTGGTGGCTTTTATATGAAGTCATGTTTTTCTTCCTCCTGGACAGTGGCCAACAGTTTGCCCAGCAAATGCAGCAGCAGAATCCTGAGCTCATTGAGCAGTTAAGGAGTCAAATCCGAAGCCGGCCACCCAGTGCTAGTAATGAGGAGCAGTGAGGCTTGAAATGGTAAGGTTGATTCTTTTGTTGGTCCAACCTAAAACAGTAATGTTTTTAATACCATGATTAATAGTGTGTCCTGAATATATTTATGCATTCCAGAAATATGAAGTAGTTCATATTGGCACATTAAGATTAGAAGAAGAGCATGCATAGTGAGGACTTTTAATAATTCTTATTATTTTGGTTGTGTACTCTTGTGCATATTTAAAACTAAACAAAAACTATGAATATAATGCCAAATGGGGGGGTTTTAATTCACAGTAGGGTATTTCCATGCATATTGGTTTGACTGTGTCATGAAGAGAATATCTGAGCATGACCTCAGTTTTACTTAAGAATACAACTATTGCTCAGCCCCTAAACAGCCAACTAAAAGTAATGTATAAGCCTGTATCCCTAGATATACAATTATTATGGAAATAGGTTCACATGGAAAAGAAAATGCCTGCATTACAGACATACCATATAACCACACATTTGCGGATATTAAAATGTACCAGTAAGCCCTTAATATGGCATCTTGGTGGAAGATTGTTTACTTTGATAGAGGTTTCTGTTCTCATACTACTAAATCAGTGATGACATTTTTCAGGATGAGAAAGTTACCAAATCAGCCGCCAGACATGAACCCTTTTCAGAAAACAAGACACAAGGCAACAAAAAAAATGCAGGAACTGATGAGTATATTATAGACCTGGGAGAGCACTATATACATTCTGCACCTGTAGATGTAAATACCTGTGAATTAAGTTAACATATTGCACTTTAACTTCATAGTTACTGTTTTATGAAGTATTAGTATTGGTGAAGTTTTAGGTCCATATGCAGGAACAAAGCTTAAAATAGAAATGGTCACTGCCCTGTTCCTTAGACTCCCTGTGTTTTTATTTCTCAATAGCTCAAGAATCATCATGGGGACACACGAAGTCTGGCTGACTGCTTTTTTGTTTCTTTTCTTTTTCTTCTTTAAAAAAAAAAAATATTTCTCTTAACCCCCAGGGACAAGACCAATTTTACATCACAATTAGTGCATGTGTGACTGGCTCCACTCCCTGCCTTCCCCATTTCAGAAGAAACCAGTCTAGCTAAAATTTTTAGGTCACGACAGGCCAACAAAAGAATACCACAAAAAACCTGTTCAGTTGTACAGATGTTTCACAGACTGGTCTAACAGTAAGATGTCGGTGTAACTAATCCACAATCATGGATCGACATACATAAGTCACTGCTACATGGACTGGACGCAGACTCGCAGTGTGGACCCCAGAGTGATCTCTCTCTACAGTCACAGCTGTCCTTGATGAGGAGTTTGTAAGGGATATGTACAATGTCAACGTTATGGGTATTAAATGTCAAATTTCAAGTAAAACGTCTTTGTCATCCACTGGCACGTACCATTTAAGTGCTTTCGAAACTCACTACATCTATTCGTAAGATGTTGATTGAAATTAAGATGTTTTGAACCAAATGCTCACTTGGATGTCTGGCTGGCGGTTAGTTGGTAAGAAAGTAGGCGGTATATGTGCGGACCTCCACACCGGCTAACACGTCGCCCACTGAGGAGACGGCAGGAAGTACTGGGGGAAACGAAGGCAAATAAACGGAGGTAACGGCTTAAATAAAAGCGAGATAGCGAGCATGTCGTCTTCACTCGCACGCCGAGACGTTTGCTCCTTGAACAAAAGTAATAAACTACAGGTCGCCGGACTAGTGCCGTCGTGAAACGGCGCTTGTACTCGTGTTGGCAAACGACGCTAGCTAGCTAGCAATGCCGTGGCTAGCTCTTGAGGGTTCATCTTAATATTATACAACGAATAATTTTTAAAGCATAAAATGCAGCTAACTTGTCCAAAAGAATACAATCACGACTTATGGCCTTGCTAGCTAGCACAATTATGGTGGGTTAGTTGACGAGTCGGCTAGCTTGCTAACCAGACTAGCTGCGTAAACATCTCCAGTCAGCTTGAAGACCAAGCTGTCTCCTCACTCTTGAAATATGTCAGTATGGCAGTTAGAGAGAGCTGATTATTTCTAAGGTGCCTCCTCGCTAAGACCCTTATTCTCCTTTATTTAGTGGAAGATGCTGCCCAGGACCACGGCCTGACCGCTGCGCTCCTCCATTCTGCGTGTGGCACGGCGAAGGGAAGACTTTTGTGGCCAAGCCATGCGCTTGAGTTTCTGAGGAACATGCTGTGAGTCGACCACAGCCTCCCCACGACAGCATGGAGATAGTTGTGGCCAAGATTCTGTGCTTGTTAGGGGTCTTTGCCCTTATGCTGGGCGGCATTCTCATCCCGGTGCGTGTGATACAGTCGGATTTGGACAAAGCCGCAAGGTACAGGAAGGTGGTTTCGCTGAGTAATTCTTTTGGAGGCGGTGTTTTCCTGGCTACATGTTTCAATGCTCTTCTGCCAGCTGTTAGAGAAAAGGTGAGTTTAGGAACCCGATCCCCTCTTCTTTGGTAAACAGCATTCCCAATGTTTCTATGCACAAGTAAAAGCAAGAACCTTCCATATCGAGGTTCCGAAAATGGCATTATTAGCTATCATTTTACTAGCAGGGATTGCTTTCACTTTTTTTTTAGCCTATCCTTCAACCTTTTGTGAGTACAAACGAACTCATTCTTTGTCTATTTTCCACCAGGTGGAGAAAGTCCTTGAAATGCTAAATAAGACTCCAGACTACCCACTGGCAGAGACAATGATGATGCTTGGCTTTTTTATTGGCTTTTTCACTCACAGTGTTTATTGAGCAGGCTGTGTTGACCTTCAGGAAAGAGAAACCTTCCTTCATTGATCTGGAGACCTTTAATGCTGGAGGCTCGGAGGCGGGAAGTGACTCGGAATATGACACTCCGTTCATTGCCCCCCCTCGGAGCTCGCCCGGCCACCAGCACCATTTGCACCATCATGGACACTTCAGCCCTGCAGAACTGACACGTGCGGGGCCCCTGCGGCTAGCCAGCTTGGTTCTGGCCCTCTCTGCTCACTCAGTTTTTGAAGGTCTTGCCCTAGGGCTTCAGGAAGATGGGGCAAAGCTAGGAAGCCTTTTCATCGGAGTGGCAATTCATGAGACTCTGGCTGCTGTGGCTTTAGGTGTCAGTGTTGCAAAATCAGGACTGTTGCTGCAAGATGCCAGCAAGCTGGCCATCACAGTCAGTCTCATGATACCCGTTGGCATTGGCCTCGGAATGGGCATCGAGAGTGCCCAGAACCTGGCAGGAAGTATTATTTCTGTGGTGCTCCAAGGTCTCGCTGCAGGTACATTCCTTTTTATAACTTTCTTTGAAATCCTCTCACAAGAGCTGGAGGATAAGCATGATAGACTACTGAAGGTGCTCTTCCTCGTCTTGGGATATGGTCTTTTAGCAGGTCTTGTTTTTATCAAGTGGTGATGGATTTTAGCAGTCTGCAGGAGCAAGAATCTCAAAGGTAGTTTTGCTTTCCACTGGTGTAGTTGTTAAACTCATTCACCAACAAACCCAAAGGTCAGTAATTCTGCTCTAAAATGACTGACAGTTGACGACTTTTGGTTTTCTATTCTTACCTTTGTGTCTGAGGTCCTACACTGGATATTTAAGAATATTTGTATTAAAAAACAAACATGGTTTTTTATTATATTGAAAGAAATTATTTATTATTGTGAGCCTTGCTTGGGTAAACTGCATACTTTAGAATACGTGCTTTATTACTGATTGTAATGTTATTACTGATGTGAGGTATCTGTTTTCATTTATTCATTTGTTCTGTTTGTCATACATGATTAAACTTTTAAATATTTACAGCAGCCAAATATACTTTGTTTGGCTGTTTAATAAAACAAAGAGATTGTGGACCTACATGCTTACATATTGTAAATGAAATGTATATGATTATACACATTTATTTTACTTTTCCAGGTATTTACTGAAATTGTGCTACTAAAACATCTACAAATATGCTTTGAGTTGAGCTATGTCTCAAGCTATGGAATGGTATCATTTGCACGTTTTCACAATATTTTTTTTACATGTTCTCAGTTTATGATCAGATCTGGTTCACTGAAATTGCCAAACAGTTCATAGACTGTGACAACTTTGACAAATTTGCATTGCTGAATTTACATAATCAGTGCAGTCATGCAATAGCCCATATCCCAGTCAATGGAAGAATTATATGACAGTGATGTTTCAGTAGTAGTTGAAAAGAAATGCTATACTATAGAGAATAATTCAATCAGTTGATCCTTTAAAATCCATGTTGTTCCTGTGGTTATATTTTTGTACATTCTTGCTATTTAGTCTTACATTTGAAAACTACTGTTCTTTCTGTGACCACTGTAATTTGCTACATGGTATGGGTTTTTTAATGAATTCAGGTTCATTCATTTTCCATATGACCAGATGTCTTTATTACAAAATAAAATAAATTATCCACCAAGTTAATTTCTGTCACCTTCTTAGCTTGTGGTGATATTTTAGATTTTTTAACTTACAGCAGCTTATAATTTAATGGGTGTGTAGAATTTTGTTTCCATTGTAGGATTAAATTAAATTCCATAAAATTATAACTTGTACACAGACTTACACAAAACCCTCTTATGTTAATCTACCTGGTAATGAGTAATTGAGCATATTAACATAATCTAAAAATAAAATCATGTATAATTCTTGCTTTTGCTTCATTCTTGCATTCTCTATACTTTAACATGATAAATGATAAAATGATAAGTGTAAAAGATTCTTGCAAGATTCCTCTGATATATACAAAACACTCAAATTAATGCTAACAGCAACATTTTAAATTCACACTGCATAGTCATTGTGTTTTCTTTGTGACATTGATAAAATCCTACAGTACGATGAGAAACTAGACAAAGTAGTGTAAATATTTTTTATCTAAACACACTGGCTACTTTATTAGGTACACCTGTCCAACTGCTCATTAACGTAAATGTCGAATCAGCCAATCACATGGTTTAAGTAACTTTGAACATGGCATGGTTGTTGGTGCCAGACAGGCTGGTCTGAGTATTTCAGAAACTGCTGATCTACAGGGATATTCACGCACCACCATCGTTTACAGAGAATGGTCCAAAAAAGAAAATACCCAGTGAATGGCAGTTCTGTTGGTGCAAATGCCTTGTTGATACCAGAGGTCAGAGCAGAATGACCAGACTGGATCGAGCTGATAGAACGACAACAGTAACTCAAATAACCAGTCATTACAATCGGGGCATGCAGAAGAGCATCTCTGAACGCACAACACGTCGAACCTTGAGGTGGATGGGCTACAGCAGCAGAAGACCACAGATGCCACTACTGTCTGCTAAGAACAGGAAACTGAGACTACAATTCCTGCACGCTCGCCAAAATTGGACAATAGAAGATTGGAAAAACGTCTGGTCTGATGAGTCTTGATTTCTGCTGCAACATTCTTATGGTACGGTCAGAATTTGGTGTCAAGAACATGAAAGAATGGATCCATCCTGTCTTTTATCAACGGTTCAGGCTGGTGGTGGTGATGCAATGGTGTGGAGGATATTTTCCTGGCACACTTTGGGCCCATTAGTACCATTTGAGCACCGTGTCAATGCCACAGCCTACCTGAGTATTGTTGCTGACCATGTCCATCCCTTTATGACCACAGTGTACCCATCTTCTGATGGCTACTTCCAGCAGGATAACGCACCATGTCGTAAAGCGCGAATAATCTCAGACTGGTTTCTTGAACATAACAATGAGTTCAATGTACTCGAATGGTCTCCACAGTCACCAGATCTCAATCCAACAGAGACCCTTTGGGATGTGGTGGAACGGGAGATTCGCATCATGAAAGTGCAGCTGACAAATCTGCAGCAACTGCGTGATGCTCTCATGTCAATATGGACCAGACTCTCTGAGGAATGTTATCAGTACCTTAATTCTATGCCACGAATTAAGGCAGTTCTGAAGGCAAAAGGGAGTCCAACCCGGTACTAGTAAGGTGTACACAATAAAGTGGCCGGTGAGGGTATTTAAACTGTTACAAATATTTGTCTCCTTACTGTAAAATTAATTTATTGTCACAAATGTTTTTTCTATACAACGATGCAATGAATCCCCCTTTTAGATGGTGGCAATAGCACAGAATAGTACATAATGTGTATGATGTTGTTTGAATCATCTGTTTCAATACTTGAAGACATGAATTAACTGCTATTTCTTTATTTATTTCTTCTATGCTCCACTATTTCTTTCTCATACAAAGGTCTCACTTAGATCACAAAGGCCTGTTCGGGTATGTGACCCACACAATCACAATATGTCAGCGCAAAAGTTTTTGGGTAAAAGGGTTTGACACAAGTCATGTCTAAATCCTGTTGCCTGGCGCCATTAACAACAAACAAGTGTGAGATTTTATTAGAGAGTTGTAATCCTCTTAGTTCCCAAAGAGGACTGTGGTCTTCTGCGTCTCAGGGATGTCCTAATCCAAAGGCATAAGAATCCACAGTCTGGCCCTTGCGTTACTCACAGTATTACAGCATGGAGGAGCTACTGATATCTGGGGAAGCCGACAAGGTTCGTACAGAACACGGGTTTTTCTCGCCGATTTGCCCAAGAAAAAATCTGCTGGAAAACATTAAGGAGTTTCTGTGTGAAATATTCTCCATAAAAGTAAGAGATTATCTGAAGCAGTATGTGAGGCAAAACGGCCTGTTGACGCTGTCGGTGCTGGGAGTGATAACGGGATGTGTCCTAGGCTACATGCTGCGAGGCACTGAGCTATCTACACAGGTAAGATATGTGTTTTCATGAGCAACTACTCAAATGTTTACTGGTGCTTGTAACTTGATGATTGTGTCTACCTTGGTTTATAGTTTACAGGCTTATGGTTGGGGTGCAACATGTCTGTTTTTATTTAAATTAATAAAGATGACTTCAACTCACAACAACACCTGCAAGATAAGGTTGGTCTCCTGCACAACTCTGTCCTTAGTGGAAAAATGATGAAGGTCCATAGAAATTCACAACAGACCCTGAAGGTTTTTACTTCATTTCCTGTTACTGGAATAATCAAGCTGTTTCCCATGCCTGCTATGGGAATGTTCTGGAAAGGTCCACTTGCATAGTGGCTTTTGCTATGTGCCCAGAGGCCCACACAGTCCTAACAATTCCTTAGGCTTTACCTCAGGTTTCATATTATCAGTGTTTTTATTCAGCGCTCAACCTTTTCTACCTACAATGAATCTTTGTATTACTCCAAGTTCCTCACACACATGCTCGTTATTCCTGTTCATAGCATTTGGCTGACTCTCATATCTATACATCAGTATACATCTATACATCTATACATCACATCTATACATCAGTATACATCTATACATCAGTATACATCTATACATCTATACATCACATCTATACATCTATACATCAGTATACATCTATACATCACATCTATACATCTATACATCAGTATACATCTATACATCTATACATCAGTATACATCTATACAGCACATCTATACATTTATACATCTATACATCAGTATACATCTATACATCTATACATCAGTATACATCTATACATCAGTATACATCTATACATCAGTATACATCAGTATACATCTATACATCTATACATCAGTATACATCTATACATCTATACATCAGTATGACTACATGTGCTCCCTGGGAAGCAAACCCATGACCTTGGTGTCACTCGTGACCTTACCAGCACTATGCACTACCTGTCAAACAATAGTGTAAAAGGTCACTGTTGAAAGCTGGTGTAAATAACATTAGTGAGTATTTAGGACCAAGCCAGGCTGAGTTGCCTTTAAACCCGACCACAAGTCAGTCATCCAAGTCTGAAATACGAGCCTTCCTCGCCTTATGCGTGACACTTGACCAACATTGGTAGGTTACTGAGCACTCGTGCATGGTGCCCTGTCAAACACGCCAGTATCCCAGCCACACACCAGCAGCTCTTCAACACACCAGTATCCCAGCCACACACCAGCAGCTCTTCAACACACCAGTATCCCAGCCACACACCAGCAGCTCTTCAACACACCAGTATCCCAGCCACACACCAGCAGCTCTTCAACACACCAGTATCCCAGCCACACACCAGCAGCTCTTCAACACACCAGTATCCCAGCCACACACCAGCAGCTCTTCAACACACCAGTATCCCAGCCACACACCAGCAGCTCTTCAACACACCAGTATCCCAGCCACACACCAGCAGCTCTTCAACACACCAGTATCCCAGCCACACACCAGCAGCTCTTCAACACACCAGGATCCCAGCCACACACCAGCAGCTCTTCAACACACCAGTATCCCAGCCACACACCAGCAGCTCTTCAACACACCAGTATCCCAGCCACACACCAGCAGCTCTTCAACACACCAGGATCCCAGCCACACACCAGCAGCTCTTCAACACACCAGTATCCCAGCCACACACCAGCAGCTCTTCAACACACCAGGATCCCAGCCACACACCAGCAGCTCTTCAACACACCAGTATCCCAGCCACACACCAGCAGCTCTTCAACACACCAGTATCCCAGCCACACACCAGCAGCTCTTCAACACACCAGTATCCCAGCCACACACCAGCAGCTCTTCAACACGCCAGGATCCCAGCCACACACCAGCAGCTCTTCAACACACCAGTAGCCCTGCGATATGCCGATAAGCTCTACAACAAGGGGCAGATCAAAAGTCTCACTGTTTCTGCCACATGATGCGTTGTCTCTTTTTGCTGAAGCAGTGCTGGGGGAATTCTGGCAGGACTGCTGGATCGTCTTTGGCACTGTATCACGACATCATGACAATACATTTTGTCCGCAGATTAACTGTGCCTAGCAATACAGTGTTGGCAGATGTTATTATGATATTTCCCAGAAACCTCTGAACAGTACTTTATAATTGAGAAGGGTTATCTGCAAATTTGTAATAATGTGATGTATACTTTAATGTTACAGGTATGCAAAAATAAAGCTACAGAACTAAGTTGCAAGACAAGACTTTTCTTTTCTTAGCCATGCTGTAGTTTAGGTTTGCACAGAGGTGCGGGGTTTATATTCAGCTATATATATATATATATATATATATATATATATATATATATATATATATATATATATATATATATATATATAATTGCAGTGTTCTGCAAATATTGTAGTGGTGTGCACAGTAGACAGTACAAAATAAAGGTCTTGTTGTTATAGCTATTCCAAGTATAACCTAATAAAATGTGAAAACAGACTTCGTTTATAAATAAAATAACCATTAAACAACCAAAATGTTGTGATGAAATGTAATGAAATTCCAAGAAATTAATTAGACATATTGCCACAGATGCATCAGTCCATCTTTTAAATCATATCATCTTGTAATCTTATTTAATATTATCAACCTCTTTCTGCTCTCTTAACAGGCAAAAATATATTTTTCTTTCCCTGGAGAACTCCTGATGAGATTGCTTAAAATGCTCATCTTGCCCCTTATCACCTCAAGGTCTTCACCTCTGCTTGAGTTAAATATTTTCAGTTTAGTTAAATATATTTGGCTTATTAAATATCTTTGGTTATTACACATTTAATTCACAATAAAATTAATTTAAACCTCTCTCTCTCTCTCTCTAGTTTAATGTCTGGACTGTCATCTATGGAGTCCAAGGCTTGTTGTCGTGTGGGTTTGCTAACTGTGACCTATTACCTGTGGACAACCTTCATTGCGGTTGTGGTTGGCATTGTGCTTGTGGAGATCATTAAGCCAGGCCAAGGGACAGAGGCGGAGAGGAACAGACTCAGTGGGCCCGTTATGACCTCTGCAGATGCCCTGCTAGACCTTGTAAGGCATGTAATCCAACCTTCAAATTTCTGAGAAGTGAGAAGTTTAGTTGTATCTCTACAAATAGGTTTTACATGATGTCCTATGCTCAAACAGAAGAGCAAATTGTAGGTGACAATGAATGCTTCTTGGGACATAGATGTAAATGAAATGTTATCAAAAGTCTGTACAATCAACTTTGCACAAATATTAAAATCAGACAGCAGAACAAAAGCAGTAATGCACACTGTAACAGAGAAGAAACACGTTTCTCAAACTTCTCTAATCTTTTCAAAGGCTTCTGTCTCGCAAGCTGCATCAAGGTCTGAGAAGCTCAGATCAGTCTGTAATCCAGTTTACCCAGAAGGGTGGTGATATTTTTAGAGCTCCATATAAGGAGTGGTTTACAGTTTAAGTAATGAGTGGGGGAGTGAGAGGTCACTACAGAGGTCACCCCTGTGATAACAGTGAAGGAACAGAAGGAACTTTATCCGAATGCATTACTGTGTTTGTGCTGTTTTATGTGCTTCAAAGACAATTGATATAGACTATATAAAATATTTTTATTAGATTAGATTTAGTTTTGTCACTACTTCTGAAAGGTGGACCACTTATTCTCATCTCACTTATTTCTGTTTCTTCAGGAATATGATTCCTTCAAATCTCATTGAGGCAACATTTCAACAGGTGAGACTCTTACAAATATATTTAATGACATGAATCAATTAAATGTCAATTCTGAAAAACAATCCGTTTTTCTATTACTTGATCTACGTACAATACTCACATACAGGGTTGAGAATGAGTATGGGTTCTCTGTTCTGAAATGGTTGGGGTCACATTTGCACAGCAGGAACACATCACCTCGATTCTGAAATCTACATTGGCTCCTAGTATATTAGAGATTTTATTTTAAGGTCTCTGACATGCTCAAACAACAGTCCAAGCAGGCCTCTTAGTTCAGCCTCTAAGGTCATTGTAAGGTCAACATGAAGCATGTTGTAACATCTGTGCATCACGTCATCTGTGAGAATATCAAAAGTATAATAACAGTGGACATCTTCAAATCAAGACTCAAATCCAGACTAAAAACTTTTCGATTTAATGTAGCTTACAGACACTATTTTTAGTTCTCAGGGACAGTAATGGACTAATTAATGAACTTCTGTCTTTCAACTTTTATTTTGTGTTTTATTAAATAGTTTTTAAATTACATGTATCTGGTTATTTGAACAATATTTATTATTGTTTCGTTTATTTTCTGTTTAAATCTAGTGGTTTTGCGTATTTAATGTATTTTCTTTCTTTTTTGCAAAATCTTGAGGTGGTGAATGTTGGATCTTTATTCTTTAATTCCACTGTTTGAGTATGAATGTATGACACACTTTATATTACCATGATGTGTAAAAGCGTGTGGACAAATAAACCTTCCTTGCATCTCTGTGCTAAAACGGTGTTAACTAAAACATTTTTAACATCTACATTTTTTTTACATTCTATGTCATTGGCAGACGCCCTTATCCAGAGCGACTTACATTTTTATCTCTTTTTAAATTTTTTTTTATACAAGTGAGCAATTGAGGGTTAAGGGCCTTGCTCAGGGGCACCTCAGTCATGGCCTCAGGTCTGGGAATTGAACCCATGACCCTCCACAAACAATGTTTTCATCTTTCTCTTAGTATTTCTACAAATGTTAACCCCCCCCCCCCCCCCCCCCCCCACTGCCTTGGTGTTTGTTTACAGTACAAGACCGACCTCATCCCTGTTCTCAGAACCCAACTGAGCACTCGACAGCCCAGTTTCATCTACCTGGTGCCAGACGAGGGCAGGTCTGAGGGCCGTGCCGTGTTGCTGGAACTCACTCCACCTCCCAACGTGCACTACGGGACCCAGCCTGGTAGCAGCCAGCAGATGAATGTACTTGGCATTGTCATCTTCTCTGCAACTATGGGTAAGGCCTTCGGGTCAGCATGCTGTCACCTCTCACGTCCATAGACACTACAGCTGCCAGTATAGTGTGGATCAGTCCACATCACTGCCATTAAAGGGTTTCAGGGTTTCAGACATTTGTAAGAATTGAAGCTGTTCGTGTCTAGGTCTCCTCCTCGGGAAAATGGGTGAGAGAGGTGCGCCATTGGTCAGTGTGTGCCAGTGTATCAATGAGTGTGTCATGAAGATCATCAATGCAGCGGTGTGGTAAGGGAACAGAATCACTAAATATCTGTTCATGAACTGCGCCCATGTCTGTGTGGCTTCGGCATTGCATTTTCTCTTGGAGGTAACGAGGCAGCAATTTGCAAACGCTAATTGCACATTCGGTGCTGACACCCCATCAGCCAGGAAGTGAGATGTTGAGAACTAACACGATAGGCAGAGTTAATGCGCACGTGTCGATGCAGTGAAGAAGCACATGTTAAAACCAGGGCCAGCATGTGTAGCAGATTATGAGACACTTGAACTCAAGTGATGTCACACGCTCCCCCCACACCACAGATTAGCAGGCTGGCAATAGCCAGTCATATCGTCATTATTTGTGAACCTCATGCATCTCTCCTTGTATGGTTTCATTAATAGTACTATAGGCAGGGACAGATTTTAATCGCCATGGTTACATGTATCGATGTCAAGCTGAGATGCAGGTTCTACAGGGACTACATAATGTCCACAACGTCAAACTTACATTTTTTTCAAAGAAAACAAAATCAAAGAAAATGACAGTTTCCAAATGACAGGGTCCTTACGATGGACATAGATATATTGATGATTATTCTGCTGTTTCTACAGAAAGATCATACCTTATTCACAACTGGTCTCTTTTCTTTGGCAGGTATTTCCCTTTCGGGATCATCTTTCTGGTGGCTGGGAAGATCCTGGACATGAGTGACCCGTCCACACTGGGCAGGAAACTGGGCTGGTACACTGTAACGGTTCTAGCAGGGCTGTTCATCCACGGCCTCATTCTGCTTCCTCTCTTTTATTTCCTCTTGACCCGGAAGAACCCCTTCATGTATGTCAAAGGACTGCTTCAGGCCATGGTCATTGCCTTGGCCACATCGTCAAGGTTAGAGGGAGAAAGTAGCGATTAATAGCAAAGTGAGGACAGTTTGGCCTGATATGTCCTACACTAAAGTGTTAAAACAAGATGGAGTTGTGTATGGATTGAGTCCACTGTGCTGTTTTCCTGATTTTCACAGCTCTGCCACGCTGCCCATCACGATGAAGTGTTTGCTGGAGAACTGCGGTGTCGACAGGCAGATAGCGCGTTTTGTCTTGCCTGTAGGGGCGACCATCAACATGGACGGCACCGCCCTCTATGAAGCGGTGGCCGCCATCTTCATTGCGCAGGTCAATGAGTACGAGTTGGATTTTGGACAGTTGGTCACAATAAGGTAACCACACCCGGCAGTATCAGTCACAGTATTATGGGCAGGCAATTTGCATCATGAGGAAGGTTCACATTGTCATTATAAACTGAAAAAGCACAGAAAACATCCATGAAAACAAAAAATCTAGGATATTCTTATCACATTGCATCAGGGCAGTGACTGCAAAGGGCAGATATGACTGGGGGGCGGGGGTTGTTCCAGCCAAGCAGGAACATACCTCACTGTTTATTTGAAGCTTAGGACAAACAATAAGTGGAATCAGGTGTGCTCCTGCCTAGTTGGTAAGCCTCACCCAAAATAAAATGCGTAGTTTTTGGTAGACTATTGTAGACTATTGTAGTTTTGGTGTTATCTGAAGGCACTTTCTGTGCAGACGTAATGAACAGTGAGATGAGTCAAACTTGCAAATCGTTGGTGTGATGGAGTGAGACGAGTGCCTTTCTCAACCCCTTGTTACTGTTGGAACTCCTGACAGTGTCACTGCAACTGCTGCTAGCATTGGTGCTGCAGGTATCCCTCAGGCTGGCCTGGTAACTATGGTCATAGTGCTCACGTCTGTGGGCTTGCCGCCAGATGACGTCACGCTAATTGTGGCCATCGACTGGATTCTGTAAGTTGACAATTTTTTCTTCGTGCCTCTTTTGATGGATGGTCTGATCATCCAAAAATTGTCCTATAAGATATATATATATAGGATATTATATATATAAGCAATGTATTATAATCCACTCATAGGCGAGAGATAAGTCCTCACAATGAACTGACAGGTGAGAATTACGACCTTCTATTTTTTTTTTCTTCAAAGGGATCGTTTCCGAACAATGATCAATGTACTAGGAGATGCCCTGGCAGCTGGAATCATTGGTCACTTGTGTCGGAAAGACTTTCCACCTGACATAGTGGTAGGTCCTCATTACCATCCTCATTATTGTCTATTGTATTAAGATAGCTTGTGTGGAAAAGAAGCTTGCACAATACTGTACAACAGCTGCTGTATTCAGTGTAACAGTTCATGTTAACTGCTACACAGCTGAGAGTACATCTACTTCTGAGAGTAGTATTTAATAATAGCCATCAGTGTATACACTTTTAAGCAGGCTATGGTTCTGCAGAGTAAGAATGCTTTCAAAACTATAAGCATTTAAAATTCATTGATTAACAAAGCAAAGAGTATGAACGAAAAAGAAATTAAATCAAATCTATATTTGATGCGACCACACATATTCAAAATTGCATCAGTTCGTCTACGTACACTGGCAGTTTTTGAAGGAACGTTATATGGACAAAGTTCCAAACATCTTGGAGATCTAACCACAGATCTTCTGTGGATATAGGCTTGCACAAATCCTTCTGCCTCTTCATGTAATCCCAGACAAACTCGATGCTGAAGAGAAGGCTCCACGAGCCATATCACTTCAGGACTTCTTCTTTATGATGAAGTTTTTAATGATATTGGCTGTGTGTTTTGGGTCATTGTCCTGCTGCAGAAAACAATTGTAGCCAATCAGATGCCTCACTAATTCTGACCAAAGCTTCCAACTCCACTTGCTGCTGAAATGCGGCCCCAAACAAGCATGGAACCTGCATCATGCTTCAGTGTTGCCTGCAGACACTCACCATTGTACCACTCCAGCTTTATCTCATAATTTCAGACCACCTGCTGCCATATTCAGTTCCCCAGTTCCTATGTTTTCATACATAGTTGCCTTGTTTACACATCGAGGGTTTGGCTTTTTGCCCACAATTCTTCTGGCCAGACCTCTCTAAACAGTAGATAGGTGTGCCTGGGTCCCACTGGTTTCTGGGATAATTGATTAATGATACATCTGTCTATCATACAACAAAATCTGACTTTGTGCCAGAGTACCTAGAAGAACTGATGCTATTTTGAAGGTAAAGGAAGGTCACACCAAATATGAATTTGATTTAGATTTCCCCTTTGTTCATTCACTTTGTATTTTGTTAACTGACAAAATGGGCTAATGCAAAAATGAATAAACACATTGCTCAGCTGTAATATACTAACAATTCATATGGATTTTGGCTTTTTTTAGGGCAATGCCTCTGGGGTGTCACAAGACGCACATGCACAAAGCATAAATGTGCCTATGATAGAGGTGCCACTTCTTGCCAGAAAAGACTATATATTTCAGGTGATTGGAGACAGAGTTACAGAACGACCAACCGTCTACTACAACATTTGTCAAGTATGAGCTCAACAATAGCCTTACATTTACATTGTTGGCATTTAGCAGATACTCTTATCCAGAGTGAATTACAAAAGTGCTTTGTCATTCACTCATAGAATGTATGGTAGCTAGTACAGAAGGTCAGAGTTCACGATACCGTTGAACTAGAATATTGTTACAGGAAATACAGGAATCAATTCTGAAGCATGAAGTACATATAAGCTCTATATCAGACAACGATAAGTGCAATAACAATATCAAACAAAACATGCTAGAATTTCAGTTATTCCACAGCAGCATGAACTTCTTGGGTGCATAATCAATGGTAAATATATTTAAATATTACACACACATTAAGACTACAAGGGACACTGCTGTCTGGACAGCAAGGGGATGTTCGTTCCACCATATGGGAGCCAGAACAGAGAATAGTTTTGATGCTCATCTTCCATGAGACTTGAAGCATTGCGTTTCAAACTGGTCCATACCAGTTGTACTCAAGGTGCAGATCGGGCATCAATGTCATCATGTTTGGAGGGGCTAGTCTGTTTTTTGGCTTTCTAGGTAAGCATCAGGGTTTTAAATCTGATGTGGTCAGTTACTGGAAGCCAGTGAACAGAGGGCAGCAGTGGAGTGATGTGTGATCTTGGGAAGACTAGGAATGCTGCAGTGCTCTCTATCAGCTGTAAATTAAGCCTTACAACCACCTTCACTCTTCTGAGGACAAGTCCTTTTTGTGCCATAACACATTAGTAGTTGAAATGCATTGCTCATTTTTATTTTTTTATCTTTTCTTTGAAAAAGCAAATTGGACATTGGACAGCATGTTTTGAGTTGTTCCATTCATGGGTGATGGATTTGCATATGCTTTTAACAAACCAAAATTCAAGAACAGTGCTCCATACTATGTGCACTGAAATTTTTAACGCACGTTAAGATCCTGTTCTTCATGTCATGATGATGAAGACTATAGAAGTGTTGCCTTAAAAGAAATGTAAGCAGAAGGAAACATTTAGGGATGAAAAATGTAAGGCGATATTTCTTTTTCTCACAAAGCACACTGGAGGGACAAGGTAATACTTGACAATTTCATGTATTTGCATGACTATTTTGTTTGTGTAATAAAGCTAAATATTTTGTAACAAAATAGATTGTTTAATGAGGTGAATGAACTAGCTTGCAGTTTTGAGACCCTCAGGACAGTATGTATAGGCAGGTGGCTTCTGTATTACAGTAGCTTTCACTACAAAGAAAACAAACATTGGGGTCAATGAGGTTCAGGGTTATTTTGAAAGCTGTTTTCAGTGAGACCAACATGTAAATATTTTAGATCTCCTTGGGGATGAAGAACTTTGACTAACTGTGCACACATTTAATTAATACAAACTGAAATCAACCCATTAAAAAATTAATGGAAGGAAGTATGTATACACAATCACAGAAATAGTCAAACTGTTCAGCAAACACAGAAATAAGCCTTCAGAAGCACATTTTTACAACAAAAGAATAGCATTTATTTGTAAATACATAAAAGATTCATGCTACAACAGCTACGATCACTTCTGATGAGGTCAACAACACAGGACAAACACAATATGCATTGCTCATTTTTATTTTTTTATCTTTTCTTTGAAAAAGCAAATTGGACATTGGACAGCATGTTTTGAGTTGTTCCATTCATGGGTGATGGATTTGCATATGCTTTTAACAAACCAAAATTCAAGAACAGTGCTCCATACTATGTGCACTGAAATTTTTAACGCACGTTAAGATCCTGTTCTTCATGTCATGATGATGAAGACTATAGAAGTGTTGCCTTAAAAGAAATGTAAGCAGAAGGAAACATTTAGGGATGAAAAATGTAAGGCGACATTTCTTTTTCTCACAAAGCACACTGGAGGGACAAGGTAATACTTGACAATTTCATGTATTTGCATGACTATTTTGTTTGTGTAATAAAGCTAAATATTTTGTAACAAAATAGATTGTTTAATGAGGTGAATGAACTAGCTTGCAGTTTTGAGACCCTCAGGACAGTATGTATAGGCAGGTGGCTTCTGTATTACAGTAGCTTTCACTACAAAGAAAACAAACATTGGGGTCAATGAGGTTCAGGGTTATTTTGAAAGCTGTTTTCAGTGAGACCAACATGTAAATATTTTAGATCTCCTTGGGGATGAAGAACTTTGACTAACTGTGCACACATTTAATTAATACAAACTGAAATCAACCCATTAAAAAATTAATGGAAGGAAGTATGTATACACAATCACAGAAATAGTCAAACTGTTCAGCAAACACAGAAATAAGCCTTCAGAAGCACATTTTTACAACAAAAGAATAGCATTTATTTGTAAATACATAAAAGATTCATGCTACAACAGCTACGATCACTTCTGATGAGGTCAACAACACAGGACAAACACAATATGCATTGCTCATTTTTATTTTTTTATCTTTTCTTTGAAAAAGCAAATTGGACATTGGACAGCATGTTTTGAGTTGTTCCATTCATGGGTGATGGATTTGCATATGCTTTTAACAAACCAAAATTCAAGAACAGTGCTCCATACTATGTGCACTGAAATTTTTAACGCACGTTAAGATCCTGTTCTTCATGTCATGATGATGAAGACTATAGAAGTGTTGCCTTAAAAGAAATGTAAGCAGAAGGAAACATTTAGGGATGAAAAATGTAAGGCGACATTTCTTTTTCTCACAAAGCACACTGGAGGGACAAGGTAATACTTGACAATTTCATGTATTTGCATGACTATTTTGTTTGTGTAATAAAGCTAAATATTTTGTAACAAAATAGATTGTTTAATGAGGTGAATGAACTAGCTTGCAGTTTTGAGACCCTCAGGACAGTATGTATAGGCAGGTGGCTTCTGTATTACAGTAGCTTTCACTACAAAGAAAACAAACATTGGGGTCAATGAGGTTCAGGGTTATTTTGAAAGCTGTTTTCAGTGAGACCAACATGTAAATATTTTAGATCTCCTTGGGGATGAAGAACTTTGACTAACTGTGCACACATTTAATTAATACAAACTGAAATCAACCCATTAAAAAATTAATGGAAGGAAGTATGTATACACAATCACAGAAATAGTCAAACTGTTCAGCAAACACAGAAATAAGCCTTCAGAAGCACATTTTTACAACAAAAGAATAGCATTTATTTGTAAATACATAAAAGATTCATGCTACAACAGCTACGATCACTTCTGATGAGGTCAACAACACAGGACAAACACAATATGCATTGCTCATTTTTATTTTTTTATCTTTTCTTTGAAAAAGCAAATTGGACATTGGACAGCATGTTTTGAGTTGTTCCATTCATGGGTGATGGATTTGCATATGCTTTTAACAAACCAAAATTCAAGAACAGTGCTCCATACTATGTGCACTGAAATTTTTAACGCACGTTAAGATCCTGTTCTTCATGTCATGATGATGAAGACTATAGAAGTGTTGCCTTAAAAGAAATGTAAGCAGAAGGAAACATTTAGGGATGAAAAATGTAAGGCGATATTTCTTTTTCTCACAAAGCACACTGGAGGGACAAGGTAATACTTGACAATTTCATGTATTTGCATGACTATTTTGTTTGTGTAATAAAGCTAAATATTTTGTAACAAAATAGATTGTTTAATGAGGTGAATGAACTAGCTTGCAGTTTTGAGACCCTCAGGACAGTATGTATAGGCAGGTGGCTTCTGTATTACAGTAGCTTTCACTACAAAGAAAACAAACATTGGGGTCAATGAGGTTCAGGGTTATTTTGAAAGCTGTTTTCAGTGAGACCAACATGTAAATATTTTAGATCTCCTTGGGGATGAAGAACTTTGACTAACTGTGCACACATTTAATTAATACAAACTGAAATCAACCCATTAAAAAATTAATGGAAGGAAGTATGTATACACAATCACAGAAATAGTCAAACTGTTCAGCAAACACAGAAATAAGCCTTCAGAAGCACATTTTTACAACAAAAGAATAGCATTTATTTGTAAATACATAAAAGATTCATGCTACAACAGCTACGATCACTTCTGATGAGGTCAACAACACAGGACAAACACAATATGCGAAAGCTACTGGCAAAATGCCTTAAATGAACATGCACATATGGAAGTTAAACATTTGACATCTACCCTAGACAGGCACTGCTGTCCAACACCAGCAGGAATTTAAAGGTGTCTTGCAGAACAATGCAAATGTTTAATAATCTATGTATAGTATTCATAAGAGTAAATAGTAATTAAGCTAGCCTGAATTTCACTATAATTGCTAAATCTTATATACAGAGTTGTGATGAGAATACTAATTACACAAACGTATTCACGTACTGATACTAAAAGGAGGGTAGTGGGTGTCTCCATTAACCATAGCACTTAAAAATAAAATAAAAGTTCCAACTTGTCTACAAATAGCATTACCATCATGATCAGGCTGCCTTCTGGACTGACAACTGATTTCATGGGAAAAAGTAGCTGAACACTTGAGCAGGAAGAAGTATCCAGAAAAGCAGATTAGACTGATGTTGAAATTTTGAGGCTTGAAGTTTATTTTAAAAAATAAATAAAAGAAAGTAATTTCTGCCTCTTGCTAAATTTGCAAGCAAAAGACAAAAATGTAAAAGGCTTTAATGCAAAACAAGTTTAATATTTTAATTGCAAAAACACTGTAACCAGACAACTACTTCATACAACGAAAAGATCAGCACGCATTTATATATATTATATATATGCATATGCGCAAATCAATACCTATTCTCTCATTTCTTTGGTCCTTTAAGCTCAAATCACTTCAAATAGGTTACTTAAGCAAAAACATAGGCAGCTTGATATCAGATATTAACAAAACTCTTGATACAAGCACATCGTCTAAACTCTTTTTGCATGCTCCTAAAAGCCTCTTAAATCTAATGACTAAAAACAAATTTAAATCTGATGTCATTTAAGGATTGGTGAAAGAACATTTAAGTTGCTGCTTTCAAAACTACAGCAAGTGATTTGATAAAGGGGGCAAAGAGATCAGACGTTCATTGTCCAATCTTACAGTTGTCAGCCAGCCAGTTACAGTGGCGAACCACCCACCCAAAATGAGAGAAAAAAAAAAAAAAGATACACGGTCCGAAATAGTAGTTTCTGGGATTTTGAATATTGCAGATTTTAGATACAGCCCATTGCTGGCCATTGAAGAATTTTAGTTGCTCTAGTGTTCAGGCACCCCCGTTCCCATTTTTGTCAAAGATTGTAGGCCATTTAGCCAACTGGCCTGATAAATCCCAAAGTAACAACACTACCACTTACATATTTATTCAAAAGATACACAAGTACTTTTATGGAGACACAACACTAATAGGTGTAGTAGGAGGGGGTGGGAGGCAAAAGAAAAAAAAAAAGTGACAAGTTCTTAGAACCCAAAACGTAATACTGTCCTTTTACTTGTGGGACTTGCTGGTTTTAAATGAGACTTGCAAGACCTTGTCCCCAAGACGGTATCCATTGAGGCTAGTAATGGCCATAGCTGCCTCTTCATAGTTTGTCATAGTAACAAACCCAAACCCTTTACATTTGTTGGTGTTGAAATCTCTTATGACTTTGACGTTGGTGACCGCCCCGAATGGGCCAAACATCTGCCACAGGAAGCCCTCGTCCACATCCTGGCCCAGATTGTAGATGAAAATGCACCAGCCAGAAGTGGAATTCCCAGACACATTCATGCCAGATGCACCACCCATGTGGTCCACACTCATGGGCGAGAACCTAGTAAAAAGACGAGCTTAAAGTTACAAACGGATGGTGTTTATCGGGAAAATGACCAGCATGCTGTGGTACTACGAACCCCACCAACAAAAACTACAAATGAGACTTTGCTGGACGAACACACCTGAACCTCTGGGCCTGGTGATGGACAGGGCCTCCAAAGCGCCGGGACTGTGTGTGGTAAAGCTGAGACAGCAGCTGGGAGTTCTTTGCCTGATTGGGGTTTGCAGCAAACTTCACAGTGATTGGCTCAGATGCTCCAGTGGGCTTCTGACCATTGAGGCCTTTGATGGCTTCTTCTGCTTCCATTCTCTTATCAAAACGAATGAAGGCAACGCCACGGGACAAACCTGAGATGGAGGAAGCATTAGCAGTCTGAAATCCTACAGTGAAAAAAATTAAAGAAACACTCACAGAGAAGGAAATGGAGAACAAGGAGCAATTTTTGAACGATGTTTGAATGTACACCACCTGCATGCTCTGCTGCTGTAGAAACAGTCCTTACCTGAAGCCTGATCAACCAGCACCCTTGAGTTTATGATGCGTCCATAACGGGCAAACATGTCTTCAACATCTTTCTGTGTCATGGACTTGGGCAAGCCACTAATGTAAAGGTTGGCGTCTTTGATCGAGTCAGAGCTTGGCCTGGCGTAAGACACCTACAAAAGGGAGAACAATTCTTTAAGGAACCAACATTACAAGGAGCAGATCAAAAATCAATAGTAATTAATAGTTTATAAAACAAATTCAACAAACCACCAAAATAAGTTGTTACAGAGGCAACAAACTCATCCCAAATTAAATGTTAACGTTACATTGATTCGTTAGTATAACAACAGATTGACGAGGGGGAAAAAAACCCAAAACAATCTGTATTTTGTACATAATGACAGTTCTACACGCTAAACTAAAAAAATCATAAATTAAAAAAAGGCATAAAAAGTTAATGTAAAAAAGGGACAATTTCCATTTCAAAACAATCCCATTAGTGCAAAAATATGGAAAATAAAGAGACACATCAGGGATTGATGTGCAGGGCTTTGGTTCGGCACAACGTCATACTCAAGCAAAATGATCTTTTGTGCCTCCCTCTAGCAAATAAACTTAAAACTGAACAAAAACACATTTCTTGACCAATACTGGAGGCAAAACATGAATTTACAAAAGTCAAAAAACTTCAGTATAATTCTGTACCGAAAATAAAACCATGCCAAGTCAATGGGGAAAGCCAATTGTTAAAATCATATGGGTCTGACAACCTGGAAACAGACAAAAATTGTGAAATGAAAGATAAATGTTTAAAACAAAATCTCAGACCTCTATAAATGTGCATTTCTTATTGAGAAACACACTCGGCAGTATTGGGATTTTCCCTCTGCTGCCTAGCTACTACTGGAACATGTCATTTCTATCAGTTTACACATGGATACAAGAACACCTCTTTGCACGTTACCTTGATAGTTTTAGACTGTAGTCTCAGCCCATTGAGAGTACTGATTGCCCTTTCTGCATCACTAGGGTTAACATAGTTAACAAATCCGTACCCTAAACTGTGGCCTAGAGAAAAAAAAGGAAAAAAACAACAAAATAAAAATAACAAACGTTTGTCCACATCCTGCAGACTAAAGTAGTTTTCATAAACAAAAAACCCAGACGTTACAATGCAGCATAATCTTGGGGAGGAAAGTAAATTAATAAAATGAAAAAACAATTTCAGAACAATTACTTCATCACTTAAAATAAGAAATCAGTTACATATCACGAGTACATGATTATGAAAATAAGGGTCCGTATTACATAAAACACTGCTTAGCTTCCATCGCTTCCTTTAAAATAAACACAAAACATTAGTAAGTTGTGTACATTTTCAAGGTAAAACAATGACATCTGCCACAAAATCAAAAGTAAAAAAGTAAATAATTAAAAGTAAGAAAATCCTCCAAATTACATAACACTTTACATGAACCATACAGGAATAATTTAGCTAAAATGTGAGGAGCTTTAAGGAAATAAAACAAACAAAGAAGTTTCAAACCATACCATAAGGATGTATGGACATATAACCCCGCCCCTCCAAAAATATAATAAAAACCCTGTAACAATAAGCCATACAGCAGACAAAAGTGGACAGTGGTGCATGGAATGCTGATGCTTCTAGAAACAACCCCAGTCCAAATTAATGTTAATTATTAAAGAAACAAAGAAATAAAACACAAAACACCTCAACATCTTCAGATTCAAAAAGGAAAACGATCTAAAAAAACCAAGGGCTTGCCTCAATATAAGACCACCAAACACGAAACATTAAAATCAAAATGTCATTACTAAAAGTTTGGTGCTGAAATAACAATCCGAAGACCAGTATCCCCTCAGTCAAGACAAGATTCAGGCGACCATTTCGTTTTTGAAGACTTACCTCCCATTTTGTCTCGAATGAGTTTGGCAGACTCCACCTCGCCGATGCTGCTGAACAGACTGCGTAGCTCCTCCTGCGTCATGTTCTGCGGCAGATAATTGACGATCAGGTTTGTTTTGGCGTCTTTTGGCTCGTCCCCCATATGGTCCTCATAACCATTAGGCAAGTCATACGCCTCCTGCTAGAGAGAAAACAACACAGAATTAAATATCTGATAAACATGCACCAAATAAAATGTACATATCAATTCATAAAGATCTCTTTCATCAAAATATGCATGATACTCTCTAACGGACATACCTTAATGACACCCTTGCCAAGCTGTTGTGAATCTCTGTCATTACCTTGGCTCTGAACCTCACAGACCTACAGCACATATAAAAGTATGCATTGTGTTAAAATAAACAATTTTAAAATTGTCTAAATATTTTCTATTCTTCCAGTTTCGTATGGGGCTTATATAATGATCATACTCACTTTCAGGTATCGTATGTGTCCCCTTCTAACAGCCATAGAGATGCTTTACAGACCCAAGTAGTACGCTGAGGAAACACAGAGGAGAAATTAAGCACTGCACATTGCACATCACAGTAAATGCGAGTCCGGTGTGAAGGGGGCGACGACGAGACTTTGCGCCGGTTTAACACAAAGTGGCGCGGAACGTCTCGCTTCCCGTTTCAAATACACTGCGGCTTTGAGGAAGCAGCACCTCGTCGTCCCGCGCTGCCGCGAATCACCCTGGTAACCAGCTAGCGAAAGCGCGTGCGGCGCGAGCTGCGATTTGAACGTTATCGCTACACCACGTCACGGTTACGGAGCACAATTTTTTTTACCTCAGAACAAAAAAAACCGAATTAGCATGCGTCTCGCTAACGGCACAATAAAAAGATAGTCCGTTACAACCAGCTAGGTAGCCAACTATCAAGCTAACGTGTCGACACGACTAACAACCAGATTGTCAGAAACAATTAGGCTAGGGTTAGGTACTTAACCAGATAGCTAAAGTTTTCACAAAGACACGGCGCCGCGTGACTAAACTAGCTGGCTAGGCTAACAATAACTCGGGGGCTAACTAGCTTAGCCAGGGAGATAAACGGTGTTTTAGTGTAGCAAATATGTACTTAAGCAATTAAGAGTTTATATAGCCAGTTAACGAGTCTATCTCGTTATACGTCTTAGCATTAGCGTGGGTGCTAACCCACCTAGCTATAAAACGCACGAACATGGCGACGTAGCCCCGAAGCTAAGCGAGGTAGCTAGTTCAACGACGAGCGGTTCGCGTTTGAAACGTCTGACCTATATAAAATGCAAGTAGCTGCATTAAACTCACTTAACTAGCCAACTACCACCTTACGCGACGCACTTACGAATTCACATCTAACCTGTATTAGAATATAACGGCCAGGTCGGATATAAGCGACACAACCGTCGAGAGTTAGCAGCGCAGCTATAAAGGACCTGGGCCTTGGAAGGCCGTAACCACGCTTAAGATCGTTACCGCGTGGCTACGGTACTTCACAAGCTGACCTTTCGCACGCGGCACGAAAATTAATACATTTAACAAATAAACAACATACCTTAACACCTCGTCGACAAACCGCGTGTACAGCTACTTAATTTATTCCCCACAAACGGAATACTCGAAGTCGCTTTGCACTTAACAATACAAGCGCGAGTAGCGGATGTTACGTCAGACTCTTTGGCTCCGCCCTCTGGCCTTACGTAGCCAGCCAGAGCTCAACCACTGTACGCAGTTTTCTCTTTACCTGTCTGAAGTCATCAAATTAGTGTTCCGTGCAAGCACAGTAAACGCCATAAAGAGATAAATAAGCTCATCGTGTTTATGGAGAAAAAAGGTACTACTTAATAGAGTAGCCAAAACTCCGTGTAAGTACTTTAAAAATGGCAACGTTTCAGTGGGCTCATGTTTCAGCAACATTTAAGTACAGTTTACAGTGTATAACAGTGGGGAACCGTCAGGGCCCTCAACGCCCTCTCAGAGGGCCTAAAATATTCTTAAAATATAAATATATATAATTTATCCAATTTTTAAAAATCTACTTACAGTTTGACAATCGACATCTAAACAATTACAGAAATATAAGCAAATAATAAATTATTCACCCGTGTCTATTCAATCTGTGTTGGAAGGTGAGGGGTTAAGTGGAAGCCTGTGAGCCTGTGTCTCCCCCTATCAGGACTGTGATGCCCGCTGTTCGTTTACAGAGGGCCTGGCAGTTATAATTCAGCCAATACCATTTTCAAATGACAGCAAAATGGACCAATCATATCTTCCCTCTTAGTGGGCGGGCTTAACTGTTTGATAATTTCCGCCCGCTGTGGCGACGCTAGCTGTCGTTAGCGTACCACCGCTAGCTAGTTTCGATTCATACCTTTGAAGAAGTTATCTAGTACATATATTATTGTTTATTGCGTTTCTAAAGCTGTACTGTCGTCTCAGTTTTTTTTATTTATTTATTGCAGTTAATTAGGAAAGGGGGGGGAAGGGAGCGGGAGAGGGCCCAGGTTTAATGGTCACGGTTCGCTACTGGTGTATAATATGAAAACAGGAGATCGGTAACTCTGCGTGTAGTCCTAGTAGGCCTGTGTTGAGAAAATCGATTTTCCGATTCAGAATCGATTCGCATAAGATGATCTGATAATCGATTAGTACGTCCAAAGATCGATTTTTTTAGTGAACTTTTACCCCCGCCCCGTCACTGAATTCACGCAGGCGTGCTTGGTCTAACTAACTGTAAAACAACATGGCGTCGGACAGTGACGGTAACGACGATAGTCAAATCGGCAATCTAAAAGCAGAAGGACAGTTTATCCAGTGTCAGTGACTATTTACAGTTAGTCCATGTCACTGACAGTTTACCCAGTGTTTTTACAGTTTAAAAAAGTTAAAAATTTTCTTGTAACGTTGGGCGCAAGGCGATGGACGAGACATAATCCTTTGCACTTTCCAAATTGTTACGTTTATTACATTTACCAAAGCGCAGACAGCGTAAGCTTCTCATTTATTACTTTTATTTTGAAATTCCTATCAAATTACGCGATACTATAATGGAACTTCACCAGCGCGGTGCAGCCAGGATGAGAGAGCCATGGTGAGAGAGTCTCCTAGTCTCGCGCCGTATACTATTGGGATTATCACAAGACGCACCCGCACCCACGGAGATCTACAGACGAGACGCAGACAACATTAACACACGCCCAACAGGGAGGGGTCGGGGACCGTAACGTGACAGTTCTGTTATTATATTCACACTTTAAAGAAAAATACACGTTTACATTTTATACTTTCAGTTTATTAAGTGTGAGCACTTTTAAAATAAAAATGCATTTGGTAGCAACAGCTTTTGGGTGAAATCTTAATTATTTCAATCATAATAATAATGCACTGGTTAGTGTCCCAGTAGGAGTCCACTGTTGCAGATATAGACACCTCAAAGATGTCCTCTGTTTATTGTCCAGCCGTCAGTAACTACCAGTAACTATTTGCTGATTAATATCGATATAATACTAGTTTTAACATGTTGCTTCTGTACATAGTCAGGAAACAGCTCAAATACATTTTTAATAACACTAAACCCCGAATCGGATCGAATCGATTAAATCGGATTAAATCGAAATAAATCGATTCTTAATCTTCAGAATCGGAATCGGATTGATTCTTGGAATTTGAATCGATACCCAGCCCTAAGTCCTAGTGTCACACAATACCTTCTGGTGTTGAGGTGTGTGGTGCTGAGTAGCTCCCGTTTATAATGTAGGTACTTGGATATCCCAGTCTGTACAGTTTAAGGTAGTTTTTTAAGGCTCCCAAGACAACGTGTTGGTCCGATGAACCATGATAACGGCGGACAAGGACTAGCCACATGCCAAAACTAGCCAGGGTTGCCAGGTCCTACAAAAATATCCCACACAAAGTCAGTGTAAAACCCACCCTTCAGCAGCTTAAACTAGCCCAAAGCCATTGATGGGGGGGGGGTGGCGGCGAGTTAAATTAAGTATTATATCGCGATCGATTCTTTGTGTTGACTTGTAACTCCCACGGTGGCCCAACTCAAAAGTAGCCCAAAAAACCCTGCGACCCCAGAATTTTTACCTGCGGCTGGATTTTCAAACAAGCCCAATTTGGCGTGAAAACCGCGAACCTAGCAAAATATGGCCACATGCTAAAACTAGCGCACATTTCTTGATCACAAGATGTCCTTTCGTTTTAGGTTAATTGCATTAAAAAAATAGGGCCGATTTAAATGTGAATATCTTTGGACTGGCTTGATCAAATTTGACAATTGAGGCATCTTTTTTTAGTTATATTGTGCTGCATCTAATAAAACTATTTTAAATGTGATTAAATAATTTTGAAAAAAATGTCCAAGTAGCTATATAATGGTCATGCTATTTGACTGAATGTGAAAAATAAGACCTTGAACCACTTGCATTAAGATGGAAATATATATTAATATTGTATTATTATACACAGTATTAAGCATACATGACTAACTTAGTTAACTCAGAAACCAGACCTTTACTGAATCATTAATTCTATATTCCTATATTCCACTTCCTGCTTTCTTGCTGTTCAGACACTTTTCTGCTAGCTCTGCTTGCTCTGTACAGTTATTTTATTTATTTGAGTTATTTACAAGTTTTAAGTTATTTTTAAATTTTATTCTTTTTATTCTATTATCTCTGGTAAAATTAAGATGCCCTGGAGAAACATTCCATCCAAGCTGAGAGACATTGGCGAAGGTCAAAATTGCAAGTACATTTTGATATTTATAAAACAACATTGCAGAATTACAACAGTGAAGTGAAATCAGCAAGGAAAAACTTCTTTTACTTTTCTACCTTAATCAATTCATCCAATAATAACTCTGCTGCCTTGTTCAGAAGTATAGATCAGATAGTAAACCCCACCTCCTGTGTCTTCCCTGAAACTGTTTCAGTTGAAAAATGTGATGAGTTTGCAATATTTTTTAGGGACAAGTTTACTAGTATAAGGCAGAACATAGCAACAAGCACTAATAGACTATCAGCCCTTATATCAGTTACTCAGCCTAACTTTAATATGTCTTATTTCCAAGAAGTTGACATGGTAACACTACTTGATGTGATTTCATCACTAAAATCCTCTACATGTGAACTGGACCCTTTACCAACGTGCTTTTTCAATCAGATTCTGAACTCATTAGTTAATAAAGTTCTAAAGATTGTTGGTCAGTCTCTGCAACTGGGAGAATTCCCTAATATTTTTAAAACTGCTATGGTTAAACCACTATTAAATAACAGAAATCTTGATCCCACAGTTCTCAATAATTATCGACCTATATCTAACCTTTCCTTTCTTAGCAAAATAATTGAAAAAGTTGTGTCAATCCAGCTGAATGATTGTCAAAGTAAATCAGATAAATTACACTTCAGTCTGGTTTCAGAGTTCTCCACAACACTGAAACGGCACTAGTTAAGGTAGTAGATTACCTGAGATTGAATAAGGATGCAGGCAAACTCTCAGTCCTTTTTCTGCTAGATTTAAGTGCCGCTTTTGACACCGTTGATCATTAAATACTTCTTGATCGACTACAGAGCTGGTTTAGATTGTATCTAACTGGGTGTGATAACTATGTTGCATTAGGTACCTCTTTCTCCACACGTCAAATAACAACTTGTGGCGTCCCCCAAGGACCAATTCTTGGGCCATTACTGTTCAACCTATATATGCTTAATGATATATTACCACATATCATTAACAAACATGGTATTCGTTATCATCAATATGCAGATGACACTCAACTTTACATTTCTCTAGAACCTAAAGCCCTAAAATCAATTTGCTCACTGTTTGACTGCATAGGTTATATACAGACATGGATGTCTGACAATTTTCTGCAATTAAGTAAAGAGAAGACAGAGGTTCTTGTTCTTGGTAGTGATTCACAAAGGAATGATGTCCAGATTTATTTAATTCAAATAAATCTGAATGCCAAACTATGTGTTAAGAACCTGGGTGTCACTTTTGATAATGAGCTTAGCTTCAAATCACACATCATGACTACATGCAAGACAGCTTATTTTCACCTTTGAAACATCGCTAAGGTCCGAGATATGCTCTCTCTTGCTGACAGTGAAATACTTGTCCATGCATTTATCACATCAAGGCTAGATTATTGTAACACTGTTCTATCTGCTCTTCCAAAGAGCTCTATTTCTCACCTACAGCGAGTTCAGAATGCTGCTGCAAGGGTTCTGACCCGCAGGAGAAAGAGAGATCATATTACACCTTCACTCCACTCACTGCACTGGTTACCTGTCAGCTTTAGAATAGATTTTAAGGTTCTAGTGATGGTTTTTAAATGTCTTCATGGTCTTGCTCCTCTGTACCTCAGTGAAATGATGATTAGATATGTTCCAGTCAGGTCTCTCAGGTCTTATATATATATTATGTTTGTATGTCATGCTCTGATGCAAAAAATCCCTATATTTATTCTTCCACAAAATTATCAATGATAATAACTCACAATTTATTAATCATGAAAGTACAGAATTCCTGATCAAGCACAAATGTCACCTACATTGCCCTGCAGGCTGTTTATTGAAGACTGCATATCTAAGTGATGCATATTCATGGTAAAATATATATTTACTACACATAATCATATAGATGTATTTCAGTGAAGACTAATTACCATGCATGTCAGCATTATACAAAGCTCCTGTTTGTCAATAGAATAGAATGTTTACATATCAAAGCATTTTTCTATGATGCTACATTTTCACAAAGGCAGATAAATAAATTCACTATTGACGTAAAACAGCCCTTTGACATAAAATGCCAGGCTTGTGTTATGCCAGTATGCTAAGCACTGTCATTAACTCCTAGTATCTAAACATTGTAACTTTTTTCCAGAATAGTCTTTAAGAGGTTGGAAGCCCCTGTTGAGAAAAGAGGTAGAAAGTGTGGTTGAGACATACATCCATGTGAACAGAGCTTGATGTGCATATCTCCCCATCTTAGAAAATGTAAATAGTACCTTTTTCAACATTTTTATGGAATGCATCTGGATGCTGGACACAACTTGTGGGCTGACATAAGTGTGAGTGGGATTTATTTTCTACACCATTACTGCATATGGACATGGTTATGTGTAAACAGATCAAGTGGAAAGGGTTTAGGTGCTAAAATCTATGTGGTGATCCAGTATTACATCACGTCCAGTGAAAACCTTGGGATGGAGTCTGTTGTGTTTCTGCTATGGAAATGCCCAATTACAGCTGCACACAATGTTGTACAGGATAGTATTCATGATCACCACACAGACAGTTTCCTAGCCACCATTTTTCTGAGCATTAATTGAAAAAAACATGTCCAAACATATATATATATATACTATGTTCTATAATCAATTATAATGTGATAAATAAGCATGTAGAAATGATAAGGATAAGTGAATATTTATATAACTATTTCAAAATTGTATTTACAATACAAACATTTTCCTTATACCAGTCATTCAGAACAATACACCTTTACAATATTAATTTCACAATAACATTGTCCTTTCTACCCTAGTGCTAGTTAATGGAAAGTAAGCATGAACCATACAGTTTGTATGTCTGTCTGCATATATAACAGGAATACAGAAATAAAATTTCAAGATGGGAAATCTCACATATATAGGCAATGGTGTGTGAAGTAAAGAAGCAAATTTAAAAATTTTAACTATATTGGTAGCATAGTTCTGAAGGGACATCTAATTGCCTCCTTGGAAATATAAGTTATGTAAATTTTCATAAACAATTATTGTTTAAGGGACCCATATCCAAAAGTGTAATATTAAAATATTTCTAAGCCTTGTCTGGCCAGGTGCCAGGACTTACCCACCGTTTGTGTCATGTTTAAAAGAAAAAAAACGTGCTTTGGATCACCGGCACTCACTCTGTGTACTATTTCCACTCTTGATGAAGCCATTGCTGATGCTAGTAGGGCTGGGGGTGTGGTGAGGTCAGACGAAGGCTAGCGCTTGCCTCCAGGTTCCACCGAGCAGCTCTTCTTTGGTGCCCTCGGTCGGACAACTGGAACTTTGGGGATGACAGAGGTCTGTCTCAGTCCCTCTGCTTTCAGGGGTGGCCTGGTGGGAAGAGGGCCCAGGGGAAGCATGGGCAATTTGGAACCGTGTGGGGGGTGGATAGGTGGAATTAGGTCACGTAATGCCTCCTTTTCCCCAGGCTTGTCCACATCCTGTTCGACAGGAACAGGCTCATTCTGGACATCCATGGGGGCTTCCCTCTGAATGCTGATTCGCCGTGAGTTTTTGTCGGAGTTGGGGATCTCACAGTTGAGTCGCCGTGAGTTTTTGTCAGAGCTGGGGATCTCACAGCTGTCTGTCCTCCGCCTCGAGCCCTCGTGCATGCGGCTTGTGGCCACCACAGCCTTCATGGCTGCCTGTGGAAAAATTTACAGAAACCAGGTTGACATATTTGGTGTGTGTGTGTGTGTGTGTATATATATATCAGTGGAGAACCGTCAGGGCCCTCTACGCCCTCTCAGAGGGCCTAAAATATTCTTACACATAAATATATATAATATAATTTATCGAATTTTATTTTATTTTATCTACTTACAGTTTGACAATCGACATCTAAACAATGTCACCTTCCAACACAGATTGAATAGACACGGGTGAATAATTTATTTGCTTATATTTTTGTCATTGTTTAGATGTCGATTGTCAAGCTGTAAGTAGATAAAATAAAATTGGATAAATTATATTATATATATTTCTGTTTTAAGAATATTTTAGGCCCTCTGAGAGGGCGTAGAGGGCCCTGACGGTTCCCCACTGCTCAAAGGAAAGCACATTTTGCTTCAGTAAGGATTCACACCCCAGTAACTGTATACTGTTATAACAATTAAACATGCTGATCAAGTTCTGTAAATCTATCAAATTAATATACAGTTTTAGTCTAGAGATTACAATAGTGAAAATTTCTAGGTCCCTCTTTTAGAATAGCTGACACCAAATTAGCCCATTTCCTGCTGATTTGCAAATTTTATTGTAGTGGAATGTCATAATAAAAACCTGCTTAACAGACACACAAAGCTTCTGCTGACCTTCAGTTTGCGACGAGCGTTGAACTCCTGAAGCTTCCTCTGCGTGGTGTCCATGTGGGAGAAACGTGCAGCTTTGCCGAGCACCCACGGGTGCTCCAGGGCCTGACGTACATTCAGCCGCTTACGAGGGTCCAGCACTATCAGCTTGCTCACCTGTGCGCATAAACGCAGCAGGAACACACAGAGATTAATTGACTGGATAGCTTTCAGCATTCAGGCTTCTTTATCACTTAATTAATATAAAAACGTAGCTGTTTGAATGACTAGCAGCTGATCTCCTACCCCAAACCAGATCAGACCAAGTACTGATGCCATTTGAAGTTTCTGGAAGCAGTGAGAACTCACCAAATCCTTTGCATTGAGTGAAACCTCATCCCACCAGGGGGAGACAAACTCATAGTCACAGTTAAGGATGCGGCTGTACATATATTGGTCACCCCTAGGATCAAAAAATGGTTCAAACCCACACAACCTGGGGGAAGAGAGAGAGGAAAGGCAGATCAGAAAACCAATTACACAGGTAATTTTGTGAAGCCCAGAGACAAAACAGAGAATTTTGAAATAAATTATTTGTTTCGTGTGTATCTGTTATTTTCACATGATCAATAAAACAGCGTAGTCACTTATTTACATACAGTATGTACAGGATGACTCCCACGGACCACATATCCACCTCTGGGCCATAAGCGTTGCCACGGAGAATTTCAGGAGCTAAGAGAATATGAGAGGAAGAAATCCAGGGACTGCTCAGTGAAGTCACCTCCTATGATGGCATGATTCAGAATTTCTGGTGCATTTGTATTTTTTGTGTTTGTTGATATATCTCAAACTCACCACAGTATCCAGGTGTACCACACACCGTTTTCATGGTCATTTGCTCATCTATTATCTTGGAGAGACCAAAGTCCGCTGTGCCAGATGACATAACAGTGTTTGGATAAACAAAGCTATTTTCATCATGTTGTGTAAAACAGTGAATGCATTTCCTGCCTCCTGACCTGATCAAGTTACAGTTATTACATTCTACCCAGTAACCTACCTTCGCATGCTCTTAAAACACAGGCAACGTATCAATATAATTTGTAGTTATATAATTACCTATCTTGAGTGGAGCATCTATTGACAGATCAGCATACAAGAGGTTCTCTGGTTTGAGGTCTCTGTGAACTACTCCATTTTCATGTAGGTACTACAACACACAAAGATACAGTTTCACACCAGCTATGAGAGGCCATTTCAGCACATTCTGTCAGCCTTTACTGCAAAGTTCCAAACAGCTATAGTGAGCTATTGCACTTTTCCACACTGTTTCTATTGAAGTACTAACTAAAGACTTTCTGTCCTTGTGCAATTAGCAGCAATTAGCATCAATTGTCTTTGAAGCACTGGTCATTTCCTTATTTCCCTTATTGAAACTCCAAATAATTGTTTACTATCTCAATTCTCTGTGACCACGTAGAGCAACCAAATTTTTGCACTATTCCAGCTCCTACAACGGTCAAGTAATCAGGAACAGTGAATACCTGAAACGGGTCAGGTGATTTCTTGTGTCCACCAGAGCAGGATGGGTCTCCCCTTTTGAGTCTTGGTTCCACTTGAAGTTTCTAACTCGCAGCCTTAGGCAGTATTTCCTCACCACTATTAACTCTGGCTTGTTTACAAGAGGCTTAGATTCCAGTTGCTTTGTGACAACATCTACTGTAAAAAGTGCTTTATAAATAAACTTGTATAGTGGGGGCTGGGATACAATAAATTGTGCACCTAGTACTGGGATGGGAAACACCAGTTGAGAAGTATACTTTAATGATAAAGTAATAATTAAATCAGATTATACGCAGGCCAGATTAGTTGATAGTGTAAATATGTCATCTGAAACAAAAGCACAAAATAAGCTTTGCTCCAGAGCTCAGGACCTGCTGACCCGCTCTCAGTGCAAGCTTTCTCATTTGATTGGGTTGTGCTAATAGGTGATTTGTTGTGGTGATTTTGCTCATTAGTTTATTCAACTGTGCCTAAATGCCTATTAAGTGATGGTGTGCATTCACATGTGAGAGGATCCAGCGTGTGTAATCCAGTGTGGGGCCCAGGCACTCTGATGTCCAGATTAGACTGAACAGCAAGAGCTCATTTGCGCAGTGGAGGAACCATCACATGCTGGAGGTCTGCACAGGCCCATGTCACTGCAAGAGGTCCTTGGGAAGCCAGAGCCCACAATATCTGACACTACCCACCCCCCCCCACCCCCAATCCACTCCCCAGGCCAGACCACCTCCCCCTCTGCCTCCTTTCAGAGCCAGAGTGGCTGCTGGGAGAGTTTTTGCTCCTGCTTAAAACCATGTCACCTTATGAAGAGACAATTGATGGGTCTTTGCTGAACCTTTACAACCAGTTCTCCTTCCCCAGAGTTTTTGTAAAGTTCTCGCTGGTTATTAATCACAGTCGATATCCATTCACAGAGCGTGGGAGTCTCTGATTCGAATTACGGTGGATGTGTGACTCATGCAGCGTCTAGTTGGGTTAATTAAGTTGGCGAGCAGGAACAGCAGATGTTGTTTTTAGTAATGCAATCCAAAAATGCTGACAGGCATGCACGGTGTAGAAAAGCAGTGTCTGTTCCCCCCTGCAAAACCTTTATTTTTCAATCATGTCATAAATTCACTAACCACATTTTGTCACATATCACTCATATCTGTAAATAACAGGTCACAGAGAATAAGTCAAATGAAAGCATCTAAAAATGAGTGTTGAGAGGATCATTCTGCAGTGGAAGTTGGAAGGTTAGAAATGAGTCAGTCACATGCAACACCTGGTGTAGGTGATGAATCATAATAAAAGACTTACATGGTTCATTGTGTTTAAATAAAAGTTTACATGTGATCTATGCACCTTTCAGTATGGTACGGGTATAAACTGGAAAGAGCCATCATGATCATCTTGTGTGCTTCATATTTTTCATATTCATATATTACTTTGCTGTAATACAATGCTTCCAGCATGTTTGATCATGGTATAACAGCAGGGATTAATATGTCAAGAGGAAATGAAATTTTGCATCGTGTTCATATATTCATGCAAAGCAACCGACACAAAGACACTCAACTTCACGCATACACTTCCTGTGTACACACTCCCTTCCTCACACAAAAACTCAAGCACGTGGACCATAGTTCTATTTCATAGTCACAAGGTTTCCACTCTTTTCCCAGTCTGTTAGATATCAGGCAGCCCAGATGTCCCCTGGACAAGAGATTAAAATGGAGAGCAAAACTGCAACAGAATAATTTTTTTTACTCTGAGAGGATTATTTTCTGCTGGTAGCATATCCCTTCAGCCTTCCATGAGCGACCGGTAAAACATCACACATCCGCCAGCCGTTTTTAAAAAAATGGCCCCTACCTCAATCTCTCTGCTGCAAAACTACAGGCTTTGGGCAAGTACTGTGACTCCCTCTGACCGAACCTGCCCTGGAACCACTGTGTTTTTCCATGACGTTAAAACTGGGAAACATCTGAACTGGCTGCTGCATGATGTCATTTTAAGACGGCTTCGGGAGTTCCCTCAGGATCCCACTGAGACTTAATCATCAACCTATGTGAAGAGCACTGGCCTCGTGAACTGAGTTCACCCCAATATTAAGATGTTGATATAGTTTGTCTATATATAGCTACATCATTGAGAAAGACTGATCAGGATTTTACAGTAATATACTAATTAGTTCTAGACCAATTATATACAGCCCCTGCTGGAACACAAATTGAAGCAGACATTTACTGACCAGTGGCTTATAATATGGAGGGTACATAAGGTAAAGGCAACCCAGTGACATTTAGGTAATAATGCAATTGATTAAATGGCTTAATTAATTAAATGGCTATAATGTCTTATGAAATAATAATAACAGAAAGCAACCTTAACTTTTAGTTGGCACTGAGGATCTTTAACAAAAGACTGGAGATCAAACTGCAACCTACATAGCAGTTCATTTGCACATCACACATCTCTGCAAGGTGTGTCTGATCATTTGCATATACAGCACAGCACAAAGTCCTAAGAATAGACTGATTTACAGCTTTCGGGATTAACAACGAAACAAGTCTTAGCATGACTAAAAATGACTGTAGCTGTAAAAATCAGGGCATTTCTGGGGAAAAGAAGTTTACTTTTAACACCATCTGTGTCTTCCGAGGTGTGAGAAACTCGGGGAGATGGGAGACGCGTGACATAGAGGGAGCGAGAACGCTTCCTGTTCTTCATCACTCAGATACTAACAGCTATCCTACTGAGAGTTTAGAGCCAACAATCATCTTCCTCACCAGGTTTTCACTTGCATGATATCACGCTAAATAGGCATTTAATTAAGATGGATCTAGTGGGGGGTTTTTTAATTGACGTTTAAGTAATTTTCTTTAAATATGAAAATGAAAAGAGGATTTAGTGCATGTGACGTGAGCCCTTACCGCCACTGCCTCCAGGATCTGCTTGATGACATGAGCAGCATCTCGTTCACTGTAGTAGCCTCTCTCCACAATCCTGGAACAGTCACACAGCACACTGGCTGAACACACACACACACACACGCGCGCGCGATCTCGCACTCATGACTGGCCTGGTCACACCGGCCACGAAAGATCCAGTTATCAGCACATGCATGTTTAAAACATGTTTTAACTGCATTCTGTTGTGAGCATTACTTAAAATCACCTAGCAGTAGCATTAGCTGTTCAGAACGCACTGATTGGATGAGGAGTCATGTTTGCAAATGGAAACGAATGAATGACTATTGTCAGAATATGAAAGTGAATTAAGGATTTTTGTATTTTTTTGTCTATATATATATATTTTTTTTTTGCTGGACTGGAAATTCTGTTGTGAACATTTAGACTAAGTTCTGACTGTATCTATGGTAAATGAATGGTTGTACTAAAATAAAAAATAAAAAAACAGATTTTGATTCATTCAAATCAAGAAAATGGATTTAAATCCTTGCCATCTACCGTATGCATTTATCCATACAACATATACCCCAAATATCCATATACATATACCTCATAGTCTGAAGTCAGAGTTTATCCTGTCTGTCTCCAGGAAACTGAGGTTGTGTTATGACATAGGCCTTAGGCTATATCCTATATATTACATTTTGATGTTTCCCTTAATACAGTCAGCATCCCTAACAGTGGTGATGCCACACCTGTCAAAGAGCTCTCCCCCAGTCACCAGCTCTAGGATAAGGGAGATCTCTGTTTCCGTTTCAAAGATCTCTTTCAGGCGGATCTATGGACCACGGAAAAGAAACAACTGGTGATGACAAAATAATATTCAAATAAGCTTTATACAAAACACAAGGTATTGCGGACGCAAAGTGTTTGTAATGCTGTGGAATGAAAACTGTGTACTGCTGGCCTAATAAATTGCACAAGTGTACGTTTCTGTTTGTACATAGAAAATGCACAAAATCTTACAATGTTTGGATGAGAAAGACGCAGAAGAACTCCTATTTCGGTTCTCACAATTTTCTTGTCGATCTGCAATGCATATTGATAAACCTGATTAAAAATATCTCATATGATCTAAAAGCAAAACACGTATTTTGCTCCAGAATGAAAAGTCGACTTACGGTCTTCTTCAACACTTTAGCTGCATATGGCTTCTCTGTCTGCTTCTCTTCACAGCGAAAAACCACTGATGTGGCCCCTCTGTAGCAGCAGCAAGACAGGAACAATCAATGAATGGATTAATAATACGAAGGTATGGTATAGCGTTTAGACAGGGCAGGGGGTCGCTACCAGAGAACACGATCCTGGAATATCAGATAATGTAAATGTGTTAAGTTTGATGGATCCTGGAATATCAGATAATGTAAATGTGTTCAGTTTAAGGGATCTACTCCAAATGAACTTTGGTCATTTAAAATCTCTCTGTGTCTGATCAATGAGCCACCAACACGTTTGACTGTCAAAGAGGTCATAGGCTATGCTGGCTCACTTTTCACTGTGGCAAGATGAGTAAAAACCTCTAGCGTGCACCTACTGAGGAGGCTGCTGTGCCTAACCCCAGCCAATCACACTCAAGCTGTATGTCTCCTTGGTAACCAACCCACCATCTCTTTCTAACTGATGACCGAATCCCAAGTTCTAAAATACAGGAAAACATTAAACATGGCTTAATGAGAATGGCTTTAAATGGCTTTTCCAGATTTATGACTAGAATTATCTATTTTTAACTTATGTTTACATAAGGATGTCAAATGCTTTTCAAAATATAAATAACTAAGCTGAGGTCCATTCTCCTTGTTCCATTATCTATGAGCAAACTGTAATACGATCTGATAGAAAGCTCAAACTTTCAACAGTCCACTTATCGAGTAGGTTTTCCCGGACCCGAATAGATCCAAGTTGTTTTTTCGTTTTTTTTCTTAGCTCCAGTCAGGGACCTGGACATGACGTAGTGTGAAACTGTGAACACTTACTGTCAGTATGGATGCACGAGATCACGTTGCACTGTCCATGGGGAAGCCAATTGCTATTTTGCGATTTGAACTTTTAACAAAGGCGGTATTTGCGAAAAAGACGGTATTTAAATGTCACCACCATTGTAAGGGCGCGCGCATATCAGGTCAGGGGTGAAAACCGAGCCGCATCACCTGCTTATCCTCTCCCCGTTTAATCCACTCGTGTCTGTTTTCTGTCCTTAAACCTCAGCCTGCCCTCATTAACAATATGCCTGGATTTCCCTTCCTTACACACACGCTTTCAGTGTAACTGATCTCGAGAAACAGAGTAAACTCACTTTCGCAAATGTTCTGAAACATGACATATCGTTTCTTTACAACTCTCTTCTGCTGAAAGAAAATAGCTGCTACGTTGTAGGCAGATTTTATATTATGTAATCTTACACCACTCGATTGAAGATATTTTACCACAGTAACAAAGTTAAAGGCAGAGCAATTACTTTGTATACCACTGAATTGAAATGTACCATAGGACAGCTACCCCACATAAGACCACAGCGATGGTCTAGAAAGATGTAAGCTGTGTTCTACTTACCTTCCCAGTTCTTGTCCCATGGAGTAGAACTCCTCCACTGAGACATCTCGACGCGAGCCATCGACCCAGTATTCCACCGCATCAGCGCCGGAACGAGATGTGGGCATGGTTGATCCTCCAAAAGACAAGATGCTTCTCTCTTCAGAGTACAGATGGTCCCTTAGATCAAGGGAGCACAGGAAAACGCATCGGACGTCACTTACACATCTGGATGTGCCTTGTTTAAACGTGGTTCAGAGCCTTTCTACAAATCACTGACGAATATCTTTAAACTGAGTCTCAATGATTTAAAATGTCCTCGTGTTAAATGTTTCCATTTCCAACAGAGTGCGCATATCAAAACTCCAGACGAACCGTTCTTTGGCTACCGTAAGAGTTTATTTGAAACATACAAATCCGGTCCTAAAAAAGATTTTAGAATATTTGCGCGTCCTATCTGACGGGAAATGTACTCGCAGTGCTGAGCAAAACGCAATCATAACATTTCACGCCGATTGTTTTCAGAGCTGATCATCAGCCTCCGGAAGGCCTCGCGGTGTGAGGCGTGAACAGCCCCATCGCGCGTCTGTGTGTGCCGATCGTCTCACGTCCAGCCGCAACACAGAACATGCAACGAAACACCCCGTAATCCAGCGGACGCAGCGACGCAGCGCCGCGATCAGCAAGTGCACTTGATCATAACACGCGCCTCATCGCCGGGGCGTTTCCTAATCGTTTCTGTGTATCGTGTTCTGCGAGTCTACTCCGGGATCTAGTCGTAAATATTCTCAGTTACAAGAAAGAATGCCAAGAAAATATCGGGTATTATATGTGTTCATCTCCGGTGTTGCTTGACTTGGGTAGGTGGCGACAGGGGCGGGCACGCTGTGACAACGTCAAGGAGTGGGTCTGTCACCTAAACCACACGCCCTACGAGGATTTCCACCAATCCATTGCTTCCACTGTCTGAGACAGCTGTGTTGCAGCCGCGACCAGTCCTCGTTCTGCCCTCGTAATAACTTAATATTCTTACAGTATTAAAGCTTGAATGCACTACTAAAGCACATGGAATCAGTCGCAAATCTCTTTGCTATTTCTTTCAATAGGAAATACGTTTTTTATTTGTCTTTAGACAAAGGCGGGTGAATTCAGCACCGTAGACAGCTCCCGTTTGAAAAACGATGTAATTGAATAGTAATTAAAAACCCATTTGTTTATGAACTATCGATACGCTTTATAGTACATTTTTCTGTGGGATAATTTGGATATAAATGTCATTTATTAGTTCATCTTGTTTCTTTGTGAAGTCAGAGTTCAAACGTATCATGTTTGCTGTATGTATTGATAAATACATCCATGAACACACAACAGAAGGAATATTACGACAACTTAGTGTGTATTACGACAAGCCTACACACTTCTTTCAGCTCAAAACGCAACAGCCAGATTTCTTACTAGAACCGTATTACCCACACGGTCTTGCCCTGCAGTATCTTAGCATTTTTTTTGGTCTATTATGATCTATGACACCTGCTTAGATCAAAAGGTGCAAACTAGAATAAAGAAACCTCAGGGGACCTTCCTGTCAGTGCAGGGGATGCAGACTCAAGATTGTATTTTTTTTGTCACTCAAGTGTGTTGGCTAGGACCAGCAGATAGCTGATGTTCCTGGGAGCCCTCATGTCTGTGTTACCTTCTGACTTTATCCTTTTAGCTGTGCTACCATAATTCGATCTGCCAAAGTCTAGTATCTTCCTCATGCTCATATTTTTTTTCCGTGTCACTGTCGCCTTGGGCTTGCTCACTGGGGACTTGGACTCGGACATCTGTAAAGCTGCTTTGTGTCAATGGCTGTTGTACAAAAAAAGCTCTCTATATAAATTTGACTTGATCCTCTAGAGAACTGGGCTAACATGACATAGCATGTGTAAAGTCAGCTATATAACTTGCCAGAGAGTGACAAAGAAGCACCGCTCCACAGGTCAAGATTTCAAGTTTTGTGGAACATTTATAGTTTACACATACAGGCTCCATCTAGTAGGTATGGGAGTTGTCTGAGTCGTCTTTATGCTCACAGAAAAGGTCTATGACCTTCTGGAATGACCTGAATTTCTGAATGAATGACTTAAAAGCAATGGGATCTTTAAGTCATTATATTACATCATAATTATAAACAACAAAGTCTTATTTAACAAACTGTAACATATACAGTATAATAACCCATATGTTTTGTAATTAGTGGAATAAGTTTCGTATTGGTAATAACCTCAACCAAATGCTTTCTGTGACTGTGTTTGTCTACAGCTGCAGCTATAATGTATTTCTAAACATTTTTCACAAAATTGTTTAGGGTCATGTATATTTCATGTATATTTTGAGACTGTGACTGACCCACATATGATAATAATGCAGCGTGTTAGTGGGTTTAAGGTCAGGACTTTTTTACAATAGGCAATTCTACAATATGCAGTTTTTCTGTTGTTGATTTACTCTTGTGTTTACTTGTCTTCCTGCATAGCCTACATTTTTTTGAGTTTAAGATCACAGACAGGTGTCGATAAAATTATCTGAAATTCATTGGTCACTCACTGATGTCCAAACGGCGAGGTAGTGGAGCCCTCCTCTGTGTTAGGTTGCCTACACATGTGAACCTGCAAGGGGCGTCCAGCCACAAACCCAGCAACTGTTGTACCCCCTGACAAACCCAGCCTCTGTTGTACCCACCCACAAACCCAGCCTCTGTTGTACCCACCCATAAACCCAGCCTCTGTTGTCCCCCCCACAAACCCAGCCTCTGTTGTACCCACCCACAAATCCAGCCTCTGTTGTACCCACCCACAAACTCAACCTCTATTGTACCCCCTGACAAACCCAGCCTCTGTTGTACCCACTCACAAACCCAACCTCTGTTGTACCCCCACAAACCCAGCCTCTGTTGTACCCACCCATAAACCCAGCCTCTGTTGTCCCCCCCACAAACCCAGCCTCTGTTGTACCCACCCACAAACCCAGCCTCTGTTGTACCCACCCACAAACTCAACCTCTATTGTACCCCCTGACAAACCCAGCCTCTGTTGTACCCACTCACAAACCCAGCCTCTGTTGTTCCCCCCACAAACCCAGCCTCTGTTGTACCCTCCACAAACCCAGCCTCTGTTGTACCCCCCACAAACCCAGCCTCTGTTGTACCCACTCACAAACCCAGCCTCTGTTGTTCCCCCCACAAACCCAGCCTCTGTTGTACCCCCCACAAACCCAGCCTCTGTTTTCCCCCCCACAAACCCAGCCTCTGTTGTACCCCCCCACAAACCCAACCTCTGTTGTACCCCCCACAAACCCAACCTCTGTTGTACCCCCCCACAAACCCAACCTCTGTTGTACCCCCCACAAACCCAACCTCTGTTGTACCCCCCCCCCCCCCCCCCACAAACCCAGCCTCTGTTGTACCCCCCTCCCCCTCCGTTGTACCCATTCTCTCTCATCTGTCCACACAGTGTTTGTTCAGGTATTCCTTAGCAAACTACAGACTGACATCAACATTTACTGGAATGAACACTCTGGAATATACTTTGGAAATCTTCTTGTAGGTTTCTTATGAACTTCAACAAATTTCCTTACAATCCAGCCAACCTTATTTGCCTCGACCTTTCTGCACATATTAGGCGATATGACATGTGAAAAGCAGGTTGCCAGATGATGGGGTTTAATGTTCCTGGCAATGCCCACAACTACACTGCCTGGAACTACTCAGATTTCAACTGAACCATTATCCTAGTTTCACATACTTAATTTTCTAACATTTGCCTTGTTGTTATGAGTAATTTGCTCAATAAGGATATGGCAGTGTGAAAGGATGTGTGTATTGTTAATCAAAACACAATTTTATTTTTTGCTATAACCTGTTAAAGATCAACTCATGTTTTCTTGATCCATTCATGTAAATGAGAGTTCCATTTTTTCACATGTGTGCATGTGTATGTAGGAGTGGTCAGATGTTCCTGTGGGAGATGCAGGATCTGGTGCTCCTCCATAAAACCATGGGGGGCAACAAATGGTGGTTTACCTCAAGAGGTTCCCATATCAATGGGATAAAACTGACCATTTGTATTTTAGTTATATCAGGATTTTTGTGTAGCATGTTCATTCTCATTTTGCAGCTTGTTGTGTGCTGGGAAAGGTTATGATAACAGGGTAAGAGTTCCATCACTCCCTGAGAAGGTTTTTAGTCTTCACCTCAAAGGTGGCAGTCCTGAGTGGAATGCACTCTGTATGCAAATGTACTCTGTTGTCTTTACTCTGTTGGGGGGGGGGGGGGGGGGGGGTAAAAAGGGAGAGGTTTGTGGGTGCAGGGTCTCTTCTTCCTCCTTTGCCTGCCTCTGCTTCTTCCTCGCACCGTGAGGCAACCTGCACCGCTTGGTATCTCTGTTTCCATTAGGTGTTATTCTTGTTACTTTAATCTAGTATGGTTATGTTATTGTTTTATATTTTGTTGGATATTAAATAAATCTGGTTAATTGTGTAGCCACAGTCTTCCTTAGTTATAGCTATACTGGGCCAGATGAGCATTATTAGTATCAGATAAAGATAAATCAATGCTAATACCTGTCACGTTGTGGGGGGGGCCCTGCTGGTCGCCCCCGTTTACAGCGGCAGATGTCCTGTTTTGCTCACGTGATGTTCGTCCCTCAGGTGGGCGGGACCCGTGATCCGTTTTACCTGAGGGTCGTTTGTTCGTGTATATATGTCTTGTCTTTGTACAAGTTGACTGCTGGTTATTATTTCCTTAATCTGGATCTATGTCACGGGTATTTGCGCACTTTCTATTAAACCATCCTCTTTCCCTGAGACTTGGCGTGATCGCTTCCTTTTTAGTTGCTCACCCTGCCCGTCACAATACCAATTCCCTCTAAAGAATCCCATCTCTTGTGCATGTTTATGATAAACCTCTGACAAAGCAGGCTATTGTTTATAGCAAGGAACTTTATAAAGTTGGTTAGGTTATTCTATAACCTAAGCTTCTTTCAGCTCCGTTTGCTCTCTAAAGTAAAGCCTTTCCTCAGCCGTACTGATTTGGAGAAAGCCATCCATGCATTTGTGAGCTCTAGACTCGACTATTGCAATGCTTTATATGTTGGAATTAATCAGTCTTCCATCTCTCGTTTACAGCTTGTTCAGAACTCTGCTGCTCGTTTATTGACCAGCACATGTAAACCTGAGCACATTACACCGGTTCTTTCATCTTTACACTGGCTCCCGGTTCAGTTTAGAATACAGTTTAAACTACTGCTCTTTGTTTTTAAAGCTATGAATAACCTTGCACCACCATACATCACAGAACTTGTACAAATCCATCAGCCCAGTAGAGCCCTACGGTCAGCTGGCCAATACCTACTCAAAGTACCAAAATCCAGATGCAAGCACTGGGGGGATCGTTCCTTTTCTGTGGCTGGTCAAATGGCCTGGAATTGTCTTCCCTTAGAGTTGCGTTCCATCTCTGACCTGATTCTGTTTAAGGCCAAACTAAAGACCTATTTATTCAAAAAGGCCTTTAACGTATAATTCTTGACTTTTTTAATTACTTCTACTGTTATTTAAATGGTTGTATGATATTGTTTTATTTGTTTAATTTGATTAAGCACTTAATTTTGACATTTTAATATCCTACTTTTACCTTAAATGGTTTTATGATATTGTTTTCTTTGTTTTGTTAAGCACTTTGGTTAATGCAAGGCATTGTTGGAAGGTGCTATATAAATAAATTTTGATTTGATTTGAACCTGCACTGAGCTATTTGTGAAGTGAGTTATTTACATTTACATTTATGGCATTTGGCAGACGCCCTTATCCAGAGCGACTTACATTTTTTATCTCATTTTTTATACAAGTGAGCAATTGAGGGTTAAGGGCCTTGCTCAGGGGCACCTCAGTCATGGCCTCAGGTCTGGGGATCGAACCCACGACCCTCCGGTCACAAGACCAGTTCCCTAACCACCAGGCCATGATTGCCCTTTTAGATTCTTATCAACTGTAATTTGGAGTCAGATATTTTATTAAGTTTTATGCATGTCAATCCTTCTCCTGTACCTGTTTCCATCCTTGATTGTAGGCAAGCAGGTAGGGTAGTTAAATATCATAACTAAAACCCCTACATGTACATTCCTCACACATGTATACAGGCTTCACCCTTACTCACTGTTGAGTGCGAAGACATCCAACCAACTACACAATATCTGCATCTTCTCAAGAAAAGACACAGCATATCTCACAGGTCGCACTTTTTAAAATAGAAGTGACTTTCTTTACTACCTACTGGTCAGTAAAGCATCTCTGATATCCCTCTGAGCTACTGGCCCCATCGTGGTGCTTTAAGAGAGCACCCATCCCTAGAAATGACCCAGTCATTTAATGAGAGTAAAATGTGCTGCAGCCATTTGTTTTTGCATCACATTGCCTGGCCCCACTACCTGCTTACCTCTTTAACCATGTAAAGTATCCAATTAGGGAAATCGGGCTCAGCTGTGAATGCTGGACCAGATTGCAGTTGCCGTGGCGCCGGGTGAATGGAGTTCACTTTAGATCCTGATGACTGTAGAACAGTGTGTGGGCGGTACCGCTCAGTGACTCAGGGCCCTGCTCCTCAGAACCTGACCCGGCAAGACGGATACCCCTGGGGAGAAGAGAGCGAGGTGAAAACCCCTGACATTTGATGTGGGACATGCAGTAAACGTGTGAAATCATGCAGCAGGGTGTTTCAGAACACACATACTCACGGCAGTTGCGTCAAAATTAAGGTCAAATTCCAACTTAAGATGGCAAACTCGAGTGCAGAAGCTGATGTAATCCAGGTGTAATATTAGCAGGTGTTGGGCATGGCTTGTTCGTAGGCTGATGAGAAAAATTAGTTACAACCACCACCACAGGACCATAGGAGAACTCAAGCTTCCACAGACAAAAACATGAAATGATAAAATGCAGTTAGTATTTCCATGTATTGGACCCAATATCCTGCCATGAAAATGTTTATACATAACATTATAGACTTGTATCTGGTTGTAACTTTGTTTTAAACAACACATTTCATAGAGTCAGTACACCACTTCCAAATTAAAAACACAATTTTATTTTCATCTAACAGTTTGCCCTGTCAAGTTAAGTAATTGATTTATATGTTTACCTACACTGTATGTTTAAACGAAAATCAAAACTTTTTGTACTAACACTGCATGTCCCATAATGAAGTGTCAACATTTTCATAGATTCTTTCTCTGTTCTGTCATTAGTCTGATTAATCTCATTTTCAGCGGCACTGCACGGTAATCCAGACCAATCAATGAATGCTAGCTACTTGTTTCAGGTGTCCTCAGAGATCAGGGATAAATTAGGGAACTGTCTGAGGATTCTTGAGCTGTACTAAAAACATTATAATGTTTTGACATATCCGCTGGACATATTTCATTATGGAGCTTTCTGCCCACATCTCTCCTGCTCTCTATACACATTAAACAGAAAATTGAAACAAAAAAATTAGCTCGAATAAGTTATGAAGGCAGTGATGAACAATAGTTATTTTCCTTTAATCTCAGGTTGCACAGACAGCTAATAAAAATTAAATTGCTCACACATTGCACACCTATGGAGTTTAGCTGCTGTGCCTTTTTTGTGTGTTTTATGGTCTGGAAAGGATCTATTCAACACATAATGTCCACCTACATTAAACGGATCACAATGCCTCTAAAAACCAGAATGCACTAAACTGAAGTTTACAGATGACTTTAAGCACATCTGGACACCTCTGTAAAACATTATGCCATTCATTGTGGGATGGATTCAGAATGTTTCGTACTAGCCACCAGGTGGCAGCAAACACTAAGACATCACATTTATCACCAACTTTTTTTCTTCTTCCTTTTATTCTTGCAGTTACAGTTTGAGCACAAAAAAAAAAACATGCACGTGTTACTTATTTCTTATCTGAAATCGTGAACTTACAAATAAAAAAAATCTTTACATCTAACCAGACCCTTTATTTGCTCCCAGAATCTCGAAGTTGATTTTTTTTAATGTAGGCTATGTTATTTACTGTATTTGTGGATGTTCATAAAGCTGTTTCAAATTTTTTCTGCAAAGCATATGGGTTAACTATTGCACCGTGGAGCGGAGACCTGTTCCCAATTATCTACGTGACACAGCCTCCTGCCTTAGCTTCAAAAATGTTATAGTTAACGGGATTTCACTGCTTCCTGAAGCTGGCCTGGAAAATATTGATACCTCTAAATGACTTCAATGTATTATTAAAGGGCATTACTGATTCGATTTCCACGGCATCACCAGGGCTATCAGACTCAGTGATTCATCTGGTTGGGACTGGTGAGGTAGGCCTAAATGACTATATTTTCAGACCACTATAAGTGCCTCAAATTGCACAGGCTAATTTGACACAGCAGATCTCCTTTGAGATTTTACAAGCTTAGGGAATGAAAGTGTCCATTAGCAGTAATGTAGGCACTGCGTCTGTTTTTCTGTGCTTTTAAAATGGAAGCAAAGGTAGTTGCATGATTTCCCTCACACTACACTTGAATTTGGGCTACATCTAAAAAATATCTATATTAAAAGCTGCCGATAATACTCAAAAAGACAAATCATGGAAAAATATGATTTGAGATGATCTTTATCGTGAATCTATATTTATGTCACTGGCAAAAACAGAGTTTGGATTATGCATTATGTAAAAGAAAAAAATATATATTTACAATTCATGCACGCATCAAGTAACGTTATACAGTTGAAGGTTTCATTCACACTGCCCGATGTCTCAGAAATGTTTTATATGTTTGATCTTTTAGATCAATAGATAGATAGAAACTTTATTGATCCCAGAGCAAACTGCAGGGTTTTAGACTATCACATTCTGTGTATTATATTGCAACACTGAAAATCTCAGCACGGTGTTGCCCTTGAGCCTCGCGCGCACAAGCGGTGCGCGTGCAGCAGGAGGATTGTTTACTTCCAAGGGAGCCCAGCAGTAATGCTGACCACGTGGCTTCAGCAGGTAATGAACAGGCATGGTGAAGAGAGAAGACAGACACCCCAACCCAACAGGCATGATTCCATAGAATTAATGCATGCTCAAAGGTAAAGCAAAAGTAAAGGAGGCATCTAGAAACACTTGGACGTTGCAGAAAGAAGTGCTGGAGAATATTTGATTCCTTTGGTTTGATAATAGACTAGGGCTGTTTGGGACATGCCTGAATATAGCATGACGTGCTTACACTTGTGTCTTCAACAGTTTTGTTATCACGTCTTTAGGAATGGTGCATCTGTGATATCTGATGCACTTTCATCTCCCGTTTCAAGAACATAGGTCGTATGTAAGAACCATTTCCAGTCTGCACAAGACTCAAATAAAACACTGGAGATGTTAACCCTTCGGTTTTGTTGACCTCACGCTTTTTACTTTAGTGTTCCCGGTCTTTAGAGACCGGTCTGTTTTAACACACAAAAATTTTTTTCACCACCTTGCAAACATAGGCATAACATGTGTGTGTCTGTAGGTGTGTGTGTAGGTGTGTCTGTGTGTGTGTGTGTGTGTCTGTGTGTGTAGGTGTGTGTGTAGGTGTGTGTGTGTGAGTGAGTGAGTGTGTGTGTGTGTGTGTGTGTGTGTGTGCGTGTCTGTGTGTGTTTAGGTGTGTGTGTGTGCGTGTGTGTTTAGGTGTGTGTGTAGGTGTGTGAGTGAGTGAGAGTGTGTGTGTGTGTGTGTGTGTGTGTGTGTGTGTGTGTGTGTGTGTGTGTGTGTGTGTGCACGCGCGCATGTGAATTCATGCACATGAGTGGCATGTCACACTCAGATCAGAGTGTGCCTTGCAAACATAGGCATAACGTGTGTGTGTCTGTGTCTGTAGGTGTGTGTGTAGGTGTGTCTGTGTGTCTGTGTGTGTAGGTGTGTGTGTGTGTGAGTGAGTGAGTGTGTGTGTTTAGGTGTGTGTGTAGGTGTGTGAGTGAGTGAGTGAGTGAGTGTGTGTGTGTGTGTGTGCGTGTGTGTGTGTGTGTGTGTGTGTGTGTGTGTGTGAATTCATCACACTCAGATCAGAGTGTGCCTTGCAAACATAGGCATAACATGTGTGTGTGTCTGTGTCTGTAGGTGTGTGTGTTTATGTGTGTCTGTGTGTGTGTCTGTGTGTGTAGGTGTGTGTGTGTGTGTGAATTCATGCACGTGAGTGGCATGTCACACTCAGATCAGAGGGGCCTTGCAAACATAGGCATAACATGTGTGTGTGTGTCTGTGTCTGTGTGTGTAGGTGTGTGTGTAGGTGTGTCTGTATATGTGTGTGTCTGTATGTGTGTAGGTGTGTGTGTGAGCGAGTGAGTGAGTGAGCGAGTGAGTGAGCGAGCGAGTGAGTGTCTGTGTGTGTGTGTGAATTCATCACACTCAGATCAGAGTGTGCCTTGCAAACATAGGCATAACATGTGTGTGTGTCTGTGTCTGTAGGTGTGTGTGTATGTGTGTCTGTGTGTGTGTCTGTGTGTGTAGGTGTGTGTGTGTGTGTGTGTGTGTGTGTGAATTCATGCACATGAGTGGCATGTCACACTCAGATCAGAGGGGCCTTGCAAACATAGGCATAACATGTGTGTGTGTGTCTGTGTCTGTGTGTGTAGGTGTGTGTGTAGGTGTGTCTGTATATGTGTGTGTCTGTATGTGTGTAGGTGTGTGTGTGAGCGAGTGAGTGAGCGAGCGAGTGAGTGAGCGAGCGAGCGAGTGTCTGTGTGTGTATAGGTGTGTGTGTGTGTGTGTGTCTGTGTGTGTTTAGGTGTGTGTGTGTGTAGGTGTGTGTGTGTGTGTTTAGGTGTGTGTGAGAGAGCGAGTGTGTGTGTGTGTGTGTGTGTGTGTGTGTGTGTGTGTAGGTGTGTGTCTGTGGGTGTGTGTGTCTGTGTGTGTAGGTGTGTGTCTGTGTGTGTGTGTGTGTAGGTGTGTGTCTGTGTGTGTGTGTGTGAGTGTGTGTGTGTCTGTGTGTGTAGGTGTGTGTGTAGGTGTGTGTAGGTGTGTGTGTGTGAGTGTGTATGGGGATGTTTTCTGTCTGATAGATGAATATATTCTGAATACCCATTCACTTCCTGTGATGGTCACGCTTGACCGGCAACAACACAGATGTAAAACGTTGGTTTAAAACACTCAAAATTCAATGAAAAAGATGATCATCACTTTTATATGTTCCAGTGCATAGTGTGGAGGATGGCATAAGGCCTTGCAGCAATCAGATGTAAAACACAATATTTATGAGTGGTTTAAGTTGTAAATCGGTCAGATTTGACCCGAACACGACAGGAGGGTTTTAATGAAGTCTGTTGACTTTATCGTGTGCAGCGTTAATGATTTTTGGGCTATTGATTGTTTGTAATCATGAGTGATTGTCTACTGGGTTACTGTGAAAAAGATGTGATACCATTGGTATAAGGATTCTAAAACATCTCTAATCTGAGAATTCAGCTTTGATACTGTTGCTGATGATTCGGTCCATTAATGTTCCAAAGTTTTAATCCGGACTTCCCCCGGTGCATAGGATGTCAATGGAGTTTCATGCTTTTAAGTTGAACAACACGAAACAACAATGGCACCGCAACAGAACTTTCCAATCCAATTCCCAAATAACCTGAACCTGCACACAAAGCATGTTCTTGTCCGAGTGCATAACATCTCTTTGTATGTTTTCCTTTCACACTGGCAACCATCGCTTGCTGAGTGAATTACATATTGGTTTTTATCTAGTGACCAAAAAAAAAAAACCTTTTCATGCCTGACGCTTCTGAGTCACTTTGTGCGAGTCCGTAAGAAACAGCGGAAGCTAATTAAAACTCACAAGTGCTTCGTGTTTTATTTTGGCGCATTTAGGCTTGTTGACTGGTGAATAATGAACAACGCAAAGTAAGGAAATCAATTTTCCAGCTAGGGGAGCAGAATAAACAGAGCTGGTGTGTTAAACAAAATTAAAGGCAATCACACCTGAGACTCGTGGATAATAAGCGCCAGGGTCCATTAAGAAAAGCGTCGCGCGGAAGGAGCGCGCGGAGGGAGCCGCTGTGCCACCAGCCGCTCCAAGCAGGACGCAGGGCGCCTCGTTCGCACGCCCACTGGAAAAGCTGGCGCCACTTTTCATAGTGCTTGTTCCAACCGGAGAATCATACTGTGTTAAACACAGGGCAATGGAAAGGAACACTTTGTTCTTGCAAAAAAAAGCGCGATTATTTCCATCACAGTCACAACGAACCACATGCCTTCACCACATGGTTTTACTATGCTTCGGAGGTCTAGCATTACCCTTAAGGTGGACGCAAGAATTAAGGTTGTATCTCCCCCATAGGAAACAGCCCCCATCCAGTGTACCTGACACTTTAGATGAAAAATGACCAGATGTAATGTGCTCGTGATGTATGATGATGTATCTATGATGTATGATGGTGTATGGCCACGTTTTGGGGACAAGTTCCCTGTTCTTTTCAAACAAAGGCCTTCAGGACTCTCTCAGCCCTCTCTGACACAGGTAGCACCGTAGGATGAATCTCATCTACATCTGTCTCAGTGGTTCACGGCCAGTCAGAATACAAAAGGCTTCCTTGCTGACAGAATCATCTGACAAATACTCGAGCGGGCTGAGTACAACACAATTGAAATGATTAGAAAAGAAAGGGGAAAAGAAATAAGAGAATCAATTTGGTCGTTGAAATTGTTTGCGTATCTCCGTGCGACGGGCCGGCTCCCTGATAGGGCTCGTGCTCTGCCTACTGGGCCTGTGAAAAGCCCGGCAGGCCCAACCTGGATTTGCATTTATATAGTTTCAGCATCAGAATCATATAACGCATTTTTATCTTCATTAGGAGCCTAATAAGGACAGAGTATCAATGCAGATATGGAATATTAATAGCATTTTCCCCAGCAAAGAGAAGAGTAGATGAGCGCACCTTTCCTGTTTGGGCCGCACGCTCCTCTTCTCTCCCTGCTCACATGCTGTCATAAAGGGGGCTGACGGGTTGATGTCGTAGGATGACTTATGACAGCTTATTGTAAGACTACACTGTATCATACGGTTATTAACCGGGTCAAGCGTTGTATATATAGCCTGTGGCGTAGCTTTGCCTCAGAAGGATGAACGGAGGCGGATCGCATGCATGGTAACACTCATTTCTTTATGATACTATTAATGCTGTGGTGTCTGTCTGTAAATCTTACTCTAGGAATCTGAAGTCTAGGAATTTTGTCTGCCTTGAATAGCTAAGCAGGACCATAAAACTTAACCCAAAATCAATTATGGTGACAAATCCTTAGGACTCTGTGTTTACATGATTTCCAATGCAAACTGTGTAAGTAGACACTGTTGCTCACTGAAGCAGCAGCCTGAGGACAGACAGCCCCGTCCACGAGGGCAGCAGCTGTGCTTTATGGACTTTGTGCTTTATGGCCATTGTGCTTTATGGATATTGTGCTTTATGGATATTTTTTTTTAATGGATATTACTTTGTAAACAAAATGAACTGTATTGAAGGATCTTTGCAGTTCACATACGTGCCACATGTTCCGTACGTCTTATTTCCATGATGTCTGGAGTGTCACACTTAACACCACACACACATTCCATGGTATTCTGGATGCCTTAGCTCATATCGCAAAATTAGCCATCATCCCTCAAGGCATAACAACCAACAGGATTTGATGAATGAAACAATAAAGATTAAAACCTAATCGTACTATATTGAAATGTTGGCCATCATTTGGTCTTATTGCCCTCCCCCAACGTGCTAACGTGGCGAGGACGTATATAAATGCATAAGCATCGCACTGTCTCGGGGGCTTGCTGTTTGTTTGACAGATCCACTGTCTTGTTGCGTCTCCCCTCAGGGCTCGACGAAAGGCAAAGACCATCATTAAAAGCTCAGCGGAATGCAGGCTTAAGAGAAACACTGCCTGTTAGCTTTAATAACGACACCAACAGCCCCTAGACAGATAACCTCTGATTCCAAATCTCAGCAATGGCCACCTGAGGGACACCAGTCCAATAGGGTCATAACCCTGGATGTATTACGCCAAACAGAGATCTGTCAGAATGGAGCCTCTGACCTTATCAGACAACAAAACAAGCATTCTCCCCTGGTCCTTATAAAATATGATTGCTCCGATTTTGAAACTATTGAGTTTGAGTCATCACTTGGGTTGAAGCTACACTTTTAGTACCTAGAAGATCAGAGTAATATGTTACATTCATATGATTGAAATCAATGTAATGTTAATAATGTGTGCTGTATTCTTAGTTATTAAATATTAGTAATTGGGATACAAAGGTAGGGCATATTATGCAATACTTTAATTTCTTATACTCCTGGTTTATTAGGGCATTTTATTCAGTATTTATTGTGTATTCTACTGTTCAGTTATAGTTATAACTATGAAGACAGAGTCTGCACCGACCTGACTCTTACATGTGCATGTAAGGGGTTAAGTGCTGATTAGGATTTCATTAGGTTTTCATTATGTCAGATGACGGGAAGTGTTGCAGCCACATCACATCCTAATGCCAACATCTTTCTCCAAGTTAAATGAATCAGAACTCTCCTAAGCACACAGTGGCCTACTTTATCCAGATTCTTCAACAGATTTTCACAAGACCTACCTTGGAGAAAATCTCATATTCAATACTATGAAGAAATGTTTGTTGTTTTTACTTCTTATTTGAAGTAAGAAAGGTAAATTGCACAATGCAAAAAGAAAGATTATGTTGTTTCAACAACGTAGGTCTCAACGAAGGTATTGGTAGAAATGTTTTAGCCTGTTTGTTGAGACTGCCCCACTCTAGATTTGACCTGATCTACAATCCTGATTGCAAAACGCATGGCTGTTACATTGCATCATTACAATCTAACACACAGTTTGGAAAGTGGGGCAAAGATAGTGACTACTAAAGAACAAAGCAGCCTCATGGTCTCATGTTTGCATAACACACGTTTACACGTCCAAATGTTTCAGTGGTGATTTGGGGTTATTTTTAGCCTTCCAGATTCACAGTTTATCGGCCACAATACTGGACTTAACTACTGCAAGAACTGTGTCATCTGGAACTCCAGAGCCAGACCATGCAGCTTGGGTGTGGAGGGCTGCATGGTCAGACCTTACGGGACATGTGTGTGGACGAACCTCCACCCAGTCTGTACCAACCCCCACCCAGTCTGTATCAACCCCCACCCAGTCTGTACCAACCTCCGCCCAGTCTGGACGAACCTCCACCCAGTCTGTATCAACCCCCACCTAGTCTGTACCAACCTCCGCCCAGTCTGTACCAACCTCCACCCAGTCTGTACCAACCCCCACCTAGTCTGTACCAACCCCCACCCAGTCTGTACCAACCCCCGCCCAGTCTGGACCAACCTCCGCCCAGTCTGGACCAACCTCCACCCAGTCTGTACCAACCTCCGCCCAGTCTGTACCAACCTCCACCCAGTCTGTACCAACCTCCACCCAGTCTGTACCAACCCCCACCCAGTCTGTACCAACCCCCACCCAGTCTGGACTAACCTCCGCCCAGTCTGTACCAACCTCCACCCAGTCTGTACCAACCTCCGCCCAGTCTGTACCAACCTCCACCCAGTCTGTACCAACCTCTACCCAGTCTGTACCAACCCCCACCCAGTCTGTACCAACCTCCACCCAGTCTGTACCAACCACAGAACCCATACACCCAGGGAAATGAAACTCATAAGCCCGAGTTTGAAATTGACTTACACTGTTTGGTGCCATTAAAAGTGTTCATCAGTGTAACAGAAATAAAGTAGAAATCTTTACACGAATTGTACATGTTTACAGTAAACCTGGTGAGGAAATTAGTTACAGTAGAAGTAGACAGGAGAACTTCCTAATCTTCTCCCGGTGCGCACAGTTGGTTGTCTGGATTTAAAAATTCCCTTCTTGGGTCCTGACCAACCTGAAGTTGGGCGCAGTAGCTGTAGCAGAGGGAAAAATGTTTTCATGCATACTAAGTGTTTTTTTCTGTTTCTGGCAGACCCTGTGTAACGCCATTGGTGAACATCATATAATCACCCGGACTTTGCATAGGGGCTTGAGGGAAAATGGCGTATCAAACGGAGAACTCTGGCCCATATAACAGTTAGGTCACGTCCCTCCTCTCTTCCCAGTTCTCTGCCTCTTCCACCCACTAGGCTTGTAGAGCGTCGTATTGATTGCCGCATTTAGCCGAGTTCTGAGGATGCCTTTTAACATTGTTCTAACTCTCTACCCCAAGAGATACTTCATCCCGCTGAATGCTATCGCCGTATTCATGCCACATCCTTCTGCATTTACAGTGGTATTGATTTTTTTTTTGGGGGGGGGGAGGCGCTCATAATGGAAGGAGGAGTTTCGAAACAGGAGCTCATTTCCAATTTAACTGATTACTTCCAATGGAAGCAGACGTTTGGCATGTTTACTAAGTGAAAGGAGGCCACACTTTTTCATTTTGCAGGGCTGTAAAATGCCATTTGATGAAATTGTGGTGTGGTCTGAGAATGAGTGAATGCATAAGATAATAAACCCGGCTGCCACGAGGTGTTTAAAATGAAAAAATTAACAGAGGCTTGGTTTTTGTTCCAGTACATACGCGTGTAAGGAAGGTGTGCGAGCCGCATGCCTGAGACAGCGAACGCATTACTGTAAAATGTCCAAAAAGCCTGAGCCACTGATATGATTTCCAAAGCCACCAAAGAACGGCACTGGCAGCCTTTCTCCCAGCTGATCGGAAACATCTGTTTGAGAGAACGACGTGTTTTGAGTGTTTCTCAGTTGAGCGTCTTTTTGCTCGGGCCAGCCTGTGTCCCTGGTAATTACACTACATCTGCTGTAATTACACTGCATCTGCTGTAGCCAGGAGATTATCATCATCCTTACACTAAAGACAATCGTAGCTGTGTGTGTGTGTGTGTGTGTGTGTGTGTGTGTGTGGGTGTATATGTGTGTGTGTGTGTGTGTGTGTGTGTGTGTGTGTGTGTGTGCGTATGTGTGTGTGTGTGTGTGTGTGTGTGTGTGTGTGTGTGTGTGTGTGTGTGTGTGTGTGTGTGTGGAGGGGGGGGTGGGCGCTTTTGGGGGAATTGGCTGCTGCCTTAGATATTGTGGGAAACTGTTCTTGGACAGCATCCAAATGGAATGGTTTGGCAGTAGAATTACTATAAGCCTATGTTTCTATCTAATGCCTTTGAAGGGGCCATATACATTAAATAGACACCCTGCCGTTACAGGGTGATCTAAGTCAAACACATAAAAGACTCCAGGAGACTGAAGCAATATCATGCAAAATTCGTTGTGGGAGAGACAAATATCGGTTTTGTCGAGCATAAGAAGAGATATAAAATGGGAGTGCACAGGAAAAAATGCAGACATCTGCTTTCAGTCGTCAGGGCTGTCAGTTAGTCACTGGAGGAATCTAGAGTCAGACCTGGCGCCCGGAAGGGAGTGCAGGCCCATCCAGCTAGCGTTAAAGGAGCCATCTTGTGTTCCACTGAAGCGCTCGAAGATGTCAAGCCTGGGTCGAACTGCTCAAACACTCATAGCTACAGTTTCCCCAACCTTGTCGCCATCATCGTAAGGCCACGATTGCCAACGAGGACAGAAAGAGTCACAGGGAGGGCGCCATGTTAGGTCACCGAGCTAGCTGGGTATGTGGATGCATTAGGAAGCATGCAAAACAAACGCAGCTTTGGACCGGGGGAGACGCTCATCCAGCTGCCAAAGAGCACAGCCGCAGGACGGAGGAGCCCCCGCCCGTCCGTCCCTTTAACTAGGAGTGTTTGTGTTTATGTAATTCCTCCCGGCGATTGTGCGGAACCTCTCTTTAGCAACAAGGTTCTTGCTGGGTGTTCCCACACGACAAGGGCAAAGTCAGAAAAAAATGATATTCTTCCCACACCCAACATCCGTGTGCCCTGTGTTTTTAGGCAACTAACACGTTCATAAGGGTCTGCTTTTGTTTTTGTAACTTTCTCAACTCAACGCCCGCCCATCTGCTGTAAAACCCGAACGTTATCCCCCTGCTCTAACAACACTCGAAGGATTAAAGGGTTCACATCAAACTGTTGACATCAAACTGCAGATTCTGTTACTTTCCAAGGAGGACCTGTTTTCTCTACATCTCCAGACTGGCCTCCCGGGGGCCAGGATGAATGTCCTGGGACGCTCAGTGCAGCTCTGGCCCCTTGTTTCACAGGAAGCTGTTGGAGCTGTGAAGTGTTGGAGTTCTCCTCTCTTCCCCTTCAGCAGTCACAGGGAGCATGTGGAACCAGCAGGCTAGATGACACACAGTCAGGTGACACAGGAGTGTGTGTGTGTGTGTGTGGGGGGGGTGTCCTGTCAGAGCTCTGCTTGAGTGAAAGCACTTTAGCATTTCTGCAACCCCTCCCTTCCAATTCTCTGCCTCTCCTTCACTAAACTGTCCAGAGGATCCACACACATAGGGGTCCAGAAGCTAAAATTGTATTCCACTGTAATGCGTTCTACCAACCGAAACAGGACACTCGCTCGCAGGAATCTATTGACCAAGAGGGCTTGTTTTCCCCCACAGACATCATCTTTTTTATTACATTTCGTCCCAAATGAGAGCACGGCTCGACGTTGCTGTGTATCGTCCCTGTCTCGCAATCCAATGCGGCCGTGCGGTTGCATGAAGTGATTGCTTGCCAGACTCCTGGGAGGGCCGTGCGGGGACATGGAAAGAGAATTGAAATCATTTTTCTTCATTTTTTTTAAATGCATGGCAAAAAAAGAGAGCAGTTTCTTCACTTTCATATTCTTCTCTATTACCACAGTGCCAATGAAATCGTATTATCCTCACGCAGGATAGGCACATTTTTCACTTTACTTTTTCTTTTTAATAACAATTAATATTGGCAACACAATTCCACATATCCATAAAATGACACGAGTCTTTCCAAGGAGTACATCACATATGACATTATAGACATGAACTGTGTTGTCAATACTCATCACCCATACGCATAAATATATATTTATATACATACACACACACGCACACACACACACACACACACACACACACACACACACACACACACACACACACACACACACACACACACACACACACAGCAGATGTGTATTAGTACATATTACCACATCACAATGCAAATCAACCCTAGCATTTGCACAAGGCTGACAGAAAAATGTTTCCAAAAGTTGACTAGTGCACACTTGACAGAGACAGACAGATGAACTCACCAAATCTCCACCAATCAGATGCCTTTTTTCATTTGCACATCAAAATATGCGGAGGACACAGTAAAGTTTTGTTGTTTTTGGACCACAAATGCAAAAAGCATATGGGGTCTACTAAACCTGAGTTGGATTTGATGGTTAAAAAAACAAAACACAGGTTGTTTGGTATGCAACGCCAGGTGTCGTGGACACGGTCACGCTGTCTATCGGCTACATCGAGTCAAGGTGTGAGAAGTGAGACAAGGTGAGTCAAAGTGTGAGTCAGTGTCTAGTCACTACTGAGATGTATGGTTGTGCATCTGTGTTGTAGTGGGAATACATGTCTCCTAAAGGTCCTGGGAAACTTGTTAAATTAAATGTTACAATGGATTACATCAAACACCAAGAGAGCTGAGGTCTGAATATGGCTTCTTCTGCCAGGAGACTAAGAAGACTCTTCCAGCAGTACAGTGATTCAAAGCACGTCTCCAGATCCACACGCTAGACTGACCAGAGGATCAAACTTTTGCAGTGGCCATCACAGTGTCCTGACAAACTCCACCAATGACCTGCAGGGGGCATTGGAGACGAGTTCCCCGAGTGAGGATTAAATCCTAAAAGTTGTGAAATTTTACATGGAGGAATGGTCTCGTTTTCCTTTAGTCCCGTATCCATGTGCCAAGGAGGAAATGCAAGACTGGTGGAAATTGTGACACAATTTTTATAAGGATTTTAAAAAATTAATTTAACCTCCCTGAAGGGTTAAATTCATATTGTGAGGGTAAGATCGACAGAATAGATATAGCTCAGAGCTATTTCTTGGCTATCGTTACCATGAGTACCCATAAAACCACCGTACACCCAGCGGGGGCGCAAGACTTCCATTGCTCTGTTGGTTAGGTGCCTTTGATACTCACGTTTTCCATGATAGGTAAACACAGATTTGGCATCTAGCGAGAGGGGGGAGTGATTGTCTCTTTGTCAGTCTGGGTTGGTGTATGCTCAAATGTAGGGGTCAGGCCAAGGTCAGGGACAGTTCTCAAGAGGAGATAATAGTTTGAATGTATATGTGCCTCTTGGCATGAATAAATACCTGAAAACCATTGCCCTCACAATCCTCTATATATTTTTTCCTAATCTTAGCAATACTTTGTAGTCTTGTAGTCTTTTTTTTGTCATTTTTGCTCATCCAAAAAGGTCACTCACAAGATGCTTAACTGGTACAAATGTCTACTGATCTCCACATCAAGTGAATGAAGCTTCTCTTGCTGAGGTTTTTAGTGACATTGCACATAGTTAAGTGTTGTTTATAACTAATTATAACTAAAGTGAGTTTTAACATCCTTAATAGGCATCTAAACCACTCCGATTGATCTATTGATCCATTGCTATGCGCAAGATCACTGTCATAAACACATCACTGAGGCCACGTATCCAGACTCAGACACGCCCTTAACGCACAACAATAGAGGCCATTGCAGCTCACACCACAATTCACTCCCAGCAGAACGGGATGAGCAGGGCTGTCGTTCCTACAGGAGGCCCTGCCTGGTGAGCACCCTGGACAGCCAGCCTGTGGCGGCTTTGCCAGCTCTGCTCTGTCGGCTGGTTTGCCGTTTGCCTCCTAAGCGTCGCCTCCAGACTCCCCGGCCCATGTGTTTTGCATTATGCATAGTCCACATTGCATCAATAATTCAAAACGTACATCCAGATTTGCTCAGGCCTTTGGGACTGCAGCCCTGTGCCGCACTTGACTGAACATGCAGGGCGCAGCCTTGATCACACCTCTGTGGTGATGTTGTGTGCATGCATGTATGTGGATATGTGTTCTTTGTGCCTGTTGAGAATGACACTGTAGAAGGGTTTTCTTTTTCTATACTACCGGATTCTACACGGTAGGATGGACCAGGAAGCACATTGAACTCTCCTTTGCTCGTCTGAGATAACGACATGAGTCAGATTTGGATTAAAAGAATCGTCTGCCACCATGATTCTGATGAAGGGAATCCGTTTTTTTGCATCTGTGATTGATTCTGTGGTTAGTCCTGCGTTTTAATTCAACCACCAGACTTTTTGGACCACCAGCATGTAGATATATTGCCAATTAGCCAAAGGGAAAAAAAGAAAAATAAAGGAGAACAAAACAAAATATAAATAAGGTCCATTATAATGCTGCATCTGATGGGTCTCTGACAAACAGAAATCGCACCATGCGCAAGAGTGCACAAGACAACTGGTATTTTTGCAAAGAAATAATCCAATTAAATATCGCACTAGAGACAAGGTATGAGAGAAAGCAGATGAATGTGTTTGTGTGTCTATATGTGTGTGTAGAGAGACTAAATGCAACGTGTGAGTTTGCGCCTCGTGGACTTTTATTTTGTTTTTGACACGTATTATCAAGGAAGAGTCCCAAGCCCCCCCGACACCTGCACGGGTCCATGTAGGAGGGATTAGCCATGCAGAGAAAGACGCGGGATGTACTGTTTGACCGCTGCTCTGGGGATGAGACCTGATTGTCAATGAGCACCAATCTGACCACCCCCTCCCTTACACACAAACACACACACACACACACACACACACACACACACACACACACACACACACACACACACGGACAAACGTACACACCCGCACAGAGTGCCGCAGGCCCTCTCCTGAGCCCAGTGCTGTGTGTCAGAGCTTGTTAGAGCAATCCAAGCCAGGAGATGAGAGGAGAACAGGTCTGGAGAGCACAGCGAAGGGGGTCTCAATCACAGCCAGCGCCATCCCTGCCGTGGAGCACTGAATCCCCCCCGCACGTGCCCCGCCACTGCTTCCCCATTGCGGCAGGCGCAGGCCCGGAGGTGACGTCTAATTGACAGGTTAATGGGGGAGGAAACGCACTGCAGGGTCAAATGCATCATTAGGACGACTGTCTGGCAATTGTGCCCTGCACCAGGACCCGGCAGTTGACACCTGGGTTAGAGTGTAGTTATTCTTAAAAACCGCATCGCCGTCGGCACTCTGCTGACAGGGTTTATGCCATATCACAGCACCTGGGCTCTCAGGGACATGCAAAAAAAATATAAAAATGCACACACGCACACATATGTACGCACACACATACACATGTATACTAGAATTGATAAAACTTTCCTGAAAGCTTTGTCAGGTCTCACCATTCTCCAAAAGGCCAAGATGAGCTTCAAAATGACATTTCCCTTTGCATTTACTTCAATTTTGAAGGTCTCATTAACTAAATGATTGATTATATATAGAGATTACTTGATTTACATGAATAAGGAGGCTGTGTATTTTTTTTCCCAATGCAGCCAGCTGACTGCATCCCCCGAACCACTAACGGGGGACCCTCTTAGTGGAGCATTTCCACTAATGACTCGGGACATGGGAGTCAGTTGCACCAGCCTCTGTGTCTGCAAGGGAAGAACATTCCCAGCTTATGTGCTTGTGGTAAAATGAACCAGAATTTAAAGTGAAAGTAATGGAGCATGAAGAGCTTGTCAGAACATCAGGTGATTGGATTTTCACTATTTAAGGACCTGTACCAAAATTTACCATGTTGAGGGATAGCAGAGACAAACCCCAAAGGGGAGGCAGAAACGAGATGACTCCATAACCTCCTCCGACCTCTCCAGGGTGTGACTGCCACAGCCTCCTCTCTTCTGGAGAGGGCGATAGCTCGGAGGAACCAGTCGATGACACTGGGATACGAGGTCCAGTACTCTTCCATCACCTGGATCGATGTGCTCGGAGGGACCCGACATCTCCCTCTGCTCTGGGAGGCTGTGGAGAGGCAGACTAGACCCGGAGCAGACATCACTGGGTCATTCTAGTGCGGGGGCGGGGCTTTGTTAACGAGTCCTAATGGGTAATACTAATTGGAGGTCTCTGGAGCATTTTATGTTGATGGTGTTATCCAAGTAAATGATAACTGGTTTTAATGAGATATCCTGCTCGTGTGAATACAGAAAGAAGTGAATATGGAGTGTTCAAATTTGCATCAGTGACCAGGAAAGTACATATACGGTGGCAGACAGTTTTAAAAAACACTGCTCATACATACTCTAAAGAACTCAATTAGTCATTTAAATAGAGACAACTTATGTCTGGAAATGTCCTTGGTATGTGAACACCAGGTATGGAGGTAAAATGCAAGTTCCCCCCTACATGTGTGATTAAACATCACTAGAGCTCCACTGTCTTCTCCTAACCATCCCTCAGCAATCACCATAACAGCATTTCCTGTCAGCACCCGGTTATCATGGCTGAATGACTCAGAGGACCCCTTTCCCCACAAAATGGTTCTTTTTCAAATCTCAACACCCTCCCAGTGCTATTTCTCCACTACCATTCAAAAGGGCCATGTTTGGACATGATGAAAAGCAGTTCCATCCAGTTTATTACATGTCTATTACAGGAAGCCCCTAGTAACTAGGTCTTACAAGAAGTTTTCTTTATTTCAAATATAGTAGATGACAGGTAATCATTTAAAAAATGTTTGTTATATAAACTGAAACGTATATTGTTGTTACCAGTCTGATGTTTTGGATTTCTATTGCAAAGTGCTTCTGTTGCACTGTTGAATAGGATAATGTGCCTTTAGCAGCATGCTGCAGTTTCGTGCCCTTACAGTGTTGAACTGCTCCAAATGGTTTAGCCTTTTTGTAGTACAGTATAATTTCCATATCCTGTATTATAAGCAATTCTTGCATATGATGTGTCACAACAATTTTGAACTCGTACAACTGACCTTCACTCTTCGTTTTGTGAATTCTGAGAGCACACCTTCTCAGGAGATCGAAATCCAGCTTTGACTAAACCACATCAATACGGTCTCATCCACCGGGAGGGAGGATGCTAAAAACCCCAACGCCTCCCCAACAGGCCGCCTGTGTTTTAGCATTAGCACTACACAGGAAAGCTGGGAGACAGGAAACGACCTGCGGGGTGAAGCAGACGCCTGATTGACAGCTTGAAGCATCCCAAACCAAGGGAGCCCCCCATCACCTGTCAGTCAAGTTTGGAGGGAGAGGAGGGCTTATACGGGGGGGGGGGGGGGGGCTGATACTGGACTGACACATTCCATGGTGTGTTTTAACAAGATTTGCTTCCCCATGCCTGAGGATCTAATATTCACCCATTGTGAGTCAATCCCAAATTCACTTGCATAAACAGTAACGGCAATATTTGGAGGGCACCCATGGAGACCCTTTGCAGAAAGAGGATTTACATTAAAGAAGAAAAAGACACTTTTTTTTTGCACAACATGATTTTTTTAATGCAAGATTACCAGAATAGCTGAACAAAAGTCCATTTTTCATATGACCACCTGTGTGTCTGCATGCAGTGTCACTGACATATTTCCATTGCTCTTTTTAAGCTATTGAGTAAATAAATTTGCGTTGTCAGTATGTGTTTCACTGCTAATGCTGATGGCTGCCATAAGCAGACTGAAGCTGAGTACAGTGCAGACAGAATACCCAGATCGGTCCTGAGAGCAGGAAGCCCCAGACAGGGACAGGAGCCCACACATGTCCACATGTGGTCTCAGGATAGGACAGGCTTCCAATTTCACCTTAGATTCTTACATAAAACCTCTGAATACGAAATAACAGGACGATCATGTTCGGCTATGACCGCTCACACGCTTGAGTTTTGGGTTGCTTACAGACAAACAAAAAAAAAAGGCAATTAAAGCATTTCATTCCAATACCGCATGAAAATGTAAGAAACTTTATTCGCTTACATTTTCAGAACGACGTGGCTAAAGCCATTGAGCGGATTACGGATAATCGAACCCAGTCCCAAAGAGCCATTTCTTCAAACAAGACTACCCAAAGGAAAACTTTAACACCTCTCAACTTGATGGCTTGATCACATATTTCTACCTTGATGTACTTTTATTCTAGTCATCTTTTATTTCATTCTGACTTTAAATCTACTTTTGTACCTCTGTAGCGCTGCTACGGCTCCCATAGGAGTCTCCATATGCTTTAATATAAACACTTTTGCAGCTGCAAAGGAGAGCATGCAAGGCGAGAGTGATCAAAAGATAACATCGGCAAAAAAAGACCCCTGCCCCTCTCCCCAAACCCCTCCAGAAAACAGGCTGTAACTGAAGTCAAGGTGGAACAGTTAAAAACAGGTCCAGTGGGGTCCCCGTCGCGAGGAGGCCAGGGCGGAGTGAGGGGGCCGGGGGGCCAGGGAGATGGGGGGCGTCCTTCCTGTGGTGGGGGCCCTGGCTGGGCCGGTGCGGTGGGGCGGGCAGCAGTGTCCGCCGCGGTGGTCCCAGCACGGGTTGTCTCCGGTGGGAACCTGACCCGGGGGCGTTTGGGGCGCCGCTGACGCTGCCTTGCCCTGGCTCAACTTTCACGCCTACCTCCAAGCGCTCAATAATTCAGAACGAAAGGCCTCTCCAGAGATTTTATACAAGCAAGAGTGTTCATTGCCGAATTACAAATGGGCTTAAAGATGATTGCATATGACATGTTCCACTGAGTTATAAGTATTTCTTTCCTACTGCCATTGAAAGTAATTCTTAGGAGTGTGAAAATGCCCAAATGCTTACCATGTTGCTTGTTTATAGAAGTAGGTCGTGTGGAGCGGAGTTCTCAATATAGCGAGGGAACCACCATGTACTGTACTGCCCAGCAGGACCAATCTTGTTTTCAGAGCTCCATACGGAATGTGAAAAGTATGTTTGGAGGTGATGGTGTAGATGGAGGCACCTTGGCCTTGATCTTCACATTTGCTAAACCTCTCTAACCTGTGAAATCACAGAAGAGGGTGAAGTCATGAGGCCTTGAGAAATTTCCTTTCACCTAAACTGTAAAATTGCGTCGATATGGACACCTTCAAGTGTCTGTAACAAGACTCTTGCTTTGGCGATATGCTTTTAAGATGATCTCCCAAGGCCCGTTACAGAAGTAGTTTTCAGGATATGTTCTGTCCTTTCTGTTGTTCCTACAGTGGACTATAGATGTGTTTTAGGCTCCACATTGTGTTGGTTTTCTAAAAAGCCTCCACGGACATACATGCCAAAAGAAGAAAAGGGATAGCCTTAAAGGAGTACCCATCATGGCTTCACAAGCAACCGAAATGAGATAAATCCTCCCCTTTTACAAGCACATCTGAAGCCAATTCTTGTGGCTTTTATCTCTGATGGGAGTTGCATATGGGTTGGAACGTTCCACACCCCAAAGTGTAAGCTCCGGCTTTCTTCGGGCTGACTTGGCATTCCGTCTGTCAGCTTACTGTTCCCGTCCCCCAGCAGACTTCCAGAGTGTCACGGCTAGGCACACCGAGCCGGGCTAGCGTGTTCAGTCTCAACAAAAAGGGGACTGTGTGGGCCAAGAAATTAAACCCGAAGGAAATGGCTTCACTCAGCACCTGGGCACGGCAGGAACGCCGCTGCACACCGCATGGTGCGATCAAAGTGGGTCTCTCGCCAGAGACCTAATAAAAATAAATAAATACTGGCCTGAGCCAAACCCATTGAAGGCGGGACGAGGCTGGCTGGTCAGTGCTGGTGGGGTTGGGGGGGTGGTGGGTTGGTGGGAGCAAAGCCCCATTTCCTTAGAGTATTCCAAGGTGATATCTGTTGGGGGGTGACAGACACACGAGGTAGGGGGCCATCATTGGAGGGCAGCGATTTGCAAGATGCCAGACTGAGGTTCAAGGAAGAGGGCATTGAAATAAGAGCCTCTTCCAAGCTTAGTTTGGTGCTACCAAGCATGCACTGGTTCCTTCTTAATGAGACGTGGTATTAATAGTATGACACATAAACAGTCGATGGTAGTGTCTTTGGTTAAACAGTAAATGCAACACCTACAGTAAAGACCATAAAAGTGCTATTGGTGTCACGTGGTGATGCTTGGTATGAAACAGATGTTGAGCTCGGAGAAAAGAGCAAAAATGAAAGGACACCGAGTGAGATCTTAAAAGATCTCGGACAGACACAGGAATCAGTGTTAAATGACGCAGCCACATTTCTGCCATGCGAGCACATTTATGCTGTAAGTGTGTGCACAAAAATCAAAGGGCAACTGATGAAAAACATTTTCACTGCCAGTGTTGCTTTACAAAACACACAACAGTTATGTTCATTAAAAATAATTGGCCAAATTTAAGAATGTAACATGGGAAATTTTGAGTTTCAAAACCAGAAAATGCAATACTATGAGGACAACACAGGGTTTTGAATTTGCCAAAATTTGATCAAAGGAAAATTAACGAGATCGTTTTTAACTAAATTATTTCCCCAAAACAAATTTTTTCTAGGTGGGTGGGGGGGGGGGGGATTTGTCTTACACAAGAGAGAAGGAGATAAACAGGTGATAAAATAAGATAAAATATTTGACAGAAAAATTCTGGTGTATATTCATCACACCATTCCCTTGGAACGTGGCCAGTAATTCAAATTTGCAACTTGGCTCCTTTCCTTCCCAGCGAGCACAGAGCTGCCGAAAAGAGGGTGAAAATTCCGACAACAAACGTGCCTGCATAAATATTAATCCCCTCTTAAATATTAATTTTGAGGTGACATTTGCATCTGCCTTTGATCGTATTTATTTCTCACCCCTTTTTGGTTTCTAAGATCCCAGCCTCATGTCACTAAAGCCAATGGAAGGTGAATGGCGTGTCTGTAGCTGAAGTCTCCAGCCCTGTTCCCTCTCTCCGCCTCTACCGACGCTGGATGACACGAACAGTGTGCGGGGCTGCCAGTCCCGCTCTGCTTTACCCCGGAGCACTGACGTGTGGCCAGAGCTGCAAATCCAGCCCTTTCACCCTTTCAAACCCAGCATGAACGGAGAAAGCTGACATGCTGGGTTTTCCCCATTGAGGGTCAAAGCTGCCTAGGCAGTGTTTGCCTATGCTGTCAGGATTAGCCTATCCACAGTGCGACTCCATGCACCAGAACACACCACCATATTCACTACCTCAGAATTAGTGCACACTTGGGTGTGACCTGCCAAGCCTTCGATGAGAATCTTCCAGTAAACAAACCAACTGGGTGCTTGAAGTTTTTCCTGTTTTGCATAGTCCCCATTTGACTGGATGATAGGATGTTCTATGTTTCTCATCAGAAACACATAGATCTTTCCTCTTCTGCTATATATACCTCTTGTTTTAATCTAGTATGTCACATAAGCAAAACTACTGTATTTTTCCCCTTGATATGACACAGGGTGTCCAGAATGAAAAGGAATCATCAGTTCTATTTTTTATCCAGTATTGGCTTATCATGCTAAAAGGGATTTTTTAAATACATATCACAACAAGATGAGATGTTTGTTGAGATGTTTAGTGCCTCGTGTTTTATGATAGTACAGAACTCTTGTCTAAGACTTCTCCTCGTCAGATAAGTCAAGGTCCATCTCATTGCCCCTCCTCCTCTTAATTAACACTCTGACAACTTGTGTTCCTGCCCCTTCCATCACTTCTAAGATGGTTCAGAGGCTCCAGCTCGAATACTTATAGGCGTTTGAATTACAGTCAGCACGACACCCCTGAACCCTCAGCGAAGTAGCACCTGCATTCATCTCCCGGCCGCGACGTATTATGATGCCCCGCTGCTGCGCTCCACGTTGAACATAAATTGGATATTTAGCGTTTAGCTCCAAGGTCAGACGAGTCTTTCTGCTGAGACTCGCGCTCTCAGAAGTGAGCTACCTTGACGCTGCTTCAAAATCCTGAGACTGATCTGAAATATTTTCTCTTATTTCTGAGAATGTTTAATCTATGTTGTGTGTGAACACTGCAACTCAGCTTTTCAATGGAATACACCTTTCCAGAAAATTTCCCTCCAATATGATCTGTAATATAACAACGCTTCACTGATGAGATGAAGTACAAATCGACAGCAAAAAAAAAAAAGGTAACCGACAGAGAAATAGAAAACAAATCTTAAAGCAGGAAAGGGTTAAAGCCTAATGTAATAACAAATGTGACCAACAGACCCACACCATTCTATTTAGTTTCTTTTTACATACAGATAGATGTCTTCATCAAACAAATTCAGTTTAGAGGTGTGCTAAGATTATAAATTCAGACAATCACAAGTGAAGCCATGTCTAAGGCACCGTTTCACTTGTTATAGAGTTAGCACAAAAGGAACTGAGTCAAATACAGTCAATCTGACTTGTCAAGCACATGTGAGTCATTGCTTGGCACCTCTGAAAACAGCAAACAGGTGACGGATCCTGAAGGACAAGTGACAATATGATGTGGATGATGAATGCATGAGTGACCGTGGTTATTGGCATTGTGGGTTGAAAGTTCCAGCAGTCAGATCAATAAAGCAGGGTGTGAAAGCCAGACTGTCTATGTGGTCAGCATTCAATAACTTTAACAAACAAGTGAAGACATCATTTAACAGAAAAAAAGACTCAACATTATTACTCAGTGTTGAATTGAACAAAAACAGCATGTATCTTTAAATTAGTTTTTTTTGTAGTGATAAAAATCAAAATATGCACATGGCCAAGTTTAAGTTGAGGTGTCTGTGAAGGAGAAATTGGCGCACTTGAACAAATACATCATGTACACATGAGAGGCAGCTTCCTCAATTAGTTCAAAAGAAGAACGGGAAAAGGTCGATATGAGCCTGACCAGACAGCAGTTACAACACCCTTGGTGCCTGGAAAATGAACAATAATGTGAATTGTGTCAGTTAATGTCCCCGCCTGTTGTGTATGAAGGGGAAATCAGGGTGAGCCAGCCATCCAGAACTGAACACAACACAGCACACCCAAACACAGCACAGCACACCACATCCAAACACAGCACAGCAAAGTACACCCAAACACAGCACAGCACACCACCCCCAAACACAGCACAGCACAGCACCCCCAAACACAGCACAACACACCACACCCAAACACAGCACAGCACACCCAGTCACAGCACAACACACCACACCCAAACACAGCACAGCACACCCAGTAACAGCACAACCAAACACAGCACAGCACACCACCACAGCACAGCAAAGCACACCCAAACACAGCACAGCAAAGCACACCCAGTCACAGCACAACCAAACACAGCACAGCACACCCAAACAAACCACAGCAAAGCACACCCAAACACAGCACAGCACACCACACCCAAACACAGCACAGCACAACCAAACACAGCACAGCACACCCAAACACAGCACAGCACACCCAAACACAGCACAGCAAAGCACACACAAACACGCCACAGCACAACCAAACACAGCCCAGCACACCCAAACACAGCACAGCAAAGCACACCCAAACACGCCACAGCACAACCAAACACAGCCCAGCACACCCAAACACAGCACAGCACAACCAAACACAGCACACGCAAACACAACACTGCCAAGACTCTGAAAGACACGATGTAGCTACAGTCTTTCTGCTGCGCTTCACAATAGAGATGGATGGTTTTGGAATCCAAGTGTCTGAACTAAAAAAAAAGACAACTCCCCCCCCCCCCCCCCCCCCCCTAAAAAAAACCCTTCTCCGACGGTTTAATCACAACTTCAAAGAATAATTGACCTTTTCTTATGTCCCCGTAGAAAGGGAATAGTAATGAGAAATGACGGATCTTAGGATTAATTGGCTTCCCTTTAAAGTCTTGCCTTGTCCTTGCTGAAGGCTCGTCCGCCACATCTGTGGGCCATTACTGCCGAGCTGGGTTTGGAGGCGGACACCGGAGCCCTTCTGAAACCACAGCCCTTTTTGACAGGGCCAGGACGTTTCTACGTCTCTCCATCACATGGGCCTGGTGACAGATGCCCTCGGCTTGCTGCTTTCAGACCAGTTCTGACATACACAGCGAACAGATATGGAACAAGACTCGGGTGGTTGGTTCTAGAGTAGGATTTTTCTGTTCAACTCACCGCACTAAAAAACATCCATCATTAAATCTATTTATCAAATGTCGCCTGGCACAGATCTGGCTTTGTAGTCTACTCTTTCTTTTGCTATTTTACCAATAAAAGAAAGTGAGGTGTGCATTAAAGCTTTCTAAAAAAAAATAAAACTAAGAGTCAAACTTGTCTATATAGGTTGGAGGGTGTTATATAATTACTGAAAGAGGTTTTCAGTTCCAAGAAAATCAAAAGGTATTCCTGCTTTATCTCAGCGATATCTCTGCTCATTCATCCGAGGCGGTACAAAGATTACTGAGACTCATATTCTCACCCAAATTCTAGCGTAATCCTCGGTTGCTGATAGGCAGACCTTCATGCTATTCTGTAATCTTCCCTCCTGTCTAACAGGAGGCACGCCCAAGCCCCACCCAAGTCCCGCCCAAGCCCCGCCCAGGCTCCGCCCAAGCCCTGCCCAGCACGGCCACCAGTGCCTTTGGGTCTGTGCCTGTGCAAACTTAGCACCTGGCCCAGTTTCTGCCTGCACCAGTGCGTTTGCCTTTCACCAAGGTTAGCTATCGGCCCATAACGCGGCCTGTTCACACTCTGTTAATTCTCTTTATCAGCCTGAAGCTGCCATGCCTGGGCGGGGTGGGGGTTATCTCTGGAGATTTCATCAGCCTGAGAAACATGATGGACAAAAATGACTTCGACTGATCCCCCTCCACACACACCCCCAACGCCTCAACACAGACGCACGCACACAGTCACACATACACACACACACACACACACACACACACACACACACACACACACACACACACACACACACACACACACACACACACACACATACACTGGAGCTCTTTTTGTTTTTGTGAAGGGGAGGTGTTGGGGATTTCAGTTACGGTCATGTGCACACGTGTGCAGACCCTGTGCATGAACCCTGTCCCACTCTCCTGTTCAGAATGGTAATCAGACCAGCAGTCTCTCCTCCTCAACACCACTGAAGCAACTGGAGGTTCAGGCGGGTTTTTTTTTTTTTTTTTGGATGAGGGCAGAAGAAAAAAAAGGTAATTTTCATATAAAGCACATGCAGTTTTCACCAACAACCTGCGAACAACCTCCCTGGGTTTGGTCCCATTTTGATTGGGCCACACTTGGTCACAAGCTACTTAAACTGCAAGATACATTTGAAATATATGATAGACGTCTAGGGTATCACAAGCCTGCAATGAATTAGGCCTATTAATTCAATTTCCTACTTATTGTGGAGTTTGTTTCAGGGGGCAAGTGATGGGGTGGGAGGGCAAAGGTCACGGTGTATCGTATTGCAAAATAGTGAGACCTTGCCCTCTCCAGACTCTGTTTGTTATAATAAGCGTTGTGGTTTCACTTGGCAAGATCACAATCTTCAATTGACATCCTTTGTTGAACAATTACTAGAAGGGGGGAAAACACAGAGTGACTGCAATTACATTCTCAAATTGGATTTTGAAGGGGGGGGGGGGGTTATGGGGGGGGGGGGGGGGGGGGGGGGGTCTTACTAATGGTCCATTTCTGCCAGCTGTGGAAGTATCTCTGAAAGTAAGCAGCTCTCCAAGTCATCCGTGTTGTGCTGAACAAGTAAAAAGATGCAGACCTGAGGCTGTGCGAATGGCCATGAATATTTAACCACTTCACATTAGCAATTAGTGACAGATTACAGAGACCTGGGCTGGACTGCTCTCCCATTAGTGGGCTCGTGGTTTGTGTTGGACAAGGCTGACGCTCCAAACACAAACATCTCTTCATGAAGCAGCGGGAGAACACACATGGGTCTAAGGCAGATCAGTGAATGCACTTTTGAAGATCCTCTACTCTAACATATCCTCTAGGTCTGGATGGTCATCCAGGAGTACTTAAATTGGGAGATTAAAATGGTTTAAACCTGGAGAAACCAGCAGACTAAATTAAGGCAGTATATCCAGCTGGTTAGACTTTGTGTTTCCTCTTTGGCTTTAAAAAGGTAGAGGGTTTTTAAAAAACATTTAGAAAAAAAGCCTGAATCAATAAATAAGAATCTATTGTAACCACAGTCTGACTTTGTAATTATAATGATCTTCTAAAATGAAAGTCAATTAGCAGAATCTGCCATCTCTTTCTCCTTCACTCTCCCTCTTAAAAAGGTATTTTTATGTTATCTCTTAATTCTAAATGTTACATCTTAGCATGAAGTCTGTTAAGAAGTTGCGGCCCTATTGCTTTTAAGCAAATTTCCATAACCACTCCAGTATCTTGCTATAAGAACTGGGGGAAATGGTAGTAGTCTTTTGTTGCTATGAAAGCACTGGAGTAGCAACATGCAGATTAATGTCATTATTCACTTAGGTTACCTGCTGTTTAAAAAAAAAACTCGTATTATCAAGGCTCAAATATGTAAAGTTTTCCCCTGTTTGTTGGTAGATTGAGATAAAAATCCCTGTCCCTACCGTGCCGTTCATCTTTCAAGACTTTGGTTAATTACATCTCAGAAGATATGTGTGCATAGCCTGTGGTCTTACTCTGTCCTTGTGTGGTAGCTGCCCGTGGTTCTCATGGATGACCCAGTGTTACGATATAATTACAAGTCTCATGACTTTGATAACATGGTCAGCTTGCCCTTTTTAAAAATCACTAAATAATGCTTTCAAAATGCCACCAGATGGCCAAACTAATTGGATTATTGAGAGAGGAACAGGCAATTACTGAAGTGAAGTGGAAGAGAGGTGATGTTTCGAGGCCTAGTCTGTGCTCGGGATGATTTCTGATCCCTTTTTTGGAGATGTCTTTCTCTTGAGCTTTTGGATATTGGAACAGTGACTGGGTAAAACTGAACTTCACCACAACTATTCTGAGTGCAAACCCTGACCTTCCAGTCAATCATACTCATGTGTAACAAAAAATACATAAAGTGTATTAGTTCAAAACGTTGTTTTAGAGCACTTGACTTTTTGCCTCTAGCTTTCTGTAAATGCCACCCCTAAAGCTGGGTTCAGCAGGAGGCATACGCAACATCAGTTGTTACACAGCTCTGCTAGCACCAGCGACATGTCATTCATTTCACTTAAAGTACATGAAGTAAACAAAATTGTTCTACAGAGCCATAATGATTACAAATCGTAAGGAGTCATGGTCCCAGCCAACACCAACCAAGCTGTGATGCAAGAGGCTGTCAAACCCATGCTGTTCGGCCTGTTTTTTTGCATCTGTACCAAAGTAGATCTGATGCCCAGAAGAGATCAACGTAGAAACAAGAAGCAGATGAACTGAGACATTCAGGAGAGTGAATATCTTGGGCAGGTTGTTCTAAAAGATTAATGCTTCACATTAACAATCGGATAAAGCACTGAGAGCAAGCTTCCTTACGCTGGAGATGAAATCCAGAGACTGGAGTGCAGAACACACTGAGCCATTCAACGCCCCATCCCCCTCACCAATTAAGAGCTTGCATTGGTTTCATTAATGATGATTAATCCCCTTCTCTCCTGTATATTGATTATATATGTCAATAATGAATTCATTTATGTTCCAACCAATAGCTCTGTCCCAAACACCCTGGAGGCGAAAGACCATAAAATATGTCAGAACAGTATGAACGAATATGACGCAACTTTCAAATATCCTCATGTAAGTTCACGCTAGCACACTTCAAACATTTCGGTCTGATTGACAGATTCAAATCAATCAGATGACTCAATCACTGAACTGCTCGAAATAGTTTTCAGCATACAGTCTTACGGTGCTTGTACGTAATTACGTTTGTGCTAAAATTAGAACGGACTGGAGGTTTTGTTGTAGGCACTTTCTTAAAGATCGATACATAGACCATCATATCATCACTTTCCTGCAAAACAGCCATTCTGCGACAGCCTTGGTCTTAACGCGTTCTCCATTACCGTCGTGTTGGAGTGTTTGGCCTCACCATTCACCCCTCCTTCACTCACTTCCTCCTCCCTTTCCCTCCTTTACTTCTCCCACTCCAACTCGCTCTTTCCTTCCACAGCACAGATGGTCCTCATTAATAAAGAAGGCCAGCCTTTCACCCTTGTGCCTGAGAGAGAGAGAGAGAGAGAGAGAGAGAGAGGCTTTAAAAACTAATATCTCCAGTGAGCAAGAATTAGCTGCCTCAGTACAGAACCAATTGGCAGATTGTCTTGCTCCTGTTAATCATGTTAAAATATTGTTAAATGAAGGGAATTAAGAGGGTCAACAGCGCATTGTAACTGTACGATAAAGTTTAAGGAAAGATGAAGACGTTAGTGGTGGAGATCTGAACTTTGCTTTCTCACAGCGGAGTAATGGAGAGATGAATTTCACATGCTAAGGGCGTGAAGCAAGGCTGGAGACTGAAGCCAAAACTACTCGAGAATGCTTAGTTTCTTTAAAATAACAATTACTGAAGTGAACGTCATTTAGATGATTGCTTAAGTTAGAGTAAGAAAGCAGCTAGTTAATACTCAAACAGCTAGTTAATACTCAAACAGTTAGTCACGTCACTGTGTCTCATTTAACAATCAAACAGAGCTGCAACATCATGGCCTGATTTAGGCAGCACATTAAAAAACCAAATCAAATGTGTTCGTTTCTCTTCAGATTAATTACAATAACACTTATTGCTGCCAGTTTCAAATGTTGTGCCATCGTGGTTTACTTCCTGTTGTCAGTTTGGCTAACTTACTATATAGCAAAGTGGTGCCACTCGGTGGTGATCCTTGGGGATCTCAGTAACCCTCCCACACGTGACAGCGCATACTGGAACACCCAGAGCTGAATGAAGTACACGAAAATGTGCCCTGAATTAAAATTATTTAAAGATTTGTTGGGAGGAAACTTAGATTAAGGTAATGGAGTAAAAGTAGCCTATGTTTTTGACCTTAAAAAGTATGAGTATAAAATACCCATTTTTTAAGTCTTAAAATGGCTGCCTCTGGCATGGAGAGACATGCGTGAGATAAGCCGGCATCATCTCTGCTTCTCTCAGTTTACCTGAGGTAGGTGTGGACTAGATGTTCCAGGGTCATCGTCTTCTTTAAAAGTCATGGCTAATGTTGCCTGTTTTGCCCATCAGTTGCCTGCTGGTTGGCATGTGAGGATTTGGGGCAGTAAAGTAAGAGTGAGGACACTTAGGATCATTCACCTATATAGTTCAGGGTCAATGCTCACACATTCTCAACAAACAGGAACCTGGTTTGATGAATAAAATCAGGCTTGGTGGTGCATGATCAGCATAAATACCCTCGGGGAACCTTGGTAAGGTCTTTGGCGTAGCAGTGTTGGATATGTTTTTTTCATCTTAGCTCCCATATTCTACAGATATTTCTTATGGAATAATCTGAAATGTTGTTTAATGACCTTAACTAATCACAGTGTGTTACAAGTTATCACATCCTTAGGATATCAGCAACTCATACCAGTCCTAACAACCTCAGATAAAAGCCATCAGCAGTGGGATGATAAACATAATAATTTTTAAAATTAGTGTTCTGTTTGAACCTTTTCCAAAAAGTTTATCGTTTTGATTATCCCTTAGCAAGCTGTGAGAGTAGATGAACAATTAGAGTCTACAAAGCCTAAGCTATTATAATTTTTTTTGCTGTTGTTATATTCCACTGGAATTCTGGAAGCCACTCATTTATCTAATGACAGGGCGGTTCTGTTATTTGTGCAGCATGTTATTACCGTTGTTACTGATGCTTCGTGTGTGTTGTCACTCGGCGCCTGACTGGATAAAGAGGGGATCGTGGCTCGCTCCAATTACCAGCGGCAATCTGGGGTTGGCCTGGGGTGCGCTCTGCGCCGCGCGGTAGCCAGGAGCAGGAGCCCCACACTGGGACGGTGATGGGGCCCCAGCTGCTGGGCTTTTGATCGCGGAAAGGTCAAGCTGAGCTTCGTTATCTGGCGAGGGAGTGCTGAGGGGACACTGGCACCGCCCGCTCCCGGATGCCTGAGATGAGAGCCGTCGGAAGGTGGAAGCCAGGAATACCAATCAGTTCATATTTGATCTGGTTTAAATGCGATACTCTTTAAGTTTCGCACTTGTTGAAGTCGCGTGGTACTTCTTTGCCATAGGAGAGAGGAGTTTTGATTGCATGTTTCTTGGAACGACTATTCATTGTAGTTCACATGTAAACTTCTCTTAAGAACCACTGTCATTTAGCGTGACTTAAAAGGTATTAAAAAGATCAACCTAGCAGGGCCTATGTTGATAATCTGGGAGGGTTGGAAGATAACGTATGGCATTGCTGAATTCGCTCAGCGCGATAGTGCGAATCCCACCCCAAACAAACAAATAAAACACGAATCGGCTCTCCTTTACACGAATCTAACAGGCATACAGACAGACCCAAAGGAGGGACCTTTTCCCTGTGGATGTAAAGGCCACACAGCCTTTGTGACCAATCTCCAACAACACACTTAAGTCTTTTTTCTAAAGATCTACATCTGCAGGAAAAAAAGAAAATAACCACAATTGTGGTGGAAACATCCGTACACACTTTTACTATTATTCTGTCGCTGTAAGAGCAGACCCGCTAGCCTGGCGGTTACCATCTCTGCATGAAACACACTGCTTTCAGAGCCATCAGCCACCATTTCGGATCATCTCTCTGCCATCATTCCAAATAGGAGCTGTTCACGCCATCTTCCTTTTCCAGCCTGTTGGATGACCAAACGCCAAAGACTCAGGTGTGTGTCTCTGTCAGCTGTTGAAGATGGACAGAGTGTAGTTGCCTCTTTCAAGTTCAATATCAAAAGGTAGGAATTTGTCCAGCATGCGTGTTGCCATGTTCTGGCACTCATTAAAGGGATATGGATAAGAAATATTTTACAAGTCCATAATCAAAGTAGAAGCTTTCATGAAAGCTTTTATTTGTAGTGTGACTGATGTCTGATGTCTTAGATAAACTACCTTATGAAAGACTCAAGTGTCTTCTGCTGAATCCTTCTCCTTTGATTCAAATATGTATTATCTTGGCTAGAGGTTCCTGCCTGTTGAATTAAATATGAAAATATGTGAAATGCAAAACCACTGTTTGGTAACATTATCTACCAATAATACACACAAACATACCGGTAACTCAAATTCACATATTCAAAACGCTGGAATCTGTTAAAACATTTTTTTAAAGGCATGTCAGAACAGCAGCCTAAATCTTTTCAGTTGGTTTAGTAAACTATACTGTTCACCCCAAACACATTCTCCTGGACTGGTTCTACTATAAACACATTCTCCTGGACTGGTTCTACTATAGACACATTCTCCTGGACTGGTTCTACTATAAACACATTCTCCTGGACTGGTTCTACTATAGACACATTCTCCTGGACTGGTTCTACTATAAACACATTCTCCTGGACTGGTTCTACTATAAACACATTCTCCTGGACTGGTTCTACTATAGACACATTCTCCTGGACTGGTTCTACTATAGACACATTCTCCTGGACTGGTTCTACTATAGACACATTCTCCTGGACTGGTTCTACTATAGACACATTCTCCTGGACTGGTTCTACTATAAACACATTCTCCTGGACTGGTTCTACTATAAACACATTCTCCTGGACTGGTTCTACTATAGACACATTCTCCTGGACTGGTTCTACTATAAACACATTCTCCTGGACTGGTTCTACTATAAACACATTCTCCTGGACTGGTTCTACTATAAACACATTCTCCTGGACTGGTTCTACTATAGACACATTCTCCTGGACTGGTTCTACTATAAACACATTCTCCTGGACTGGTTCTACTATAAACACATTCTCCTGGACTGGTTCTACTATAAACACATTCTCCTGGACTGGTTCTACTATAAACACATTCTCCTGGACTGGTTCTACTATAGACACATTCTCCTGGACTGGTTCTACTATAGACACATTCTCCTGGACTGGTTCTACTATAAACACATTCTCCTGGACTGGTTCTACTATAGACAAAAAGCTTTATTTTATTTTCATTTTTTCCATTCTTCCTGCAACTTTCCTCTCCCAAAACATTGGAACATTTAACAGGAACGCAAAATGTTTTATCCACATGATTATCAAATAAACATGATCTGATAATACCATCAAAGGATCTGTACTTAAAAAGAAAAGATCATTACAGGACTACAAGTACCAGAATGTGATACAAGCAGGAAACAACAACAACAACAGCAAACATCGGACTTCTATAGACTCGTTTGACTGCAGAACTGGTACCATCATTGCTCTAGTAATTCAAGGGTCTACATTATTATTTCATATCACACATGAGTAATGTCCGCTGCATTTTTGGAAAGTAAAAAATAACATGAAATGAAGTAAAATATAAAAGTTCCAACTAACATTTAAAATAAATGTCATTCATTTTTCAATCTTTCGCATGATCAACACAAGCTCCCCGAAATCTTTTTTTTTGTTTGTTTAATAACATTTTTGTACAGTCACAAAATTATTCAACCATGTATAATCCCAAACGTGTTTTCCTGTCCTCTTCTCGTTTCTCCGGAATGAAAGCGTCCACTGAAGCTGAAGTCATTCCTCGCCCCCGCCATGTGAGTTTGGATGTGTTTGTTTGCTCTCTTGCAGTCCGTTCGCAGCACAAAAGCGTGTGGTCCAACAGCTGTAGGCCGGGGGCCCGAGGCCCTCAGTGGCGGCCACGTCCCGAGCCCTTCACACTGGCCTGCTCACTTAAGCGAAAGGAATTGCGAGTTTTTTTTTTTCTGGTTGGGGGGGTTGGGGTGATTTAGTGCAGTTGCAGGAGATCTATGTGGAGCTGCTGGTCACATAGAAAAACATCACATCCAGAAACCGGGAGAGTCACAGAAAGAGGGAGAGCGAGAGAGAGAGAGACGGAGAGAAGAGCAAGAAATGATGATGAGAGAGAGCGGAAACACACGAACACTTCACCAACACAGCACTGCACACCCCTCCAGCCACTCAACACTGTGGCTTCATGACAGATTCATTTTCAGATTGAGCACCAGTGAAAAAAGGCCATTTGTAACTATTATTATGCCATTTTTTAATTTACTCAACATTAATTTTTTTGTATGACAAAAAAGATTGTAATAAAAAATCTTTACACCTTCATCTGTTCGTTTTTATTATTATTGTTTTTTTTTTGTTTGTTTGTTTTTCTGGAATTTCTCTCCCATGATTCCGCAGGTTTGCAAAGCTTCATGGCTGCGAGAGATCTCCAACCAATGACAGTACCTCCCTCCCCACTTCCTGTAAAAAACATTAAACTAGTGTCTTTGGTAGATTTACCCAAAAGACCCTCCTCTACTCTGAAAGACTAATGGAATTTTTGTACTTTCTTTTGTTTCTGAAATGGTGTTGGGAGATTGAGAAAGGAACACCCACCCTGAACACTGGCCCCCCCTCTCACTGCTGTGCCAAAAAAACCTCAAAACCAAACCAAAGCAAATGTGTACATGTCCCAGACTATGAGACCCACAGGAACAATGGTGCTTAAGACAGGGTGGGTCCCACTGAGGTTGGTGGGGGGGGGATCCACAGAGGAGTCAAAGACGTAGGGTTCAGATGCTCGCCAGCGACATCAATTCAGAGACACGGACACACCTTGGCGTTAGCGTGCGTCGTAAAAGCCATATTTTCTGAGCCGCAGTCTTTTCTCGTTGGCTGTCCTTTAGCGTCAAGATGAAAGGAGGCCGGCGGGAGAGGGGCGTGGGTGGAGGTGCAGGCGGAGTCCGGAAGGGGAGTTGGGTGTGGGCTGTGGAGTACCTGGGGTTGCAGGGGCTGATGGGATATGGAGTAGAGGGAAGAGCAGTGGCGAGGTGCATGCTGGGTTGGGGCTGGGTTCCTGCTGCCCAGGGGGGGGCGGGGCAGGGGCGGGGCCACGGTGCTAGGAGGAGCTGAGCAGCAGGAAGAGAACGGTCAGCATGAGAGAGAGGCAGGGGGTCAGCGCACGGCCGCCATTGGTGTCGTCCGTCAAAAACGGCTCCGGGGACTCGTACACTGAGTCATCTGACAGAGAGAGGGAGAGAGAGAGAGAGAGAGAGAGAGAGAGAGAGAGACATAGAGGAGGGGGGTTGTGAATCAAACATTGCTAGTACTGCCACAGAATTCAAATAAGCCCTTTTTTACTCAAATATAACACTCTAGGATTGAAAGCCAGACTCAGTAAAAGTGACACCGTATTGATGGAATGCTCTTGTCTTGACTGACCTAGATTAAGTGAAAAGGACGAATGCAGCAATTTTGCTGTCACTCTCGCTATGCAGATAGCATCACAGAGAATCCAACACACTGTACATGTCAGCGACAGCTGTCAGGAGTGAGGGTGTGCACGCTTGTGACACAGATACCATCACAATGATTTCCCTAAACACCAGTCTTACACAAGGACCCCAAACACAAAACATGGAACATGGAAAATGCCTTTGCGAACCTCACAGCAGACCGTGCATTGCAAAATCATTTTTTTTGCTGACTCACTGTAAGTAAACTGATGGTTTAGGCTCAGCTTAGTTACTCAACTGAGTAGCACAAGAACCCACAGTCACGCCAGGGCAACCTGAGACAAACGTTTCCCACTGACTCGACACAACAGGCTGTTACTGAACACACCGGCCGATTACAGTGCATTTTGCGTGCCATTGCATTCCAAGCACAGTGTTGTGTAGAATGTGGTCGGTGACTCATATATGTCCCCCACGTGTTCCATTGTCCCCAGTATGTTTGCATATTAGGTCCTAATAGCTGGGTGAGGAGCAGACTCACTGAAGTGTCTTCACCCCCGTTCTCATGCACCCCGCCTTTGTCCATCTGCCATCATAACATCCTAATTGGCACACGGCGCTCCTGCAGATTCCAGTGGCGCAGTAGTGAACGCAATCATCACGCCGGATACTGCAGCAGTGCCACACACACACACACACACACACACACACACACACACACACACACACACACACACACACACACACACACACACACACACACACACAGCGTTCCAGTCCGTCTCCCTCCCACGTCTGCCAAGTTTGCCCTTTTCCCTGGTTGGACTCTGCATTTCGGGATCCTTCTCTGGCCCGTCCCTGAACACACAGAAATGAGGGTCCGGGGCTAGAAATAACCCACCGCCTCCGGAACCAGATTAGGACCTCGCACTGGCAGAGAGCGTGAAAATAAACACAGGCATACCAGACTTAGCGCAAGGAATTATGGTAATGGGCTGGGCTGAGCCGGGCGGGTCGTTTTTGTATAATAAAGCGCTTTAACCGACAGGCATCCATTCTTCGGACGTTTCCTCTCAAACGCAGATATGCACAGATGCATACGGGTGTCTCCAGCCCCGTCGACAGGGGGGGACAACCGGGTCTGTTGTCCCGGGCCCCAGGGCCAGGGGGGCCCATCAAAGGGCAGCGCAGCGCGCGTGAAGTTACAAAAGTTGAGAGGTGCACGCAGAGGTGGGGACTCGAGTCACATGACTTGGACTCGAGTCATTAATATTAAGACTTTTGACTTGACTTGAAAAAATATTCAGAGACTTAGACTCTGTTCGAAATAGACTACTACATACTGGATACTGCATACTGGACTCAGTATATACTGGATACTGCATACTGGTCCTCGTAGTAGTATGCAGTACAGTTTCCAGTATGCGACAAAAGCAAAGCATACTACGGTGTCACGTGAACGTAGCGTTGCATGATGGGATGCAGTACACCACCAAGATAGCTCTGTTCGCGTACTGGAATATTTTGTGGAAGTAGTAGGTCATCCGGGTATGTTTCACGTACTGGAAATTTTCATTTTGGTCACATACTGCATACGACATACTGATTTGGGGCTCGATCAGTATGCCAGTAGTATGTAGTAGGCTATTTCGAACACAGTCTTAGACTTGACTTGGACTTTTACACCAATAACTTGGGACTTGAATTGGACTTGAACCTGTTTACTTGCAAAGACTTGATTTTTTTTTTACCCCAAATCTAAATTTTAAAACGCATATTAATATTTATAAAGTGCGCCCCATTAATTTCATTTCCGTCCTTCTGACGCAGACCGGCGTTACACCAGATTCTGTGACCGTCGAGTTATGTGACCACAGGGGGCGCTATTTCAGTTTCTGTTCAGAGGCACAAACGCTTTACGAATACTACGTAAACTACGCTGATGCACTTTCTTTACTCGTTTTGTTGGTGTCCACGAGCCAAAATATGACAGATGTTTATATTTACATTTATCGTCTCTTAATTACATAAATGTACTTAAACAAGATTTACCATCCCCTCACCATTGCAGCCAACAAAGAAATCATGAATGGGATGTACAGGTGAGCCTTTTTAACTGGGGTCACCAATTCTGACGGCAGTCATCAGAATATGTGACCCCACTGAATCTCCAGGTAACAATAGTAGCCTACACCGTGACCCCACAATAACAGAAAACAATGAAAAAATAACCCTAACCTTTTATTAGTCTATATTTAAACATTTTATCCAAATGTTTAGAATAACCATTCGTAATGACAGCATCTTGCTTACGATGAAGCTTGCTATTTTCGTGTAAAATGATGTAACGAAACATTCTTGTTTAAGTACATTTATGTAATTAAGAGAAGATAAAATGTAAATGATCTGTCATATTTTGGCTGGCGGACACCAACAAAACGAGTAAAGAAACACATCAGCGTAGCATTCGTAAAGCGTTGGTGCCTGTAAAAAAAAAAAAAGACTTGAAATGACTTGAAATTCCAAGTTTCAGACTTGGGACTTGACTTGACGGTTGCTTGTCTTGACTCAAGACTTGACTTGAGTTGACTGTCTTTGCTTGAGACTTGACTCGGGACTTGAGGATAAAGACTTGGACTTACTTGAGACTTGCAAAACACTGACTTGGTCCCACCTCTGGGTGCACGACCTCGCGAATCAACAGCACGTGAGGCCCTCGCGCACGGTGCCACTGCGATTACATCATTTTCGCCTCGCGGACCCTCGCGACGCGTCAAGTATAAACCAGTCAGCTGTCAGAAACAGCTTTGATGTGTGGCTATATTGTATACTATATGACCTAACTCAAGGATTGTCTGCTACAGAGAAAATTCTAAAAAAAAAATTCTTGTCCCGGGCCCCAGCAAGACTGTCCACGGGCCTGGGTGTCTCACAACACAAGGGCCCCTCGCCTGTGTGCTGTGGAAAACCCCTTGTGCCAAATCCACACACACACACACACACACACACACACACACACACACACACACACACACACACACACACACACACACACACACACACAAACACACACAAACTGCTTCCCTCATCAGTTCCAGCACTCTCTTCAGCTTTAGTATGCATGTGCTTGAAAAGACTCCAAAATTCACCTGAAATTAAAACTGTTTGGAAGGGACTGCACTGCACATTTGCTCTGGGATAGTGAGCATGTCTGTGTGTGTTGTTAGTGATGGGGGGGCACAAGCACTCTTCTAAACAGATAAATGAGTGCGTGAGAATAGGATCATCATTTCAATTTGCATGTAATTGTCTTAACTGCTCGCCAGAACTGATGATCTTGGAGCCAGTCTGTTTGCTAACAATTACATCAGGCTAATGGGCCTCTGCTCTGAGAGAGGCTTCTCTCCCAAATTTATGACGTGCCCTAAAAGCTCAACCCTGAGAAATGGTGCTCCTCGGAACAGCACTGGGCCTACTGCAAATATTGACAAACTCCGCTCAACGCTCCACAGCATCTAATGCATTCCTCGCCTACTCTGCAGCCCTTGTGTAAACACCTTTACCGCCATAGCTCTGGTGTCACTCCGGCTTTGAAGGTTGGCCCGCTCGACCCGTGTCTGACACAACAGGTCTTATCTAGGATCTCGTGGTCATTCCACAGGTCCACGAGAAGCCGGAAGGCCAAAGGTCGCCGTTTAGTGGAAGGCGGATTAGCCCGTGCGTTGCTCCCGACCCTGGAGCGCGAAGCCTGCAGAGCACAGTCAGCCGCCTTCACCTCACAGCTCAGACGCCAGTTGTCCTGACTGCTTTTTGTTTAAAAATGTACGCTACGTGCCGGAATCTGCTGTCTCTGAAAGACGAACAGGAGAGAACACAAAGGGGGGGGGGGGGGGGGGTTTGCTCCACACGCCCCTCCATATCCGGAGATGTGCGCGGTGACTAGCGACAGGTTATCTGGCCCTTGTCAGATGAATAGCTTCCTCCAGAATGTGTCCTAAGGGGCCCCATTATCTCTCTGGAGTTACGACGGCGGTCCTCAGAGGTCAAGCCGTAAACCAGCATGTTCTGTGTCACGGGTGCAGGTCCGGGCGGAGACTCGGCGCCCTTCAAGGGTTGGGAACGAGGCTCGAGTCAATAAATCAAGCCAACGCTGCAGATCTTGTCCGCCAGAGACACTAACGCAGACGCCCCTGCCGCAAAGCTCCAGCAGGGACTCAGCAGGTTCCGCACCGCAGCGTAACTGTGGCCACACGGCAGATGTAGACGTGGCAGTGCAGAGTACCAGGGGCTTCCCCTCCTCTGGCATGCGGCATAAATAACAGAGAGACAGAAAAGTGTAGAGGGCAGGTGTCTGGGCCTCATGGATATACTCACTTGTCGGCTTGACATAAACTCTTAACTTCAGACAAGGCTTCCCAGCAAGGTTTGGGTGTGGGGAGGCTGTGGAGAATCAGAGAAAGAAACTAGAGTTAGAAGTTTACCTCATGAACAAATGGCTCCACAGACTGGGAAATCCACTGTGCTCAACTGAGAAGCAACAACATTTACAAAAAGATTTGAGCACCCCAATACTAAATAATGGAACATGTGCATGTTAATACTTGGATTCGGTACAAGTTTGTGGAGAACGCGGCGTGTAAGCAGTGCGGTGGAGAACGAGGCGTCTAACCACAGAGGCTGAGATCTTAATGGAGTAAGCTAAGTAATCCAGGGCAGGTGTCTGAGATACGTTTGGCACAGAGCGCGTTGCGTTCATCAGGGCAGCCATCGAGCTGCATGCTTTGTGACTCAAGTGTAAAGAACAAATTGCCACCACTCGTCTGACAACCCATGTGGCGCGCGCACACACACACACACACACACACACACACACACACACACACACACACACACCATATGGCTTTGAGAAAAATATGTGAATATGTGCACTCTATGCACCTCCAGTGATAACATCAGTGGCAGACGCACACTGTGCACTGATCTGAATGAACCTTTATTGCTCTCCGTCTTCAAAAGCTTGGTAATGCGGTTTTGGCCAAGGACACTTTTTAAAAAAGAACAGAAGTGGTAGAATGCTCACAGCTGCCATGACAAAGTCTTTATTCTGTACACAGTTCCTTCACTTCTGCCATTCTCAAGGGTTTCAAAGGGAAAGGCTCTTATAGCCTTATTCTGCTCTAACAGGTGTTCTCAAAGTAATAGAGATCAAATTGGCAGTTGGGCTAGCTGAACTGTAAGAAAATACAGGAAATAAAAAACGAGTACTAAAAGTACGACTAAATATAAGCTCTAAAATAATGGAGGGAAGTAAAGTCTTGTTATTATTAGAATCATGTTCCCATATGCTGCTTGTTGCTGCAATTAGATTTCATTGGTAATGGCAGGTTTATGATTTTGGGACTGTTAATGAAATGTCCCATTTACCATATGGCATCAGTTCACAAAGGCCTGGTTACCTCGACCACTGAGAGCGCAGGACCCCTGCACAAACATTAGCAACCTTAGCATGTGAAAGACATTTGTGAATGTGTTGAACACTGATGAAGATAAGCATGCATGCAGCGTAAATATTCAGTCAATGCTATTATGTGTTATAATGTGAACTCAGCTGAACTGCTTTTTTGAGCTTTCAAAATGTTTCATTTGGAAAGTCTTGGAATGCCCAGGCAAAGGTAATGAGGAGAAAAGTAAACTACTTTGTGTAGTAAACTACAACGTCTGGCACCATTAGCAGGCTTCTATGCCTCACGCTTCTCTACTTCCGATTGAGCAAAAAACGAGACACTTTCAATCCTTTCATTTTGACCTACATTCCTAATGTTTTGCAGAGTAACTTGGACTTGAATTTCAAGCCATTTAGCTGCATACATTTTAATAGTTTAATAATAACTGTTTGTGTGTGTGTGTGTGTGTGTGTGTGTGTGTGTGTGTGTGTGTGTGTGTGTGTGTATTCCATGCATTTATGCACCACTATAGACACAGTGAAAGTCTTTGCAGTAACACGGTTGTGTGACCTTGTTACAAAGGTCATGGTCATTAAAAATGGGTCAGTGTAATCAGGTGATACAAGATGAAGGTTCCTTTACAGAATTCAGCATGAAAAACACAATTAAAGGTGTGTAGGGACGGACGGACGGACAGACAGACGGAAGACTAGAAGGCACCTGTCTTTCATGCAGGGCTCTAAATGTGTCCAGTGACATCTCAGTGTGATAAGCCACTTTCAAGAAAGCGGCTCAAAGAGATGGCTGCCCACAGCTGCTAGACGGCCTCAGTGCTGGACCTTTTAACCCCAAGCTGCTAACTCCAACTGAGCAGCAGCCTCTACTCCTGTGTGTGTGTGTGTGTGTGTGTGTGTGTGTGTGTGTGTGTGTGTGTGTGTGTATGAGGTCTACAAATGAAACTGGACAGTATGAGCCAGATGTTATGGCTGTGGATGAATGTAGTGTGTGTGCATGTTTCTGCTACAGGGTGTTATAGGGTTTGTGTTCCTGTAAGCAAAGACAGAGTGTGTCTGTGTGTGTGTGTGCACGCATGTGTGTTTGTGCGTGTCTGCATGTGTGTATGTGTATGTGTGTGTGTGTATCCTCCACTTGCTGGATGCGTGCAGGCGTTCTTGTGAGACCGAGGCAGAGATGGTCTCGCCACAGCCGCCGGTGCTCCTCTCAGTCGGGTGTAGTGGGGTCACTCCTGGGGTGATGGACACGCTCTTTTGTTTGAGGAAGGCCAAGCCAGCGTCCCTTCCCGCCACTCCCCGCTCCTGTCTGCCAGACCCCTTTGGCCCATAACCCCGGGGGCCGTGACAGCTACAATATTGGTGGCAGCCAAACACTCCTCCGGGTGGGAGGAGGGAGGGGCGTGTGGTGAATAGCTGGAATAAGTGTCTCCCTGCCCGGGCTGCTGTCGGGGACAAAGGCCACACAATGGCTCGCCCAGTCACACAGCGGCAGGGTGAGGCAGGGCGACAAAAAAGAAAAAAAGAAAAAGAAAAAAAAAAAAAAAAGCATGCAGTGGTGACGAATCGGCCAGGCTTGAAGGCGAACTTTGAACCCTCTATTCTCTCCTCCTCCTTTGTCGTTCGCTCACTCTGTCTCCCGCCTCACCTCTTTCCACAACTGACAACATCCCACTGAGGGGAATAAGTTCTGGGACGCCCCGCATCTTTTATTGCTGGGGGGGGGGGGGGGGGGGGGGCTCTCTCTACAACGCCCTCTGCTTTCTCCTCCCCCAGAATAGCTTTCCATCACTGTGAAGATAATAAGGGATGAAATATGGACCATATGTGGCGAGTGGGACAGCCCGGCAGGCCGGAGGTGCCGGCGTGTTGGGCCGGCGAGGTGCCCTACAGCCTCCGCTGCTGTGGACTCTGTGCTCTGGCCAGCAGACAGCACCACAGTCACCTTGCAGACAGTAATTCTGCAATGCGCCAATCTGATTCTCATAGTCTATCGTATGAACTGCATTATACATGTTGCATACAAATATTCTATGCTTTTAAGTGGTTGGTAAAGTCGCAACTTTTCAAACAGCGGCAGCGTGAGGTCAAGGCGTTCAGTTTCCAAGCTCGGGGCGTTTCCTGGAAGGCTGTTTCCAGCCTTGCAGTCATTAAGGGCAACAGATGGCATTGAGCATCCTCAAACGGCCGTGTGACCAGTGATTATAACAAATGTGCTTTTAGCCCTCAAATCGGCCATTCGGACCGCCCTGCTTTTAGGATCAAGTGTCCCGACACATAATGTGTCATTTGGGTCAGCACAGCCGTGGGTCACCCAGTGAGGCCAGCGCTCAGCTGTAACGTCCCTGTCCCCGTCCCCGTCCTCGTCCCCACCTCCTGCCTCTTTAGCAGCACGAGACAAGCAGGCCTTGGAACAGGGAGGACAGGGACCATCCTATTCCACTTAATGAGCTGTATTCATTTAAGATGAAAAGACCTATTCTGTGTTTTTTTTTTCCCCTCCTCTTACCCCTGAACTTCACACACACACACACACACACACACACACACACACACACACACACACACACACACACACACACACACACACACACACACACACACACAGAGTGGGGAAAAACAGTCAGAGGGAAAAAATAGAGAGAAAACAAAAAAGAGCTGAAATTGCCTCATTAATGCATGCGGCGTGCCGCCCTGAGCGTTTCCCTTGTGTCTGCGCCCAGCGGGAAGCCCTTTTATCAGGCCAAAGGACACCTTTCACCGGGCCATTAGCAAAACAGGGACAGATGCACCCCGGCAAATCCCCCCCGCTGCACGGCAGGCGAGAGGTGGGCGAAGACGGGGCAGGAGGGGCAGGAGTCCTGCAGGTGGCAGAGGGGCACAGCCACTGTGACCTTGGCACGGCGGGTGTGGGTTGTCTGCGGGACGCCGCCGTGGATGTCCTGAACGGTGTCCAGGTCCAGAGCCCCGATCCCCTCCCCTCTCCCTCGCTGAAATGGGACGAAGGTTAATGGCTTTTAGCTGCTCCTGACCCAAAAATGGTAATGCCCGCCGGTCCCGGGCTGCCAGGGACAGAGTCACGCCCATCAGGTCTCCCTCCCCCACCAAATATGATTTGGTCAATCAGCATAATTTGGAGAGTGTTCCGCTCGGCGGCGTGCGTAACTGGGTTTGTGCCGACCTCGCCCTGCGCAGCTAAGTGGCGGGCTAATAACGCGTGTAGCATTTGACAAATTGACATTTTAATCAAGGGGAGAGCTCAGGACCAAAAGGAGGGGAAGGTCGGGTTACGCCTGAACTCGGCCCAGACGGCCCCTCACACAAGCCCGACGGTAGACGGGTCCACCGACCCGGTTCGGCTCGACTCGGTCTTCTAGAGTCACCGTTGTGGACCAATCGCCGAGCGCCATGGAACGGCAGCTGGTCACGCGAGGAGGGGAAAGTCCAGCGGACCACCGTGGAAACCCGAGCGAAGCTCACCAGGCTCCTCAGGCAGGAGATGCCACAGCAGTGTGTTAATTTCAGACCTGCCGTGTTTGAGGTTCCCTCCTGCGTGCTTCAGAAAGCAGGATCAAATCGCCCTTCACAAACGAGCAGCAGGCGAACCACAGCAGAGAAATCACAGACAAAAGGGCAACTGAAATGTTTCTGGTGACATTACACTGCAAACGCTGCCTAGAATAACTTAATACAACTACCCAGAATGTTTGATGGTGTCAGCTTGACTATTTCACTTTCCAAACTGTCAACCACCTTTCACGGGAGAATCAAAATCGGATGCATGAAGGCTTAACAATGTGAATCACAGGTATAAATGTCACAAACAAATGTACTATTCAAACTTGATTCATGCTCATGGGTTACTTAAAACAAATATCACTATATTAGTTTTTATTTTTCTAACATTTATCTTGAGAGACAGCCGGAGCAGACAGCTGTCACAATAACAGATACATGTACGGATCCCAGAGACACATGTTATTGATTAGAAGGCATTGTGAAACCTGCACACCCCATAGTACGTCTTCCCTGTGGCCTCTGGACCCTGGTTCCTGTAACCTGAGAGCCATCAGTTTAGGTGGATGATTAGCCCCCTGGGGCGGCCAGGGACACCTGGTCAGAGGCAGCGGGAGAAGCGGTGTGTGTGTGTGTGTGTGTGTGTGTGTGTGTGTGTGTGTGGGGGGGGTGTCTTTTAAGCTCTGTGAAAAGGAGACGAAGTAAGACACTCACAGATGTAGTAGTACTCGTGTCCCGGGCGGAACTCGAAGCCCAGCGAGAAGGGTGTGAAGAGCTGGAACTTCTCGGAGAACTTGAGCGGTCCACTCGGGCTCAGCGGCCGGTTACACTCCCACCGCTTGAAGCCTTTGAGGAGGTGGTTGCAGGTGATGTAGCTGTCGTAGCTCACCATGTACAGCACGTAGCGCTCCATGCGCTCTGGGGCCAGTGGCACTTCATAGTGCGGGCAGTAGATGTCCAAGTAGTCGTTGATGGCCACCTCCACCGTGTACTCTCCGTATACGAATCTGCAAAGGAAACGGAGAACAAACTGAATTCTGGTGCCATTCTTTCTCTTTTTGCGACACGCCAGCCGGCTTGAAGCCAGCGAATCAAGAAGGACGCTGACCCGTATGTCCCATTTAACACCACTGACCGGCGAAGAGGACTCATAACACACGCTAAGCCATCTCATCAGGCTGGGGAAAATAGCTGATGGCACATGTCACTCATGCCGGAGACGTCCCCACAGCTCCTTCTGGCTGGGGAGGCGGACGGCGGGAAGATAACGGCAGCGGCGAGGAGGGACCGACCAGAATGACCAAGCAGCACGGGCCGGGCCGAGATTGACAGGGGTTCAGCGAGTGTGAGAGGCTTCATTAAGCACCTCTCGCAAGGGTTTGCCTCTCGGCCGGCATGCCTGGAATGAGTTTGCTGGCCAGGGCCATTTAGAAACAAATTGGGCGCTCGGGGCAACCGCAAGCAGTGGCAAAATCTCGAGTGCTACGGCGTCTTCGGCGGAACGGCGGCTGTCGGCTTGCGGCCCCTGGCACAGCTCTCGGGGCCCCGGGACAAGCGCGAGGGTGTGAACACACGTCTACTCCAAATCCTCAAGCCTATTGTTAGCCGGCTGCTTGAATTATATTTTTAACGCCGTTTCTCAGCCCAGGGAAAAGTGATGAGTCGTGTGCTCTTCGTAGGAAGTCTCCTGTCGCCCGAGCTTTATGGGAGTGAGACGTGACAGCCCCCGCACAGGGAGCTCGAACGGTTTGTTACCAGCACAGCTGACACACCTGCTCCACACCGACACACTTAGTCTGCAAGGGTTCGAAAAGGCCTGTCAGGAATCACTACCCACGTTTCCCTTAAATAGACGGACTAATGAAAATTAGATAAGCCTTATCATATTAGTCTGGGAAAGGTTAGCGGAAAATGCTACTTGACATTCCACAGGATGGTCCCAAGCACTTTCATATACATAAATTGAAACCGATGTGGAAAAAAACGGATAGAAATGTGCTTGGCGGTTCATTAGGAGCGCCAGGAGAAAGCACCTCTGGTGTGGCCTGGTCTTTAGTCCTCTGAAAGCTCAAACCCCAGTCTGCACAAGCAGCGGTAGCAAAACAAAGCGTGCCTAGCACCACGACCCCCTTTTAAACTGCAGGCTTAAGCTCGCGTTCAGAAGAACGGCACACAGCTCTGTGGTCTGGGGTCTTTGAAAGAGACAGGCAGGGCAGGAGCAGCAGGGGCAAGGGGGGGGGGGGGGCAAAGAGGGAGGAGAGCGGGTGGAGGTGGGTCGGGGCTGGGGGTGGGGTCTGGAGAAAGGCTTGGCATCAGATGACAGCTAATCTGGGTGTGGAATTACTGTCAGAGGGCCGTGGAGGGGAGAACTCCAGCTGCCTCCGTGAGACGCTCTTCCATCCCTTATCGCGTCTGCCCAGAGATCAATCCCCCCTTTTCAATGCCTGTACTTTTTTTTCCTTTTTATTCTTTTTTTTCATGCTGTTCCCTCCAACATGTCACTCTCGCCTCCTTCTGTTGCAGGGACTCTGGAAACCCACGGTGCGCAGGAGCGGAGACGCCGCCTGGTCCCGCACAACCAGCGTGGTGCGGGCGAGAGAAAGCCAAAATAAAATATAAAAAAAAGGACCAGCCTGTAATGTCGGGGATTATCCACTTTTAGAAGAGAATACTTCGTCCCATTTCGACAGGAAGTTCTCACTATTACTTTGGTCCCCGTCTACAAAAGAACACTTATTTGTTAGCTCCAGTGCGCTGCTGATATTCCTGCCTCTCTTCTAGAGTCCGGCCTTTCCATTGTGCAGAAAAGTGCTTGGCTTGCACTGTGATTATCCCCATTGCCAATAAGTGGTGGGGGCTTTGGACGGAGCGGCAAATGAAAAAGTCGGGGGTGCCGTGAGGCCTTCCTGACGCAACTCTGTGGTCTAAATTGAATCATCTTGCCATGAAGACATGCGTTAGGAGCCTTTTAATGGCTGATGTGCATCGTTAAGGCACGTTGCGAGCATGTAACATTTCTCTTTTGGATTCCAAATGCGCATTAAGTGTCAATAAATCAATAGACGGCCCTCCTCCTGTTTCCTGCTCGGGTGGCATCAAAGACAGCGTGGGCTGCCAGCCGCTCTGACATGCTGAAAGTCTGGGCCGTTCCTTTTGATCGGGATGTGTGGCTCAGTGTAAAAAACGACCTTGTGGGGCGACGGCCGGTTGTTATTGGAGGAGCTGAGAGGAAGGGGAGCAAGATGACAGATGAAAATATCAATAAAAGGGCCCAGTGCGTTTAGAGGAGCTAATGCATACAGCTCGGAGAGCCATGTTCATCAATCACTCCATGCCCTCCTTATTGCTCTGCTCACTTTGAGCTCCTTCTCCTGATTTAGGACCAGCCAGCCCAAACAATCTCCCCCATTCACAGCCATTAAGAGACGAACATCCACTACCGTGATGTTTACTTCCCATTTAACATCAGGGTATCAACTTTCCTGAATACCAATCAATGCTAGACAATCTGAGATCAAATCTGCTGATCGAAGATCACCTCAACGGCGATTGAGAAAAGTAGTTCTCCATAACTCAAGCCAGGGCCCGTTAATATAAGGAGCCAGCCGCGTGCCATCGCATCATCCGTGATGCCCTGCAACCCACCCACACCTTCCTCTGTAACCTCTTGGTTGTGTGCTGGCCAGACAACTAGGAACACATGGCGCTGATTGATCAATTACACTTTCAAACTTAAGGCGGTGCGTGGACTTTGAAGCCCCTCTAGGGGCTGGTGCTCTGCTCAATCACTGAAATCCCCACAAGACTTCGATTAATCAGACAAAAGCGTTTGTCGTGTTTAGACGAAGTGGGGGGGTGGAGGGAGGGGGGATCCTCGCCGTGAACTTTTCAACCGGTTCGGCACTCCCACGGGTCCGACATGGCCCGGTTTAGCGCCGCGGCCAACGCTGCTGTTCGCCCCTCCTCCGGTCTTTATGACTTCCTTTAGTAAATGTTTGCCCGCAACTGGGCTTGCTTTCAAGGGCCCAAGCAGGAAGCATCTGCACCACGAGAGGTCAAAACCAAACAAGTGGATCTGATAAGACCGCCTCCCTCCCCACAATCATTTATTATGCCATTTGACATTTTCAATCAACGAGCCAAGGAGTCATTAAAGCCATTAGGAGCCGTAAAGCCGGGCCCCGAGAGCCCAGCGTCTTGGTTAAATGGTATGGGAGAATTTGCACGCTGCTGGTTTCTGATAATGCACACCTAGGGATCAGATCCAGAGAACCTCCACTAATGTGCTGGAACAAACAGCATCCAACAGTCCTCTACAGCTGGGGCTGGAGTGACTCTCAGAAAGGCTGAAAGAGAAGAAGAGGACCCCACTACTCCACCTGTGTGGACCCCACTACTCCACCTGCATGGCCCCCACTACTCCACCTGCATGGCCCCCACTACTCCACCTGCGTGGCCCCCACTACTCCACCTGCATGGACCCCTCTACTCCACCTGTGTGGACCCCTCTACTCCACCTGCGTGGCCCCCACTACTCCACCTGCATGGACCCCACTACTCCACCTGCGTGGCCCCCACTACTCCACCTGCATGGACCCCTCTACTCCACCTGTGTGGACCCCTCTACTCCACCTGCGTGGCCCCCACTACTCCACCTGCATGGCCCCCACTACTCCACCTGCGTGGCCCCCACTACTCCACCTGCATGGACCCCTCTACTCCACCTGTGTGGACCCCTCTACTCCACCTGCGTGGCTCCCACTACTCCACCTGTGTGGACCCCTCTACTCCACCTGTGTGGACTCTTCTGCTCCACCTGCATGGCCCCCTCTACTCCACCTGCATGGCCCCCACTACTCCACCTGCATGGCCCCCACTACTCCACCTGCATGGCCCCCTCTACTCCACCTGCATGGACCCCTCTACTCCACCTGCATGGACCCCACTACTCCACCTGCATGGACCCCACTACTCCACCTGCATGGCCCCCTCTACTCCACCTGCATGGCCCCCACTACTCCACCTGCATGGACCCCACTACTCCACCTGCATGGCCCCCTCTACTCCACCTGCATGGCCCCCTCTACTCCACCTGCATGGCCCCCACTACTCCACCTGCATGGACCCCACTACTCCACCTGCATGGCCCCCTCTACTCCACCTGCATGGCCCCCTCTACTCCACCTGCATGGCCCCCACTACTCCACCTGCATGGACCCCACTACTCCACCTGCGTGGCCCTCTCTACTCCACCTGCGTGGACTCTTCTCCTCCACCTGCATGGTCCCCTCTACTCCACCTGCACGGACCCCTCTACTCCACCTGCGTGGACCCCACTAACATCCTCTCCATCTGTTTGTTTGTGCATGTCACTTGCTTTATATAAAAAAAGCAACAAATTACACACACACAGAGAGAGAAAGGTATTGAGGTATAACAAGGCCATAATGCAAACATTCATATCCTCCCTGGTGAGAGCTCCACTATTCATCATTCCTTGCGGCCTGGATCTTGACAGAAAGCAAAGACTACAGAACCCAAATGTGCCCAGCGCCGCCAGTTCAAACAGAAGTGCAGATCCATTTACATCACACGGACATGGCAGGACGTTCAGGAAGCCGGGTTTGGCTCTGTGCTCTCACATGTTTTTCACCTTTTGTTGATGTGCAGCCAAAGCAAATGGATGAATTTATTCTGCAATTAACCGATGACCCAGCCAAGTTTGTTTAACACAAGCACAGCCAGCTAATAACCTGACACAACCTTTTCACACGTGTCAGAGCTCATTTTGCTTCAAACCTCGTGCCATTATATTTAAATCTCAACTAAAGCAAACAGCAGAGATTCTGGGATCCTCGGAGTACTGGCATGGGAGTGTTTGGATGTTATCTTTCTGACAGAGTTTGATGGAGGACAGAGAGGGAGAAAGAGAAAGAAAGAGAGGGAGAGGGAGAGAGACAGAGAGAGAGAGAGTGGGAGAGAGAATGAGAGAGGGAAAGAGAGAGAGGGAGAGAGAGAGAGAAAGAGTTTTGTGTGCCAGTCAGTTTAGTGGCAGAGGTCCGGCAACACATGTGACAGCACCGTGCCAGTGTTTATAATAGACTGACTGGAGAGAAGTGCAGAAATGCTGGAGACCATGCTCTGTGTGTGTGTGTGTGTGTGTGTGTGTGTGTGTGTGTGTGTGTGTGTGTGTGTGTGCATGCACGTGAGTATGTGTGTTTTAGAATGGCCCTTTGTGCTAGCAGGACCAGGTCTGGAAGCCATTTCCATGGGCAACAGCTTGGACTTCAGCTGTAGTCCACCTCTCCCCATGTGGAACATGTTTATTGTTCTTTGTGTCGGGCAGACGGCCCCCGTCTCCCCCAGCCCCGCCCGCTCTGAAGGAATCTCCATGCAATCTCGCCTGTTATTCCAAATCGACTCGAGCAATTTTCCTATCGCTGCGGTTACGCAAACTTAACCCACCCGCTAATGCTCGGGTCTGCCAGAGGGCGGCGAGAGAAACACACAAACAAACAAAGGCAGGAGTGACAGGAGGGGGCGCCCCCCCCCCCATACACACACAAACACCACGCCACCTATCCTCCGTCCTGCAGTAGTTCAACTCCCCATCCCTGCACTGCATCTAACTGGCCAGGATAGGTTAAGATAATTCTGGTGGCTCACATGGGTCACGATGCAGAGGCCTGGGTCCACGGTGCAGGAGGGGCTGGGGTAAATCAGAACGTGCGCCTGCTCTCACCCAGGCTCTCACGTGCGCCTGCTCTCACCCAGGCTCTCACGTGCACCTGCACTCACCCAGGCTCTCACGTGCACCTGCACTCACCCAGGCTCTCACATGCGCCTGCCCTCACCCAGGCTCTCACGTGTGCCTGCACTCACCCAGGCTCTCACGTGCACCTGCTCTCACTCAGGCTCTCACGTGCGCCTGCTCTCACCCAGGCTCTCACACACCTTCCACGCACTTGGTGAGGCTGCAAACGGAGGACGACGTGAACAAGACAAACACGTCCAAAAAAGGAAAGAATTACAGACCAATCAAGATGCGAAATAACTTTTTGTGTGCGACGACAGCTGAGATGTACTGAACCGTTTCTCATTACCGCAAGTCCGATCAGGAAGTGTGAAACCTGGCTTGCACATTTCCTATACATTATAGCAAATGGACATAGATTATAGTAGATAATTACACATACTGTAGTCAATGCCTTCTCCAGATAAACAATTCAAGAATAATTTTGAGAAACTACCAGCGTGAGTAAAGTTTTACTGTAAGGTGTAATCAGAGTACTTTTGAATTGCCTCCCCCCAACACACACACACACACACACACACACACACACACACACACACACACACACACACACACACACAATCTCCATCAACTCTGCAATTACCCTGCAAGTATGTTTTTGGTTCCCGCCTAGACAGCAGTGTTAACAGTTGGTGTATTGGGGCGTTCAGTGCTGAGCGGCTGGGTTGAGGCACGCCTGTGCGCGTACCTGCGGGCGCCTGCCGAGAAGGAAGGCAGGCCGCACTCTTGCTTCCCACAGCCCCCACGAAACAAAGAAGCAATAATTAGGCTCGCTCCAAGCAGGGGAACCACTTATCTCCCCCGAAATCCCCCCCGATGGCCTCAGCGGTGGCGGACGGCACGGCGGCAGGGCCAGCGGGGAGAGAAGCAAAAAGCAGGAGCGCATCTGTGACGGTTTGGCCGTTTCAAAAGCCCAGGAGTGGTCCGCAGGTGGCCGGGGGGAGGAGGGGCTGCTGGGAACTCTCCCAGCACACGTGCACCAGCAGCCGACCTCCGAGCAGGGCCGGGGCGGGCGGCGGGATGCGCAGGTACAGAAGTCTCGCGCACACAGCGCACCGACCCAATCTGGCAGCCCTCGGGCAAAACACAGATGGCAACTTTAATCCGGGCCTCCTCGGGCCGGGCCGGGCCGGGCCTGCTCCTCGGCGCTCTGCGGCACCCCTCTAACTCGAGGCGAGCCGAGAGAGAAGGGAGGGGGCGGCTCTGGGCCGGCGGCACCAACCCTTGCACGCCGCCCGGCCCAACGCTGATGCAAAGCGACGGCTATCGGCAGAGCCGTGATGAATTCTCCCCCCGTCCTCTGGCCTCGCCTGAACCCCGATGAGAAGACGGCCATTAAAACGGGCAGCGCTATCAACCAGTGTTTTAACAGCCGCACGTCCGACTGCGCTAACGGCCCGCGGAGCGGCTGCAGGATCTCTTTTAACTGATCGGCGTGGTACGGGGCGCTAAGCTTTATTGAATGCCGTGCTATTAGTCAGCCATGTTCTCCTCGAGGAGCGAAGCAGGTGCTGAAACACAGAGCAGAAATCCAGCCACGAGGAGTTTAGGAGGGGCGGCAGGAGCTGGGGGAGCAGGCAATTAGGATTAAGGAGGAATAATCAAAGACAGGCAATACGGTCTCCTTTAGCATAGAGCCGGATTACACAAAACAGACAAATACGCTACTATTAAACTATATATTATATTATATTTTATATATATATTTTGCACTTCATTTCTTATTGCCACTTTCTGCTGGTGTCTTAAAGAAACTCCACACCCCCAGAAACATCTCGGGTCTCTTGCTTTATAATCACCAGTATTTGTTTGGACTGGTGGCAAAGCTGTACATTCTGACTGGACAAGTTGTGCTTCACTCTTGACTGACAGGGACGCTTTTGATTAATCGTGGGTGTGCTGAGGGTTTGTTTCCATTTAATTTGGCAAAATACACTCTGCGCTCTGAAAACATCAGCATGCGTGACTCGGCGTCGGGCAGCGAAGACGAGCAGAGGACCACGGCGGGTCCAGCACCTTCCTCACACTGGCCATGTGCAATCATTTACTTCATTCACTTCACAATGAGGGCATTTCATGGCAAGTTAGCAGGTTAAGTTGATTAGAGGGTGGAAAACGCTGAACGGGGGCGCGCGTATGCATGCTACACACGATGTCCTCTAGGGGGCTTCTGAGGCAAGGGAGTGAGGGAGGGAGCTACAGTGATGAGAATATGCAGTGTTCATCTTATCACGGGGTGAGTAAACAGCAGACTCGGAAAACACTATCAGAACCAAACAAGGGCACAGCGAGGGGCGCTTCCGCATGCGTATGAATTCAGATGCACGTGCATCCGGACTGCCGCTCGCCCACACAAGCAAACACTGCCCCTCTTCCCTGGACAAACGCATCAGCGTCTCATAACAAACATACAAAGCAACTCAGGAATGAGACAAAAAGCCCTCCTTCTCTCATCTCGGGTTTCGAGCTTTGTATGTAAGGAGGTATACGTGTGTGTGTGTGTGTGTGTGTGTGTGTGTGTGTGTGTGTGTGTGTGTGTGTGTGTACGGGGGCACAAAACGGAAAACGATAATGACGCTGTGCACTCTACAGCTAAGTGTATCACCCAGGGCTGCTTTATGCTGGCCGCCCTCTTTGTCTTTTTTAACACCATTAGCAAAGTGCAGTGTAACAGAGTTAGAGCTCCTGCCGGGCGAGAGGGATCAGGTGTCACGGCTGCCCCGAGACCCCATCTACTCGTCTCCTCGGGCTCTGCCGGGCCTCTTTCAAGGCCCTGATGTATTCTTCCCTTTTCCCTCCTGGAGCCCGAGCCCCACTGTGCCGCCGTTTGTCCCGCGACAAACCCAGACGGCCGCGCTGTGATGGACGGGCCGCTTCCGGGAGCCTCGTTTGGAAAGCAGTAGTACTTCTCCTTCGTTTCCTCCCGGAAGATTCTCCCGCCCGCCGCCGATGTACGCGCGCTCGGAGCCGCTGTGAAGCGCTCGCGCATGGTGCACACAGCGTCGTGCTGTCCGCGCAGCACACAACACTGGATTATATGTACCTGCGGAGACTTGCTGCGTAATACGATTCGCAGGAGTGTATGGATTTGCCAGCGGTGTGTTAGCAGGCATGGTCTAAAGTGGCTGGTGTGTTTTACACTGATTTATGCAGTGATATGGCCACCTCCCCCCCACCGCGGCAGGTATGGATTAAATATCTATTTCACATAAGTGGGAGAAGTTCTGCATCATTAGTCATCATTTTCCAAGCTAGCCATATTCATACTACACATTTTTTTCTCTCCCACCCACTGAAATCGCCACATTCTGACAAATTGCCATCTTTATCTACAGGGGCATTATCAATAAATGCGGGTGGTATGCGGTATGAGCGTGCACCAGTCGCTGTCTTCAAGCAATACAGCCTGCAAATATATTCTTCAAACCTGCAAATAAATTCTGAAAACTTGAAAAAGTAAATGTGATCCTCAGTAGACACAGCATGCTGCACAAGGAGCCCAAGAAGCAAACTTTCTCTTATGTAACCTTATCTTTTACATCTTCGCTTTGGATCAGTGTACAGAGCTCTAATGGAGGTACCCGTGCGTTCCACGTGCGTATGTGGGCACAGCAAGCAAGGAGAGGAAGTGGAGAGAGAGAGGGAGAGAGAGAAAAGTGGAGAGAGAGAGAGAGAGAGAGAGAGAGAGGGAGGGAGAAAGAGAGAGAGAAGTGGAGAGTGACAGAGAGCTAGACTTAGAGAGAGGGTGATACAGAGAGAGTAGAGAGAGAAGCAGGAACATTGAAACACTGATAATAATAAGTATAAACAAAAACAACAACAACAATAATAAATAAACAAGCTCAGGTGGAGCGTCCCTGTGCTAAGGTGGAGGGCGGCAGTGCCTCGAGGGCAGCCTGCACCACCCGCAACTCGAGCCTTGTAATGACAAGGCGTGGGACAAAGCAGACAGTGTAGTCAGTGTCCAACTCCCAGGCAGTGCTGCCTGATGTGAGATAACAGAAACAAGCCTCCAGACAAAGTTATCTGCGGCCTGCATCGGCCAACAGGGGAGTGGGAAACCTGAGCCTATTGTGGGAGCGGCCGAGCCCGCCTGCAGCGGCCGCGGGGGCAGCAGACAGTGGCAGCGCAGGACGGCCCCCTGGGCGGACAGATACGCAGCACGGGTAACCCAAGACTCCGCTGCCGGCCGTTTTCCCAGGATCTCCCAGCCGCCTCTCCCCCGGCCGGCTGGACACCCACAACCCCCAGCCCCAGCCGCCACCACGGACCTCGTCAGGTATCTGTCTGGACCCCCCTCCACGCACACACACACACACACACACACACACACACACACACACACACACACACACACACACACACACACACACACACACACACACACTCCTGGGAGTGACGAGACGACAGATTATGCTAAGAGACACGTCTGTTGTCACATCCCTCATCTTCCTTGTTCTGCTCCCTCTCAGGTCACATTTCTGATGTATTAGCAGAATTGTGTGTATGTGTGTGTGTGTGTGGGGGACGGGGGGGGGTTTTTTTTTTTTTTGTCTGAGCCTGGATTACTGTTTTTTTTCCATTTTGTCAGATTATAGAACTTTTTTTTTTAACATTAGATATTAAACCAAAGATAAAGGGCTGCTGGGATATTAGCCAATGAAGGTAAGTGAGAAAAAGTACAATGAAAGTACATATGTGAGCACCTTATTTAATGCATCTCGGGGTCAAATGAGAGTGAGGAAGATGAGCTGTCTTCTACATCAGACATTTCCATTAGAGTGCTGAGCCCATTCCTCAACAGGAAGAAGGGGCAAGGCCTCCCTGACAGAGACGATGCATTTTTTATGACCTTGTGCGTGACGTGCTGATTGCCTCAGAGCCCCTCGGAGTCGAGAGCCAAGAAACGATATCAATTAGCAGCAGCGGGGGGTTCAGTGGCCACCCCGATCGAGCCACGGCAGCGCGTGGACGTGCGTGGGCCTCGCCAAGAGCCGCCATCTCCGCGGTTTTTCTCCTCCTGCTCCGCACCATGTTCCAGTACCTTGTCTCCCCACCACAGCCAGGGCAAGAGGTGCCCGAGGCCTTAAAGGTGCTCCGGGATCGAAGGTGTTCAGGAGGTCGTCAAACTGGGTCGTCAGTTTGAGTTGTGGCACTGAAAGAGGGGAGGAGGAGGAGGAGGAGGAGGAGGAGGAGGAGGAGGAGGGAGGAAGGAGGAAGGCACCCGCTCATCTGCCGGGCTGCGGGAGTCACCGCGTCACGTACGCACCTGCAAACGGATCTAAAACGGGTCTTAATTGCCCTTTAAAAGGCTGTTTGCATATGATCACTGAAATCTGGTCTTTTCTTTTACTTTTAGAATTCAATGGCCTCTAATGAATTGCTGTATTTGGCATTAATTTAAGCTTTATTTCAACTTTTCAAGGATTATTTAGTTTGAAAGAATTTCAAAAGTCATTAAGTGATATTATACGTCACTGACTTGTGATGTAGCTAAATTAGTTTGCTCGTAGAAAAAAAAACAAATTGGAAGTCGGGTGGTCTTTGCAGAGCAGCAGAGTCAGTCTACAGACGTACTCAATAGCATGTTACATGAACCCCAAGCCCAGTCTCTCAATATCCGATTTCGGGCGACCCCGGCTGACCTCATGCTGAACTTGTCTGGGTGGGTCTGCACACACTACACTATCTGTACACACTACTGCAGTTCTCTGTACCTTTAATGGGTTCTAATGTTCCTGCGGCAATAAGTATTCATGTCCCTGTGTATCATAAAACTAACACAGAAACCCTCTAAAGGGAAACCATGTCATGTTCCGCTTTAAACTGTAATTCTTTGTGTTCATGTTTCCAGAGGAACTGAACTGGGAATAATTCTTTCAGAGATGCTTATCTGTGTAATCTGTATCTGTGTTTTGCTGGGTCGACTGAAAGCTTGCTTTATTGGCTGAGATATTGCAGACAAAAGCCAATGGCAGAGGCTTGAATCTCCGTCTAGGGCGGACGGCTGCTAAAGACCAATCCCTTCCTCCGGTTCCCCTGTTCATCAGTGAGCCACGCGAGAGGGCCCGAATCCATCTCGGGGCCAGACGTCCACAGGGCTGACGGATCGATGGGGGTCGTGACCTCTGGCCCACGCAGTCTGCAGAGCCGAGCTGCTGAGCGGCAGCTGTGATTGGCCCATCGATCCACGCGGGCCCTGAGCTGGCAGCGCTGTGTGTGGGGGGGGGGGGGATGGAGGAAGGGGCGTTACATTTCACCCTCGCTCGGTTAATCAAGGAGAGGCAAGGGCAGGAAAGGCCGTCCCCTGGGGTTAGCCACGCTGCTTTCTCCCCCCGCCCGCCCATTTATTAGGTAGCGCTGAAAACTCCCCCGCGTCCGTCTCCCTCCGGCCACAGGCGGCAACAAATTAATGACGGGGGTTGAAACGATCGCGTCACTCTGCAACGTACTCTCGACGGGCCCGTTCACGCCCTCGCGCCCCCGGAGGCCGGCCCCGCGCCTCACTTTCACGGTCAAGCGCGGCGCATCCGCACCCCGGCTACGGAGCCATCTCGGGCCCGGTGACAGATCACGCAGCACGACCAAACGTCGCCGCCGTCGCCCCGCGGCCTTCGGGCTCCACCGACAGATCGGTTCCGTCCCCGTCCAAGCTTCTCCTCGTTTGGCCGCCACCCCGGAACCATAAAAGTTTGGGCCGGGCTGGCCGGCGCTGATGGCAGCAGCGGGCCTGAATCAGGCGCTAATTGAGGCGGCAGCATCCAAGCCCTCCATCTGTCCACCTTCTCATCTCGGAGGAGACGTCATTCTGAGCTCAGCACGAGCTGTTCTTGGCCCGCGGAGCTAATGGTGAGCTCCCAAACAGTGGTGTGGAAGAACAGGAACACGGGGCTGGCCCACAAGGGCTCGGTCCACGGAAGCAGGAACGCAGGAATTTAATATGACCAGAAGTTTTGCATTGATTAGGAAAATCAATTTGTTGATGCTAAATGTTGGAGCTATTTTTAACAACAGCAAAAAAAAAAAAATAATGTGAAAAAAAATTTATATATGATGTATTTGAAATTGACAGATGTAAAAGAAACGTTTCTGGTAACTTATTTATGTAATTCATCCCTAAATCAATATGCATACACATATGAACACACACACACACACACACACACACACACACACACACACACACACACACACACACGCACAGCTGTAATGAATGGACCTAATGAAGTGTTTCTTCCTCGTGCAACAAGCCGATGACTATTGCACAGCTGATTATTACACGGGCTTCAGTCATTTGTCGCGGTGATCCACTCTTCATGGACAACTTGGTCAGTCACGGCACAGATCGCAACAGGGGCTGGAAAATCACAGAAGGGCACACAGGTGTAACCACCTCCCCTCTCCAAACCACGCAGCCCTTCCTGTGAGATCTGGGAGTTCCTCGTCAATAACTGCCCAAGCGGATATTTCGTTTTCAGCAAATTCTATACTGGCGATGTTTATCAAACGTCACGCCTCACCATCCGATAACTAGCCTGCGGTCTGGGGCTGTCGTGAGGGTGGGCGCGATGAATTATACAGCTGTGTGATGCATATCGGACGTCACGCGACGGCCTCCGCTTCTCAGATTTGACGCGAAGCATAAGCAGCCGACAGGGAAACATCGGTGAGGAGGTGAGAAGAACCTCGTCCGTGGATGGGAGGACGTCCCGGTGAGGGACAACTGTGTCCAACTCCCGCTGACATCACTTCCCTGTATGGCGCCAGAGCGTGGACGAGGTCTCCCGGCGGGGATTTGAGCCAACTGGCCGGTTAATTGAGCACGGCTTGGGGAGCCACGGGCTTGAGGCGGGGCCCGGCGGGACGGCCCACTACACTCCCAACACCCTGTCTCAATCTGCCCTGCAGGACGGGCATGCTTTAAGTGCTGTGAAGAAGACCCACGTAACAGGAAAGAGAGTCCCCGGAAAACGTGTGTTGGGAGGGGGGAGGGGGAGAGGGGGGCTGACATTGAATAACTAGTTCGCACAAAATTTACATAATGAAGACTTGATTATCACACTCCCACATGTGCATAACTTAGCACCAGACACGGCCGTCTCCAACATGCACAATGTGGCTTGGTGCTGAAGCACTGGTCTGAAGTCAGAGAGGTTCGATCAGATATCATAAATGGTTCTTGTCCTAAATGTGCACGCCTCAAACGAGTACACAAACAGCCGGCACGCCGCCACGGCGGTCGGCCCGGAGGGGAGCGGTCTGCCGGACCCGCGATGCCGCACCGGGGTGATCGGTACCAGTGTGCAGCGCGAGGCGGGATGCCCACGTGTCGTCTGAGGGGAGGCCGCTCAGGAGGCAGACACCACCTTCTCCATACGCGCAGGAGGGCGTGTTCATTCCAGGAAACAAGGCTGCTACCCTCCCTCACCCACCACCACCACCACCACCACCACCACCACCACCCATCCACCCCCCGCATGAACCTCGACCCTTCAGAACAGATCTGGAAATAGGCTCTTCCTCGGGGGAGGGAGGCAGGCGTTCTGTGCTAGCCCAATTTCAGACCAATGAGACGGAGGCAGGGAGAAACGGGAGGAGAAGCAGGAGGTGGAGTTGACGCTTCTCCGTCCTTCAGACCTCCACCCTGCCCCCGCACGCCAGCGAGAGCAGCGGCGACGCCCCTTTCACACAGGTGTGGTGTTATTGGACGGCGCTGAGAGAGGTCGTGAAATGTCGGCCCGTCCAACCGAGGGGGGGAAGAATCACCAGCTGACCCACAGCCGCGTTGCCGTGGTTATCCCTCCACCTGTGGGTGCATTCAAATGGCAGGTGCGGGGTGAAAAAAAAGGCATCGCTGTCTGGAAAATCTGCCTTTCATGAGCTCGCTTCAGCGAAGGAATTTATGAGTGGGGTTTTTCATGAGTCTTTGATGGGGCACTGAAAACAGATTCCAGATTAGATCCAGTTATAGTAGCCACTGCTGCCTGGTCTTCTGTGAATCCCTTTAAAGCTCTTTGGTTAGAGTGATTAAGCAGGAAGAACAATGATTTACAAAGTGACAATGAGGTAGGGAAACACACAGGGAAAATGTGTGTGTGTGTGTGTGTGTGTGTGTGTGTGTGTGTGTGTGTGTGTGTGTGTGTGTGTGTGTGTGTGTGTGTGTGTGTGTGCGCGAATGTGTGAGTGTGTGACTGTGTGGGGAAGTGTGTGTGTGTGTGTGTGTGTGTGTGTGTGTGTGTGTGTGTGACTGTGTGGGGATGTGTGTGTGTGTGTGTGTGTGTGTGTGTGTGTGTGTGTGTGTGTGTGTGTGTGTGTGTGTGTGTGCGTGAATGTGTGTGTGTGTGTCTGTGTGTGTGTCCAGTTGTGTGTGTGTGTGTGTGTGTGTGTGTGTGTGTGTGTGTGTGTGTGTGTGGTATTAATACTCCAGTGTGCTGTCTGGCAAGAAAGGTAGATTCAGGCCTGCTTCTAATGAGACACGGATCAAAGGAGCATGGAAGTGAGATTAGAGATGAGCACTGTATCGATTTTTAATTGACTCAAGTCAAGTCTGAGAGCCAGGGGAAGGCGGGCAGGCCGGATTATGAAATGAGCTTTGGCTGTCAATCACAGGGAGGGGTAGAAGGGGAGAGAGCTGATGACAGGAGTGGGGGGAAGTGAGGACACGGTGGGGGGGGGTGTTGCTGAATCCAGGAGCGCTCTGACAAATGGAGCAATGTGGAACATGCTGTAAATTCAGGGTGGTGGATAAAGGACTCCAGGGCCCAGCGTGCCTCCAGCCACCTGTACTGTTCTCTGCACCATCCACGGGGAACAGGGGAGAGAAACACACCCCCCCCCCCAACACCCCCCCGTCCCTGCGGCTCTCTTGCAGGAGGGGATGGTGATGCGTGGAGAGGCAGCCGTGGCTCTGGACTCCTCCACTCCCCCCACCACCGTATTTAGGGAGCAGGCCGAGCAACTGGGGGGATGGGGGGTGGGGGGGGGGGTGTATGTGTGCATAGGGAGGTGTTGTAGGGTGTGTGTGTGTGTGTGTGTGTGTGTGTAGTGGGGGTGTTGTAGGGTGTGTGTGTGTATGGGGAGGTATTGTGGTGTGTATGTGTGTGTGTGTGTGTGTAGGGGGGGTGTTATGGTGTGTGTGTGTGTGTATGGGGAGGTGTTGTGGTGTGTATGTGTGTGTGTGTGTGTAGGGGGGGTGTTGTGGTGTGTATGTGTGTGTGTGTAGGGGGTGTTATGGTGTGTGTGTGTGTGTAGGGGGTGTTGTGGTGTGTGTGTGTGTGTGTAGGGGGTGTTATGGTGTGTGTGTGTGTGTGTAGGGGGTGTTGTGGTGTGTGTGTGTGTGTGTGTAGGGGGGTGTTATGGTGTGTGTGTGTGTAGGGGGGGTGTTATGGTGTGTGTGTGTGTGTGTGTGTGTGTGTGTAGGGGGTGTTATGGTGTGTGTGTGTGTATGGGGAGGTGTTGTGGTGTGTATGTGTGTGTGTGTGTGTAGGGGGGGTGTTATGGTGTGTGTGTGTGTGTAGGGGGGGTGTTATGGTGTGTGTGTGTGTAGGGGGGGTGTTGTGGGGTGTGTGTGTGTAGGGGGGTGTTATGGTGTGTGTGTGTGTGTAGGGGGGGTGTTATGGTGTGTGTGTGTGTGTGTGTGTGTGTAGGGGGGGTGTTGTGGGGTGTGTGTGTGTGTGTGTGTGTGTGTGTAGGGGGGGGTGTTATGGTGTGTGTGTAGGGGGGGTGTTGTGGGGTGTGTGTGTGTGTGTGTAGGGGGGGGTGTTATGGTGTGTGTGTGTGTGTAGGGGGGGTGTTGTGGGGTGTGTGTGTGTGTGTTTGTGTAGGGGGGGTGTTGTGGGGTGTGTGTGTGTGTGTTTGTGTAGGGGGGGTGTTATGGTGTGTGTGTGTGTGTGTGTAGGGGGGGTGTTGTGGGGTGTGTGTGTGTGTGTGTGTAGGGGGTGTTATGGTGTGTGTGTGTGTGTAGGGGGGGTGTTGTGGGGTGTGTGTGTGTGTGTGTGTAGGGGGGGTGTTATGGTGTGTGTGTGTGTGTAGGGGGGGTGTTGTGGGGTGTGTGTGTGTTTGTGTAGGGGGGGTGTTATGGTGTGTGTGTGTGTGTAGGGGGGGTGTTGTGGGGTGTGTGTGTGTGTGTGTAGGGGGGGTGTGTGTGTGTGTTTGTGTAGGGGGTGCTGTTGTGGCAGGCGCTGTAATGATGGAGGAGAGAGAGGAAGTGATGTGGGGGGCTTCGTGCTATGAGGGGCTGCATCTGCACCGGTTGCTGTTCTCTTTCTCTCTCTCTCTCTCTCTCTCTCTCTCTCTCTCTCTCTCTCTCTCTCTCTCTCTCTCTCTCTCTCCCTCTCTCCCTCTCTCCCTCTCTCCGAGTGCTCACAGTGCCAGGAGCCATGCCATGGCACTTCAGCGTCGCCGAGGTACCGGATCGCATTCTGACTCACATCCTCCCCCTTTAAGCTCCACGCCCTCCTCTTCCGCTCCGCGTCATCACGCGACCTCCGTCTCTCTGCATCTCTCCGTCTCTCCCTCACTCCGTCGCTCTCCCTCCTTTACATTCTCCCTCCCCACTCCATCTCTCACACTCCATCCCGACGTGTCCTTCTCCCCAACTCCACTCCTCCCTCCGTCTCTCCCGCACCCTCTCCAGTATCCTGCAGGGAGAACCCGAGTCTTTGATCTGGTCTTGCTTGTTCTGAGGTTGAGGAGTCCTGAAATGGGAAGTGCTCTCCAATTAGCTCGGGTTAAATATTTCAGAGGCTATGCCAGCTCTCTCTCTATCTCTCTCTCTCTCTATCTCCCTTCTCTCACTCTCTCTCTCTCTCTCCCCCCTCTCTCCCTCTCAATATGGAGCAACTTCTATCAGTTCCCCAGTTGACACTACAGACGGCTACAAAAACCCACTCTCAACCTTGTAATGCACACCGTGCTTGGTTTATGCTTCAGGCTCCATGGAAAATATACTGTATTTTGTTGAAAAATATCTGTCTCAGGAAGAGGAAATCGCTGCAGCTTCAGGAAACCTAGACGGGAACAAGTGCACGCCCTCTTCACATGGCTTTTGTGCTAGACGAGGCATACAGTACAAGATTGTATGTACTTTTATTTGAGGTATTTACTTGTATTTACTGAGGCAAAACAAACAAACAAGCAAACAAAAACTGCTAGAAAAAGATTTAATCAAAAATTACACCATTGTACTCAAGTACTACTATGTTAATAGCAACACATTAACATTAATATTTAAATATGCTTTCGATCTGGCTTGCCTCCACACTGTGAATGTTTTGACTGAGTTTCGTTTTAAGCCTGACTTCAAAAAATATATATATTGGCAGACGAAACCCGAGGCCCAGTGCGGGAGTCACATTTGGAAGGTCACACCTCTGTCCTTCATGCCACAGGAGGCCAAAGAGCCTCAAGAAGGAGAGCTACGAAACATGTCAAAGGTCGCACTGCTCTACCCGCCACTCCTCACTCACACCTCCACCCCAGACTCCAGCACCAGAACTGGTACTCCCCCTGCTCTGTAACCCCAACTCCGCAGAGAGTGTTACGAGTTGACACGCCACCATCGGAATAAAGAAATCGCCTCCCGTCGGTCATTAAGCACCCAACACCCTGCGGCTTGGCCAGCTGGCACTCCTCTTCTGCTCTCCGTTCTCCGTTAGAGAGGGAGACGGACGGACAGAGGGCCTTATCTGTCACCACCGTGACACCCTTCAGACCCTCTGAAATTCCTGCCCAGGAGCTCGTCCACATACTGAAGCATGCAGGCGTGAAGCTCTGGTTAGGTATCTGCCAAGCAGACACCCCCCCCCTAACAACGCGGTCCTCCAGGAGATGTATGGTAACGTTTCACACATACACGCAGATCACCTCTCACTTCTGATGCACAACATGCAAAACATTACCGTGTTCCAGTGAAAAATGGTGATGTGTGAAAATACGATATGCATAGGGCGTAATAATAATAATAATAATAATAATAATAATAATAATAATAATAATAATAATAATAAACAGTGATTTTTCCCATAACTTCATTGTGTGTCCTGTAATTCTAGGGAATTATAGGTAACTAAATTATTTAATTTTCACAAACTGTTGCTTGCTTGTAAATTTTTTAGCATTTCTTTTGAAGTGTGTTCGTGAACATTTTTCGTTTATTTTAATTGAAGGATCTAAAAAGGGGGGTGATACAGGTGAGAGGGGAGAGTCAAACAGCCCAGTGTCAGTGTACCATAAACCAGTGTCACTCAGAGTTACACAGGAGGGCATTTTTTCTGAAGGTTTCAAACAAAGACATAAAACAAGTCACAATACAAGAGAGAGACAGAGAGAGACCGAGAGAGACAGAGAGATGGAGAAGGAACACTGCCTACTGGGCAAGCTTGATTCGTCGCAGGGGTTGAATGTGGTTAATGGGTGTATTGATTGGCCTCGGTGGATAATCTAACGAGCTAGTAAGTGATGTGGTGGGATGGAATGGGGGGTGGAGGTCTGGGAGGGTGGGGGTCGGTGATGGAGGTCTGGGAGGTTAAATTGAGAGGCTCTTACTCTCATCTAACAGGGAGCAGTGCTTGGAGAGTTGCTGCATGAAACTTCAACCCAACCTGCAGAGTAGCAGTTAGTGCTTCTGGTCTTCCATTTCAGTCTTAAGCACATATAAAAGCTGATGGTCAATGTGTTCAGTGTCAGGCGTCTTTACATGCACACAAAAAAATTTATACACAAACACAATGTATTTTACCTAAAATATTGTACAATGCGTCAAAATGGTCCCCTGAAAGGCATAACTGGAAAACGTAAAATGCGACATTCCGTTTACAACTGTCTTGAATTTGTTTCCATTGAAAAATGTACTCTCCCATATAAAGTGTCCCACAGCAGAACGTCGAGGAACATTTTGGACATCTGTTGGTAATCTAGGGTTGTTTACTTGTTGTTATGAGATCATGCTAGCCCTGCTAGCGCAGAGTGCTCAATAAAAGGGCTTTTCGCTTATCTGAAGCTGCCATTTGAACAGCATTTCCTGGCCGACACCGAAAGACGGACTGAAATTCTGGACACATTAGGCATCCCTAATTGTCTGTGAAATGTTCCATGGTAAACCAGATGATGAAGACAAAGACGCATCAGGACCGGGGCTAGATGGCCATTTGAATGCATATATGCACTGTTGTTTATGTGTTCCCACCTAAACGCCATCCAGCACAACACCTTCATTAATTCGATCTGGCAGTGAAACAGTCTCGTCCCGTGTAAGCAGTTGGGGGAGTTATAGTGTCGCGTTCCACCCGCTGGTTCTCTTAGCCCAGAGCCAAAAGGCATCATGAATATTGTAATGCAGCGTTATGCCAAAACTGCAATGAACAGTGCCCAAAAAAATACAAAGAGGCAGAACCTAATCCTATCCAGTACCAAAACAGAGCGCACGGACCGAAAACCTCAAAAGGGCAAACAGAAACTTTCGGGGCAAAATCAAACAGAAGGGACAGACTCGGCCTCCCAGACAAACAAACAGCTTGCTAACTCCAGCATTGCTAGGGATCCTGACTGGAATTTTTCCGAATGCTCTAATGTGCTCCAGCTCGTGTGTTTATGGGTGGTGCAAATGAAGACGTCTTAACGATGCGGCACATCAGAGAAGGCGGGAAAACGATGGGGCTTCTCTGCCCGGCCTCAGCGGGACAAGTGTTTCCTGTCGGGGCGACTCTGGTCTGAGCTGAGAACATCCCCGGCTACACAGCTACATACAGATTTACTGGAACATGTCAAAAAGACAATTCTAATTGCTTGTGGCAATTTCATTTATACATCTCTGAAAATTGAAAACAGCCAATGCAAGACCAGAAAAAAATAAAATGATAAAGTAAAGCATTACCATCGGGTACTAACCGTGGTCTCTGTCAGGCCAAAAATGGCAGGGAGATACAAATTCGGCCAAGCGAAGCTTTTATTTGGAATGTGATAGCACAGCCATAAAGACTATCAGGGCACAGACGCCAGGCCTCCGTTCAAATGGTCCGGGCTGCTGGGTCTGGCCTTGCGGTGATCCACTCTTTCAGCACCACCTGATGGCCTGACTGCCCGTGTGGGATCGGGCCGTCCGGGGTCGATCCGTTCAACCGAGTGTCTGGACCGGCACCGCTGTAGCCGTAGGCGGAGGGCGGCGGGAGCCTCGGCGTGCGCGTGCAGGCCGGAGAGCGACATGGGGCGCGTGAGCCCCGGCAAAGGGCTAGCAGTCCGCGCGTCTGTCGCGTTTCCGCCTAATAATACCTCATGCAGAATTAGCGCCGATCGATGCGGCCGGCCACGGTGCCGGGTTTCACTCAGGAGATGTGCTTCCACGGCAGACGGTGGGCAGTTCAGCCCTTCGATTGGCCCGCAGGCACGGCTCAGAGTCCGGCTACTCGTCCGCATCGTCCCAAGCAGTGCTGAGTTCAGTCTTGCTGCTTTACGACTGTGGTCCACGTGTGCCCCCACTTTACCTTCACTTCACAGCGGAATTAAACCATTACACCTCCAGAACTGCCTCCAACGTTAGGTGCGCTCACGGGAAGATCGATGCGCCTAAGACTCTTAAATATCACAAAAATGGGATGGAGTTTAATAGTTATCAGTGATGCATTAGTCCCACTAAATGGCTTCTGCCCAACCACTAGATCCTCCTCCCACGTAAACAGATTATTTCATTAAGGGCCTTAATTTGAAATAGCTCATATTGATCCAGTTTTTTTTTCTCCGCTGTTTTGTGACTGTTGTGTTGCGAAGAGTCTCCTCTCCCCATTGGCTAAAGCTGTCAGGGCGATGCCATGAGGAGCATTTTTACTTCTACCAGATGATTGGCTCTGCCTTCACCTCTCATTCTCCTAATGTGGCAGCCAAGTCTGTCAGGCTTTTGCCATTTCTGCCTGCCTCTGTGATTCCTCTGGAACGCTGCCAACCAGTCCTTCGACATTTGCAATTCAAGACTGTCACAAAATTAAATTCGTCCTGTCCCTGTCCAACCATACACCCCCCCCCCACCAACCCCCCACCACACCCCTCACGGAGGGACGGGGGAGTGTTCCATATCATCAATGCTTTGCGAGAGCTTTCAGGATTTCATTCCGCTCGTCTGTCAGCGAGATGCTTTGCAAAAGTGCGAAGCCGGAGTATTCTCCGAGTTAGCTGGTTCGTCCTCGCGATTCCCCCGAGCCCTCGCTCCGTGCCAGCTGTGGTCGGCAGTCAGGACAGAGGAGAACACCCTGCCGGATTCCACAACGACCTTGTGAGGTAAGTGAGGGGGTTTAACATTTTTTTATTCTTCGTGAATTAACAGGCGCCGAGGACTCGTGCGACCCGAGCGGCCGGAAAACGCCACAACGGCACATCAGCGTCTATGCTGGTGTTTTGTGGACCCTCCTCCTGTTCCACTTTTCCTGCCTCTCCCTTTCTCTACTCCTCCCTCTTCTTCACGAGACCCTTGCACTGAGAATGCATCGGTGGGTCTTTCTCCTCCTGTGTCTCAGTGCCTATGGCTAAGCGAAGATCAGAAAAGTCAGATCTGTCAGGGCAGGGGCATGGGGGCTGTCTTGCAGGCCACCATTAACACCCAGTATACACTGGCAAAGAATATTAGAAATAAAATCCATTTCCACATCAAAGCAGGCCCCGACACCTGTCCTCACAGCTAATGTAAAGCAGGTTGAACTTGCCTGTTGGCAAGGTACCGAAGGTCTTTCTCTCCTGTTGACTTCCACCAAAACAAAGCCTCTCGCCTTGTTTGTTTGAAAGATTAATGAGGCCTCTGAATACATAATGAGGTTTTTTCCAAAAAATCAAGAACATAGGCAACTTTAGGGAAGTTCTTTGACATTCAAAACTTGTACAAATCCACTGTTACACCTCTCAAAAATTCTAATGATACAGAGCCTCACCAATCTCACTAATCAACTCAGCTCAGAAATACTTAAGACCGGACATGCTGAAACTCTATACGCCAGGCATATCAACTGTTCCAGAAACATTAGTATTCTGCCTATAAGGTGAGGTCATGTCAGTAGGTCACTTAAGGTCCTAAATTAAGTTTGCTAGTTTGCATTTGTTTGAACCTGACACCAAACACGTTACATAGCATTCAAAGATCCGCTAAAACACTCATGACTTGGTATACAGAGTTCATTCCAAACGTATCAGTACATATGCTGGGACCAAACCAGCAGGTCACTTAAGGTCTTACGTTAAGTCTGTGAATGCTGTGTTGCAACTGTGTAAAAATGCCTGACATATAACATGGAGCACGCCCCATGTAGGCGGTCACAGGCGTGCCAGAGGCAGTAATCCCTGGAGCCGGGCCCCACCGCCACCAAACATCCATCAACAGCCAACGGGGCGACACGCTTGACCTCCTCGCGTCCCACAGGCACCTCTGCTAACACCATCACTGGCAGACGAGGGGAGGGGCTTGTGAGGGGACGGGAGGGGCTTGTTAAAATATACACATCTGTCAGTCAAAGCACGCTGCGAACATAACGTTTAGCTGGAATATACACGCGCGCTTTCGAAGAGTTAGTGAAGCTTAAGTAAACACTCAGAGGGAAGTGCAGGGTGGGAACGAGGTCCGTCATCACGTGTGTGTGTGTGTGTGTGTGTGTGTGTGTGTGTGTGTGTGTGTGTGTGTGTGTGTGTGTGTGTGTGTACATATATATGAGAGAAAGAGAAGGAATAAGTCTGCATTAAAGTGTAGGAAAAGGCGAGGGTTCTTTTGTGTGACACTGTTTGGATGCAGTATTGTGTGTGTGTGTGTGTGTGTGTGTGTGTGTGTGTGTGTGTGTGTGTGTGTGTGTGCATGGGGCGCCCTGGTGTTGAGTTTGTTTGAGTGTGTGTGTGCTGCTCTGGTGTTAAGAGTGTGTGCAGACGTGAAGAGCCAGTCCCCTGCAGAGTGCCAGCGGAGCTTGTGGGCAGTCATGTACACACGGCTACCCGGCTGGCGCCACTCTGACTGATGGGCCCTCCGCACACGGCAGGCTGACGGCGGCAACCTGCCGGACGGCATCCAGGGAGGAGGGCCAGCCGCTGGGGGGCGGAGCCTGTCACCCGAAACGGACCCGCCCTCGGCGTGAGCGACGGGCATGTTGGCGGCTGTCGCGGTGGTGGGCATCCAACAGAGACGCACCCGTTGGGGGGGTGCTGAGGTTGGAGCGGGCGGGGGGAGAGGACTGTTAACGCCAGTGACAGGCCTGAGGTGCCTCTGCCTATCAGGCGTAGCAGGTGTAGCTGTCAGTGGAGGTGACTGAGCTTGGCTGAATGAACAACGACTCCTATCTGACTCAATGTGTGTCTATGTGTGTGTGTGTGTGTGTGTGTGTGTGTCCATTAGCCGTGATGCTCTATGGGACAGAGACCCCCCCCCCCTACACCCATACACACAAACACACACGCACACTACCTGTCATTTCACATCTTGGTCTGTCATACCTGTTTACACCCCGACACCTTATTACCGTCCAGCAATCAGAGAGGCTTTCTCCTCAGACGCAACTGCGAAATACACTTCCCTCTCTTTCATCGCCACAGCCCTGAATTATTGACTAAACACTGCCCATGACACAGGCCTTCTCTTTCTCACTGTAAAGTCTGCAGTGTAAAAATATCCAGCGAGAGACACCAGCTCCTCCCGTTCAGAACACCATATATTATTAAGCGGCACACACACACACACCCAAAAAAATAAAAACAATAAAAAGAATAGAGAAAAGGTGAGCTCCCATGTGAGCGGCACACGCGGGTGAAACATTCTGGCAGAAGAACACACAGGTGCTGCAGACCTTTTATCTTGAAGAACTTCAGGACTATCTTAAACCGCTAATTTAAACGGAGCCGTTTGGACTTCTGCTGCCGAGCAGACCCGTCTGTGGGTGAGCTGCTGGAAGAATATATGTCATTATATAACAACATTCCTAAATAATACTTTCATGAATGAAACGTAAACATCCTGGCAGCCTTACGTAAACAACCGTGGGCGCCATTTCGTCATGATGAAGCCGGCTCCATGCGAGGCCGTCTTCTGCGCCGCGGTGATGACGAGATCTGCGATCTGTGCAAATACAGCGCGGCGCTCACGTGACAGTTGTACAAAGTGTGACTCAGGATTCAGGGAGTGCTGCGGTCTCTGGATTATAAGACCCCGCAAGCAAACGCGCGAGCAAACCCCTCTGGGAATCCTGGCGTGCGTGCGCAAGGCGGTTGGAGATCGCTGTTGCTGTGTGGTGGCGAGCGCAGGAGCGTCCCGCTGCCTGCATGGGTCACCGGACTGCCGGATCGATCAGATCTACAGAGGAGACCCAGGAGCCCACGGGCCCAGGGAGGGAGCTGGGCTGGAGTTTGATGCCTGGGGGTGCCGCTGCTGGTACCCCGAGCTCCACATGTCCCCCACCACCCGCCCGCCCGCCGCAACCCAGCTCAGCAGCGATTAATCCCGGACAGCTCAGCTCCACCGCTGGGAACTCCTCACCACTGTCGGGTGGTTTTGCTGAAGTTTTATTCAACGTTGAATTTCAACTCAGCGTGGAACACTCAACGTCGTCAGTTTTCTTCTCCTGTTAAGTGGTATTAACCTCATTAACCAGAGACCAGAAAGAGCGGCTTCCACATTCGAAATGACACCTCCTTGTTCATGAGGGACCCACACACTTATTTTTTAAATAATAAGTACATTATCCTGCCACACTCTGACTTTTATAGTATTCTGTCAAAAACTACGCGGAAACACGTGGAAATTTTATAGGAATACCCTTCAATCATCACACTGAACAAGCATTTCCACTATCAAACATCAGTAAGTTAGGATGTGAGTTGCAGTTTGAATATGTCTGCACTTCCTCACAATCTGTATCGGGCGATGTCAAACACACCGGGGCAGAAAGCTGCCCCTTCGAAACAGACTACACGAGGGATACAGATGCTGAGCGTTCTGTGCAGGATATGGGGGCTGCACATTCTGGTGGTCAACCATCACCGCTCCCAACTGATGAAAACACCAGGAGATTCATGAAGTTTGTTTACAGTTTCAGTAATTACAGTTTACAATGTCAATAAAAGACACAATATATGTCTGACTATGAACAGCTCAAATATCATTGCAGCATGCGCTGTCTCCTCATTAGGACTGTATTAAAGGGTGAACATAATAAACCCAGGAATGACTGCAGATTGAAGGCCACAACTCAATTATATCTATGATTGCTGATTTGTCTACTGGTAGGAAAATAGCCATATTCCATCCCTAGCTACCATGGCAACTCCTGATACCAAAAAAATAAAAAAGCAGTGCCAGTGTACCGAAGGGGAGGAGCCAGACGTAATTTCTAGTGCACTAAAAGTGAGCATGCACCCTTTTAAGCTGCCTTCACTCCCATTCCACGCGTTACGCCGGCGCCGACCCTGTTCTGGTCTGAAAAGGGGAGTCCTTTAACGCACCAGGAGCCAGTCCCACGCTCGCACGCGTCTTAAAGAGCCGCGGTGGTAAAACGCCAAATGGCACTTTGAATACGAACACCGGCGAGACGTCGGGGGGCTCTGTGTTAACCAATCAGACGGGCCGACGTACGCGGAAATAGGTAAACAAACAGAAACGACACACGAGTGCACGGCGGTCGCTGGAGCCGCGCCAGCGGGCCGAGGCGAAAGGTGCGAGAGCGATAAATCCAGACGCGTTCCTGGCAGAAACACCCCGGGCCTGTCACAGTTTTGACAAGCGCAGAGATGGAGAACTGGAGCGGTAGGGAAGGGTGAGGGGTTTGGGGAAAGGGGTGAGGGGTTTGGGGAAAGGGGTGAGGGGTTTGGGGAAAGGGTGAGGAGTAGGGGGTAGAGCGAGGGGGGGTATGGAGGGGGGGGGGGTGTTCTTGCCTTCAATTCCTCTCAATTTACATTGCACTAAAAAGGCTTATGAAAATGGGACACAATCTTTCAGGAGCACCCAGGAAAAAAAATAAAAATATTCAGGGTTGTCTGGAAATTCCTTCTGCTCAGAAGAGAAGGGATGGCTTTGTAAATTCGAGACCCCTGAAGCGGTCCCTCGCCGTGGCAACGAGCAGCGTTCCACAGGTGGGGATTGGGGTCAAGCGTACAGGAGAAGCCGATGTTCTTCAAACAGATGCAGCTCTGGGCTGGCCATGTGGAGGACACCTGGTGCTGCGGTCTGAGGGCGGCCCTCCTCTGATCGCCCGGGAACCCGTCCCAGGCCCACACGCTGAGCTCACACGTGGCCAATTAGTGGAACATCAGGTTCCTGCGATGGCCTGCACGGTGTCCCCGAGCTGAAGCCAGCACGCTCCTACACTGTTCCCCCTCCTGGGGGCGCAACGTGACCAACAGGCTCCACCCCTGCGGACATTCACATGCAGGCCTTGCCGGGCGCACAGAGGAAGCACGTGTCTGGGCGCAGAGCAAGGCATTCTGGGTCGCCGCCCCTTCGCCCCTCCCTGACAGTGCATGCTAGAATACAACAACAGGCAATAACAGAAATGAATGCATAATGATAATTGGTGTAGTCTCATCTCTTTCAGACAGAGCTCTCTCTGGAGGGGGCAGTGAATGAGCGTGTGTGGTTGCGAGTGTGTGCACGTATATGTGCGTGTGCACATGTGCTGGTGGGGGGGGGGGGGGGGGGGGGGGGGGAAGAGGATTCTCTCCACGCAAAAGGAAATCATGAAAATCAAATCAAACTGCATATCTTATGCGATGCATATAAAAATAACATGGACTCAAATTAATGTCAATATTGAATGCTCATAATCTCATAATGGAGAAGAATTTCTCTCTGAGGCTATATATGTGAGAGCCACGGGATGACGTACACTGTATAAACAACTGAAATACTGAAATGACTATATTTTATATATATATATATATATATATATATATATATATATATATATATATATATATATATATATATATATATATATATATATATATATATGTATATCTCCCACCCATGGTTAAAAGGCTGGGTTGCCGCTGTTATACTGGATATGCAGAAAGTAAATATTGCAGACATTTCTCCTGATTACCATATGTTTACACATTGCTTGCTGGTACACGCACACACAATTCATTTCATTCTTCCACATTTCCTGTGATGCTGCCTTAATGACTCCCCACAGCGTCTCAAGTTTTACCGTACTGTGCGTGTGTTCGCATAAACACAGCCGACTACATCGCAGTGCGTTACTGTAATTACGGCCGCTGCGATGCTCTTTAACCCTTCCGAGTCGTTCCGCACGTTGGCGGTGCGGCTCACGTGAGCTTGTACACGTGGGACAACGGGGCCACGCCATCTTCCCTCTAACCATGCAGGAGCACGACTTTTAGCAGCAGGTCTCCGACTTCAAAGCGCTCCTTAGTTATATCGGCCGTGCTTCTGATTGTCTTTGCGGGCACCACCGCCTACTCCGGGGCAAAGGGCACGCGTAGGACAGAGAGCTCACCACAGGAGAGCTTATTAGCCAAATCGACGAAAACTGAATATCTCCTAAACTTAGTAACACAGAAGCAGCTGCCACTCACACACAGGAGTGCAGGGGCCCGTTCAGAATGCTGACAAGGGCCGCCATCTCCCGAGAAACAGAACGAGTACTCAGATGTCACTTTGCTCCGTGCTGCCTGGCTACACACATGGCCACCACCAGAGAAGTTCTGATGAGTGGATGGGGAGTGACCGGGTCCAACTTCCTTTTATGCATCATTAGCCTTCAGAAGCAAATTTTTCTGAAGAAATTTTTTCTGTTCAGATTTTTTCATGCGCTCTAATTCCAATTAACACGTAGAATACGTGACTGGTTATCACGCCTGGCTCAGTGAAACTTTTATATATATATTTACAGTTTTAACAAAGCATTCACATTCCTCGTCACATTTGAAAAATGAATACATTTCAAACACCTGAGAACTGAATATCAATAAGAAGGTTCACTGTTTATTACATGTTTAATGTGCATAATATTTCAGTGTCTTCCTCCAGCGTGAGTAAAAGCAAACACACTAGGAGAAGTCAGCCGGGTGGGCTTTTGTATGTCAAATGAATGTGCCGACACACACAAAATAAATAACACGCAAAATTAATTTTTTTCTTCTTACAACAGTTATCCAAGCTGCGCGTTTAATCCATGTGCATAAATGCCAAAGCTAACATAACCTGTGCCAGACAGACGTGTATCCAGACCCTGCTGGAAGTCGGAGGCATGGCGACGGTATGGAGCCCGCACGCCTGCAGTGGTACTGGTGTACGACAGAATGGACACTGGCACCGAACACGCCGCGTGTTCCGCGGCCACCTGCACGGCCAGCCGACGAACGCTCGTCATCCGTGCGCAAACACGGACAGGGCCGTCATTATTGTGTTTCTTCAACCTGCTGATGAGGGAAATCATGGCAGTTCTTGTTCAAGCAGAGGGGAAGATGGGGGCTGTTCGAAAACACCAACCCATCTGTGTATGAGTATGTTCACTGAAAAAAAAAATATTGCTAAATAAATTAATTCTTGTAATAGCGTACAAGTTACTAACCTTTCAATGTAATATTGGTGCCAACATTTAACAAGTAGCTACTGGAATAATCACACAGGAAGAGATGGTGAGAGAAAACGAATAAACAAAACAAAACAAAACAAAAGGAATTTTTTTTGGACAGACCAGGCAAAGCTGACCCAAACAGACATTCAGTTACACCAGCTTTAGTCGAAAAACTCACAGAACTTTACTACTATGTCATTAACAGCTGTGGATTTGTACCTGTGAAACCTGGGCAGCAATTGCATTACATTTGTTTATTTGTTGTGTTAAACAAAATGTCCTTTCTAAAACCCGTTCAAAGAACATGCCCGAGTGGTCTGTTCACTTTCATCTCCAGTCTGTTCACATTTCAGGTTTTCCGTCAGGTCTGTGTGAATCAGCCAGCAATAACTAGGTTATTCTACACAGCCTAATCGCACCTTCCTACAGCCAGAAGATCAAGTTAAAAGAAAGGCACAAATACAACAAAGGTGATCGTAGCGCAGATTAATAAAGGGAAAGACTGTCACACAACGCAACACACACGTACACGCACGCTCACACATGGATGCATGCACAAACATTCCTACTGAGTGACAGGCCCCTTTGCCGAATTCTGTTTGTGTGCAACTCGCTCTCGCCGGTTTTCTCCACCCGCTCGAGATGAAAGTGGAGGAGGCTGAAACGTGAGCTCCACCATCCCCATGCCGCTGCCTCCCATGGGCCCCCAAAAAAACGTCAATACACCTCTCCCAACCAGATCTAACCAAGGAGGAGAAGCTTCCACACACACAAAAAACACACACTTACACACATACACGTGTGTGAAAAGATCTTGAGCAACCACAGCAAGTGCATAAAATGCCTTTACTGCCTTGCCAAAAAAGAAAGAAAAAAGTGAGTCCAGCAGGGAGGAGCTCCGTGGGCGCGCGCGGTGATGTGCTCTGTGGCAGTCCGAGCATCCCTGCAGCCATTGGGTAACGGAGCAGGGCTGAGGCGGTTCTCGTCCGCGTCGTGCTCAGCGGTGCGACCGTGACTCTTAAAGGAGGGCCACACCTACCGGCTCCACGCCGACAGAGGTGACGAAAGCTGCCTAACGAGACGGCCGCACGCAGGCTCGGCCACGGTCGGGTCCCCGTACGCCCGGGCGGCCCGGGGAGCCCTGGCTGGAGCTTCTCGCGTGAAAGCCCCATCTGTCTGCCGGGGGCCTCCAACTCCTGCAGCTCGACTAGCTGGCACGCCCTCAAGTGCCTGGTGACACGCTGCCTCCCGCCATCTGCCCCGCAACGCCACGGAGCCCACGATCTGCGCTTTCACGCACACCCGCGCGTGAGGCCTGCGACTGCGTGCGGCTGTGTGTTAGTGGAAGAATTACGGCGCTAACTTGACAGCTGTTTCGGCGGCTGACGGGACGTTCGGCGTAAATGCGCATCGCCGCTCAGCTCCGCCGCGGACGAACGCAACACAGAACGCGTGCGCTGAGCCCTTCTGGAACGTTCCCTGCACAGAAGCCGGGACCAGTCTCAAGGCCACTCCCGCGCTTGTGTCTTTCATGCCAAATCCAATTGGATCTCATCTGATTCTCGGAGACTCGCAGGGATACACAGGCCCGGAGGGAGGAGACGTTTAGTGAGAAAACATATAACTTGGGTTAAAGGTTGCAGAGAGGTGCCTTTCTTAACATGAATCACAACTCAGTCTACACCTGGATACCAGAGGGGGAGAAAAAAAGTGTGTTGTGACGTTGAGCCCAACAGCCACATGATTTACAAGGCAGTACAGGACTAGAGGTCTGCTGGGGTCCTGAAAGGTCCAGGGCATGCCTTTTGTGTGCCTGATAATTAATTGTCCCGCTGTTAATGATGAAACCTCACCTGCTGGGAGAGGGCTCTTGGCATTTGGGGGGCGAGGGACTGAAAGAGGTCAATGACATTACAGGCTCCACACTGGCGCCATGGCAACAGACGTAGCCCGCAACCTCGAGTTTGGGTCCCGCACCGTGTCTTCTCCAGCGGAGCGGCAATTTGGCCTGCCGCCAAACCAAGCCCCCCCCCAACTAACCCACACCTCCATGCACGCCCAACCACAGACCTGCGGTGTGTCTCACCTCGCCTTCACCGATGAAGGGTCGTTTACATCATTCACAATTAAGGCATATGCACAGTATATAAAAATCCCCCGGGCCCGGCGACGCACCGCTCTGTTCCCGTAACGACAGAAGCGTTTAATTGGCATGGACGCTTGCCCAAGCCACGTCACCTCCGGCGCCGACCCGGACGCCGCTCCCGTCGTCCCGCCCGTCGTCCCGCCCGTCATCCCGCCCCTCGGACACATCCTCACCAGACTCCATTTCACCACGGACCCGGGATTCATAAAGCCCCTGTCCGGTGAAAGCAGACGCTAAATTGTTGGAAATTACATGCATGTTGGAGGCTGAGATGTGGGGGGGGGGGGGGGGGGGGGGGGGGGGTGAGCGCCATTAACCACAGCCAGGGTTTCCCAATTACCGCTCTGTGTCAAAGACACTGTTGTGTGCCAGCAGAGTGTGAGTGGACTGAATGATTTACACTTTGCCCTGTCACTTCGTATCACTTCACAATTAGGCCCCGTCTGAGTTCACGGCTCAACCTATACATGCAAGTTCTTCTCGTTTTTCCTCTTTCTTCTCCCTCCGCGTCACCCTCATTCCCGGCTTTGTCCACACCTACGCTCACGAGCGCAGCTGCAAAAGCCCTCATTTCTCTCATTTCTTTTTTTATGATTGAACTGACAGTGTGAATGGGGTCCGGTCCCCACACTAATAGCGGGCTGAAATAAAGCTCCGTTTGCACCCCCCCCGAACGAAAACCGGCAGTGGCCGTGCTGGATAACGAGGTGGCACAGATGCTGAGATCTGCGGAACAGTGCAGCTGAAATCCAAAAGTAGCTAAAGGGGAAGTCAAACGGAAGGCCGCTTCAGCTGTGAAGCAGAAGTGAAGGGAAACACGGCAGTGGGTCACCAGCACCTTCCTCTTCTTCATCATCCTCACCTCCGGGTCACGCACATGCACACACGTCTTGGCAGCAGAGGGGACGCTGAGGCATTTTTACACCTATTTACGCAAATACAGCCAAAAGTTTGGACAAAACGAAGGTCTCGTCGGCTATGAGAAGTCAGGTTATTTTTTTCTCCAAGGACACCAAAAAACAAGAAAACACAAGTATTAACAACTAAAGTATCTATCTTAATTCAAAAGTAACTCTTTGCTCATTACACTCCAGGAGGAACCATATACGAAGACAGTGTCTCCTTCCTAAAAAACAGTTCAGCCTAACAATCCTGTATAGCCTAACAGTATTTGCACAACAGTGAGTCCTTGGGTCTCATTAAATAGAGAATTTCCACGAATTGCTGCACCCACGGCACAATTACGAGCCCCTGCTTAATGATGTTTTGTGTTGGCGTTGCGCACAGACAACGTGCGACAGCGAGAGTCCTCGTCAAGCAAACGAGGATCTCAATTAGCGCCGTCAGAGAAGGAGTCCCAGGAACTACAGCCCAGGAAGACCCACGACTCTTTTTCCAGCTCCAGCTAGTTTGGACCAGCCGGACCATCCGGGCCTCTATGGCTGCTGTTTACCGTCAGCGGGGCCCCTGTGCCTCTGTCTGTGGCTCCGGTCATCACTGCAGGCGCATTAGGGCTTGCTTGGCCACCTCTATTCCCAGACATCTGTGGGGGGGGGGGGTAGGCATTGGAGGGGCCTTTCTCTACTGTTTAACCCGCCGCGTGGCCGTGTCCAATCGATCGCACGGAGCTGGCCCGGATGCCTCCGTCGCTCTCACACAGAGGCGGGGTCACAGCAGGGGCGGGGGAGTGGGGTGGAGTTTATCACGAGGACAAATGCCATTCACGGGCTCAGCGCGCAGCAGGGCGACCCCCACCGCTGCACCCGCCCACTCCAGCGTCCGAAAGCCTCGGATCAGCTCCCCTTCTGGGATCTTTTCACTGAGACAGGAGGTGCCCTCCTCCTCCTCCTCCTCCTCCTCCTTCTCCACCACCACCACCACCTCCACCTCTGTTTGTTTGCATAAATATTAGTGGTGGGACTTTAACGCGTTAATTTCGATTAATTAATTACAGGAAAACTAACGCACTAAAAAAATTAACGCATTTTAACGCATTTAACGGACGAGACACTTTTGCACCGTGGAATGTTTCTCAGTGCGCGAGTTCCGGGCATACAGATTGTATGGACGCACAATAAGATCATGATGGAGATGACTGAAGAGGCTACGCTGGTGGATGGGAAATTTAAATATAAGAAACTTCCAGATGGAAGTACAAACAAAAATAGTGTTATTTGCACTTTATGTAGGAAGGAGTTCGCTTATCACAGGAGCACTTCCACCCTTCGTTACCACACCAACGCAAAACATGTTGCGGCTAAAGCTGGGCGTACACTGTACGATATTTTAAATCGTGTACTCAGCTCCAGCTCAAACTGTACGACTAAATCGCAGGGAGAGTCGGCTCATGAAGCTGCTTCAACAGTGCGATACTCTCACGAGGAGCAATTTGAATTTCAAACATGTTTGATGTTCTTGCGACGCTGCGATTTCTGATCGGGAGTTGGTCGTGAGGTGTGAATCGTTCCTCGTTTACCTGTGTAAACTATAGGTATGCACGACACGCGATTGAGCCGAAACGAGTGAAAAATCGGCTGAAAATTGGCCAAAAATCGCACAGTGTACGCCCAGCTTAACACGCAGGTCAGTAATGGTAACTTAGCTGCTAAATGTATTCCTAGTACGATAGGGTGACCAAACGTCCGTAATTCACATCCTGTGAGGAAACGTCCTGGTTTTTAAATTACCTTCATTGGACCATTAAGACTGGATTAAACTTTTGCGAATGGCGCGCGACTCCGCACGCGTTTATACATAACGCGTCACATTATTTGTGTTGTCCGCTCCCTGTGGTCGAAGATAAATGCTTACAAGAAGCGCTGCACATTGCGTCAACTGATGCAAGTTACGAACTACCGTCCAGGGGTGAGTTTCCCAAAACGTTCTTAGCGCCAGGTACTTCTTAACCTCGTACGTAAGAACGTTTTGGGAAACTCACCCCAGAAAGACAATGTCGAAGAAAATCCAGCAGCTGTATGATGAGGAAAGAATTAAAACAGGTTATTGTGAAGACTGCCACAAATGTGGCTCTGACTGGGGATCACTGGACCTCTGTTAGCAACAAGAATGATCTTGGTGTGACAGCTCATATTATAGATGATGAATCTATAGACGATGAAGATCCAGTCATTTGCTTTGAGCATGCAGAAGACCACTTCTAGGCACTATGGAGATGCCTGTGGCAGAGGCCTGGGAAATTAAAGAAATTGCTAAAATGGTATTAAAAACATCTTCTGATTTACTTCAATTCTTCCAATATCCTGAGCAAAACTCCCTAAATTAAACAACATTTTTGGTCAGAATTTCCAATGTTCTGAACTGTTTTCTGCACACTACACATATATTGGTCTTCGTAGTAGACTGGTGGAAAAATAAACAAGATGTTGAAGTTTATGATTATGTTCATTGATTCATTCATCATTCAAACTTAAATGAATATTTCTCATGTTAAATACTGAAATGCGATTAAAATGCGATTAATTTCGATTAATTAATTACAAAGCTTCCGATTAATTCGATTAATTTTTTTGATCGCGTCCCACCCCTAATAAATATACTAAAGATCCAGTGCAACGATGAATGGCGTGGGGTGGGAAATAGGTGGGGGGGGGTGGGGGGGGGGGTTGGTAAAAACAAAAGCAAAATATACCAAAAGAATGATGTTGGCCAGGTTGAAAGGGTTCAGCTATGAGCTGACACTAGTCAGTGATATAGTCCCATCTCTTCCTCAGCCCACATACGGGCGGCATCTGTCAATTCCAAAGCGGGGAGAATCGATCGGCCAGAAAGAAAGGAGAACGTTAACGAAATGTCACCCGGTCCTGATTAAGGAGCATTCCACACACAGACACTGACACATGTTAGACAAAGGAAACAGTTTTGCCAAAACTTTGCTTTCTCTGTTGGGAGTCTGAAGAGCTCCTGTGAAAAGGGTCAAGCCCCTTTGTGAAGCCAGTCTTCCTTTATTACTCCCAATGTTTCATTTCTGTAAATGAGGCTCTGCTTGGCCTGGTGTCACACTCTGCCTTCCCCCCCCCCCCACCCGTCGCCAGTCACACACACTCTTGGCCTGGAGGTTTCAGGACCCGTCAAAGTTGAGCTCTCCACAAGACAAATCCAGTCCTCGGATGCCCCCCCCAGCGAGTGCAGTGGCCTCGGGTCTCGGGTGTGGTGGAGATGCACTAGAGGCAGCCCAAGGTCATGAATATTTCAGCTTTTCCATGTGTGAGAGCATTTCAACTTTACTCTCTTGAAAAAAGGGGGCAAGGAGAAGGAGTCGATATTTCACTCCTCATGGCAACAGAGGTTCTGTGAAGGAGCGCAGCAAACAATAGGAGCCCCCTTAATCACAAACGGGGAGAGATGGGCAAATCACCATAACAACCGACCACGCTGTACCGGCACAGATGAGCTGGGTAAATCGCCATAACAACCGACCACACTGTACCGGCACAGATGAGCTGGGTAAATCACCATAACAACCGACCACGCTGTACCGACACAGATGAGCTGGGTAAATCGCCACAACAACCGACCACGCTGTACCGGCACAGATGAGCGGAGACACTTGGCAGCTCTCAGGTGCGTGATCAAAAGAGACACTCGGTAAAGACGTGTCTATCATTGCACCTCAGTGGGTTGTAAAGAGTCATGGGTCAATGCCATTGATTTGTAGCACTTCAGAGGCTGAAATTCGATTCCTGTAACACCTTGCCAGCCTATGACATACAAGAGGGTATTTAGCACAAACCCAAACAGCGGAGCCGGCCGTTTTATTCGGGGCAGCTCCAGCGCTGACTTCACTACAAACCCGTCTCTCTTTCCGGGGTATATCTGACAGAGCCGTAGAGCGGCATTATATAGACTATCCTCACACAGTTTTGAAGTCCTGCTCGAGTTTCACTTATGTTTTTTATATGTGCGATGGATAACGGGCTAATCCGCAAACGCACCCGGATCATCTTACACGGGCCGGCTTTTACGCCATCTTGGCAAGCTGCATCAGAAGCCCGGTCTCGGGTCTTCTTTCCTCAACACAGTTGTCTGCTGGGCCTGTGGCGCTGGTAAAGCTACACTACTAGTGCAGGACTGTGGGCTGGTCCGCACACATCCCCACACGCACCGGCAGACCCACGATCTATGTGCACACACGCCACCACAGCTCAGCAAAAATCAATAGAACATCAATGCGGCATTTGGCAGTTTGGTGGCAAATCCAAGATAACGCTGCCATATTTTAAGCTAAAACGTGTTTTCAAAGGTTTTAAAGAGAAAACACTAACATAAGCTAACCTTAATTCAAACATATAAAACAATATTCTGAAGTGCATTCTTATATGTGTACTGTACACCCTGTGCTTATTCCTACTAAGCTGTGTACATTTTAAAGAAAAATTGATTCTTTATCAAAATCAATGTAAAATGCTACCTTTCACATGTCAATAAATATCACGTCAAAAGATTCTGCATTGGAATTGGAAACATCAGAAGATTCTGAACTGGAAATGTCATTAGATTCTGAATTAGATACATCAGAAGATTCTGAATTGGAAACGTCAGAAGATTCTGAATTAGAAACATCAGAAGATTCTGAATTAGAAACATCAGAAGATTCTGAACTGGAATTGCAAACATCAGAACTGGGATTTGGAACTCGTTTCTTTCCATGACCTTTATCCCCACCTGTGTTCAGACCTGTCATCTGACTGTTGTGGTTAGACACTGCATGGGCTGTATGGTTTCTCCAGCAGGCCCAGGCCCATGTGCCTCCGTCCCATCAAGCCATGGGGCAGAGCGAGGGCCTCCTACAGCACCGCGCTGGCCCTGTGGGCATGTCACTCGTAGCACCCTCTGTCACGGTGCGTGCGACCCGCACCTGCCAGTGCTCCTGCCTGTGCCAAACGTTTAAGGGGGACCTTCGCCCAGCGGGAAGCATGAAGGAAAAAGGTCCCTAAAAGAAATTAATTTGTGTGAGTGTGTGTGTGTGTGTGTGTGTGTGTGTGTGTGTGTGTGTGTGTGTGTGTGTGTGTGTGTGTGTGCGTGCGCCAGGCTTCCATGAGTAACTCAATCTGATCTGGGCATTACAGGGGGCAAATTGTGAGGAAATAACCATGCAGTTGTGTACTGCCAGACACATGCAGCGTGCCTTATTACATTTCAAGTAAAAACATGGTCACATTTTGATTCTCTACCAAAAGGTCACTGTTGTCACTCTCATCACCATGACGGCAATAAAAATAATAAGCCTTTTAAACGGTAGGTGCGTGTTTGCATATTTTGCACCAAGCTCAAGGATCAAACCAAGACGATTACATCTTGCCCTTATATTCAACCTTCTGCTATAATTATAAATGATTACAGATTTTTAAAAATACATCCAGAAAGGCATAAGAGAGAAATATTTGTACATTTTTCCATGCCTCTCTCAGTGTGACTATGGGTGATGGTCAGGTTACCTCTGAAGTGTCCTGAACTACAATACTCAATGGGGGGGTGGGGGGGGGGGGGGCTCCAAACAGCAGGCGTTGGGGATTTGTTCTGCTTGGGTGCACCCCCACTTTATTCACATAACCCCTGAGGTGGCCAGCCTGTCAGCGCTGGATATGGAAGAAAAATCAGAGAGGCTGGACAACAATAAGACTTTCCTCAGAGAGCGACGAGGATTTTCCCAGTGTTCCAATACTGTAGAGAGCTTCTTTAGCTTACTAGAACAAAAAACCCAATAAACATTAGCTTTGGTTAAATGAAGAATGCAACCCATTTGTATAATTCATAAACAGGCCAAGAAGGCTTTCAGCGCAGGAATGCTAGGTGGTTTCTATCTAAAAAGTCTCATTAAAAGCAGTAGATAAATACAGGGAACTTTATTCTTCTTTCCAGGATTTGTAGATGTTTGTTTATCCCCCTTTATATATATATATATATATATATATATATATATATATATATATATATATATATATATATATATATATATATATATATATATATATATATATATGATCTTTATTAAATATGTATATCTAAGTTCAATTGCGCATTATGTGATTATGTGCTGCACAGTACAAAATGCAGTATGTTTTGTATAGTATTTCTGTAGATCTGCTGATCTGTTGTATGTTGTGACTTAAAGTGAATCATACTGTACATGTATAATCACTTTCCTTATTGTTTTAGTAATTCTATTTTAGAAAAAATCCATTAAGTATGGCTCACATCTCCCAAACTGAAAGACTCTTATTTTTGGGAATCGCTGCAAGACAAACAGGCTTTTATAGCAGAGGACAAAATGAAATTTAACTTGTAGCACTGAAACCCCCCCCCCCCCCCCCCCCCCCACTCCATATGCACCATCAGAACCTAGAACTAAAATAGAAATTATCCCATTACAGACTCCTCTATTTTTGATCACACTGAAGCACTAAAACGGTTTTCAGTTCTTTTGAACAGGCCAATAGGCAAGCGGACAGGCTTGCTTGGGCCAATCAGGTGGAGTTTAGTGATGCATGCATCCGGGCACCAGGCTGCAGCTTCTGGCCATGCTGTGGTCTGATCACACTGGGTAAGTGTGAGCACTTATCACCGGGCCGCCACTGCTGGGATTACAGACCACAGGCTTCTACCAATCCAGCCCCGGCCATGTTAATCCAATCGCTCATTAAAATGTCATGCAAATCCCGCAGACAGACGCACCCACGGACAGCGATTAACCCACTGACAGAGAGAGAGAGAGAGAGAGATAGAGAGAGAGAGAGAGAGAGAGAGAAAAAGAGAGAGAGGGACGTAGCTCCAGTGTTGCCGGAGGGAGCCCTTGAGACGTGATGAAAGGCGTTCTGTGAGCATCTGATGAGGGCCTAAGTAACCGGTCCAGAACCTTTATGGGCCACTCCAAGCTTTCAGGTCCACAGACCTACTGATTTTGCACATCTCTCTGCTGGGTCAAAGTAGAAGAAGAGCATCGCCACACTTTCCTCATCCCCTGTTCTGCAAGGTTAGCCTTGAAATGAGCACCGTACGCCTCGGTCCTGCTAGTACTGCACATGGGGGGTTGGGGACACGACACGACGCCTGAGCAACTGTCTGAGGGAGACAAGGGCTGGCAAGCCCAGGTTAAAACACAGACTGGGAGCACAGAGATAAGCAAAACATTCATGCCACAGCTAAAGACTTAGCAAGTGGGGCTGGGGATGAGCAATCAGGCCCAGGGAGGAGGGAGTGGGGTTAGGGGGCGGGGAGAGCTTGATTAGGGGGCGGAGCAAGCAGGGCTGGGGGTGGGACGAGCAGGGCTGTAGCAGTGAGTGGGGTAGCAGTGACTGCCCTGTAGGCACTGTAGCTTTGACTGCCCTGTAGGCACTGTAGCTCTGACTGCTCAACTTCAAAGGCTTTCTTAAGCACAAGTGTCTGCATTTGTCCCTCAGTGAATGTTGCGCTGAGTGCAAATTTAAGGTAAATACATTCAAACAGGAGCAGCACTGCCCCCCCAACCATAATTTTAAAATGTTCCTAAATGGGGAAGACAAAAAAATCTGACCAACCAAAAAAAGACTCACTGACTTTATGCTTAAACCATACAAACAGGTTTAAAACTGAAGAAGTATCTCAGGTACCCACAATCCCCCAACCTGCTATTTTGTAGCTGTCGACATGATTTTCAAAGGGAGGATTGTGACAAAACCAACTAAATGGGCCCCATGACGGCCGATGATTCCGCACATACTGGTTAAACAATTAGCTAAGCCCAGACCGCAGTCTACAGAGGCACAAAGAGGGTGGGGAGGAAAAGCCTCTCCAAACAGCTGGGTACCTCAAAATGAAAAACTATGAATGCCCTTCAGCAGGGCTGAGCATAGTGAGTAGTGTGTGTGTGTGTGTGTGTGTGTGTGTGTGTGTGTGTGTGTGTGTGTGTGTGTGTGTGTGTGTGTGTGTGTGAGTGTGTACGTGCGCGCGCCTTTGGCATGGGAGACAAGGGAATCGGCGGAAGCATCTGTTGAGTGTTGCCGGTTCCAGATGAGTGCCCCTGCAGCTTAGCAACCAGCCGACTGGCCCCTGATACGACCACAGGCCAGTCATCTCGGGGCCCCCAGGCCCAGCTCCTGGCGTCACGCGGCACAGAGCGTCCCCTGGAGCTGCGTCAACAAAGACAGAAGAGAAGAGGGCCACCATGGTGGCAAAGGCCATCACTCTGCCACATCTTGCAGGCCTATTTAAGGCGGAGCCGCGTCAGCTCAGCTCCTGTGCTGGACCAGGTAAAGGCGGAGCTCTTCTGAAGGTTACTGTCCAATCACAGACGCTGAGAGGCGGAGTGCAGTCTGGGGAACCACCCTGTGCAGACCCTTTGCACAACCTCTGCATACTCCACCCCAGCCTGGCCCCAGGTTGACCCTGTGCTCCCTTGTGAGATCGAGAGACGGGAGGGAGACAGAGCCAACGCGAGAGATGGATTTAGACGTGCATTCATCAGAAGTTGGCCTCACTGAGAGAGGCTGACGACAGAAGTCACAGCACGTCCCTGAACTCCCCCATCACGCCGAGGAAACCAGAGACGTTTGCTCGTACTGGGCTGTACCATGGAGATGGTGTAGAGGGGGGCTAAGGCAAACTCCTAACGTCCAGAATACCTCACACAAATAAGCAGGAAAACACGATGCCCTGGTTACACAAGCCCTTTGGCATCTGGGTACAGCTGCATTTTTCACTTCCGTCTGCTTTGATGAATACTTCCTGCATAGCTGCCAATAAACACAATCATCATTTACAATAAGTAGGCAAGTGACACTCTCCTGGCCACTAAACCTGGTGCAAACCAAACAGAATCCACTGCATCAACGCAGAATTCAGAATCTATTAATATCTCAGCTGATCCATTAATGACCCGGCCTTCATCGGTTCCAGTCTGAGAGCGTTCACTGCTCTGACATTTCACCCATAGCATAGGCTGAGGCACGTAGACCCCCACGTACCAACACCACACATTACTTGCACACGGCATGCAACGCACTCAGGCTGCACTCTCTGTTCTGACTGGGCTAATGGCCGCACCCGAACCCTGAACATCCATATTCTCCAAGCTTCCTGTAGGAGCACCGTGCGCAGTCCTGGGTGATTTATCCCGACTTAAAACAGCAGATCAAATATGTTAGTTTATGAGAAGTGGCACGAAAGGTCTTTTCCAGGACAGAATTAACTGGATCAGAACTAATTGAATTATGGGATACCGCTGTGGGGAGAGCCTCTTATTAAAGCTTTAACAACAGCTTTGTCCACCTAACATCAGGGGACAGCAGTTGTTTAACAGGAGTGACGATGTGAGTATGAAGGAGAGGCTAACGTCAGGTCTCCACTGTTGACCCTTTGCTGATTGCACCGCAGGACGGCACTGCACCATCATGACATGAAACAATTATTCTTCAACAGATGCTTTAACATAGATTCGCTAATGACTGAACGAAGGGACCCATTTGAATGGAAGGGGCCTTATCCCGTCACATCCACTAGATCACTCCAGCTGTAATTGCAGCAGTTTCCTTGCTGGCGAGTGATCGCGAGCTGAATTGCACATGACGAGAGCAATGGGACAGTGCCGGCAAAGTCATTCATCTTCATTTCATGGTGTGCAAAGAGAAAGAGAAGCAGAAGAAGGGAAAATGGGGGAAAGAAAGGCTGGAACCGCCGAGGGAAAATTACACGCAGCCAGGCGAGCTAGCCGAGTCCAGATCTGTTTAAAGCGCCGTCGCCGGTGCGTTTACTGGTGCCGGACCAGGAGAGGCTGAGGCCTCCTTGCGCCTGTCGTGTCTGTAATTTCCACGGGCTAGTCTCACACAAACACTGACGCACTCACGGATGCCGCCGTAGAGAGGGTCTCGTGTGACGAGAGCCACGTAGACACGCAAAACGTCGTTACTCAGAGCATTGCCCTTACATAAACATACTTTCTCCTCGACGCGTAAAGAGACACGCCACACACGCACCGCCGCATGATTGAAGACAGTCGGCGAGACGCATCATCTTTCTGCTGCTCTGGGGCGAATGCAGAGGAGCTTGAAGCGGGTCTACAGACCTACACAGGCACTCTCCTCAGGAAGAAAGAGCCAGAAGACCAGCAGGGGACGTACAGTTGGGCGAGAGCGTCTAAAGAAGAGACGGCCCTTCCGTTCCCTCGTACCAACGCCATGCTAAACCACTTCAGATGCACTGAACATCTCGTCTCTTAGAGAAGAACTACAGGGCTCCACTCGTTATGCCCGAGGACACAGAGCACCCACAAACGAGTAGAGTGGTGAAGCGCCATTATACAAGCTTGGACGAGTTATCAGCCAAATAAACAAACACATCCTAAACTGGGAATGCAAGAGGGTTTTATGTACAGAACGCTCACCAAACGCGCTCTGTCAACACATTTCTGGTATCATTGTTAAATCTATATGCAAATAATTATAAACAAAACAAGAAAGTCTTTAAAGAAACTTTACTTTAAAGTAAAGTCTTTGTTTGAAAAAGGATCTCAAACATCCTTAAAACATTTTTTTTAAATTACAAAGTGCAAAATACAAAATGAGGCAGTGCAGTATGGGAACTAAAGACACAAGTAAAGTATCTTACCTTTTCAGGCCATGGACACAGCAAACAGTCACCCGGAAAAGGAAGAGACAGTCTGGCATTAGACAAGGTGAGGAGACACCAGTAATGGAGAAACACCATTCAATTTCTGAATGAACGAAAACAACTATAAGATGCAAAATAAAATCTTCAAAACATTTAAAACTTTACATTTTTCTACATTAGCAGAGTAAGGTTTTTCTGCTGCCGCTTCTCCTGCAGATGTCAATAAGTGCACCTGCCTAAGTGTTCCTGGGAGGCATGAATGCGTTTAATGCACAGACAGTGATGCACATAATGTGTTGCTAATGTAATGTGCATGAAGTGTCTGCAGCTCCATGTCAGCAGAGAGGGCAGCAGTCAAAGAACGTCTAGAAAACAAAACAAACAAGCAAAACCAAAACAAAACCCCCACAAAAACGGAATTAAATCAGAGAGTCAAAACAGTCTCTGGTCTGAACACAGAAACTATGTTTCCATACGTCTGTTTCCATACACTGCATAAGTATTTGTGCATGTCTTTAGTTAGAGGTCAAAAGTTAAAAGGCATCTTTTTGAATTCCTACAATGGTCTTTTTTAAAGGTCCGTTTTTGCCCAACAACAATGTAGTCTGTGTACTTATAATGAGCTTTAGACAGAAAGTGCATCTTCTCTGAATGAACGTGGAGAGAGCCGTGTAAGGGAAAGGCGTGCCCCCCCCCCCGTAGTGCACCCTTAGAAGGCCACATCCAGCACAGGCCCCCGCTTTCTGCTGGGCCAGTAAAACGCTAATTGGTCACAGAGCTCGTCTCCAGTGAGACAAAGAGACAGGGACCCCCCTCCCGCCCAGACAGGAGGGACCTGCTGCTCCGAACCTCCCCATTGTTCTTCTGAAGGAGGCCGCTAACTTCAAGACGGTCCAGGCAGAAGCGCCAAGCTTGATATGAAACGGCGGTTTGTTTTTGAGAAGTACAGCGAGGGGCAGGGAGACAGGGCTGTAGGGTGAGCGACGGCACGGGGCCCGTGGTGCGAGGCTCGGCCCCTTCTGTCGACACAGAGAGGCCCAGCTCACTGAAGCGCACTGGATCTGGTTCTTCAATAACCGGCAGGAAACCGTGTCTCTGGTGGAACGCTGTCTTTCTTCTCCGTGAAGAACACAGCCTAAGACTACAGCAGGAAATTCTTTTGGAAGAAGTTACAAGTATTTCGGGGAATCTTTCGCTCTGTGAGTATTTAGTGCGCCCATATGAGGTACTACATCCAGATTAATGTGACCTTGAACATTTTTGCAGAAAAAAAAAAGAGCGACTGAATAAACAGGCCTGCGTGTCTGGCTCCTACCGTGTTATCCATCAGAATGAGACAGAACTCTGAGACTGAGCACGCTCACCTTCGCTAGAGTTCGTCCAGTAACTACTCCACATTTTCCACAAATCAGCACACATGCATTACCAACACAGTCACCAGCCAAATCCACTTAACAAAAAAAAAACAACAACAACCATAAAACCTGGAAAACTCAAAAGGCTAATAAAGAACGGTATCAAATTCAGACGTATGAGAAGACACAGAAAAAGCGGAACGTTTTCAGCTACAGGGAGCTCGGGTTTCCGTACAAAGTATGAAAGAAGGAAACCAAGTCATGCTTGCGCCGTGTGCATTTTATGAGCAGATATTATTACAAGCACATTTACCCAGTTTCAAATAACACAGCAGCCTCTTTGGAGTGTCCATGAAAGCTGTATCATTAATGGGCATTCCTATAAAATACCAATCCACACTAGAACCAGCCTGCAGCTGTCTGGCATCTTTTGTCTGCCATGCAAATCTTCACACATCTGCCCCCCCCCCCCCCCTCCCCTCCTCCCCCTCCACCCATCCCACCCCTCCCTCCACCCACCCCACCCCTCCCTCCTCCCCTGTCTCACTCCTGCTTGGTTGGGAGTGAGTTTGTGTGCCATCAGGGTCGGGCTCCTCTCCTGCCAGCCTGTGGAGAGAGAGAACAAAGAGCCGCGTGCGTGTGTGTGTGTGTGTGTGTGTGTGTGTGTGTGGTGTGTGTGTGTGTGTGTGTGTGAGTGTGTGTATGTGAGAGTGTGTGTGTGTGTGTGTGAGAGTGTGTGTGTGTGTGAGAGTGTGTGTGAGTGTGGTGTGTGTGTGTGTGTATGTGAGTGTGTGTGTGTGTGTGTGTGTGAGAGTGTGTGTGTGTGTGTATGTGAGAGTGTGTGTGTGTGTGTGTGTATGTGAGAGTGTGTGTGTGTGTGTGTGTGTGTGTGGGGGGGGGGGGGGGGTCTGAACTGAAGCAGGGAGGCTGGGTTTGGGACGGTCCCGCTCCTAATCTGTCACTCAGTGTCGTGCACGCTCGCAGCTCCGCTTTGACTGACAAGGCGGGAGGCGAGGTAACAACGACCTTCGACCCCCAACTCTCTCCTCTCTGCCAGCATCTGGTTCCGAGCGGCAGGGATGTGGGACAGCTGCAGCAGAACGCCAAAGTGCGGACGGTCGCATCGCCAAGGAGAGGAGCCCCAGAGCCTAATTTGCCGTGATATATTGAGGTCTTTCCTCAGTCGAGCACAAAAGCAGGAGGACGAGTACGACGCGTCCTGCACCCCCCCCCCCCCACCACCCCCCCTCCCTTTCTCCCAACACACAACTCAAGTGCTAATCAGATTTGGAAAAAGAAAAATGAAAAGGTTTTGCTCCGTAATCCTGACCCTCCCCTGTTTCCCACTGCCTCGTTCAGCCATCACTGGAACAGAGGGGGAGAAAACAGCGGTGGGGTTTACGCTCCTCTCTCTCCAACCTCCAATGACCTCATCATTGCTGGCTTTGTCACGTTACCCCCAGGCAACACTGGCCTCGCGTATGAGTGGCAGCTGGCAGTGCTGAGGGATGACCCCCCCCTTTTGATAGGAACATGCCCCTCGGCCCCCTCCTAGAACCCCTGAAGATACCACCCAGTGGTGCAGGGCTGTGTACCCAAGAACCCTCCCCTTTGACAACTTGTGGAGAATTTGCTACAACCAAAGTTGTGCCACTTTCCCAGCGATACACACCCCTGCGTTCCTTTCTGATAATGCTGTCATAATGAGTTGTTCTCTGATATTTATAGACACGTTTGCTCTCGTAGCTACAGATCTACACAGTGCTGCAGTTCCTTACATCTGTGGTTTCTGCAGAAAGTTCCACAAACACGTTCATCTCGGGGTTCACCCACTGTGAGAGTGGAAGTGGAAGAGAACTGGGACCTCCTGCCTGCTCACACCTGAAGAGTCGCGCACATATTACACTGACAAAACTGCCGCACCATGCACTCAGACGATCTCTCCATTTCTCCTGCCCTCACCAAATGGGAGTCTGGTGATTTTGGAAAAAAAGATGTAAAGTACTTATGATGAGTTATCATTATTTTGGCAGTATATGTTTAATATGCAATGAAGTGCTATATTTTCTTGAATGCGATTAAATGACTAAATGATTAAATAAATAAATCTATATCAAGGGTTTTGTCCTGCATGCCTGTGGTGAATTTAAAGACAACAATAGTGTTTTCTACATAAATGGTAAGGGCTTTTCTAGCTAAACTAGCATTAAAATATCCGTTCACATTCTCTCATTCTTTTAAGGGTTTTTCCCAGTCAGAAAAGACAGAAATATGTCTCCACCTTCAAAGAATTTGTTGACAGCTTTGGAAAACCAACACTTCATTACTTTAGATGCAGTTATGGTACTCAAACCACCTTAAACATTTGTCATTACATAAAATTCACATCTCACATCTCTACAGATGAATCACGAAGGAAAGCTATGAAAATGTAGAATAACATGAATAATGTTCTGTAGTCTAACACTCTGCATTCAGAGCAAGTGCCGTTAAAAACCACACCATGATAGAATGAGACTACGCCCACACTCTAAGGTCCTCCAAAACTTAAAAAAGCCAGTCAAATTCAGAGTGCAATGTCCCAGAATGCCTTGCTTTTTTCACAAGTCTTTCGTCATTCTCCAGAGACTACAATAAAAACCAAACTCCTGTATCTAAATGCTGTTCTGAGTATTTTGGGGACAGACTCAGATCTTTGTAGAATATGCAAAGTTCACTTTGATACACTGTGTACACTTTCTAATGACAGCATACTATATTTATCTGCACGACTTAATTCTTGACTCATGATTATCCTGCTAATATGGCCAACGTTCTTCTTCTGCTAGTAAACAGACGTTAGCTTGCGTGCTAGTGGACCAATGATTAGTGTTAATATTTTGGCCATCCACGCAGCAAAAAAAAAGGTGTGGAATTAACACCTGCCGTTTCAAATTCACATCCACACTGCTTGCTTAAGTCCAGCTGGACACAGATGACCACTGGGAGGATTTGTGAAACACTGGGGCGTTTGCTGGGCAGAAGGAAAATGAGAGAAAACACAAATTATGTGCTCCCCTGCATTTTTTAGGTAAGGAAAATGTTCATTTTGCAGTGATACAGGGCGTAGGAGCGGCAATGAGACCACACGCTCTGAATCAAAAGCACTGAGCAAGTTAGCCAAGAAACTGAGCCGAAGTGTGGTTTTTCTGCCCAGCTGGGACAGACATCCTATCTTGACTTCATCATTTCACTTGTCAATACTTGCAAATAAATTCTTTTGTAGCTTATCGACTGATGAATTGTTTAGCAGGGAGCGTGCGCCCCACTCTCAGGATGTCGTCCGGGGGGCTGCAAAGCAGGTGTGTGAGGAAGACACAGAGGGGAAAATTCTGGAGGGGTAAATGCCAGCCCACTTCATCAGAGCGGTTTTGACCGTTGAGGGCTTATTGATTCAAGAGCCTCGTTAGTGCCCCTTTTCTGACAGGTCCTTATGAATCAGCAGTCGCAACGCAGCTTAATAAAACGCCGTGAGGTGCCCTGCCTCTGCCCTGACTGCCACAGCAATATGATCCATCAGGCAAGGGATTATGGGAAAGGCAGGGAAGATCCCTCTGCGTCGTTACACTGGAGAGTCAAGAAAGCCCTTATTTGTGTCGTGCGGTTTTACATTTTCGCAGAAAAACTGTTTCTCAAGAGGTTAAGGGACTATTAAATGGAATTTGGAGGGAATCAGGGAGTGTGTGCGAGGCCTGGACTCTCTTTGACTGCCTTTGGCGAGCAGTCACATTCACTTTCTGTCTTTGTCTCTCCTTCACACACCCACAATGCCCCCCCCCCCCCCCCCCCCCCCCCCCCCCCCCAACATCTGCAAGCCAGCAGCATGTGTAAGATGGGGGTAACAGCACTGTCAGAGCTGCAGGAGACAGACCGGGTATTCGGTGTGGTTGCAGGGATCACCACTGCCATGGCAGGCATGTGAGAATACTTCACAACACATTCGTATGATGTGGTAAAAAATTTTAAGGAATCTGCATTTTATCAGCAGAAGATAGAATAGAGCTGTGATGAACCTGAGAAAAAAATGGGGACAGAGACCAAATGCTATTTGATCATGACTTGAGAGAGAGAATTTTTTTTTTTTTAAACTGCAAGGGAACTGGGATGTGTGGTTTTAGTAAGGCCACTAGCTACAAGTCATTTATATCTACAAGTGGTAAGGAAGTGTGTTCGAGCAGTCTTGCACTGCAGGCACTTATATTAGAGACACAGCAGGCCTGGAACATTTGAAGGTTAGAGGAGGCCTTTTTCTTGCTGTGTGCTTTCCGAGAGCACAAGGGTAAAAAAAAAAAAAAAAACACAACAAACAAAACAAAAAAATCAGTGGCCACAGTTAATCCAAAGAGACACGCAAGCCAACAGCGCAGGATCCAAGAGGAAACGCTGGAGCTCGGCGCAGACAGCCTACTGCACCAGTGACCGATACCAAACAGAAACAAACTCTTGAACCGACCGATCCGGATCCCTGCGGGACTGCCCGGTTTTGACAGGGCGCTCGCAAACCGAGGACTGGCCGTTTACACAACTGCTTAATCTTCTCTGCCACGTTCACAGCGGCGCACGCCACGCCAGCCTCACGACACCATCACTCCCACTGGGACAAATCTGCTTCTGATTTCTCAATAATTCTTGGCAGATGTGCTTTTCTCGTCATGAGCCAGAAGGCCAGAAGACGTTATCTGTGGTAAAAGTGAACGAGCAGGTCTCTCTCCCCGACAAACATCAAACGTCACGTCTGCGTTGTGTGCGTTGTGGTGCTTCATGTGAACGACAGCGCACAGCACCACCCACACACACACACACACACACACACACACACACACACTCCTCCCAAACAACAACCGCGTGAGCCGGGACAATACTGGCTCAGATGAGGCAACGAATTAGGATTGTCCGGGGGGGTCATCGCAGCGCCTCGTCCATCCGGAATAAATCCTCGGCTTCCCGCCTAGGCGGCCGCGAGGTTACCTTGAGCCCAGCTCAGGCTAATCCGCCCAGGGCTGGCAAGCACCAGCGACGCCTTAACAGGGCCGGCCCGGAGCCGGTAATAGACATAAATTCATTAATCACCCACCGACTCCCCCACCGTCTTGTCTGACGAGGCCCGGGGAGCCCGCTCGGTGGAGGGGCCGAGGCGGGGCGGGTGCACGAGGTGGCGTAGCGGGTCCGGGAAGAGTGGGGCGGGGGAGGGGGCGTGGGGGCTGGGGTTGGGGGTCCTGTTCCGGCGACAGGGACACGTGTGCGTGAATTAATGAGAAACAGAACATGTGCCCAGTTATTAATGAAGAGCCCGGAGGATGCTTCGCCACCAAGGGCACGCGGAGATGGGGATTGCATTGCTCAGTAATTGAGCTTCCGAAATCAATACGTGCTCCTCTCACCCACCCCCCCCCCCCCCAAACCCCGCCCCTCCCCCACCACACACACACACACACACACACACACACAGATTTTTTTCTTCTCCAGGTCCAAACACCCGGTGTTCACATTCGCTCGTCTGCATCGTGCTGAATGATAATTGTCCTGGGCAAGGTCGTGGTTGTGGGAGCTGTCCTCTTCACTGCCTGCTCAGTGTGATCTGAGGAAGGGTCCTAATGTCATTACTGAATTTACTTTAGGGAATTATGGCAGAATTATAGCCCGCTAATCCCCACAGGCCGCACACATACCATGCGAGTCGAGCTTCCCGTTGGCTGCAGGGTTTGCAGGCTGGTCTGCAGGCATCTCCTTGTTTAATAAACTTTTCAGAAGAGGTGCTTTTGCATTTCCAAAAAGAATAAATAAGAACTGATGCCCTGCTCTATTGTTTGCTATGAAATCATTTCTGCATGCATGCGCACTTGCAGAACACATTCAAATAATCAATCTGAATACAGTTCTTGGGCCATATTGTAGGGTCATCACTGACTGTTGGATAAGGTAGATACAAGGGGTGTGGTGGTGTGGGGGGGTGAGCCAATCACAGAGCAGCAGAACAATCGTAGTTGTGCATTTGTGAACACACCATCATCACCACAGCGTGCAACTCGAGTTTCCTGTAGGCAGCGCTGAGGATCTAATCTGACTGGAGCAGTGACTACGAATCAAAAATGAAAATGTACGTGGCTCTGTGCTTGTGTTTCCTCAAAAGATAAGTGTGTGCATATCTCTCTGTGTGTGTGTGTGTGTGTGTGTGTGTGTGTGTGTGTGTGTGTGCTGTATATATCTGCATGGACAAAATAAATATAATCAGCACTGCCAACCAACCAATGGACCACCTCAATAAAAAAGACAAATACATTTAAATAAAACACACAGCAGGAAGACAATCTAAAAGAGCTTCTTCCTCTCTGGCAATCTGCAGAGGCACATGAGCAAATACAAGCAAAGATATTACAAAAAAGCAAGATGGCACAATCTTGAACCAAACAAGCCAATATTATATAAAATAACGAGTATAACGAGTCCAGTATTAAAGGTGTGTGGCCACTCCTCAACAGTGTGGACCACTGCAAAATTCATCGCTGTGACATGACAGCCGATCAGAAGTGATCCTGCACCTGTTACCACACACAGCTTTCTTCTCCTGCACGGGGCTCGGGTGGTGCTAAGCAGCAGGGAGCCTCCACTCCCAGCAATCCTGGCCGCTCCACCTCCCCGACCAGAGAACTTCTGAAGCCTGCTGTCAGTGCTTCAGAAGTGATCTGTACGACGATAGTAGTGGGCAGTTTGTTTTGCTAGTGCCATGAAAGCCCTTCAATACAACAACAACAACAACAACAACAAAGACTGCTGTGCTGTTAGCCAACTGGTTGTGTTAGCGGGCCGATGTGTTGACTCACATCGTCAGTTCTTCAGAACAGGAGAAGAGGAGATTAGTGGAGGAGAGGAGGAGAAGCACGGCTCTCAAATGGGGACCTCCACGGAGGAGGCGTGTCCCGAACACACGGGACTTTTAATCGCAGGGTCAACGGCCGACTGGACGCAGCTGCAGAACGTACCAAGACGAAGAAACACAATCTCTGACGTAACACTAAAACCGCACACACGTAACCAGCAGTACGAGTCCAGGGCTTGTGTCAGACTTTGCTTGTAAATGATCTCTGCTGCTGGTGATACCGACACTGAGAAGAGGTAGAGTGTGTGGCTGTGTGCTGAACCAAAGACATGAAGAAAGAAAAATGGCTTTATCAGCGCTGCAGATGAAGATCAACCTTTGCCAATTAACCGGGACAAAACACGTGCAGACACATGCATGCCTGTCTTCCTGTCAGCTCTGCCTGCTGCTGCCTGCCCCATGGCCTGGTGGGAAGGGACGTCATCGTTAGTGTCACCGGAGGTGGCAACATGCGGACAACATGGCTCTGGTTCCCGCACTTACGCACGCCAGGGGACAACCTTAAAACTCAATTATAGCTCTCACTGTGGGCCGAGGCCCAGACTGCAGACACGCTCACGTGTTCTCGAGTTCTCCTCGTGCGTGACCCATGGCCACGCGTCCCTGAACAGAGGGAAAATACAGACTTGTGTAGTTCAAACGGCCATATGAGCTTGACACTGGAAGCCATCAAGCGGTCTTCAAGTGTGCCTCTCCGTTTAATCAAGGGCCGCAGGACGGAGAGAGAAGGAGCCGGTGAAGGCGGAGCTTAATGGTCGTAACAAAGCCGAGCTCCACAAGTGCAGACTCCCTCGTGGCTGAACGTGAGGATGGCTAATGAATTGGATTTGTCCGATTGGGCTACGGAGTGCGAGCGTGCGTGGACGCAGCTGCCGGGGGCAGAGGGGGCGGCATGACCAGGCGCCGGTGTCCGCAATTACCACAACGGCAGCGGCGGGGGGGTCAGGGGAGCCAGGGCGTGTGCCCCGGGGCCCTGGCGCGTCGGCCGGGCACACGCACCTCCTGCCGGGCGCTCCCTAACCAGCGTCCCACAGGCACAAACACGCCGGGCCACACGCAGCGCTTAACTGGGGCGGCCGGCAGGTGTGGATGAGCTGGAAACAAGCTGGCTAGTGTGTGATAGACACAGACAAAGAGAACAAGGGAGGAAAAAAAAAGGTTAAAAAATAAACAATTCCATAAAGGTTTTTTTTTTTTTTTTTACATTTTTCTCTCATCATCAATGAATGAATGAATGAATGAATGTTCGATTTATATAGCGCCTTTCCAAATTCCCAAGGCGCTTTACAATTTAACACAGGTACAAGTCACAGACAACCAATCACACACACAATGATTTTTTTTCTTTAAGCCCAAGATCCAAATATGATAATTCGGGCTTTTTGTTCCAAAATAATATTTTGCACTTGTTCCTTAATGGAAGTCGCGGGCCAATGATTGTCTACAATTAAGTTCCACCTCATACAGCTACTGCAGAGACAAGCTAGACCTCTGTATACTGAGTTTCCCTGTGTGTACTGAACTTCCCTGTCTGTACTGAACTCCTCTCTGTGTACTGAACTCCTCTGTCTGTACTGAACTCCTCTGTGTGTACTGCCAATGCTGGAGAACAGGACCTGGCCCAGACAGCCCTGAGACACCCACCAATGGAGCACTGGTTCTGAAGCCTAGGCTCATTTTATAGGATGTTTTGCAGGACCAGGTCACATTTTGCAGCAACTATGTACAAGCAAAGGAGATGACTGGTCCTGCATTTGAATTTCCAGGACTATGCCAATACTCGTAGATCTTCATTTGCATAATGGTGGATCTAAATCTTTGAAAATAATATTTAAATGCAATGTCAAAGGCATGGAAGAAAATTTCTTAGCAAATGGAAGTATTTGCAATATTATATAAAAAAAAAGATTTGGATTGAACAACAAATATAAAGCAAGAAATTATATGCAAAAAGAACAGAAAACCACACCCACTTATCTAAGTGGACCTGTAACAGGTAGGAAGTTCAATTTGCCTAAAAATAATATTGAAAAAATAATGTGAAAATGACGCATACACAAATCAGACGTAGAATGTGAGATTTTAAAGCTACGATGGCAATCTCTATAACCTTGTCAGAGTTTTGCTATATTTTGCTGTAATGCAATAAAACCTTAGTGAGGCGTAAAATTAAACCCAAGGCAACTTCTCATCATCTCTTACCTAGAACACTAACTGGAGGGATGTGGTTGTCCTAGCCCAAAGCCATTCCCTGTACATAGATAAACACATACAGGAACCCACTAATGTGGGGGGGGGGGGGGGGGGGGGGGGCACAGAGAGAGAGAGAGAGAGAGAGAGAGAGAGAGAGAGAGAGAGAGAGATGCCAACCCTCTCTTACAGCATCTACAATGCTAAGCAGTAAGCTAGCTCAGGTCCCAGGATTCAGTAGTTGCCATTGTAGGTTGCATACTATCCCCCCACCCAAACACACACACACACACACACACACACACACACACACACACACACACACACACACACACACACACACACACACACACACACACACACATCACACTGCTAATGCTAGTGCCTTATGCAGAGAGAGGGCTGCTGAAGGAAGCATGAATTATTTATGGAGCCCTGTCTTTCAGCATTAAACTGAGTCAGTTGAAAGCTCCGCATTGTACCACCTTAAACAGAGGGGTGCAGCCCAGGAGAGCGGTTGGTGACAGTGCCCAGGGGGTGGAGCTCAAGTTCAGGGGCGGGGCTTGAAGAGGGGGCAGGTTGTGGAACGGCAGGCAGTGGCCACGCTCAACATGGCGTAAGATTATCAGCCCCACAAAAGGCCCTGTAGTGACGGGTATTGGGGAGATGCATGCTCACTTTAACCATCAGCCTCAAACTGGGAAGCTTTTGCTGTTTCAGCATGACAAGCCTCCATAACTCTCTCTCCAATTCTTCAAACACAACAAACGGACAGTGGTTGACTTTCTGGTATTTTATCAAAATAATTTTTTAAGTCAAAGAAACGGCCAAGATATTGTCCCTGACAACAAACAAGAGCACAAAAAAAATAAACATGAACAATTTAATTATGAAGTTAAGTTTATACAAGAGGAGTTGAGCTCAAATCCATAAACTAAATGTGTTAATCCATCAAACCTGAGAATGCAACAGGGAGCCTGAAGCAACAATCATATGTAGCGCTGAAATTCAGAGAGCGAGAGTTCCATTTCTCCTAAAACGACACAGGAAAATGCGGGCGGGCGAGTGGCCCGAATGACCCATCTCACTACGAGACCAGGCACCGCAGGCCTCTATTCAGCGCTGCCCTTTCCACAGGAAAGGAGAGGGTAGCAAAAGTGGGCGAGTTCAAAAACAACCTAAAAGCATTCTGGGAAGGCGGTGGGTGAGCGAGACCCATTAGGCTATCCGAGACCGACTGAAACCCAGCACGGCCGGCCCGGCCTGGGGGGCGTATGCGTACGCGCTTCTCCCCACATGCTTGTGACGCACACACACGCGGACGTCCACGCATGCCAGTGACTTGGGGCCGATCCACAGATGTGAGTCTCCTGTGAGTGTGAGTGACTGAATAATCCGCACTCGCCCCAACGCAGCGGCGCTCTTAGGAGAAGTGTGCGGGTGGCGGGCCGCGAGGTGAAGGAGCAGACCGGGGGCCTGCTTATGTATGCATTAAATAAAAACCATTTCCTCGGGCAGTGGGCCCCCGGCCCCAGCTCTGAGCCGCACGCATCTCCCAGTGTGAAGACAGTCAGCGAGGGCAGTGAGGGCGCCCGGGCTGCCCGAGGAGATCTTTAAAATCCTCACGGCAGGAGAGCCTTGGAATGGCGCGGAAACATTGCAGGACCGTTCGGTTCTGAAAGAGAAGAGCTGGAGATTCAAGGGCCCCGGTTGTTAGCAGGAAACACACGTATGCACTGCGCCCTCTGTGAAGGAAGTGCAGTAAGGGGGCGACTCCCAGTGATGGTGTGTCATCACAGCGTGGTCCAGTGCCACCGCAATCAACCGGCTTTGCCCTTCCCAAACCTAACCTTACCCAGAATGCACCAGCACGGGAGGTGGAACATGGGCCGTGTTAGACCTGCCTACGCCGAGCCGACCGCTCGCACACAAACCTGCGGCTGACGGTGGAAACATTTCGGCGTGAGGAAGTTTTACATGACTTTGTAGATGATGGTTTCACAAATGATTTTTTACCAGTTCAGAGGAAATTGGTGGGATAACGCACTCCGACAATAAACCCCTGGAAGACTCTATAACCGCAGTCAGCACCATCACGCTCACCGAACAGCTGAACGAGTTGGAGAAAAGAAAGCACTTTATGCTGAAGCCCTGCTTTTTTTATTCTTAAATTACGAGGAAGATGCTGAAATGAGAATAACTTAAAAAGGGTCAGCAAACATTCCTCTGCAAATCCACTCCTGATAAACAAAAACCTCCTCCTGTTCAGTGTCTATAATAAACGCTTACTATAACAAATACTCCTATAGCCACAGGGCAAGACTGGCCCTCATACTCTATAATGGATTTACCACCATCACAGAGATATTTCATAACGATTACACTGGTTTAACTGGTAAAATGCTAATATATGAGGAAAAAAAATTATAATATGATTTATACATTTTTATGCAATTTAATGCATTTGTTCTAAAATCCTGTGTTAGCAATATGCAATTTTTTGGCGCAAAAATGAGACCAAAACTAGAGATTTTTTTCAAAGCTCCCGATTCAAAATTGAAAAGCCAGAGAATGTGTTAGCTTTCTCTCAGAAGTTAAACATTTGTTTGAGAAATATATTTCATCTGAGCTACAAATGAATGTTATTTTAGTTTGAAAAAAAAATAGTAAACCTAACTGTTATTAGGTGGTACAACAGGAAACACAACTTCACATACATATATATTTCCCTCTCTCTCTCTCTCTCTCTCACACACACACACACACACGCACACGCACACGCACACGCACACGCACACACATACACACACACACACACACACACACACACACACACACACACACATACACTCAGGAGGACTTGGACTACCATAAGGACCTGCTCTGATTTACTAAAGCTGAAGCCTCTCCCTCTTCCACCACTTTCAACCAGCATAGTAAATGTGTGTGGTCCTGGAGCCGATCTCCCTGGCTCCTTCGCTCTGCTCACCGGGGCAGGGGTGGCCCCCGGCCCTCACACCCACCCCCAGCGGGCGCTTCAGCATGTGAATTACTTTTCTGATTCAGGCCAAACAAGGTTAGAGCACATGAAAGGTAGAACTTGGGCAGGATTCTGCCACTATCAAAATTGCCTCATGCACGCAGATCTTAACAGCTCTCCGTTAAACAGTGATGGTGTCTGCGGGGTACAGAGTCCGGCTGAGTCCGGTGACTCTGAAAGCCTGGCGCGGCTGGGTCGTGTCGCACACTGATGAAGCTCTTCCATCTCTGGCCGCCGGAGGCCCGTAAGGCACCCACCATCAACCGCTGCATCCGCCCGCTCCAGAGGGTCACCCTGAACCCCGAGCCCCTTTACAAGCCTAGGCTCCACCCATCTCCCCCTCCGCCCACCACCTATCACCTATCCGTGCCTGCCACATTTAGCCCCGCCCTGCTCCTTTTTCCTGCCTCTTTCCTCTCAGCAGGTCTTACAATGGCTACAGCGCGGTCGGCGATGGTCGAGGGCGCACGGGAGCGGGTTTTGTGCTGACGCCCATCGACCAATCGCGTGGCACGACATGCGTGGGACTCCGTGATGATAACCTGGTGGGAGGAGACGTGAGGGTGAAAAGAACCTGCAAACAGGAGCAGCATGTGACCCCACACCAAGGCTCAACAAACCACATTCTCACCACTTCACACAGGACTTGTGCAAATATTTCAGTTCGTTAGCCGAGGTGAGTTGAACTAATTCCGGTTCCTCCCGACACGAGGAAGCAGACAGCAGCCGTGTTTCCTGCAGGACTCTGTCGCTGTGTCAGAGAACTTAAGGGAAATCTAATGGAAAATAAAGCAGTGGAAAGCTAGTGACCAGGTTGTTCATGTACATCTGCCTTAGATCTTAAAATGAAATGTAAGGAAATTCACGCACAGCTCCAATTTTATGTTATGATGTTAAAACTCAGCAGAGGGGAAGAAAATCTAGATTTACAGTGTTCTGTTACGAGGTTAAAATGCACCTAAGGAACAAAACAAGAGATGAAGCCAGAAAGGGGAGGAGAGAGGGGAGCAGAGCTCCGGCTGTCTAGGGCAAAACCTGCTCTCCGTTCCGCCCCAATCCGGTCTCCACGGCAGCAGCAGGGAAATCGCCATGGCAACTCCCACCTGGGAGCACTTGTTAACATGAAAGCCGGAGCTGAGAGCAGGAAAGGCTCGCGTCTGAACGGAGCGGCTTGAGCCCGCACGCAGCGCAACAGGTTGGAGAGGCCGAGACAGAAGCCAGCAGCTCCTTGATCAGTCTGCACGCACTTGGTCGGCAGTCTCCTCGTTCCTCTCCCGCCGCTCGGCCCCTCCGAGGTCTCCGCGCTGTTGTTCTTGTGGGGTTTTTTTATTTTTTTAGGAGAGAGGGGAGAGGTTGCTAGTCCAGAAAAACAAGAAAGCCAAAAATGATAAAGGAGGAGAAAAAAAAGTTAAACACATACACAAAAAAAAAACATCCCACCATTAAAAAAAAAAAAAACAAGAGCTTGCTGAAACTGGGCCTGAGCACAAATCTCAACTCATCTCTGCTAAAATCATCCAGGGAGCGTAAATCGAGAAGCGCCTGATGGTTCGGCACAGAATAGAGTGGTTTAAGTAATGACCAAGACAAGAGGGATTTTCAATTTCAATTTGAAATGTGGAGGTCATTATTTTCTTTTGAAGACACTATAATAGAGCTGGCTGAAGTATATTCTTCTGCATTATAAAGTAGAAGTACATTAATGCTAAGATACCCTTCCATCTCCTAAATCTAGTTCATTTGGCCTCGCCATAGAAAGAGAAGGAGGGAACAAGCCCAAAGTCCCTGATGGCAATTCATCCAGTTCATTGCTTTCAATATCAATTATATGAAATGAAAGTTAAGTCACAGGAGTAGGTGAGGGGATTCTAATGCGGGGTCGTGGCTGGTATTCCTTGGCTGGTATTCCTTGGCTGGTATTCCCACTTTTCCAGCCACTTGAGGGTTGGTGAGAGAAGCTTCCAGAGTTGAAAGAGAGGCAGACATTGCTGCCAGCAGTCAGTGGGATGGGGGGTTTGGGAGCGTGGAGTTTGTACTTCTGTTTATTACAGTACTGACAGTACTGACTGACATGCCTGGAAGTTATTGATGGATGCTGTGGTATTTGGTATTCTGAGCCCCTACCACTACATTTTTTTCCAGATGCTATCAATCTTTAGTGGGGTCACTGGTGTAAGATATAGACAAAAAGGTCCCAGCACTGAAGCATCTGTCCAACCTCCAGGCTCTGGGGTTTCTTTCTGAAGAAGAGGGGATTTGGTTTGCAGGACTCTGGTTGGAAACTTCACAAAGTCAATTTGATTCTGCCCTCCTGGTTTATACTGGCAGCCACTTTGAGGTGAGGTTGACACACAGGGCCTCCGAAGCTGTTTTAAATTGTGAATGCAGCTCTCCCTCTGATACGCCACCATCGGTTCGACACGTCTGTGTTATGGCTTCCTCACTGAGATTCTCTTCCACCAGACCCAAGTCAAAACCCAAGTCAAAACTCACAGAGCAAGCAGGGAATAGACTAGATAAAGTAGGGAGTAGACTAGATGAAGTAGGGAACAGACTAGAGGAAGAGTAGACTAGATGAAGTAGGGAGTAGGCTAGATGAAGTAGGGAACAGACTAGATGAAGTAGGGAGTAGACTAGATGAAGTAGGGAACAGACTAGAGGAAGAGTAGACTAGATGAAGTAGGAAGTAGACTAGATGAAGTAGGAAACAGACTAGATGAAGTAAGGAACAGACTAGAGGAAGAGTAGACTACATGAAGTAGGGAGTAGACTAGATGAAGTAGGAAACAGACTAGATGAAGAGTAGACTAGATGAAGTAGGGAGTAGACTAGATGAAGTAGGAAACAGACTAGATGAAGTAAGGAACAGACTAGAGGAAGAGTAGACTAGATGAAGTAGGGAACAGACTAGAGGAAGTAGGGAATAGACTAGAGGAAGTAGGGAACAGACTAGAGGAAGTAGGGAGTAGACTAGATGAAGTAGGGAGTAGACTAGATGAAGTAGAGAACAAACTAGAGGAAGTAGGGAACAGACTAGATGAAGTAGGGAATAGACTAGAGGAAGTAGGGAATAGACTAGATGAAGTAGGGAACAGACTAGAGGAAGTAGGGAGTAGACTAGATGAAGTAGGGAATAGACTAGAGGAAGTAGGGAGTAGACTAGAGGAAGTAGGGAGTAGACTAGATGAAGTAGGGAATAGACTAGAGGAAGTAGGGAGTAGACTAGAGGAAGTAGGGAATAGACTAGAGGAAGTAGGGAGTAGACTAGATGAAGTAGGGAATAGACTAGAGGAAGTAGGGAGTAGACTAGATGAAGTAGGGAATAGACTAGAGGAAGTAGGGAGTAGACTAGATGAAGTAGGGAATAGACTAGAGGAAGTAGGGAACAGACTAGATGAAGTAGGGAATAGACTAGAGGAAGTAGGGAACAGACTAGAGGAAGTAGGGAGTAGACTAGATGAAGTAGGGAATAGACTAGAGGAAGTAGGGAGTAGACTAGATGAAGTAGGGAATAGACTAGAGGAAGTAGGGAGTAGACTAGATGAAGTAGGGAATAGACTAGAGGAAGTAGGGAGTAGACTAGAGGAAGTAGGGAGTAGACTAGATGAAGTAGGGAGTAGACTAGATGAAGTAGGGAACAGACTAGAGGAAGAGTAGACTAGATGAAGTAGGGAGTAGGCTAGATGAAGTAGGGAACAGACTAGATGAAGTAGGGAGTAGACTAGATGAAGTAGGGAACAGACTAGAGGAAGAGTAGACTAGATGAAGTAGGGAGTAGACTAGATGAAGTAGGGAACAGACTAGAGGAAGAGTAGACTAGATGAAGTAGGGAGTAGGCTAGATGAAGTAGGGAACAGACTAGATGAAGTAGGGAGTAGACTAGATGAAGTAGGGAATAGACTAGAGGAAGTAGGGAGTAGACTAGATAAAGTAGGGAATAGACTAGAGGAAGTAGGTAGTAGACTAGATGAAGTAGGGAATAGACTAGAGGAAGTAGGGAGTAGACTAGAGGAAGTAGGGAATAGACTAGAGGAAGTAGGGAGTAGACTAGATGAAGTAGGGAATAGACTAGAGGAAGTAGGGAGTAGACTAGATGAAGTAGGGAATAGACTAGAGGAAGTAGGGAGTAGACTAGATGAAGAAGGGAATAGACTAGAGGAAGTAGGGAGTAGACTAGATGAAGTAGGGAATAGACTAGAGGAAGTATGGAATAGACTAGATGAAGTAGGGAATAGACTAGAGGAAGTAGGGAGTAGACTAGAGGAAGTAGGGAACAGACTAGAGGAAGTATGGAATAGACTAGAGGAAGTAGGGAACAGACTAGAGGAAGTAGGGAACAGACTAGAGGAAGTAGGGAGTAGACTAGAGGAAGTAGGGAGTAGACTAGAGGAAGTAGGGAGTAGACTAGAGGAAGTGGGGAATAGACTAGAGGAAGTAGGGAGTAGACTAGATGAAGTAGGGAATAGACTAGATGAAGTAAGGAATAGACTAGAGGAAGTAGTGAATAGACTAGAGGAAGTAGGGAACAGACTAGAGGAAGTATGGAATAGACTAGAGGAAGTAGGGAATAGACTAGAGGAAGTAGGGAACAGACTAGAGGAAGTAGGGAACAGACTAGAGGAAGTAGGGAGTAGACTAGAGGAAGTAGGGAATAGACTAGAGGAAATAGGGAATAGACTAGAGGAAGTAGGGAGTAGACTAGAGGAAGTAGGGAATATACTAAAAGTGGAAGCAGCGAATGTCCACCATTCATGGACTTCGGCTGGGGTTTCGTACGCCACCACATACTTTTTCCAAATATGTTCATTACCATTAGATAGTCATTATGTATAAAAATAAATAAATAAATAAATAAAGTTTTTGTTCCCACTTGGTATTGTTTACTCACCGGTTAAAACCAACACCTCTAACCATCACTAACGGTAATGGTTGTCGGTAGGGGACAGAGCAGCTAGCCAACCGGCGCGGACTTTCGCAGACACACTGCATCACAGTACTCCCTCTACACTCATGGGATTGGCGCACTGTAGCATTGACGAGACCACACCACACTGAGGACGGTCAACTGGTTTCTGTGTGATCCAGGCTTTCCAAAAAACGTACCTTCCCAGAAAAAGACACCAGCATGACGCCGTCTACGATTCCCTCGAATATTAACCACCCTGTTCATTTTATATCCAGTCTTAAAAAATACACGTCTCATGAACTGAGCCGTAAAGTTTAAATTATTGCTCTGTAAACTTGACAAGAGAACAGTGGATTAGAACATAAAAATGACAATAAAACTCTTGGTGGCTAAAGCATGGGATTTCCCCCACTGTGATTATACACACTTATACTGTACGTGGGACTACAAGGTTTCTTATTCTGCATCCTCCTTCAGTACTTAAAAGGCATTTGCCAAACACACAAATGACCTTACTGTATTACACTACATAGTGTTTTAAATTGGTGCAAAGATTACCTACTTTATATAAAAAAAGTTAAAAAAATTTATGTCCATGTGGTTTCGGAGTACTTTCTAGAAACAAAACAAACAAACAAACTTGAGGCTGAAGTGTCATTGATCCTCTATTTAAGGGAGCTGATGCTCTTGGGATTCACTGTGCCAAAGTCGCTTTTAATGGCCTTTTTAATATGTAGCTAAAAGAGCCAGGTCATGCAGTGTCTGCGCGCGGCTGTAATTAAAGCAGAGGGACGGCTTTCTCCAACATGCAGCCGCTCGCTTGTGCTCACTCAGTCCAATGAGTAATCGACCAGTGTAATCAGGTGAGCACACACTCCCCCTCCCACACACACACACACACACACCCTACACACTACACCCACGCCCACATCCACCTTGCTTGCTGGACTCACACTTGAGAGCACTGCTTTACCCAAAGTGGACTACGTATGGAACTGTTGAGTCAAGAGCTGCTCATCTGAGTTATATTAGAAGAGCTGTTCATCTGAGCTATATTAGAAGAGCTGCTCATCTGAGTTATATTAGAAGAGCTGCTCATCTGAGTTATATTAGAAGAGCTGCTCATCTGAGTTATATTAGAAGAGATGCTCATCTGAGTTATATTAGAAGAGCTGCTCATCTGAGTTATATTAGAAGAGCTGTTCATCTGAGCTATATTAGAAGAGCTGCTCATCTGAGTTATATTAGAAGAGCTGTTCATCTGAGCTATATTAGAAGAGCTGCTCATCTGAGCTATATTAGAAGAGCTGCTCATCTGAGTTATATTAGAAGAGCTGCTCATCTGAGCTATATTAGAAGAGCTGCTCATCTGAGTTATATTAGAAGAGCTGCTCATCTGAGTTATATTAGAAGAGCTGCTCATCTGAGCTATATTAGAAGAGCTGCTCATCTGAGTTATATTAGAAGAGCTGCTCATCTGAGCTATATTAGAAAAGCTGCTCATCTGAGTTATATTAGAAGAGCTGCTCATCTGAGCTATATTAGAAGAGCTGCTCATCTGAGCTATATTAGAAGAGCTGCTCATCTGAGCTATATTAGAAAAGCTGCTCATCTGATTTATATTAGAAGAACTGCTCATCTGAGCTATATTAGAAGAGTGTCCATCTGAAATATATTAGAAGAGTGCTCATCTGAGATATATTAGAAGAGTGCTCATCTGAGATGTATTAGAAGAGTGCTTATCTTGGAGGTGAAGTTTGGCCATTGAGGCACAGAGCTGTGAAAGCACTATAAGCTTCAGTTGCATGTGCAGTAGTAAATGCGGAAAACATTCATCAGTTTTCCACAGAGATTAAACATCCTTAAGTAATATATTCACATGGTAAAGGACTCGCCTGGCACACCGTGTTTCCTGTATTCTTCTGTGAACGCTAATTTTTGTACACCGAAAATGGCCCCAGGTTACCAATAAATCTATCCATAGTTTAGGCTACAAAAACGTCAGTTGAAATAAAGAAACCAGAAAGGTTTTGAAATAGCATTATAATGGCATGTACATACGAACCTTCCCCCAGCAACCACTCTGAGTAAACACGACTAACTGTTGTCATGGGCGCCAATTCATGTTTCTCGCAAAAATCAAAACGAGAATGAAGGAAGATAAACAAAGCCTCAGTGTCCCTGATGTAAACTTTCCATTCAGCCATTTTCCTTACTCATGTTTTTCCCAGACCCCTCCACCTCTCTGCTCACACCACCTCCATCCTTCTCCGCGGCCCACACCGCTCCACCCGGCCCTGACAGATGGGCCTGCCGCTTTTTATTTATTTATTTGTGCCTGGTCTCCTACCTCAGACCTCCTCCCAAAAACCTTTCCGCTGCCTTTTCATTTTCACTCCAAGCTCCTTAGTCACTGGACCATTTCCATAATCTCCATTAACCACTTCAAATGGGCCCTTTAAGAGCGCTCGAATTTGCATAATCCCATTAACTCCCCGGTTATTGCGCTGCCTTTACGACAATCCCTTGCAACATTCGTACAGGGCTGCAAAAAGAAAGGAAAGAAGATCTAGGTGGTTCCATGCCACGGGAAAAAAAAAATCAGTGGCAGAAATAATTTTATGAACATGGGGACTGTAACAGCATTTACGGGCGATGATGAATCTGCAAACTTTTTTTAGCCAGCAACTTAAATAAACAGCATTAGGGCTCAGCAGAGTTGATGTGTTCGCTTTTGGATCTATCCAAAGTGCATCTGTCACCGGATCTATCCAGCGGCATAAAGGACGGGCAGGTTTCAATGTGTGATACATATGTGTACACATCATAAATGAGCAAAAGAATCATTTACAACAAGAGTGCCATTCGATTTTGCTGTATAACGAGTTCTGCAACTAATTCAAGTCTTGGAGAGTCAGTGCGCAGTATAATTTTATGCCTTTCCTTAATACACATGCTTATCTAATCAGCTAATTATCAAGTCTTTCCTGACTCCTAGCAGGTGTGTAAGTGTAGGGGGAACAGCGTGCCTGACCCTCCAGGACAGCCCACTGCAGCATATCATCCTTTATACCCAATTACACTGACGTTAATGAACTCTAAATTGGGTAGTGTTACCTTCTAGTAGTCTGAAAGTTGTGTTTATGGTACATTCAATAAAAGTACTATAATTTTCTGGGAAAAGTAACCTTTGAACAACACTTCTGCACCCAAAATTCTGTCCAAGACATGAAAACTTTAGATTAACGCTAATATAAATACCAGTGGTTGTGATTACACCTGACCCGCAGTGAATAAGTCACAGAATCCTGAAACATCTATAAATTAAATAACCGTCTTATCTCCTGTGAAGTTATTTTACAGTTTTCACAATAAAGGTCAAAGGTGAGGTAATGTAGAAGATAAGCAAGTTAAACAGTACGTGTTTAGCTGAGGGACACAAAAAGCATTCTTTAAAAAGTTATGATTCGGTGACAATTATTCCACTCCAAGATTCCAAAATTCAGGGAAACTGAGGAAGAATAGCAAGAGCAGGTTGGAAACAGCCCTGAACCAAATGACAACTCAAAGACGGGCAGTGCACACATGCCTTGCAGCAGTGCACACACACACACACACACACACACACACACACACACACACACACACACACACACACACACACACACACACTCCCCTGTGCACACTGCACACACTGCAGGCGGTGATATATGAGAACGGCGGAGCTACGCTTGCGTACCGAGCGGCAGCATGGGACGAGGGGTGCGAGAGCCTGGGTATCGCAGCCCTGAAAGACACAATGCGGCACAGGCGAGCCGTCCTGCTGCAGGGAAGAGTGACGGAATTTTTTCTCTCTCTCTCTCTCTTTTTTTTTGTTTCTGCCCTCCCAGCGTTCGTTCTGGCACCGATCAATAAGCAATCTGTTAAGGTTTTACCCAGAGAAAAAGCTTCTAATAAGGACTCCCCCTGGGCACCACTGTGAGCAACAGAGAAACACAGAGAGCATACGACTCTGATGCCTACCTGTGTCCCTCAACTCGCCGGCTTCTAGTCCGGCTTCGGGTTACTAGGGTGGGAATTCACACCGCCACTTCTCGGCCTGATAGCCAGGCTGGGCAGAGGAATGCTCCGGGCACTAGTATTACATTACAGATTCCCAACGCCCCCTCCAACACGCAATACGCCCCCTCCGCAAACAGCATGATGGATTTGTGGGGGGGGGACTGTGCATGTTAGAATGATGCACTGTATAACATGCGTATGTCTGCTCGTTGATCAATGGTCATTAATCACTCACGTATGGGTCTGAAAGCCAAACGGAGTTAATGCGCAAGGCTGCAGGAGCGCACTGCAAGGCTTTCTGATCACAGACCGAGCCTTTAAAAGAGCCATTACAGAAATGCAACACATCACTCACTCAGCGTCTTTAACTCCCATCCAGATAGCTCAGACATACTGTATGTGTAACAGCAGGTCTTTTCCCCTTTGGGTGGAGAAAGATATGAACAATTGTTATTCTTTTGGGCTTTAATAATTCATGAAAAAGGGCACACATTAATCTGAAGTCATCTATAATAAATGATCCAAGGGCAATCTTTTTTTTTTTTTTTTTTACTTTTCATAAGCATATTTTGCATTATATCGAGTTTAAAAGAATGCATGTGGCGGGCAGCAGTAAGTAATAAAACAAATTTTGTTTGTTTTTCATTAAAGAGAAATCTCAGACTTGAGAGCAGTTCTATCAGCGCAGGCAACACAGAAAGAGGTCACGCAGCTGCCAGACACAAGACTTTGTTATAAAAACTAAACATCAAAACATCCATTTTAGACGTCTGGCAGCAGCGTGTGGTCAAAAACTACTACGCTGGTCACAAACTGCAGTATTCAGAAAAAGTGCTGCGTTCAACACTCCGAGTTTGTCCCCAAATTTAGAAAACGAAATATTTCTGCCCAAATAGAAGACCGGGTACAAAAACGGCATCTCTGCGACACGGCGGTGCAAAAGCAGGTTTGCATGCTGCTGAAATCAAGCCCCGTAAATTCGCATGGCCTCACCGCTCCGCTGGAAAGCCAGCTCTATTACTTCTGTACTGTGCTGCTTACTGTACTATGACGCAGAATGTACTGAAAGCACGAATCTGGGCAAACACTATTAAGTAGACTGCTAGCCCCATAACTCCACACACAGGCAGGCTTGTGAGCATGGGAACACAACTCTAATTACATGTGCTTATCAGTCAGGCTCTGGCCCACGGTGGGCGACAGGCCTACGCCCAGGTGACCAGCCAGGTGAATACCCAGGTAAGCCTGAAGCTCTTCGCCAGTCGGTGGACTGCTGGGACCATGCTAGCGTGACCCAGACGGGCAGCGGAGTGGTTGTCGCTGGTCATTCACGCCCCCGCAATGCAGAACTCAATGCGGGCGGCATCGTGGGCCAGCTTACCTAGCGTAGCGTAAAGAACACGATGCAGCATAGTAACAAAAAACAATGGCTGGTTTCATGGATGGGCGAGTACTTTTTTTCTACTTTTATTTCATGTGTTTCCAACCCAATGCTAATATTGAGGAAGGGATGTTATGGATATACGGTTATTGCCTTTGTAGAATAATATCTCTGTCCTGAATCCACGGCTTCTTCCAGGATTTGCATTTCCATGAGCTCATCCTGCTTTGCAGTTCAATGGTACCTGCATCTACATTTCAAGTCAAACTGCTCCTTTGACACTCAATCCATATAATAGACTAATAGAGCATTCTGCTTTAACTGCCACATTAGACACAAGCAGGTCTGATAGACTCAACTTTTGAATTGATCCGAGTGCTCACTGCATCTTATTGGCTACCCCTGCGCGCACACACACCCCAAAGCTCCACCCACCCACACTTGAAGACAAAGCACAAGCCTCTAGTCTGTCCAAGAAGCTCAGCCATGCAGACTGGTTCAACTAACAAGTCTTGGTTTCCTCGGAAAAGAGCCCTGGACAATGCTGGCGGAACCCCCCCCGCGGAACCCCCCCCCAGTGTCACCAAACCAAAGAGTCGTCTCCGCCTTAATTACAGCGCTGAAGGGTGTAGACGCAGGACCCGGTGTCCTCGCACAGACCTGCCGGACAAACGCACTTTCTGTGGGAACTTCAGTTAATTGCAACTGCTGAACTCTGACAAGGATAGAGAAGCAAAGTGAGTGGGCAGAGAGGGTGGGGTGATGGTGGTGGGGGGTGTTGTGGGTGTGTGTGTGTGTGTGTGTGTGTGTGGGGGGGGGGGGGGGGGGGGTGTCTTGCACTACTGTTCTTGGACCGCAGAAATCCTTTTTGTTAAAGCTAATGTGGCAGAAAAGATTCTTCCAGTGGAGTCTCTCCCAGGCAGTTTAATCCGTACGTGTGGTGTGAGGCTTTGGAACAAAGGGGTCAGTGGCCTGGTGATTCCGAGGACTCCCTAATTGTCTGTTCCAAAGGCAGATTAAATCGGCCAACCCTCAGTCCGGCGCGAACCCTGTGCTCTTGGGGGAGTGTGTGCGGCCGTCCCCCCCACCCGAGCTCCACTGTTCCAGCTGGGCTTTTTGGGTGCTGAATCGAGGGCTGTGTGACTGTGGGCTGGAGCTGCCTGGTACCCTCCTTCATGCATCCACGGTGCTATTCTTATAACAGACCCAACACAACTACGGATACTATTTCAGCCTTCCTTCTCCTCAGGCCTCTCAAGGCACCTTTAACGGCCATCTTGCAGCCTACCCCTGAGCAGAGAGCCCTGCTCTCCACAACAAACCGCTTCTACTAGGAACGGGTGTGGGCCCCAGTCCACCATCTCCTCAGATAGGTCGTCACAGGGAGGCTGTAAAGAACACATCTTGAAAAGTCCTCTGCATTAGGTGCGGTTATGAACGATGATAATGACCCATGAAATTCGTCCCCGGCCCAAGCAAACGCCGAGGCACCAGACAGTGGCTTTTTCAAAAAAGCACTAAGTGCTTGGACACCTGGTGAGTGAGCAGTTACCTCGCCCGCTGCCAAAAAGCTTTCTGGGAAAAAAAAAAAGAGTTGTATGACTATTAAACGGCACAGGAGACATAGGGACTGTTTGGGAGGGATGCTGGTAATAGTGTGCACTGAGGTATGCTTTATGACCAGATCAGGATGCTGTGCTGTCCTCACAAATGCCGAGCTAACAGCACTGTGTCGGGCCGATGCTCTCCGAAATGTAGGACATGAAAAGACACATGATTGGTGTATGGCACAGCGAAGGTGATCAGAACGGATGTAAAAATACCTTTTGTCTTAACTCACCCCTTTAAGGGTTCAAAGTCCAAAGTTGACATCTACCAGAATGTCAATAAGTGTGTGGGTCCCTTTAGAAACGGCCAGTCAGCTCGTGAAACAGTAGCTCGTGCGAGATCAACTGTAGCCTTCCAACACTTGGAAAGGAAAATTCTCAAAATACAGCTGATTTTTTTCGGCTGATGAAGGCATTCAAACATTCGGCTCTAAATTCCCGTAAAAAAAATAAAAATCTTAGGTTTAAGCTGATTTCAGACAGAAATCTGGAACAGAATGGTGGAAATCATGTTTGAGCAGCAATTCATGGCACCTGGAGCTCAGGAGCCTGCAGGAGACCCCTCCGTTCATGTTCCAGCTCATGTTTAAAACACATCTAGGACACAAGATCACACCCAGAGATAGAGATCACAATATGGCAAGCTCAGACCACTATAAATAAAAGCCTCCGTCCGTAATGCCTGCTTCATTCACATGCAGCACTTGTGTGTGGATACGTACAGACCTGGAGGGATATCAGGTTGTGGGAAAACTGCGCTGTGATTCCTGGATGGAGGACTAGATAACAACCTCACATAGTGAACTACAGGACCGAATTAACTCTACTACAGCAATTACGAAACAAATGATTGATTTTGGCCATGTGTGCGTTACTCTGAGACCGACTGTGCACCCCTCCCCTTCCTGGTCATCACTCTACACCCCATTATGTAGGCCTGAGGATCGGGAAGCTCTGAAAGCTTTCTGGAGGAGTCTGGCTATTCAAGACTAAATCCTGGTATTAAGGGCAAAGTCCTCTGAGGTTTCTGTTTGGTCCTCATAAGACCATCGTCCTTCAATGAGTCATTGACCCGTTTCACCTGGAATGTAAAACGCACGATACTAGCAAGTAAAACATCTTCAGAGAGCACATTTGTTGTTCCAGTCATTACAGGCAGACTCCCTAACATTCAGTTCTACTCATTCCTACGCATTCTTGTACTAGCTAACAAGGCGTACAAAGACTTGAAAATTAGCTCTTTCAAGAAGTGCCTCCAAGCTAAAAGGACATGGTGATGGTGGTTTAGGCGGTTAATGGTTAAACACAAGGAAAACACTGCTATATAGGCATGCAACAGTCAATCCAGTCCATTATTATCCAATCCAGTCAATTATTAATCCGATCAATTATTATAGATCAATAATCAAGTAAATCAAGGTGTTTCAGTGTTTAGAGCGACATCAAAGCTACCACCAAAAAACAAACAAAACAAAACAACAAGGGTGATCGATGTGACTACTAAGGGTGTTCGACTGTGGGATTTTCCTCAATGTCCTTACTGGCACCCAAAACACACCTTTGTTTTGGGCCTATAATTCGTCTTAACGGTGGGATGAACAAGAAAAGGGAGTCCCTAATCCTATTAGTGCAGCACCTGAGCTGGAATGGCTAATCCTGTTTAAACTCACTACACAGGCTCTGTAATCTCCCCCTATCCTGATGTTCAGCTGGGCTTCACCAGTGCCCAGAGGTGAGCCTGCAGTTGATCAGTATGCGGGGAGCTCTGCTATTCGCACCTCCACCTGGATCACCTCATGGCAAATCACAGGTCTGACATCGCAGGTAGTCCACGGACATGAGAATTAGAGACTTTGTAGATGTGTGTGCGCGTGCATGTGTGTGTGTGTGTGTGTGTGTGTGTGTGTGTGTGTGTGTGTTTGGGGTGCCAACCAGAAGTAAAGGGCACTTTATTTTTAAACATTTATCTAAAATCATTAGCAATTCATTTGATTTATATTGCTAAACTAAAAACAGCATCTGCAATGTGGCGCTGTGTTGTAATACGTGGAATTAGGACGTGGAGATCATGCAGAAGCAATACAAAACACACCAGTTCCTCAGTATTTGCATTGGGATGGAACGACACAAAACACATGTATTTTAAAAAAAATGTAAAACTGTACTAATTTGTCCACAACAGCAGTTAATGCATGAAGCCCTATGTTCAACGGGATCTCTCCACTCACACATTTACACACCCGCTCGGTTACTGGCTACACTTACACTGGCAAAACCACCAGTGGTAAAAGCACATTTTCCCATGTGTTACTCCCTTAAAACATTCATCATCTGTTTTAAGTTATTTGAGTTATTTTAACATCGCTATTTATCTGACTGGAGCAGAAGTTCGTTGTAATGGTGCATTCTAATACACAACAGCTAAATACAATATACTTCTGGGTTTTTTACTACTGCACCGATATATTTACTTACTAATAGACAAAAGTCAACCTCAAATAAATGTACAGTACAATTACTGTACATCCGCACAGTAAAATACATTCTACACTAATGCTAAAATTCTGTGAGCAACGTGCGGCATGTTTAATCAAGCACGCCTTCATTTAGAAGTTTCCAATGAGCCTGCAAGTAAAATCCTACAGTAACCTAATTAATTACAGCCTAAAATAGGCCAAAAATAGATAAACCCTAATATCGCAATGTTGGGGGGGGGGGGGGGGTAAAATAGTGAAATAATCAAATCTAGAGCTCAGAAACCAAAAGATCTTTATCTAAGCCTGTGAGCAAGAACAACGTAGATGTGTTTGCAGGCAGCCAATGATTTTCATTATGGCAGTTTCGTTGATTTCACCAAAAAGCCACGGGGAGCTTCTACATTCAAAACTCTTTTGCACACAAAACTTAAGCCAGCTAGAGGTTACAATGGACCAGCTTTACAGTGTCTGCAATAGTTCTCATGTACATATCACTTGAGATTACAGAGCTATGCAACGACAGAAAGAATGCATAGGTCAATTAATCTCCAATCACAATTAATCCCCAATCACAGACATGTAGGTTCATTTGTTGAATTTAACATGCGGTTGTAAACCCATGGCTTGAGGCCAAGATGTTGCCATGTCAGCCACAATTCATTTGTCTTCCATAATGATGCACCCAACTACAGGGATTCAGATTTGGGCCCTAGCTGTGCCATATGCCCCAACTGCCAACAAGCAAACTAGTTCATGTGGAAGCCTTTCTCCTCTTCAAGAGTTGTGAAACCGACAACGGCACAAGAGCCAAAAACCAACTACAGCCACACTGAGCAGAAAATGACAAACATTTGAAAAGGCCCCCTTCTAAAATATCTCTCGCCCCGGTCAGCTTCCCCGCTCAGTCTTGTTCCTCTGAACTCTGGTGTCACAGTAATTTTAAAATGTCACTCGCTCGAAGCCGTGGCTTGATGGCCTTTGTGCTTGAGGCCGTGACTCGTGCGTTCGTACTGCGAACGGGAAATCAAAGAGAACACAGTATTCTCTGATTGAGTGTTGAAACTGTCTTGTGTCACGGCCTGGTGGCACTGTTGTCACCCCTTCTCTCAGGATAAGGTCCCAAAAAAAAACCATTTCGACAGAACAACTCTCAAGCTGGTAATATTTAGGTTCCATACGCTTCCTCTTTTGTGGCATTGCTGCTTCAGGGAGCAAAAACTGTATTGCACTCTGACTGCAAGACAAAAAAGTACACAAAATGCTGCAAAATTCTAACAGTAAATGTTTATATACTAAACAGACTACTGATATCTTTCATTTCTTTGGTGCTCATACTGGCGTGAGAAGGCATTGGACATTTGGCCTGAAGAGAAAGCCCTTAAAACATGAGCTCTGATTCTCAGAAGTTTTACAAAAGTAGTGTTTCCCAGCCAACTGGCCAAAATTCAAAAGGAATATCTGACTGAACATGGACAGACACGGACAAAACGCTCAAATAAAACCAACATTCTTTTGTTTTTCCTCTGACCTCATGCTTACCATATGTAAATTATTAACAGAAACATAATCTGGATGTGCTAAATGTTGAAAAGTGCATTAAATCCATTACAATGTATTAAAAGTCGAGTCGTGGTAGAAAGAAAAGACAGCAGAGCAGTAAATTTGCTCGGGTCTGGTCAGTAATACCAGCCTCACCAGGTAAGCACAAACAATATACTATTTATATCACCATCACCCTACAGTTTAAAATTGCAGCACATATTCTATTTAAATATAAATAAGTAGATAATAGTAATTTATTTACTAAATAAACTCTGGACATTCGGCCCATAATGAATCATCCATGAATATTAAGACTAACTTCTGTTTTTTTTTTTTTCATATAATTTTTATGTCTATTGGTGACACATTCATTCTGTAAAAACGGCCAACGCACAACAGCTATGAAGAGTCAGTGCTAAAGTCTGTGGGAGCAGCAGTGATACGTGGAGAGGCGCGACTCCAAGCCATCCACAGCCATATGCTTCAGACCACCACAGAAAAGCTGAAATGGTCAAACTGAGAAGAACCGCACGGATTTTGCAGAGCCGTGGCGATGCAGCAATATTTCATGTCAAAGTTCTCCCAGCAAGTCCATGACTGATTTTACAGTAGGTGTTTAAAGTACGGGGTGGCCATTTCTGTTCAGACTGCTCCTAACTCCCGAGACCCCGTCTGCCACTAAACCCCCCCAGATGAAAGCCCTTCCTCTGTCTTTGAGAGAATGACAGGTTTGACGTGTCTGCAGTTCAGGAGAGAAAACTCCCTGATGACACGGGGAGCAATGCTGCACATTCCACATGCGTCCATCTCCCCCTCTACCACTCTCTCCTTCCTCAAATCTCCAGTTGTTTGAAGGTCAGCGCTTACCGCGCACTGTGGCGCAGTGACTGCCTGCCCTCCCACTCGAAGGCAGAACTGCGGGCTGAACGGTGGCCGTCGAACACAAAATTGGAGCTTGTTCATGAACATGCACCTTGGTCTGCTGTTTTCGGACAGTCGCAAATTTGAGAAACCAAATCTGTGCTCCCTGAATTCAGAGGCTAACAAATACATATCTGTGAATCTTGAAAAAATATTCACAATTCACAACTGTAAAAGGACCTATGGAGGATGGACTAGAACAGTGTAAGACATCTTAACTTATTTTAAAATGCTATTTGAATATTTCAAACTGTTTGATTATGACAGGATGTATGATGTTCCATTATTGAAGAGGATATGTAAAATTTAATTATAAAGAAATATATAAAAACAGCCTACCTAGCAAATTTTTGGCCAAAATAAAACATATAAAACACACAGCGACAAATTTTAAAACACAGCGACCACATTTATCAGTTTACATCGCAAAATTACACAAACTACAATTACGCGATAACACAATGTAAACGAGTTTGTATTGAGTTAACGTAAATATTAAAATAAAAAAATTCATATAATTTAAAAGCAGATTTGGAAACTAACTGAACACATAGCATATATTAAATTTTTTCGCTGTTACGGAATAGCTAGGTTTAATTTAGTATGTAATTTTAGATGCTAAAACAAAATATCGGTCAGAACGGATATTTATTATTTCTGTTTTGCATTTTATTCCTACAAATACACTATTCAAAGTTCTACTTATTTAAATAGATCAGATTTACAATAACTAAACAAATAAATTCACAAATTTGAAGTCCGACAGAAAACAGTTGTGGTCAGTTGATTCGATTGAAGTAATTGATTAATTAAATTTTATTACGCTTTCAATTCACTGGATTGCAAATTATTGATTTAATCATTGGAAGTAATTCTTAGCCCGCTAGTTGTGAAACTGATTGGTTAGCAATCTAGCTATCTTCACCTATGTTTTTGCAATAGGCATGTATCGAGTTTTTGTTAATTTTAGAAAGGCTATATTATAATCAACATTATCTTCTCGTTAACAACAGTTAAAAGTATACTAGTATACTAGCACAGCACATGCCAGCAAAGTACGAAGGGATGCAGTTTTTACGACTTTTTAGAGTAGTACGAATTGGAGTAGGATGAACAAAGGGAAGTCCATTTAGGGTACAACTGCAGGTCAACAGATCAAAGCTGTGTGTCTGTGTGAGAACCAACAGCGCTCTAAAACAGCATTTCATCCATATTTGTTTTGATTTTGCTCACTTTCATTCATTACAATATGTGTGTCTCAAAACAAAAGCTTGCACTGTTTCAGCAGGCCTCACACTTGTCCATAAGACGACCTTCATGTTTTATGGGTCAGTTGTTGGAAACTTGTGGCAGCCATGCATGGTTCTGCCGTTTGGACACCATATCACTCAAGGCCCGTCAGATGGACAATGAAGAACAGATGTCATGAAAACATGGACCCAATCCTCTCGCGAGGCAAAGGAAAGCATAGTCTTGCAGTAGATTTGTTGTGTTTATGTGAAAGGCAAAATGTTTTACAAATTATGGCCTCAGTCATTCTCTCTGATCGTGTAAGGATAAAAGGCAGTTTGGAGTCTTTCAACACTGACTTAGGATAAAACACATAATGCGGCTAAGAAAGGCCTCCGTGCCACTTTTTCTGCCATAAATAGTGTACACTGAATAGGCAGACAGCGAGAAAGAGGCTCGCCCCCGTGGGCCTCTTCGAGTATAGGCACAAACACAAGGGAGAACGTCCGGCATTGAAGAAGCAGAGAGCTCACTAGCGTCCCAGGAAAAACGCAAACTAGAACTCGCTTGTGTGAGGTTTGGTCTGGAACTTTCCGTCAGTGCTTGGCTCATACGAAAGCTCTGCGCACGTGTCCTTCGTTCCCCTCCTGTTGGTGTCGGTGTTCTCGGAGCACCCATCTCAAATCACGTCCCGAGCTCTCCTGGAGCACGTGACTGCCAGTGTGCAAAAATGAATGTGGGTCACGCATTAAAATGTATGAGGCATGCAGAAGGCATGATGACGTGATGATGGGGGTTGTTGCTGGGTATAAAACCAGAATGAAATAAACACCACCAATATGTCCTGCAAATATGTTCTGGGCATCTAGTATGATTTTCAAAGGGGGGGACACATTTGTCCTGAAAGAACTGAACAGTGGTCACAAGCTTTGCCACATCAGCTATAATGACATACACATATCTTCACTGTTCGGAGTCCATTATTCAGAGTCTTTGCTGGGTCATTTCAACAGTCAGCATGGGGCTTACCATAAGGGCCATCACATACTGATATAAGAACCAAGACATTTGGGTGATCCAAGGCTATTTATATACTACAATGGTAAATATCACTTCCAAGGATAGAGAATATCAGATACAGTGACAGAATGTTCTTTTTGGGATTATATTACCTCTGAGGGATATATGAGGAATAATAAAAGAAAAAAATTACTTTCCCTGCTGTTACTTACATAGCTGTTAATTTGTATGACAAACATAAGCAAATGTGTTGAAGGTGTGAGCCTATTAACTGACCGTAAATAACAATTATAAATTAAATAATAAATTAATATTTTATTTAGAATTTAATAAACTCTGACCATCTACACTCACTCTTACAGTACATCAATATTCAAAAGCAGCCCAACTGAAACTAATTTGTCAAATCACATTTCAGTGCTGTATTCGCAGAATTTCTTTGCATTTTGAAAAAAATGTCACCTACTCATTTTAAAATCACTACTTTTCTCTCCCCAGCAAGAAGTTGCAGGCATGTTTTTGGTTGCTTCGTAAGTCTGGCGCGCTCTGCTTGAACGCCCTTGTGTGCCCGGGACACAGGCTCAGAAATGAGTCACAAAGATAACATTAGAGCAGGAACATGAAAACCTGCAAGTCCCCATCATTTGCCACTGGTCAGTCCTTAGACAGAGGAAGAGGGGAGTCTGTGAACTAGTTTTTCCATCCTGCATTAACATAACCTTGATTAACATTGGAAATGAGAAGCCGGGTCCTGCCATATGAAAGCAGCTCTGGGCTCACGCTTCCTCCGGGTCATTTTATTTAATGAAGCTTTGAACCTAGATTACTGATTAGCAAATTCCTCTTTCATACCAATTGCTTTTGCAGAAACCAGGCAGCAACTTTAATCTTTAATGAGATGTTAGCAAGACTTTTAATGTAACATTGTGTCAGACTATTAACTGAAAATTCACCACTGGAGTACATTTTTTGTTCTCTTTCCATTTTATTCACAGAAAACGGATTGAATCAGTGATCCAGTTTAAATACATTTGCACAAAGTTCAGTTAAAAGAGCTTCATAAGATTAAACGAGTAGTGCATCTACTCATAAGATTCATGAGATTCAACGAGTAGTGCATCGTTTGGATCAGGGCCTGTCCATGTCATTGATTATACAAGCCAAACTCTCTGGGTCCTCATGGACGCCTTTACTTATCTGAATGCACTTGTACTAAAAACATTCGACAAAATGTATTTGCACTTTAAAAAAAAATAAGTTAAATATTGAGATGAACAGGCATACTCTGAAACCATTTTGAGATGCCCGATGAATAACATAAATAAATTAAAAAATATGTATGAATTCTATGAATTCTATGCATCCCCTTTAAATATCACTACTTCAAACAGTCAAGTGCACAAATCTCTCCTTACTCATATTACCCAAGACTAACAATGCCAGAGCCAAATCTACATTTGCCCTGAAGACTTTTGTAACCAAATTCCCTCATACAGTAATCCAGCGACCGTCTGGAATCTCACAAGAATGAAGCAACAGCAAGAATGTTTCTATATTAGACTCCATATTATGTTCATCTTAAAGGATGCTGTGTGTCTGACAAATAGATACTGTTGACCACCATTCCTGCTTAATCAGATTTCCAAACTAAAGGATACACTCTGCCTTGTGCTATGTCAGTTGAAGTACCTTCCTCCTACCACAGTAACTACTTATTAATGGACAAGAGGCACTGGGAAAAGCAGTGATTACACTTTAAGTGATTTAATGACTTGGTACATTCGAATAAACTATCGAGATAAACTCGGGTCTCATGACATTGTTGCACTAAGTCACGAGATAGGCGGATGTTTTGGAAACTTGTGCAATCTTCAAACCATAATTTCAGTGAGTGCTTCTTAAAAAAAGGAGACGGTCTCTGTTTTCTTGACCTTCAGGGTAAAAGGTCACGTTCCAAGCAGATGGAACACTCATTAGTGCTCTGTGCACAATTTCAAGGGAGGCAGGTTTCACACACAATGGAGAAGAAATTAAACAGTAAATCGCCACCCTCTTGACACCGTAAATTAATTACAGGCACATACGTGTAGTTGATTTGTGCACACACAAGCAAAATGACCCCAAAGTGCTCCCCAACTGAAAGTGGAAAAAAAATAAATCTCAGTACCCTGATAAACAGATCAGTGTTTCCTCTGTCATTTTCGGAAGACAGTTTCATTTAGAATTACACGTCTCTTTCCTATTGTCATGTATATCCTTTTATCAAGAGTATACAGTCACAAAAAATGTCTACTGCCTTAGTATATACTGTAAGAACTCAATGTAGAAGTCCGAATAAAGTATCTCATTGGACTGCTATTACAATATAACGTGAAAGGTTTAGTTGATTGCTATTGAAGAGAATCAGCAATCGTGTTGCTTGAATTTATCAAAAATTTGAGATGTCGCTTTTAAAATCGATTGATAAATGAATGAGCTTCAGTATCAGGACCAGTTTAACCCTGAGCTCCATTTCTTGGCTTCGGTGTACACCATTCCAAGGACAAGCATGCCTCTCAGAAGGTTGAGAAAATGGCGGACAAAACTGTAAGTTGAAATATAGCGTAACGCCACCTAGAGGGCCGTAAAACCAAAACGGAGTTGGTCACACACAAGAACTCAGCAAAATGTTTTCACGCATCACGCCATCGCAATGTATATTTAACTCTTTATAAAACATACCATAATTATCAAGACTGCCATAGTGTCAGTCACAGTGTGGTCCAATGTAGTTCAGATAACAATGGTAAAACTAGGGCACGAAGGTAGTACACTATAACAAATATAAATGTTTCTTTGAAAGTTTGTTGCATTGGATTTCTGGGTGCCAGTTTCACCTGAGAAAATATAATGTAAAATACTTCGCTTTACAATAAAGCCAAAGTCCAAAATAAGCAAAAGCTATATAGCTATTCTTCTTGTGATACAAATATTTTCTATATTAAGAATTTATATATATATATATATATATATATATATATATATATATATATATATATATATATATATATATATATATATATATATATATTGTAATATATATGTGTATATATACATACACAAACACAAAAGCAAAAAAATGTGTGACCAAAAAATATTAATGCTGACCTCTTTAATGCTATCAGATTTTTTCCCTAAAACTGCTGTTAACTGGTAGATTAGGGTTGATCAGCATTGTATCTCCACTTTCAACTCATATTTTTTATCTATTCCATAAAGCTATTTTAATAGGTACTGTACAACTATACATTTTACAATACATTTGGACATTTTTTTCCAGAAACCCTTTCAAGGAATAAATATTTAACCCATAATCAAAAAATGAAGAGTTTAAAACTTCTATACAAATATGTAAGCAAAGGGTCTCATTACACAGTAACAGAAGTATACTCAATTATGTATATTCAAAATATGTTTAAGTGGTGTAAACAACAGTAATGAGTTCAAAATTGTATTTTAGTCATGTGAGCCCTGAAGAATACATCAGTCCACAACAAAATAATAATAACGATTCTGAAAAAAGAAAAGAAATAACCCAAACACCTAAGCTGGAAGTGAAGCAGGTTTTCAGACACTCCTGAAGTGTACCATGACATGGCCATACAGTTCTTGACCATACGTGTGGACTTGCAGCTGTAACTTGTACAGAGCAGAGCGGGCCTCGTTTCTTTATCGTGCTAAGTGTTAGTCCACAACTCAGAAGCTTCAGGATAGCACAGTTCTGCTCCAGCTGGGTTTATTCACACTAACCACATAACCAACCTCCTCAGGAGTGACCCGGCTTTGTGCAATGCCAGTCTGCAAAAAATGTATTTACAGAGGGCACATGTGAAAGTTTTGAGGTTTTATAACAATAATTCCTGAAGAGAAAACAGCTTATTCAAAGGGGCTCTGTGTTCAGATATGTTTAGTCTTGTTCAAACCACGATTTTACATAATAAATTGGTAATAAACAAAAGTGAGCACAGACGCACTGACAGGTAAAATCAGGACTGTAGAGTAACAACCTAAGAAACTGCACACGTCTGCTGGAGGACGACACAGCTGTCGGCCACCTCACCAGCAGACATGGGATTTCAAGCTCAGCAGAAAGCAAGAAAAAGCAGCGATTAGGGCGAAGTTACATGGCCTTCTCCAAAATAACAACCAGTTGCTTTTGTAACATCTTCACCATCTCGTATCAGAGCGCATAAAAGTGAGATACGAAATAACCAACACTGGACATGCGATGCTTGTTTACGTTTCTGAAAACGTTAAGTTTAACGAGGAAGGGAAAAGTAACTCCCCAAAATACAGAGCGACTGCACCTTGGCCATTACTGTACTGGATGATCACATTTAGGGGAACCAAAAATATAAAATCATCGCCAGCTAGCCTTCAAACTGAGAGACATGGGTGAGGAGTAAATGCTGGTTGTGAATTCTGGCTGTAAAAGACACCGCTGGGGAAATCGGATAGATGACCCAAATGGGTGTCCAGATTTTCTTCTCTTTCTTAAACTTGAACCACAGGAAGGTATGCATGTGTTACTCGGGAAACTCCAGACAGCTTTCTTCACTTTAGGTCCTCGCCTCTTGCTAATAAATAAATAACTTAAACTTAAATGTCTCTTATCCACAAAACGCAGAGTCGACAAGGTCAGGCAGGACGCCTGTATGAATACTAGCACTGCCATAGAATATTGCAAAGTCCTGCAGAAAACAATGCATCCTCCGTTCTCCACCTCTTAATGTAACTATTGATCTATTGGGCCTGTAGACCTTTATCCCACAGTCTACTGGGCATAACAGTGTATCCAAAGAAGGTAAGCATGTTATATCAGAATGTGAAAAATAGATCTGAATCTATGAAGGGTTGCAGGCTACAGACCATCCTGAGCTTTCTACCAGTGAATAACTTTGCCCGCTGGGACTGAAACGATGAGAAGGCTGGAGTAGTTTTAGGATCTCACTATCTGAAACACACACTAATGTTAAAAAGAAGTCTAAAATTCTGAGACATGTGAAATAAAAAATGGATGTTTAAATAACTGAAAAGGTTTTTAGTTTGAACAGGCATGATTAACGCCAAACACATGGGGGTACACACTTCAGGCAGAATACGAAGCATGGCAACCCAAGACTAATAACAGGTCAATATTACTGAAGCTAATATGCAACAAACGAGGCCTAAAAATGAGAATGTGCTGACAATATGTTGGGCTTCCAATTAGGCAGAGAATATTCAAGTAGATATCATTTACACAGTGATTATGTTGTGCAAGACTGTTAAGGAAATTCATGAATGTTCATGTCTTTACTAAGAAAATTTGATTGAATCCCCCCCCCCCCCCCCCCCCCATTATTAAGTCAGGGTTGGGAAAAAAAAACTTGCTCAGCTCTGACCTAGAGGATCTACCTGAACTTTAGAGAGGCTATATTTTTAATCACAATTACACAAAATTTAACTAACTTTAATGTATACTAATCATATTGCAAAATAAAACAACCTTGCTGACGATACTAAAAGTCAATTCATTGCCCACCCCGTAATGACTGAATAAAAAGCGGTGGACGCACTGGAGTTTTCAAGTGCCCCACGAAAACCCTGCTTACCTGGGATTCGTGCTGTTCCAATACACAGCATATCTGTCGGAAATGATCTTGCTGTCGTCTGCCCAAACTGTGACCCAAAATAGGAGGGCAACCATCAAAAGCGTCAACTCCATTTGATATGCAATACAGTTTTTGTCCATTTTCTTCAAACGAAATGCGGTGGTTTCGCCGTCACTCCAAGTGAATCTGGGGGGAAATGTTTTTGCGCGTGCGTTTGTTGACTCTTCAGAAGAGGTTAAGAAAAACGTCCGCGGTAAAGTGGTTATGTGCGAGCAAGTATAAAGCTCTTATATTCAATCATCGCATTCTTCGCGCATCGACGTGTGCAGAAGGTCCGAAAAGTGAAATGACGCTATGCACAAGTGTTTCGGAGCTGATCAGTAAACGTTCATTCAGACTACGTTAAGTTCACCTTACTGGCGCTTCTCAACTTCACACCCACTGTATGCGTCCATCTCCGTTATAATCCATTCAGTCAAGACGCGTGACAGACGCTCTTTAAATACATCTCGTGTAAACTCGTGCGTCGGTTGTTTTAAGACAAACGTACAGCCGTTTGCCTTTCAAATCCATTCTTCCTCCGCGTTGCTTACTTGGAAAAACTTTCCTCAGCCTCGACGCAAAATGCCAAGCGCGTCCATTCAGCCGTACGAGCAGCGACTCGCAACACTGCAGTCCTCCAAATGACAGTGTCGTTGCTCCGGGTGCGTGTGAATGAAAACCTCAGATCAGCGCCACGTTAAACGGAGTTGTGCAACCGGTATAAATCTAGCAACGACACCGTACAGCATAGCGATGCAGAGCCACGGGAGAGAGCGACTGTTTCCTTTAGCAGTCAAAGGTTAAAGAGCATCCTCCATGTGCTCCATCCTCGTCCGTGTGATGGGCCAAGTTCTTGTTGGAAAGTTGCTGTCTTGGCGGTGTTGCGCGGTCTCTTTGCCGACGTGCTGTGCAGCCACGACGCAGGGACAAGGACGCACAGCATCACTTGCGAAGTTGAGTCTGTGCGCGCGTCCTTTATGGCGCGCGTGTCGGGCGCAGCCGGGATCCCGCGCTCGCTCCCGCACTCAGCAGTCTCGGCTGAGTGAAACTGACAATATTTTCTTTCCCATCCGAGTCCAGCGGTTCTCGCTCCTTAGTACGTTGCACTCTCTGGCTCCTACTGACTGAGTGCGTGTGTCTCCATTCACAGCCAGTTCGTGCAGGCGGGGCGGGGCTGCACGGAGACCCCCATCACCTACACCCGTGTCAAAAGTTTACTATCAAATACTACCAAAATAGCAGTTAGCTATAATGCACGCATTAAAACGTTTCAATGACAGGGTTTCTTTTTGCAAATTAATATATTATTACAATATACGTGTTCTAATATACAAACTGTACTTCGAATGTAACAAACAGGTAAGTAAATAAATAAATAAACACCCCGCAGATGTTTCGAATCACATTAACTTATGATTTCATTACATACAGTTTGGGCTGTTTTGTGAACGCCCATACAGAGCAGACCGAGAATGCATAATTTATGTCTTAAACTTTAAACTTGATTTATTTGTGGAACGGCGAGATTCGTTTTAAGCAGCATTTTTAGCATTTGATTTTAACCTTCTGCTGCTGGCTGCCTCGCACGCGATCCTTTTTTGCGTCAGAAAGCAGACGCACGCGCTAGGACGGAAGCAAGGCAGAAACGGAGCGATGCACAATGTGTGATTCAGCACTGATAAATATTTAACCGTCGGGGGTAGGCGGGTGGTGGCCGGTGATAGCCAAGGAGAGGGCGGGAGGAGGAAAGAAAAATACGAATGAAACTTTAATTCCCTGCCTTTTAAAAATGGCACTGAGATTAATGGCGCACACTTATAAAAGTTTCAACCGCTTTTATGCATATATGCATGGGACCGAGGGCAGTCGACAACTTGTAGTACAAGCTGGTGAAATTATTACAATCCAGGATGCAGTTCAAGAAAAAAAGGGAAAAAAGAGTTTGAACAAACAAATTTCAGTTTAATAGCAGTTTATGCTTAGACTGCAGTAAGACAGGTCTTCACCCATAACTCACACGCGCAGCTTAGCTAGACAGCGCGCAGATAAATAACAGCACAAGAACTGGCTGGACTCAGGCGGTCATGTGCAATCAATGAGGCGGGTGCACTGCTCACGGAGACCCATCTCTCCATTACAGCGGTGGCAAAGGGCAGACGTCCGAGTCACAGGTCATATTTCTCCCTGCCGCCCCTCTCTTCCTGAACGCTTTATGGGGCCAATTTACATCAGATCTGGGGTTACAGGAGTGGGTGGTGGGCTAGTGCTTTTGTAAACGGCTGACAGAAACCCCCTGCCCTATGGTGAGGCCTCTTCAAGGGAAATCTACTACAGCGCCACCTATTGGCTATGACAAGCAGGATCAAGGTACAGGTCAAAGGTAATACGTATAGCAGGTCAGATGCAGAGGTCACGTGGTGGCAGGCATGCGTACATGTTTAAGCTGACCTTATACACTAAGCTCGCTCAGGTCCAGGCTCATATCGTGACTTGGCCAGCAGGGGGCAATATGACTAACGCATCGGTCCAAATCTTGGCAACCAGTCCGAGCCGTCAGATATTCTCTTGTTTACACCAAGCACAACAGCATCAGATCAGTCAACATTCAGGTCTGTCCACTGAAAGTCATTATTAAAAGGCCTAAAATGCTGTGATGGGAGAGCTGAAAATGGACTGGAGACAAGCTAATTTCCACACGCCCTCCACATCCAGCAATCACCTGACGGGTCCAGACGATGTTAAAAAAAATACATCTGTCATCGTAACAGGTCACTTTGTGAAAAGCAGTCAGCTGGAATTGCATCCTGGCCTGAGGAGAGTTGTGGGTAAAGGGGAAAGGAGAGGCCACATCTGCTTGGTCTTTCCAGAAAGATCGTCAGCACACGCCAGCAACCACGGGGAGTGTAAAACAATCCTGGAGGGAGTGAGCATACCTTTTTAATAAAGCTTCAAATGGAGCCGTTCTCGAGCAGGACAAGGAGGACAAGTTATGTTGGAATAGTGTCAGTCGCGCACGCACGCACACACACACACACACACGCACACACACACACACGTGCGCACACACACACACTCACACACACACACACTGTTTAGTCCTAGTGTAACCGACTTCTGGCCATTACAGTTATGCACTTCCACATTTTCAAATTAGAAATAAAATAGCACCACAGTACTAAACATATCACCCTTACATTCATGATGTAGAGCCAATTTATAAACTGTGCCCTTAAATATTTACTCTGCCATTAAATGATTAAAGTGAAACTCAATATTCTCAATATATATTAAAGCAAAAGTTTGTGTGTGTGTGTGTGTGTGTGTGTGTGTGTGTGTGTGTGTGTGTGTGTGTGTGTGTGTGTGTGTGTGAGAGAGAGAGAGAGGCCATGTAATCATACGTGTGTGTTATTTCTGCTATGCACCCTCTCAAACACAGCTGTAACCAAAGAAACTGTCGGCCTCTTGTTCCTTGTAATATTGAGTGTCCAAGACAAGCCCCCGCTCTGTGTTTAAAGGGGCTACAGGAGAGAAGACCAGCCCTCTCTAGTGCTCTGATAGCAAGTCCCTCACCAACATGTGCTGCAAACCTTTATAAACCTTTAACACCCATTTGAACCACAGTGGTGAAAAACCTGCAGTTGTTGGCTTCACGACCAGCCATTATGCCTTGGAAACATAACTAACAATTTACTTTAGCTTTACAATGGCACAGATGATGAAACTGGACATTAGGTGAATTAGGAATGAACATCAGAATATAGCGTGTTAATTATCAGTCACAGAAATTGCTTCAATTAAACACAAAATGTTAAAATGAGAAAATATCGGCACAAAGGCGCTTAAGCAAAGGTTAGATACACACGCTCACCAATGCAGACACGCCACTCACCAATCACAGACAGTCGGCTGAGAGCAGGCCAGACTTGGGAGTGGATCAAGACGGGATGGCGGTGTGTGCATAAACCACACTTCCCCACCAGCCTTTATGATCGCCAGAGTGCTCCAGGACAATCTCGGCGTGCTTGTGTTTTTCGGTCTGCGTAAGGGTCGCCAAGCCAAAGCCTCTGTAATCAATCCCATCTGTTTAACTTCTATTTAACATAATTAAAGCATTTACAGCAGCTTGAGAGGGAAGATAGGATAGTAGCAGTTTAATCAATGGGTGAAATGTTTCCAGCGTGGATGCTGTTCACTGGTCACTGAGGTCTACTGCTTGCAGATGTGTGCTCAAATGAAAGACTCAACGCATGGAGCATTACTGCTGCCAGGCACTGCTGAGCTTTGTTATGAGCACCCCCTGTTGAGACCAAGTGGTACTGCAAGCCAAGCATACACACTTGAGAGAGCTTTGTGCCCAGTCACTGGTCATTACTAATAACGCTGCAATACTGCAACACTGCAATGCACAGTTTAGCGGTGAAGCGTTCACATTTGAAATTGCATTCATATTTATGATTACCCATGGCAGCTGTTGCTGTATTATTTCATGGATTATTCATCTGAATACTAAACTGAATACTAAAGAGAACCACAAATCAATCAGACACAACAAAAATGTACACAAGCTACTTATCAAGTCAATTGAATCAACTCTGCATTACTTTAATATGCTAGAGCAGTGAGCACCTAACAGTAAATGTACTCCAGTCCTTTACAGTAGAAGTTCAGGGGTTACACGCATGACTCAGCAGGGCCGTTGGTGTGTGCGTTTGAGCATTATGAACTGGGTAATGTAATCATCATGTGAGCCCAGCCGCTCCCACGCCGATGCCATTAGCCTTCCCACAGAGGCAGAGACAAAGCTCTGGTTGGTATGGCATTAAAGCGGACAGTGCTGAGTCACCCAGCCCTTCTCAGTCAGCATCAGGGAGGAGACACGGCAGGGGCAGGGGTGACCTACCTCAAACACTCGGCCTTCAGAGGAGACGTGTCATTGTTTAGCCTTGCCAATGTTTCTGTTCACTGAGGGAAAATGCTGGAGTTATTGCACCTATGATAAAAGGAGACAGATCATAGAGATCGGGGCATTAGGTGACTAGCTGATCTTGTGAAGAGACACCTTCAGTTTCAAAATGACATCTGATGAGCAAAATAAATAAATAAATACATTTACCTCTACCGTTACAACTATCAATCTTTCCAAATCTCTCAGGTGTGCCATACAGTACATTTCCCAATCACCACGCATATGAATCGCTAATCTCATGATCATTCCTAACCATCCAGACAGATAAAACGTTCAGCTAGGAAGTGAAGAAAGGGCCATATATCTAATACTGCGTTCAGTGTACTCACACGTGGTTCACATGGTTCACCAATCACCAGCATCATCTTTTCTTTCAATCCGCTTCTCTACTGTGTGACACTCTTATCTGGCAACCTCACTGATGCCTGGCCCCTTTACATTAAGTCATTGTGTGTCATAATATATTAAAACACACTGTGTAAGATCAGCATGCTGGTCAATCATACATCAGAGTTTTCTTCTTGCAAAGGAACAGGTAAAAAAAAGACAGGTGTTCTCAGGAGTGCCTTAGAAGAAAAGAGAGGTGTCCTGCTCACAGAATTTTTGGATTACAGGCAGGCAGAGGCGGCTCTGATGTACAAAATGGACGGGCGAGGCTTTTACGGAGGAAAATAGACCTATTAATGTAAATGGAAGACCATCCAGGCCTGTAACACAAACCCGGGGCAGAATTCGGTATTTCCACCGCCTGCTTGGAGAGCAATTACAGCGGGATGCACCAATGTACTGTAATGGACAAAACGAATCACTGCCCTCAGATTCTCAGGGAGTAACCCATTTGTGGAGGGAGGTGTCCACTCAGAGAACAGAAGGAGAGAACACACACCACTGACTCGTGCCTGAGATGATCACAATACCGAGACTTTATACATTTAATCCTCCGTGTTTGTTTCCATGTAACGGCCCATGTAATATTGCTGTACTAAGCATCCTTGAGGGATTTTACTTTGTATTGAAGAGTAGGTATTGCTGTGTTTTTTTTATCATTATTATAATACAAATATATGGAAATTTCTTTCATAAAAACGTTCACAATGCAGAAAGCCTTCGTGTTTCGTGTCTGTCACAGTCACACATCAGGTCGTTTTGTAAATGTATTTGTTTTTCTTATGCAAGGCCATGTTTGTCTGAGGGTTGTACAGTAGTCAGAGGTGTTGGCACTTAGCTGTGTTGCTCATGCCACTTTAGCCCTCTGTGATTTCTCCAGCCCACAGGAAAGCAGCACAGAAAAGGACATTTGAGCTATACTGCATATATGATAGAAGTCAAAGTACTTGAGAACAAGACAAGGCTGAGACCGGAACTCAGTGCTGGAGTTATTTTTACATTTTGAGACAGCAGGAGGGAGAGGGAGAGAGAGAGAGAGAGAGAGAGAGAGAGAGAGAGAGAGAGAGAGAGAGAGCACAAGCTTTATTTACTGTGGAACCAGTTGAAATCTGGACTCCAGGTGCATCTTATTCACTCTTATGTTTTAAAGACACATCACTTCCCAAAGCTGGAGTATGTCCATTTATTCAGCATGGAACATTTTAGTTCATCACTTTGTTCCCTGAATCCATGATCCTGAGATTCTCCATTCAGTTGGTAATAAATAGTTTTACACTTGAAAGTTGTAAACTTCATCTTGAGTGGTTTCTGGCAGTTACATGTTGAGAGATTGACTTTCAAAGCTCAGATTACCTCCTGACTCTTGCCACATCATTTAGATAAATTTCAGGCTATAATTTACAAACTCAGATGATCATTCAAGATATGCATGATCATTTAATATGACATGGTGAGAAGGCCTGGCTTTATGGGAGACATTTTTAAAGCTCCCTGAGCCTCAGGACTTTGCAACTCATTGCTTACAAGCAGAGAGCAAATAAATTAATTTAAATTAACATTCCTATAATTTATTCCCTTAACCAAAATTACTCCTCAGGTGAGGTTGAATCTGAATTTAAAACTAGCCCATAATTCTACAACATTAAGAATTAGCCAGCAATTCTTGAACATTAAGAGACTATTGTATGGGAGAGCAGTGTGAGACCATTAGGTTATTCACTTAATAAGCACTCTCTTGTTAATTATGGTAATGGCTCGGGGAAGCGCTGTTGGAGTAATGACAGGGTAAATGTTTAGCAGCACCACCATTTAATGGCCACATTCAGCAGAACCTGGGCCAATTAACTCAGCCTCACTACCTGTCCATTTTGGCAGGTGTATCTATATATGCTCCCCTGTTAGCCTGGTCCTGACAAATACTACACTCTGTGGTTTGGTAATTGCAGTTTTCCTGAACCGGTTCCTATGGAGGGAAGAACGTAGCTTGCGGTGTTCGGTCAGGCTGGGAAATCACACAATGAAAGGGCTATTTTGACGGCTCTACATCAGTTTGACAGAGCTGCAGTCATTCGTCCAGGATGCCCGTGGCTGGATACAGTCTGAAGGGTACAGTGCATGGCAGGGGCAAAGGGTCATCTTTAACCCCGCCTCTGGACCTGACCGGTGGGCAAATTTACTAGGGACCCTGTTTTGAATTTCATTTGCAACCAGCCTCATTCCAAAAGGTCAATCTTAAGGTCATCTCATTAAATCTGGTCTTAGGTGCTGCCTGTAAAGAAAAACTAAGCAAGCGGAGTTGACAGAGTTGTTCCCACTGTGGCCGTTTGGACTCGATCACCTGGTACATATGGGCCTGTCACTCAGATATCATTCAGCACTGCCCCACCATCACCCATCCAATAGTGACTCAGGTCAGCAACATGCCCATGTGCAAAAGAAAGACAGATTAAAACCAAACAAGAGCAAAAAAAGAAGATAAAAAGTTCAGGGACGAACACTAGACAAGCAGAACAAGTATATCGGCTCTTTGATCAAGGGGCAATAGAGAGCACACAGCTGAACCAATCACAGAGCACCGACTACATGGCTATGGGCCGAAATATCAGACATACACGCTGTATGGTTTTAATGTGGTTATGAAAAGACATACAAAACAGTGACAGACTCAGTCCGGCCTCCGCAGCACCAGAACATAATCAAAGCAGAGGAAAGAAAAAAAACCTTCAAGGGTAATGACATCACTGGCTTGTCAGGGTGGGCGGCATGGTGGCAGGGTGTGTGTGTGTGTGTGTGTGTGTTGGGGGGGGGGACTAAAACATAGCTCGATTGCTCCCAGACACACAGGGCTGACCACAGACAGCCTGACTCGAAACAGCACTCTACCGGTATGTAGAAAAACAGCAAATCACTGATGTTTAACTGAACTGAGAGAGGACACCCCATCCCATGCGCAGGTCAGGAAAGGCCTCATAGCGGAACAGAAGTGCATGAAGCTTACGAGTCCCGAGGGTGTGTGAACCAGCGAGAGCGGTATAGTTTTGCATGCGGCGCACAGATATAATAATTATTCTGTATAGGGTGCTGATGGAGAGGGGGATGCTGTGGTTCAAGGTCAACAAGGAACATGTGTCTCCAATGCACAAACAAGCATCCACCATCTTTTCACCTCCAGGCTGCTATTCCCCAACTCAACTTTAGTATATCATGTATAGTAAGAGTGTAACATGATACCATTATGGAATCAGCCCTCAGGAAAGACAAAGCGGCTGGCAGATACCCAAACCGCTGATGGTCAAGTACATGAGCTCCAAAGCTAAAGGAATGATGTGAGTCTGTAATCTCCAGTAAAGAAAAAGCATTTCAGATGCAGTAACCCATAAGCTTTGGCAAAGATGTAAAGAATGTTGCTGGTTCCGTGTCCTAAACCTCAGAGCAATACAACCGACAGGTAAATGGCGCAGGTTCTCAGACTTCCTAAACCATCCATCCGTTCTGAGAACTCCATGTACAAATGGCTTAATGACCTAATGGAGTTAGATCATTAAAAAGAGTCAGATTAAAGTGTCTACAGTATTGGGAGGAGAGTACTATTACATGTGAATAAGAAAAAAATCTTATTCTTATTTTCTTCAATCTTAAAATGAAAGCTGGCAAAAGTGGAAGCCCTTCACTTTAGACTTACAGTTGCTGAAAATAACTTTACATAAACAAGCAAAGATTTACGGATTAACCAGGCAGTAAGATCCAAATATTTCCCCTAAAGAATAACAGTCAACACAGATTCACCTTATTATCTGAGCCCCACTTCCGAGCTTACAGCAAACACTTCTCCTCTGACTTGGTGGCATGGGTATTGTTCTAGGAATCAAGGCCATTCATCAAAGCCTTCGAGGGACAAGCATTCCGTGGTGTGCCAGAGAGTCTGCTGCTGTTTGACAGTCATGCTGCTACCTGCAGGAATACTGATTGGGGGGGGAGCCCAGCGGAAGGGAGTCGCTCAGGATGCCTGCCTGACAGCCACCGAGCTGCTCGCCTACCAGGGCCACACAGCCACCGCCGGCGACCCACTCGGGGTGAGGACCGCGGCCCGCGGATGTGCGACGTGAGAAACACCTTTTTTTCTTTTTGTCTTTTTTTTTTTACCTTTACCAACAACCGGGTGGTAAAAAACAAAAAAACAAAAACAAAAACTAGAGACAAGCTTCATTCTTCCCTCTCATGAACACGAGACCCAAAGACAAGGTGAAACGCTCCCTCAGACGAAGCCCAGGAGTGGAGTCTGAGGGAAAGAGACCACGTCAATCAACGCCGATTTCAAGGAAATCGAGAAAAAAAGTAAGAAATACGCTCCTGTTCAGCGGTCACTTGAGGGTCCATCAAGCATTAATTGGCTGTACTTTATTGTGCTTCTGGGGGGAAGGCTTCACCATCCAATAAGGCGATCCATAAAAGCCTTTCAAGACTGAAGTGGGAGAAGCGGTGATAAAAATTCCAGAAGCATGCCCGCCACTTCTTCGGAGAGAAAGCGGACTGGACGGGGGAATAAATGCACCTTCCTTTCTACCTACTGTAGAACTCACAAGTGCAACCAATTAGGGTAATTGAAAACAGAAGATGTGTCCAATTAATAGTCTCGGAGGAGAATGCGGCAGCAGCGAAGAGCAGTTCCAGGCACTGGTAAGGGCGAGAGCGGGAGGAAAATTGGCAATTATTTACGTCTCACATGCCAACGCAATTATCCATCCGCTCTGCGCAGGAGGGGGTTCTTGTAAATAAACAATGGGACGGGCAAAAAGCTGGCAGGTGGGGGGTATTAGGTGGAGAACTGGCCCACTGGGGGGGAAAAAGGTCCTCGTGATGGGAGGCACTGGACCATACCTTTGCATAATACCCCTTTTAGGCAAAAGCACCAAGTTGTCAAAGGCATGCGAAGTGTGGACATGCTAGCCGATGGACCTGTCAGATGGGGCTCGTGGCAAGTTTTATCCAAACAGAGCTTTCGTCTCTCGTCAAATCACGCATGGGCACTCATGGCTCTCTTGTTGCTTGTGAGGCAAACACTCTCCAAACCTTTTTCATTTTCCATCCCTTCCATGTCTCCAACAGCGGTACACGGCTATTCGGATTGATCACTCCCACAGTCATTGTGTCGGTTCTTTATCAACAGGGTGGCTAGAAGTCAGTAGCGCCGATTGCTATCAAGCTATGGCAGGCAGTTGTCTCGTCAGTAGTTAGCAGGGCTTGAGAAAAACGATGGGGGGTGTTGTTGTTTTTTTTTTTTGGGGGGGGGGGGGGGGGGGTTGTTATGAGTTTTGTGCACGTTTGCATTTTGGGAAGGGTACAATGCAACCACTGAAATTAGCATTTAAAGTGCTTGCTCACCAGGCATTAGCTAACCTTGTGTGCTCAGTCAATATGCCCCCTGCTAGCCTTTAAAAAACTCCTGTCTCTCCTGCAAGAGTTGCTACGATACACCCCAAGTCTACTTGAAGAGCTTTCATGTCTATTTTCATTTTTGGAGCCAAAATTGTCCAGACTTTACAATAAGCAAGAAGTTTTACTTACTTAATATTTGTATTCTGTTTCTTCACATTCTTATCTGGTCTCATTTCAAAAGAAGCAAGGCTCCACAAACAAGGGGCTTGTCCATGGACCTCTGGCCAGAAGGTGGAAAAGCTTTTCAGGCCTACAGCCAGGAGCTGGCCACCCAAAAATTGGCAGAGATGAGCATATTCACCACTGGTCTTATCTTGCAGTTCACCAAGACCAGCTCTCCCCTTTAGGGGAGGAATGAGGGTGCTTTAAATACACGGCAGTCGTGTAATTCCTGGAAATTACATAAATGCACAAGCATAACCTAAAACCCACAGGCAGACATTAGAATGCACAGCTGTCAATCAAACGCCTTCCTGGCATTAGGTTTACTGCCAGCAAGGATTCAGACACCAGGGTAAAACGTCCTGTAAGCTGGGAAATGACAGAAGCAGCTTCCCAGGCTTCCAGATCTGTATGCTCCGAGCATCCTCCAGCAGCTGTCGGTCAGCAGCACAAAGTGCCCGTGCAGCACGTTAGAATGGAGAATGAAGTGGCTTAACTCACCATTGACTTCAGACCTGGGAATCTAGGAAGAAACTAAAATAGGTACTTTAGAGGAGAGGACGGCTAGACAGCTTGCAGGTACAGAAAAAGTAAGAAAAAAGGAAAAGAAAGAAAAAAAGAAAGAAAGAAAGAAAGAAAGAACAATTTGCATGCAAAAAAATGTTGATGAGCCCACGAGGGCGCAAGCTGGCTAGAAGAGATCAGCGTGGTACAAGTGTGGAAAACGCCAGCTTCTCCTGCCTGCCAGTCTCCCCTGAGTGGATATCGGCACTTAGGCAAACAGACAGAGGTGCTGGGTCCCTGGCCCTGCAGGAGGTTCGCCCAGCAGGCCAGCGCACGGGCCAGTGCTGGCAGAAAGAAACGCGATGCTCACAGCTCCAGAGGGGTCCCGGCTGCTCCAGCGACTCACATCTGGTCTCACCGCTTTCGCTAAACAGCAACTGGGTTCTCGGCGTCGTGCACACACTCCCGCTCACTCTGAGTGACTCAAAGTAAACAAGCAGAAACAGGTACCAATTTGTGTTTTTCCTATCACCAACCTGGAGACCCCACGTATGGTTTCTCCCCATACATATACACGTTTCTCCATTGAGCATCATTGAAACCCTCAAAACCTGAGTGTGTAATTGAAGTGATGGTGCCGGGGGCTTCTCAACAAGCATATTGGAGCAACGAGTCGGACGGGTCTGAAACCAGAGCCCAGCGACCTTTCCCTCCACGGACCTACCCTGCACGTCCACCAGACGAAAGGCGTGAAATAATGCAGACTCTGTGCACACCCCTGGCCCCGTGTACACACCAGACCCCAACAGTTGAGAAGTACCAATGTACAGTATCACCAACGTAGAGGCTTGAGGGGTTTTTTTTTGGTAATACTACAAAATTGTTAAAGATTAAGTTTCATTGCCTAACTAAGGTTCACCCAAATAAGAAATAAATGAAGAGAAGAATCGAAGAAGAATGATTTCTGTAGCTGTGCTGCAACCCTTATGCATTACATGTCAGACAAAGCTGAGCCAGTATAGTAAATAATGGGCTTGCTCAATACCTAATTACATTACAAATGCTCTGAAGAAGTGTGTGGGGCTTTTGAGTGACTGGCCTGCTTCTGTCTGCAGCAGCACCTGATTGACATCGTGAGACTCCTCCCACTTCCACCCAGGCCTCTTCTGAGGAAGCGCACCTCACAGCGGCAAAATCAGCTCGGCATGACGACGCCTGCTTGTCCTCCGAGAGGGTTCGTTCTGCCTCCCGCCACCCGGCAATCAGCTGGATAAACAGCGGCCAGCGCAAACAAACACATAAATAATAATAAGGCCGGCGCGAGGTCCCTCCGAGTAGCGAGAAAGTTCCTCCGTCTCTCTCCGCTTCGCTGCGGGCAGGTGGAGCACGATGTCAGCTCGGCAGGGAAAGGCCGATCTTCCTTAAGCATGACAGGAGCAGTGGCGTGAAGAACAGGGCGGAACGCACCCCACACTCCCTCCACTGACAGCCGCTCCGCAACACAACGCAGAGAGATTGATAGACGGCAGTGATGGATGAAGTGGAGAGGAGTCTCAAAAGAGCGAGAGAGAGAGAGAGAGAGAGAGAGAGAGAGAGAAAGAGAGAGAGAGAGACATCTCTGGACTGATACTTAGGCCAAGAATCCTCCACCAGTGTATGAGTGAGGCACAGATTTCACATCTGCCACCACGATGAATGAGTTAAACCACTGCTACAGCCAGAATGTAACTGCCTTAACGTTTCTTACCGTCCGCTACTAAAGTCTCTGTATTTGAATTGCTCCAATTTGTCTCTGTCTTTAATTCAATTACACTTGCAGAAGTACAGTTTAATGGTCAAAATACGTCTACATACAGTGACAGGAGATGTCACTTTCTGTCTGCTACTCACACACACACACACACACACACACACACACACACACACACACACCATATGTATGTGTGTGTGCATATAGTGAAACTCAGCAGACAGAAATCGCCATTTGCTGTCACTGTAAAAACACACACACACACACACAGCACAGCACAGGCATGAGCTTTTTGATGGCTTGGCGCACCTGTAGTGTGACTTGGTTCAGTGACTGCTCATCCCGATCAGAGCAGAGGCTTTGATGGGCCGACGCCGCTGAGGATCCCCGGCGGACACGTCGGGCTCAGCTCAAAGCACTGGGGAAGCGATGCTCGTCTCCGCCCTGCGGGGAGAGTGACAGCAAAGCTAAGAGAAATTCCGATAGTTTGTCGGCGGGAGCCGCGTCTCCCCCACGGGCTCAGACGCGGAGTGTCGATATCTCCTGTGTGCGGGAACAACGTGTGGAGGGCACAGTAAATATCGACGGTCTTCTGTTTTAAGACGAGTCTATATGGAGAGGCGGCGGGGTGCGGCATGGCTGGCTTGATAAACACCCTGTCTGTATACAAATCAATTACTGGACGGCACCCAAATGTGAGGGGCACTGAAATGCGCAGACAACCTGCGCTAAAATATAGTGACATCTGTATTGCTTTTCTGTTGTAGAAAGCATAATAAAGCAACTCCAGTGGCTTACATGAATAAGTCAGTGACTACAGCAGCAATGTCCTCGGAGGATCTTGGTCTGGGGGCTGCGAGCAGTCGTTACCGCTTTTCGGTGGGAACTCCTGGACCAGTCTGTGGTCCCCACATGCATCCCCAAAACCCCTGCTGTTTTAATGCTAGCACGAGGGAAGGGCAGCTGCCGTCTAAGTGCTGGGCTGAGCTAAATCAGCCTGGTGCCAATGCCCCACAGGCCCACGAAATGGGCACTTAAATGAGTTTTTTCATAGTCCTGCCCAGAGCTTCCTGCTTTCATTCTACCCGACTGGTGCGCGTTTCCCCCCCACTGTGTAGACCACGCGGGCGTGCAGAAAGTGTCCGTTTATAATTGTTCCCGATCAGTGTATGAATCTTAACTATATAATTTGATGCAAGCACAGACACGCGAAGAGAATGAATGAACTTTCTAATTTTTGCAACCGTTTTTAACGAGGCATGGAAAGATTTAGCATGGTGACAGAGCCTGTTCAAATGCAATAAAAGCCTAAATTTAACGGAGAGAATTAGGCCTTCTTTAAATGATATGAACTGGGCTGAACCACGTGGATTTGTGTCAGGAACAGTGTAAGACTGAAACGCTTCTACACCCACCACAGCTGTGAAACTGATAATTGACTTCTTTGCGCCACCTTTCCCAGGTTCCTCAGGTCCAATCCTCTCAATCAAGCGACGGTTGCAGAGGGGTTTTGGACCTGATGTCTAATTACACACATAACGTTACGGTGTCAGTCCTCTGACGCCGCTGTCAACGGACACAGATGGGGCTTGATACCTCCAATTAACATTAATCACCGCACCGGAAAACAACGGCGGGCAACACGTCAACAACGGCAAGCCAGTCCCGTCAGGGCCCTGGTGTGGCACTGGAAACGCGGGAAAATAATCTATTAATGGACCGAGACGTGGCAGCAACTCGAAAGAGATGAGAAGAGAGATGATGGCTTTAACTTTGACCAGGAAAGCATGAAGGGAAAATGAAGCCCCCCTCCCCCTCCCCATCTAGTCTTTTCAGTGTAAGAACCGACAACTCTGAGTGGCGAGGCGTTAAACGACAACGAGAGATAAAGAGAGAAACGTCTGCGTTAGGGAAGCCAGCGTATCAGAGGCACTCGTGAGAAGGGCGGGAAGAGGCGCGCTCGCCAGGTGTGACCAGAGCAGACGCTCGCGGAGCTTGCCCAGTGATGTCGCGCGCCGTAGCGCGTGGGTGGAATGAGGATTGAGGGAGCGGTCCGGTCAGGGGAGAGACTGCCGTAGCGGTTGAGTTTAGTGGAGTCATTCGGACACAGAGCAGGCTGCCTGTGTACTACGTTTTCCGGAATAAATTTGACCCAGGCGAAGAAGTTTTAAACACTGTGTGTTGAGAAAGACACCAAACAGACTAATAAACAAACAAATAAATCGAAGCGAGTGATTAAGTAGGCTACGTGGTAACACGTCGAGTCGCATTGCTGGAGGGGTCAGTGGACTCCAACGTTTTTCTTACACAGATGGTTGAAATGTGTTTAGCTAATAGCTACTAAATTGAGATCTAATCTGTACATTTGATATTGTTTTTTCGCGGTTACCAGGATTGTAAATCGGCGGGTTTCATTCTTACCCTCCGTGTCATTAGACTCAACAGGAGCGTCTTTTCCGGCCACCGCATGTTCGCATGATCGCTCTCGTAGACGACTCCTTCCTGATTGTCCGGAGGCTCCGTTTTTATCCCACTTTCACTTTATTTCAATTAGTTTATTCTTTCAGTGGCAGGGTATAGTCCGCACGCATGGGTGGGAACCAGGCCATAGCACCAGCATCACCTTTTCGGATTTTGAAAATTTTGAGTTTCACAGTTCAACGATTCAAAGTTCATTCTTGGCCTTCTCTTTAACTAAATCACGTCGTGCTTCGTCTAGAAAGGTTGAAATGTGGTTATTAAAATAAGATTGCAAGAAAATGTAGTTCATTTACATTTTAAATAATTTGGTGTAATACACACACACACACACACACACACACACACACTATCTACTCTGGTAATCAGACTGACGCTTCTTACTGATGTCCACAACCGTTTTATTTTCTGTATCAAGTTACTGAACACCGTGAAAACGGACAAGACAAAATAAAACGGTTGTGGACATCAGTAAGACGCGTCAGTCTGATTACCAGAGTAGATACAGTGAAAACGTGTGCGCCTGCTTAACCAGTAGTAGTCATCGCTTATCCTTCTCTTTCACTTTTCCGCTCACAATTTCCCGCGCACGTTACCCAGACAGGAAATGACGTCTCTCAGCAAATATAATTATTAGTATAATAGTATAATTTCAGTAAGGTCTATGAATTGCATTTCTTAAATTTTATGTGACATAAAAGACAACAATCAGAAGTAAAATATAATCTCACAACATCTGGCATTGCCACGGTAACGCATTGCTCTATTTTGAGCGTCAGCTACACACACACACACACACACACACACACACACACACACACACACATATAACTAAGAATTGGTGATTAGTATGACAAACACTAAAATGAAGGGAGAAAATAAGAGTTTTTTTTAACATGCATACAAAACAACCCTCACAAGGTCTTCTTTCGAATTTATGAGACCCTAACAGTGAACAGCATAATAATTGAGATTAGCAGAGAAACCTGGGCCTCTGAGACTTCAGACAGAATCTCTCCTTTGAAATTACTGACTGAAAGAAGTGCTTTATTAATCCTAAAGACCAAGGTGTTTTTCAGACACCAGCTGTGTGGTCTCTTCCACATGGGGGGAATTCAGTCTGGCACCTGTGCTAAGAAACAGAACCTGAACCAAATCCCCTACGGACTCAGGAGTCCAATCAACACTGTTACCATCTCATGTAACTTTTCCAACACGTTCAACCTCTGTGAGAGCAACAGTTCCATTCGAGTCCCATTCTCAATAGGCAGAACAGAGCTATCAGGGGGCAGCAAATAAAACTAAATGGGCTATTTTGCTACCTGTTTTTGATGCAATCTCTAAATGAAGAGCAACTGATTTGAACGCAGTTGGCGTTTTCATGAGTGTAGCAGGCAATGACAACTTGCGTCCTTCCACAACTTGGTAATAAAACTACAGACAATGGTGAGGGAAACAGTTAGCATTGTAGAGGATCCGTATTCCTCTCTCTTAGTGTCTGCTACATTAACTCTCACATCCATCTACATTAAGTCTCTCATGTTAACATATAGTTAGTCAGACATCTGTTCTTTCTACAGTATCTGTTTGGCAATACCTATATTCAACAGTAGGCAAAATGGATGATTACCTATAGATGCCTCATCTATACGGATTAATGTCTACAAAGGCCTAACAATTAAAATTTAGCACAGGTTTTATATTGCCAAGATATGTGGTTAATACCTCATTTTCTGTAAAGCGGCACTCTTTCCATATAAAAAAACAGGTAATGGTCTAAAAGGCATTGATTTATTTATTTCAGGTCTATTTGTTGGGGGGGGGGGGGGGGGGGGGGTGGTTTGACATGATGCAGCCTTCCTCAGAGAGAGGATGGTGTAGATAAATGAGAGGCAGCCAAAGCGATCTGTAGCACACACAGCCAGACGGGCTTTGCTTTCCCACAAGAGCTCTTTCAAAAACCTCTATTGGTTATGCTCAAAATAACATAATTCAAATATTGCAGTCTAATAAAAAGCCTTTTTATTTAAAGTCTTTTTTGCACTTGCATTTTTTTTTACTTATTATTGTTTAAAGATATTTTATTATTCTTAATGTCACATGTTTGCCTTTGTAGGTATTTCTTAATGTGTAGAAACAGCTGTAATGTCTTGAAATAATATGTAAAATTACAATGAAAAGTTATACGATGGCAACATTAGCATGAAGAGCTACTGTCCCATGTGCACTGATCAGAGGGCCGGAAGAGAAGCTGGGAATGAATCGGCTCAAAACAGATTCATGCAAAGTGCTGAAGGGGTCAGAAGGTCGACCGGGTGAACACACAATGAGTTCAGCTCTTTCACAAGGGTCAAACATACAGATTCTGCGTAGGCCGAATCATATTCATCCTCAGCGGCCTGAGAAAAGAGAAAGGTCACAAGTAGTAACCCCACAACCCCTCCCCTCCAACCCCACCCCACCCTCTGACCAGCACACACACCGTCTCCAGCACACACACATTCTCCCACCTCGAACTCCCGAGGAGGGTGCATGTTCCCAAACACTGGCTGCAGCTTTTGTTCCAGAGAGACGCACGCTAGAAAAGAGGGAGTCAAAGGAGCCACAGAGAAAGGAGAAATCTTTAATCACCTCCCTGAAAAGGACTGTTGAGTGGGGCTGTGTCTCCCCTCTCCTCTGAACTGTCCGTCAGTCTTACGGGAGGAGGGGGCAGCGTTTGGGAGCCGTCTCGCCGTGACAGGCGGGACAGAGAGGCCCGAAGGGGGGCTGGGAAAAGCAGTGGAGAGGAGAAGGAAGGCGAGCGCGGGATTAGGCCGGAAAAAAGGGAGGGTGGGTGTTGGGGTGTGTGTGTGTGTGTGTGTGTGGGGGGGGGGGGGGGGGTATGGGGGCAATGCAGTCCAAAAATGACTTGGGTGGAAACTGCTCGCCGCTTGACTGCTGTGTGTGACCGAGCTGGCATTCCAGCACTTTCCCACAATCCAGCTTTGTTCACCGGCGTGTCACGGGCGAAAATGCAAAGCCGCGGAGCCCCGAGGTGAGGACGGTGAGGAGACGGCTGTGAGGAGAGGAGCGGCTCGCTTCCGTTTCTCCCCCGTATCTATCGCTCCATCTCATTTCCATAAGATCTGCTGCTGTGAAAACGCCTCACTTCCTCTGTATTATCCTCTTCCACTTTCCTTTTTTAACTCTGAAGCGAGAGAGCAAGATCACGGGAGTGAACTCTTTGATCCAGTCAACCTCACTGGTGATAAAGCTTTCCTTACGTGTCCTCAAACCTTGATGTGCAGTTCATTTTAAACTACAATAATCTGGCTTCATGCAGCCGGACACTCATGTCTACAATCTCAAGGAGTCAACAAAGTCTCCCTTTGCAGATTTGCAGCTCATCTCCAGAAGTATTATGCTTTATTAGTAGTATTAGGATTATTTACAGTATTGCTATTTGGTGATAAATACCTCTCATTAATTCAAAAGTTAGCAAGGATATGCACTAGAGGTCAAATCCATGTTCAGTATAGATGGAGAGAAGAAGTATCGTTATGATAATTAATAGAAAGGTGAGCTAATTAAGAGTCGGGCATGAGTGATGAAGAACATTAATTTTAGGGTGCTGTCCCAATAATTCTCCAAGCTTTCATCTTTCAGTTGCCTCATTTTCAAGATCCAAGTGTCCTACCAAAATAATGGTAATGACCCCATTGTTTGAATGAGTGTGAATGATAAGATTAGAGGGTTTTAAACATGGCTCGAGATGGCGATGGTGATCTCTGACTACACATTTGAAGAAGGGAGCATGCCTACAGGTGCTGCTGTACTGTTCAGCTGACAGTCTACCATTCAACAGTTCTGAATTTAAGATAAGAATATTATCTTATCTAACCTCACAAACCTTCAGGGTGCAAACCTTCACACGATTTCGCTCGACAGTGACAATTCCCAGTGAACTTCGTCAGTTACTCACCTTTGTTTATTAGACTATTTGTGATTATGTATGTGTGAATGAGAGAAAAGAGGAAGGAGGGACGGAGAGAGATACGGGCTTCTTTGCCACTCGGTGGATCTATTGGTCTCGGGTCTTTTGTTCTGTCACTTCCTTTGAGGCCCAGAGTCTTCTGCTCACAGCCTTTGTGTCCTGGATGAAAAGGGCACAGTTTATTATGTCCCCCTGTGGCACTCCGTCAAGCAGAGGCAGCCCTGGCAATCCAACATCCAGCAAGGTCAGGAGGAAAGTTCTCTAGTGACTTTGAAAGAGAGAGAGGGAGAGGGAGAGAAAGAAAGAAGAGAGAGAGAGAGAGAGAGAGAGGAGGATTGTGAGTCAACGACAGGACAGTAAGACCCAGCTTTAAAAGGCACAGAAGAAAAAGCAATGCAAAACAAGAGAATGAAACATAAATAAAAAATTAATAATAATCCCCCTTTTTTACATCTTGGACCATCCTGGGTTCTGCTTGTGCGCATGCTGGCCGGTCTGTTGTGCCCATCTTGATTGAATCTGTTATGCCTGTTGAGATCAAACCACAGATCCATGCCTGGGCTAAACTTGGATTGCTGTCTCTGCCTCCATAACACCCTCAAATCCAAACCCCATCTAAAACCAAGCATGACACAGCAAGGACCAAAGGTTCCTTTACAGAACAATCGATGCACTGTAGCTGCCAAACTAGCTATCAAATAATCCTAGATTTGACTGACAGCATTAACTAACTATTTTTAGATTTGACTGAATATTTAACTCACCAGTTGGATGTACAGTGTAAACATTCTGTTTCACCTTCCCTCCCTGTGCACTTGAACTTTCTTTCAGTAGTGACTTGAGCATCTAATTTTGTTTCCTCTTGCCTCTGGCCGTTGCTCAAGGAGCAGCGAGGAACCTTAAGCTGGTTGTAGGCCCTAGGGAAGGCTGATTTTCCCAGTGCAGCGGAACATAATGCAAAGCTCTTGTCACTATTGAAAGTCAGGAGAGGCCATTATTTTACGCAAACCGCTCACACACTGTACAAATGGCTGAAGACAGCCAGAGGATCTCTACAGGGAGGCACGCAAATCTCCACACCGGCCTCCAGATTTCAGAGAGTCGTACAAAAGGGCACAAAGGGGAACTTTTTTATCTGCTGAATAGCATCCGAAAGGTAGCACGGAGCAGCTGCACACCCCTGGCTTTACACCAGGAACCTGGCAGACTGCTGAATCGAGGCGGAGAAAATAAGAATCATCAACAACACTCAAGCTCTCACTCGGGTTTGAAAGGCAGGATACACACAGCTGGAGCACACCTTATCAGTAAGAAGACTTAAAAAAAACAATAATAAAAAAATAAAAAATGAATGAATCTCTCTCTCCTGGAAGGGTCTTTTTAATGTGTGTGGCTGTGTCAGGGCGTTTCCAGGGCGGTTGTGAGTGAGGGCGGTACTGGAGTCGTGTTTCTCTCAGCACCAGCAGGGCGGGTCTGGCCTTCCTTCCATTTCTGGGTTGCCTCTCCAAGCTTTTTGAAATGCAGCAAAATACTGAACACAAAATACTGAAGGCAAATCTGCTCATGGAGTAGAGGGGCGTCTTTTGTAATGTAGACCTCTGGAGTGGAATGTTTCAGTTACTATTGGAAAAATCATGTAAAGGATTGCAACAAGCAACAGTTACTCAAAATGGTGGATAAATATGCAGTGGTAGTCCAAAACATTACCGACATACACACATAAATACATACATACATACATACATACATACATATATATACATATATATATATATATATATATATATATATATATATATATATATATATATATATATATATATATATATATATATATATATATATATATATATATAATTTAGCATGTTGCTAACTACACATGGATGTTAATGTTTTTTTTTTATTACTGTCTTGATGTATTTCCTCATGTACTAATTTTTGTCAGTACAGAAGTGTGTACAGATCATCAGCCAGGTTCCTGTAGACACAGGAGACTGGCACACGTGGGCCACTAAGGAATCCAGGGTTACGGTGGACAAGTGTTTAGGCTGTGCCTTATGGCTTGCCTCTTCTTGACATCTGTTTTGAACTATGTGCAGTGCTTTGGTGGGCTGTTGTAAAGTAAACTTTACTTACTCCAAAAAAACAAGGAATATTTAAATCCTGTCTTCTGGCGCATTTATGACTGGATTTTTTCTTTAATAAGGAAATTGTATCAATAAATACTTACCATAATCAGACATATAGAACAGATCAGAAGAAGAATCCAGGTATGTGTTCTTAGGTTAGATAAGTACAGGTAATAAAAATTCCAGAGAAACAGGAAGTTTCAAACAGGGGTCTTTCTTGCAAACAAAGTTCTTCACATATATAATGTGTAAAATAAAAGTGATATGTATCAATTTTTCAGCTAACAAATTTTTCCAATTATAACTGAATTTTCCTTGGACAACACTGTTTCATTTTTTGGTACTCAACTACAAATATGTGCTAGTAACAAAATACACGGTATGTGTCTTATATTACAGATATTGTACCATAAGGACCAAGTATACTGGTATGCCTTCATGACTTGCTCCCTTTGCCTAAAATGCATTCATTCTCGTGTGACGTTTAAAGACAGAGAGCACCATCTAGCGGCCGTTCAAAAAAAATGTCAAAAGAGATGCCAAGGAAAACTTTACATATACTCATTCCCTAAGTGTATGCAACTACAGTTGTAAAGTGACACAACCCAACTTACAGCTAAATAAATAATAATATGGCTTCACAAATGGGCCCACACACAAATAAAATGCACATTTTCAGTTTACAGCAGCGTGGTATTTTTTTAATGATTTATAGCCGTTTAATATGTAATACAATAAAAGACCCTTCAAGAGTGCTCCTTCCTGTAAATGATTGTAAAGATACTATATGTTATATATCGCATCATGTTACATATCAGCATTTAACCATACTGAGTTTTTAGTTAGTTAATTAGCCTTATTAGGTTGTAGTAATAATACAGTACGTCTTTCGTGTAATTCCTCTGTTCATATGTGGTACTGGGCTCACAACAACAATAGCTACCTTAAAATAATGCACCAACAAACACTGAGCAGAAGACGCTTTATTTGAAAAAGACTTTCATAAGAATATTTTCAACAGTAGTTTTTAATCACAGCAGCAAAGGCAGGGCGCCAGAACAGCAGAATACGAGCTTGATTCACACTCTACTGTAAATCCAGGCCCCTCTTCCCAGACTCCAACAGACAAGCTCTCATTAAACAGCATGACAGCCAACCATACAATCATGGAACATCTTAATTTGTTAAAATAGAATAAGGGGAACTGGATTTTGCACTAGCATCTGATGTGTTGGTTATTTAACTTGGTCTAGACTCTGCCCACTTATGTATTTACACAGTGATTACTGTGCATGATTGCAGGTCTAATTTTAACCTCATCTTAAGATAAGGAACCATTTCTGAATTTCAAAAAAAAATATGAAAGGAATGAATATTCCATGACTATAAAACCTTTCCAAAAACTTTCCCTAAAGGGTAATTTAGAAATTCAATAAATATAAAATATTTTATTTCACAAACTTTAAGCTTTTGAAATATAGAAATACAAAGATTAGAATTAATCATGACTAATTTCAATTTAGTCAGAATCCTCTCACAAAAAAATGATTTGAAGGCACACTTTGAGACCTTTGAATACTGAACATGAAACATTGACAGAGATATTTCATGCACACAAATGGTACTGTAAAACATTGTAAATAGTAATTAGCTTGTCTCACCTGACCACCACCAATCTCCTCTCCTCTGCTTTTATGCATTTTTTATGCATATGAAGAAATATCTTCACATTTTAATGGCCAATAAAAACTGGCATCATAACTATCACCTTGGTTTTAACAGGGTTTCATATTTGGCAACATCAGCTCCAAAAATATGTTTATAGGACACCACAAACAAGAGACCAGTTTACCCACACGCAATCAACAAAAAGATTATGGACAAGCTAGCAGACGGTCATCTGTTAGTCTGAATTAACATCATGGGAAGAAAAAGAGGTTGCACGTTTGCATAAAGGGGCTTTCGTGACAATCGGTCTTCCCATCTCCTAATCTCAGGTTAACCTTCCTCTTTAAAAAGTCGTAGTGTCATAGCAACAGCAAAACAAGGCCTATGGAATCAAACTTCAAGAATGTTCGTACTGTACTTCTGATGTAGCTCTAAGGTTCTTTCTCTGTCTTTTAAATAACTTTAGAAGTATACAGAAACCTTTCGATTACAATACATGATCACCTCCATGGGAATGTATGTCCAATATGCACAAATAAAACAGCAAGCTACAAAATGCCATAAATAAAAAAAATTTAACTTTTAAAGAATGTTTTAAAGAAAGATATTTAAAGAAAAGAATTACAGTAAATCTGAGAATATGAAAACAATATTGCATTTCCAAAAATTAAGGGTGGTTGTATGAGTGATTTATACACAGTTCCAGAGCTCTTTAAACTAAACCCAACAAAGAATTATACATCGTTTTTTGGTTGTAAACAGCATCAAAATAAAAGGTTTAACCTCACACTCAACGTCCACAATAATATTTCATATATGTAACGTAGGACCATCTCTAAAACGATGAGATGTTCTTTTTGGTCATTTAAGTCCATCACAAGAAAACATTCCAATTTATTGCTGAAATAGTTGATAATATCCAGCCTCTCCTCTCTGGTCGCTCACAGCACGGCGAAGATGACTGAAATATTGATCGAATATGGATGTTTATTGAAGATGGACTGTCTTCTGTACATTCATCGTTGCTGTGGCATTCCAGGTTCATCTGATAAAACACACATTAGACAGTTCAGCAAAACTTCACGATTGTCAACATCATACGCTACAATTATTTTAAGTAGCCTTGGTCCAAAGTTTAAACATGGTTGAGTGGCAGGACAAGTGCTTGCACAGAGGTTGACATTACAGGTTCAGAAAGTAAAAGTCCTCACCACGATTTTGCTCAGGCTTCTTGGATTGTGTTGATTCCACTAATTTTACCTGGCTTGCACCAATTAAAAAATCCAGCAAGCTTGAGTAAAATCCTGGGAAGGAGTTTTACCTTCTGAAGTTGGAATATCCACCTCTGTGCTTACATGCACAAGCCTCGTTTGTCTGGCACGTCTGTCTCACCTTCTCAAGGGTTTCGCCTCATACACAGTCGTGTCCTCTTCGTCGCTTTCCAGATGTGCCATTTCTACGGTGTCGTCGTAATTTGACAAAAGTCCATATTTTTTCCTGTGTACTGTCGTTTTCTTCAGGCTAAAGTGACACAATCGTGAAAGGTTAATTGAATAAGATCAGGCAGAAGGACATACGGATGGAAGGACGCGCCAATGTTTGTGTTGATCCACCAAGTTCTCAAAGTTCACCAACATGGGGACTGTAAACGAGGTCGGCTGGCCAGCTACTTACCGGACTGCTCGAACGAGGAAATAAAGCACTACGATGATGGTGACGCCGATGATGACATACAGAGTCCTCTTGAGCATAGAGCTGTCCACAACCTGGCCCATCCCCTTACCTCTAGTAGAGCCCGGGGTCGTGTGAGCGCCGCTGCTCGAAATGTTCTCGGGCTTCGTCGTTTTGTTAGAAGCGATACCCGGAGACGTAACGGGCTTTCCAGCCAACGAAACTGCCAGCAAGAAATATACTGAAAGTAAAGCTAGAAGTTTCATTGCGAGGACTTATTTCCCAGACAGATATTTTAAAAGCGTGTCACTTTTCAGGGTTTTTAGAGAAACCGTTCAGTTAGCTAGTCAGCTAGCTACCTAACTCGTTTCTAAGTTACTTCCTGTTCCTGTGTTTTGATGACGTAACTCTAATACGTTCGTCTTGATAGGAAGTGACATAATTTTGTTGCGTAAGCAAGCACGAATAATAAGGGGCCGCAATTCAGAAATTAAATTAAACGTTATTCACGTTCATAAACAATGCCATAACCAATCCCTGTTTAGTTCAAATGCGAATACATTTTTGTCAGGTGCTATTTGGATTAACACTAATTTAAAGGAGCAAAGAAAGCATCAGACGCCAAGCTTGTGCAGTATGTAGGAAAGTACTGATACCCCCGTCAGCAAAGTGGCGCAGCGTTAAATGTTTTGGCCTGTAACTTCTGTACCGTACATTACATACTCAAAATTCGTTCTAGATTTCTAAAAATGAATCCACTGATAGTCAACATAAATTATGTTCATCCAGTTGTGTCAAAATTGGTCTTAAAATTATATTCAGCCTGAAACTAAATATTTTTATGTTGTTTTTAGGTACATTTAGTTTTAACTTTTAAAAGATTTTTTTGTGGAAATGGCCTCAAGGGGGCGCTAACACAGTGAATATTTGCAATTTTACAACAGATTGTGCCTCTATCCTTGGATCAGTGACACAAACCATAAACACAAAACGTAAGTAGGCCTACATATTTTATATGCCTTTTTTACATCTAAGTGAAACTTTCAGTCTAGTCGGTTGTCTCTTGCGTAATCATTATAATATAAGTAGGGAAATAATCTGGTGTAATTCCTTGTAATATTCATCAATGATATTTTGACTTAACTACATCAAGTCTTCAAGAATCTGGTCTTTTTGTAATCAGCTGCCTAAAACTACCAGTGTCTGTCATCAGTTATGTACAAACATACATGGTTTGGATGCATTTAGAATTAAATGCTGAATTGCATGTATAAAAGCAAACTACTCATGAGAAGTAAAGCCCCAAAATAGAAGGGTGTGAACATGAATCCGTGTGTGCTAGACCAGGAGTGTCAAACTCATTTTGGTCTGGGGGCCGCATACAACTTAATCGGATCTCAAGGCGGCCAGACCAGTACACTCATTCCAAAATTACATGGAACTAACAATAAGTCCACTTTTTTTTTCTTTGTATTAGTGCAAAGAAGTAAATTATAAAAAATCTTTAAATGAACTTTCTACTTTTACTTTTTAAGAAAAATATATATGCAATTTCTACAACTTTTACTCAGTTAAACATTTATTCAAGTACATTATGCATAACTGATCACAGTGACATTTTCCACATCTGGGAAGCAATGTGATCATCTGAACACATGATCTTTCAATTTTTCTTGAAAAATCTGACTCTGTATCCACCTTTTTCTTTTTTGACAAAGACATTTCATTTAAGGGCAAACAGAAAAAGTGGGTAATATGATAGAACTGACTAAAACACACCCTTAGTAGACAATATAGGAATATAGATTAAAAATAAAATGTATTCTTCTATAATAATGTAGGTTTATTCCACGGGCTGGACTGAACCCCCCGGTGGGCCATATGTTGACACCCCTGTGCTAGACATACTATGAATCATAGCTTACTGCAATATATTTTGCTGTCATTCATCATGTACATGGAACTAATATTTATTTTTAAATTATGGACAGAACTGGAGTGATCAGAGTAAACAAATGTTTAATGAAGACAATGTAACAAAAGTACACCATCCATATTGAGTAATGACAGGAAACATGAGTTTTTGGAAAACAGTGTAATTCTACTTTTCATAAATGCAACATTTTTGCATGCTCATGGTCTATAGCTGTAATCAAAATATACATCTGCTTTCAGATATATATAAAAACCAAACTATTGCTTTTTTTTATCATTGTGGTACAAAAATATTATTTACACCTCATTTTATCCCCCTGAAGGAAAGGAAAGCACTATTTAAAAAAAAAAAAAAAAAAAAAAAAAAAAAAATCAAGGCTGATGTGTACTGAGGTTGTTCAAATGCTGTGCAAGGGGTGCATAATAAAAGGTCCTGCCGTTTTCACAAAACTGGAATATGACTGTCTAAAAACACCGCCACTGTGCAGTTTAACTTTACAGCACTTAAGGTTTAGCAAGTCCCACCCCACCCCCTTCAAAAATGTCAAAATTCTAAATCTTTGTCTAAAATGTAAAAGGCCAATTCCTCTTTTCAGGCATGGTTTCATGCAGTTTGATAAAAGCTACCTTAAAGAAAACTTTAAAAGTGAACCAAAAATAAATTCCAAAATGTCGGCCTTTAAATAAAAGGAACTAAAGTGTGTCTCTACACAGCATCATGTGGAGAGGCTCAATCTGTGTGACGTCAACTCAACCAGGGATTTCTCAGCCATGGCCTCCACAGTTTTGCTCTAACCTAATGGTGTTGGGAACGTGGACAGAGTAAAGCTGTGGCCCCATCAGGTGGGCCCTGAGGACTGTGGAAAAACACGGAGCTAAACGCCAAACTAGGCCAAGGACTTCAGCCCAGAGGTCCTCTCCTGATCTTTAAAACAATAAGAAAAACAAAGTGGATATGGCTAAAATTAAACAACAACTCATCTAAAAAACACAAATTACGATAGAGAGCAGAAAGAAAGAAACACATACTGACTGGTAGGAATCCAACAGTAGGAGATTCCCAGCATACAATTTTTTTTCTCCTTTTCATTTTTTTAAACTGAAGGTCACTTTAAAAACAAACCAAGTTCTAATGGACATTTTGGAAAGTATGTGTGAAGAATACACATCTCCTTAAGCAGAATAAAACCTTTGGTTTTGAGCTGTAGTGTACACAGAAAAGGTACAAGAATACACAAAATATATTGGGGAATTATAGTAGAATAGTTATAAAACATCACAATATATGAAGTCAATACTTAAGGTCTATGTAAGATACAGAAATAGCATAGGCACAGTAGCAGTGGAGCCACTGAGCAGGGGCCAGCATGCTATGGCCAACAGTATGAAAACTCAAATACACAATAAATGGTGAATTTGTACACATGATTGCATTAAATAAAAAAGGGAATGTAAACATTCTATATCTAGATCTATAGATACAGTATACATGATAAGACTTGAGCAAACCAACTGGGGGTATAGTAAAGATATGGATTTACAGGGTGTAGCTCCAAGCAAGGTGGGGGGGGTAGGGAACAACTTCCCACAATGCCCTATAGCTGTTAAGAAACAAAATCAAAAGTAAATTACACGAGAGTACACAGATTGTAGACTATAGCACTGTCAATGTCGGTTTAAGGCAATAGACAATTTTTATGGTCTCAGAAGTAGCAGTAAGATTTGAAAGTAAGGCACAGGTAGTACCTCTGGAAAAGTACTTAAAAGGTGTGAATGCCATGAGAGGCAGGAGTCCACCAAACTGACCAAACAAAACACAGCGAGAAGCAAAAATTAAGAGGAGCATCAATAGATAGTTGATAGTCCTCACACTCCCACACACAAAACCCCTTTAAAATGTCATATGAACCACTACATATTCTTCATAAATACACTATAGGAATGCTGGAAGTGTACTGTGGTTGAGGCTCCTTAAAGTGAAGTCATCCCTCCATGTTTGCAAGTGACTGGTTATTCCAGACTCAGTCCCTCAGAGACAATAGTCTCCTCAAATGGTGGATTTTGAGAAAGACACACGAAGATGATGGTTCTCTCCAAGATCATGGTTGTGGAACTCGATAAGGGATTCAATCGCTTCCTCCACTGATCCCATCTGAATCAAGGCCATCTTTCTGTCCTTCCTGAAAAGGTGACATGCATTAGAAAGCAACGAAAGGCATGAATATTAAGGAAAGTATGAACCAAGTATGAGAAAATTGTCAGGAACTTACTGAAAGAACTTAAAGTTCTTGACCAGAGAACCAGAACTGGCAAACAGCATCTTAAGATCATCTTCAACAACTAAAGGCCTGTCAGAGACAGAATCGCAACCAATCAAATACAAGTACACTGCATCGTTGTTTTTTCTCTTTATCTCAACTAAATTCAACATAACCTAAAGCGAGAGGAACAGTTTTTGCTCACGGGATGTTGGAGAGGTGCAGTGTTGAGGAGGGAGGAAAGATGTTGGAGTAGTTTTTGGAGCCAGGCTTCTTAAAGCGGTGAAGGGGAGAGTTACTGTAATCTTTGGTGAGCCCTTGGTCCTCGTGGCCCTCACGGGGCAGCTGAACAGTCGTGTGTTTGGATAATGTGATGCGCAGTGCCCTCCCATACAGCTTCTGTCCATTCAAATGGCTCATGGCTATGAAAAGAGAAATTAAGATATGAAATATTTGATTATACATCATGAGAAATGTGTTGTTAAAAGAATCAAACATGTGAAATGTAATAGTGTTAATAACCAAGGTTGGGCTGTTACCTAGCTGGGCCTGCGTGGCATCGGCCATCTGAACCAAGGCATTCTCCTTTTTGTTGAACATAATTTTCACTCTTATCACATCACCATAAACACCTAGACAGAAGAGGAAAGCTCATAAATCAGACTAGAAATGTAAAAACACATTTACAACCATGTTAACACATCTGAGCCCTACAAAAAACTTCAGGTCACAATCAAGACACTCCATCAAATGAGTGCGGCTTCACAGAAGTACACGAAGAGCTACCGAAATAAGTCAATGAAATCTTAGCTAGCCTACGTTAACTATTAAAAAGGTGGACATGTCCTCCATTTCCATGACCTAGGTACAGGTCTAAGACAAAGGCCTTCAGTAATTCTAGTGATAAGGACAGGGTTTAGGATATTTGTCAAAGTGAAAACGCTAACCGAGAGGACAGGGGAAGGGTACGTGTGGACACTTTTGCAGACTGGAAGAGAAACGGGCTTGTGTGTGGCCTTTATATATGAATAACAGACTCAAGAAAATGAAACTCGCTGAAAAAAATAATAAGCTAGCTCAAGGGCAAAAGGTTGGGTGAAAATTAAGGCTCTTCTACAAAATGGAAAAAAATCAGGAGTCTTGACTATTAACCAAAGTTTAAAAGCTTCCCTCATGACATGCAAAAACAGAAGCAAAATTTCCAAAAGCATGCATTCTGAAAATGGTAAATACTCTTTCATTAAAGCACAAAAAGATGCAGCATGTGCTCCTGCCTGAGGTGCCTCGGCAGGGTCACTAGCGCTCCAGCCGTTAGTGCTGGCGGGAATGCTGCAGCTTTTTGGCTTCCTGGTCCCCTCAACACACAAACGGCAGAAACCACAGAAGCACTCGTGTTTTAGGAACAAACTGCCTTGTGAGGGAAGAGATCGAAAGAGAACAGAACAAACAAGTGATAACAAAAAAGATGCTAAGGATAACATACCGAAAAGAATAAAGAGGCATTGGGGCGTAACTCTCTTTAGAGGACAGCAGAGGAAGGCAGCGGAGGGAGGAAGGGACAGGAAAAGATCGGAGGCAGAATGGAGGTTCAACATATCCACAGCGAGGAGGCAGTTCCACGGGAAATGGCGAAAAACGGTGGTTGGATCATGAAGATGGTTAATGGATTGGGAGCAGAAAGAGGAGGGGGATTGGTAAACATAACAGTGTGAGGAATAAATGTGTGGTGTTGAGGGTGAGCATAATGTATACACATGCGTGTGTGTGTGTGTGTGTGTAATAATGTGTGGTGTTGTGTGAGCATAACGTATACATATGTGTGTGTGGTTAAAATGTGAGGTGTGTAGGAAGATATGGTTTTCAAAAATAAAAAATAAAATAAGAATGGGATAAGGGGAATGGGGAGGGAGAGAAAGAGGAGGTAAAAAAAAACAAGGTCAGTACACATACAGAAATACAATAGCGGTCAAGTTAACTTTAAAGAAACTTATCCAACAGAAGAAGGTGCTGTTTTTTTTCATAATTAAAGAATAAAGCATATAATTCCTCAAGACAACCAAAAGGTAAGCCTTACTGCTGAACCACTTTAAAAGAATAATCAAACCATCTTCAAGTTCATCAAGTTTGCCACTTGTGTACATGAAGGAAAGCTAGAAGGGGTTTGAGAAAGCAACTCCCAGTGGTGGGACTGCATCTCTTCAGCAAGCTGCTTTCATTTGTTCTTTCACAAAGTATGTTCTCAAACTTTCAGGAAAGAATTATACTTCACAATGAACTTGTATAAATGGATTAGAATACTCTTTTTAAAAGGGGTCAGCAGAAAATATTCATGAAGCTCAAATTAACTTAGGAATGTTAGGAAAAGGAATTACAAAACTAAAGCTAAGTAAACAGAAAGGGTAAATATTTGGGAGGAAAACAAAAAAGTTTATTGTAACTGAAATTCAAAGTGCCATCTAGAATAAACATTGTATTCACCAAAATAGAAACTTTCTAGAACTTGATTTATTCAGCCAAAGCCCCTAGCTCTGCAATCTTGGAACTTACATTATATTTTGTAGGGCTAAATATGCTGGAAAAACTTTTTGAAATACCCCTCACATATGAAAACACATGGATGGTATTTCTGATTAACGTGATGACAAAACTTTACATGAATGAGCTCACTTTGAAGATATTTGGTCTAGACCAGCACTTAAAGATAAAAAGGAGCGTTACTCTCCAGCTTCAAGTGTTTTGAAGTCTACAACCGAGCACGCTGGTGCTTTGAAGTCTGAACCCCCTCCCCCATGGACGCGTTTAGTAAAGCGCCGTGTCTCTAACCTCAGGGTTCAGGTTGCTGACCAACATGACGGAGTGTCCTCCGGCGAGGCTGGGGAAGCCCAGTCTGCCTGCGGCTGCTGCAGCGGCCGCCCCCGGGATGGCCAGGGAGGCCAGGGCTCCATGAACGCCGGGCATGGCCAGGCCTGAGACAAGAGAGTCCAGTCAGAGAAGTCCGCCCATTCCGGGCCTCGCTCGCTGTATACGAGCCCGGTCACAAAGCAAGTGTGTAGAGAGGAGAGCGGAGGGTACGTACCTGCAGCCTGCTGGATGGCGAAGGCCGGGGGGAAGGCGTGGGCGCTGGCGTAGGGCGCGGCAGAAATGATCCCAGGAGTAGCTGCGCATGGACAGACACGTGGGCCACAAGGCACAACTGCGTGAGCGGAGAGCACTTAACGCTCGGCGTCAGACAATGACAGGGCGGAGCGGGGGGGGGGGGGGGGGTGTCTTACCAAAGGCGGCCGCCATGGCGTGATGATCCAGGGCCGGCTGCCCGTCGCCTGTGGGCAGGTCGGGGCGCGTGTAGTCTCTGCTCTTGTCGTTGTTGTACTTGACGTTGAGGCTGGTGAGTTTGGAGAAGCTAATGCGCAGGGTGCAGCAGGCGTTGTAGATGTTCTGGCCGTCCAGCGCCTGGACAACAGCAGCCACGCGTCGGACATTACAGGACGGCACGTGCAACTTCTGACCAACTAAATGCATTTACATTACTTGCGTGATGAAATGAAACATTTATGAAAACTAAAGGTCGATTACAATATTTCCATGGTGCCGACAGGTTTTCTAACAGGTCAGGTCTTCATGTCATGTGTTCTGCTGAGAATGCACCATCCCCAATTCAGAAAACGGTGTTAAAATGTTTGACCTCTAGGTGGCACCACTCACCAGCTTAGCATGCTGAGCAGTAAGCCCATCAGCAAACTGCAGAAGAGCTTGGAACTGGTTGTTCTTGGTAAAAGTGATCACCTTCAGCACAGTGCCAAACTTGGAAAAAATCTATTAAAACAAAACACTTGGGTTATAAAAAAAAAAAAAAAAAAGAAACCTCCAAGATGTCCGACAAATGCATGTCAGGTTCATCTATACTTAAAAACCCTTCTGTACAGGCAGGCACAACTCCTGCTGATGGCACAGCGGCCACAAGGGGGCGCCTACCTGGTGTAGGACATCCAGGGTGACTGGATAGAAGAGGTTCTCCACGATGACCCTGAGGACAGGGCTGGGGCCGGAGCCCCCGGTGGGGTCCACACCAGCGATGGCCATGCTGCCCGTCTGGACAGCGTTGACTGCCTGCAGCGCGGCCTGTGCTCTCTGCCGTCACGGGCGGGACAGAGAAGGGAGCGTTTCAGTCGCAGCAGAAACAAGCAAGCTCACGCATCCTACTTCCTGTCCTGTTTCAGAAGGCACACAGGACGTTTGCCTAACAATGCGTCCTCGTTACAATTCTTGCAAACAAAACAGGGAAACCAGTGGTTTCTCCCATTTGCTGATAAACAGATTCACTCGCGGCAGCCCGCAACAAAGAAATGCCTTCCGCTTAATTGAATGGCGTTATTAACATAACTGATGGCAGGAGGAGGGGGTGGACAGGGCTGCTGTGCTTTTGACTGTGGAATGTGTGTGTGTGTGTGTGTGTGTGTGTGTGTGAGTGAGAGAGAGAGAGAGAGACCGTGTGAGGTCTGCAGGGAAGCAGTGTTTAGAAAGGGAGGGCAGGAATTTTGGGCCACGCAGTACAGAAAACCACAAGATACACGCACGGCGGTAAACAAGGCCGCAGGCTCATAGCAACACTCCACTAAAGCTGTAGGAGTGGCAGCGTTTCCAGCAGCTAGAGGAACACACGACATTATGGGATGTGGGGCTTTCCAAACAGGATTTACTAGGGCCGTTTTCAACTTGGAAAATATTTAGGTTACAAGCACCATAATGCAATGACAGCAAAAAGTGAGATTACTTTCACTTGGTTTCATATTATTCCATTCCTACACCAAGAGGACCAATAAGAAATATGACTGGATGTTTATAAAAGGGAGAGAGAGCCTGTACGTAGTCTTGGAGCAGTGGGGGGGGGGGGGGGGCAGACACACACGCGTACGCACACACACACCACTTGGTTTGGCGAGTTGTCCGTCTTCAGCTCCTTGTGGTTGGAGTACTGCATGAAGATGGGGTGGTTCCTGATGACTGGCGTGACTGACGAATAGTAACTGACCATCGTCTGTGCTGCCTCCTCAGAGTTCATCTCAAGGAAAGCCTAGGCAAACAAAGTCTAGCTTAGCTCACGTGCCACCCAGAGTTTAGTGTTTGTTTCATTCCAAAACAGGCCTACGGTGTTATCAGCATTCAGAGGGAGTACTGAAGACAAAAAATTAATAGTTACATACAAGAAATACCGACCCCCTCCCCCAATCCTTTTGTAAGAACATTTTCAAACCCTACAACCCTTAATAGTTGTAATACTTCCTATTTGGCTGCTATCCCGACAGCTTTCATAACAAACTGCAATATCAATTCTCTCCTTCACGAGTCCTATTCCGATAGCTTTGGGAGGTGTTGGCAAGAATACCTGGTTCTTTCCTTTCAGCATGAGCAGGTTGGTGACTTTGCCAAAGGGAAGGCCTAGAGAGATGACTTCTGCCTCGTTGATGTCAGCAGGAAGCTTGCGCACATGTATGACGCGGGACGGAACGCCGGGACTTCTGATGTCACCTTTAAACTTCTTGCTGTCATTGCCATTCGCTGTGATGGGAGACCACACGGTTACGCCAGTCTGGCGACACACACGCATGCTCAGGGCAGCGGTATGGGTGTGCCTCGGAAATATATACCTGCCGAACTCATGATATATGGCCCGTTGGAAACGCAGGAGAAAAGCTCGTCAGATCCTCTCTGAGGGGGAGAAGAAGGAAGTTCAAAGGAAAGCGATCGTGAATTGAACAGATTACATATTAATCTTTGACAGACAAGTTTTTTTTGTGGTGCGTGACCCCTCCCCCCCGAGTCAACCAATCACCACACGCCACTGAACAGACACCAAACACAGCATCCAGTAAGTAGACAGGTCACTGCAGTGCAGGAACAAGAACAGACATGGTGAAACATTCAGCTTCAGGAAGCTGCTGAGAAGTCACAATCCAGCGAGACAGAGCTAGCTGACCAAATAAGGACAGCCATGGGCTAGATTTTACACGGTTTGTAAGCCAGAACGGAAGTGGGCAATGTGACAACATCTAGACTTCCTGCGCGCAGGGTGGGTCCACAGATCAAGCACCAGCCCTAAACCTTCCCCAGCCCCACCAGCCCAGGAATGAGGAATTAACTGGTGTTTTAAAGGGAGTGGGGGAGTTTCTGGGTCAGTAGGCAGAGGGAATGAGTGGCCAGACTCACATCAGTCCGTCTCTACCACTAGGACACGACTCCAATCCAATTTCATTTATTTGACTGCTGAGAAATATATATATATATTCTTAAAAAAAAAAAAAAAAAAAAAAAAGCAACTGAGCTCACATTTGGATTCAGTTGCTGTTTTCACAGCGATTTAGTTGAGCGATCGCTACAGTTCTAAGCAAACAAGCTTGGTCAACCACCACCAGACAACGCAGTCCACTTACATTCCCAATACAAGTTAGACAGAAGATCATCTCCATTCCAAAGACATGCAAATAAACACACACACACACATGCCTGCAAAATGTTCCAGTATGCAAGTTTAACAAGCGGTTAGATATCTGAAAGTCACAGTGAATACAGAACAGACATACACCTCAAAATACTCTGCAGGCATTGCGAGACCATTAGACGTGACCAGAGGGATCAATCACCTAACTGAGCAGGCCACATGCACATATACCCTCCGCCACATTTAAAATTCCACTGCCACAAGGCTCAATTAGAACCATATGCAGCTAGGAAGAGGGGGAGGGTACCACTAGGGTGCATGAGGTAAAAGAGGAGGGGGAATGGTCTGGGCTACGGCACTGCTAAACAAAGTTCTCTCACCACTCCACACCGACTTATAGCCATAAAGCCACTGTCGAGTCTTCAGGCCAACCTTCAGAAAACGGAAGAGGAAGACCACAGAGTCTTGGATGTCAAACCTGTTGAGTTACACTTAAGAGTAGCTTAAGGTTGTGTCAAAGAGGACTTAAAGTCCCTACGCAGAATATGTAACCTGGTAAGAGTTTGTTCAACAGGTAAAAGGAACAAACAGAAGAATTTGCTGCACTTGTTGGGTGGGGACTGTGAACTGGAATGAAACCAGGTTAAAGGGATCAGCAAGGTGTGGAGAAACGCAGGAAGGCGGGAGACGTGGGCAATTCGTGCCACGAATGGGGCCGTTACCACGGCAGCCCTGATTGCCATTCTCTCACCATGGAGACCTTATGCCTGTGGGTGCAGGTGACTGAAACCCAACCCAGGACTTTGTGGCCTGAATACACAAGGCCGTTTGTCTTCGGTGGACCAGGTGTGCGTCTGTCCCAACACTCGAGAATGTAGTTTCCATCCCAGACGTGAGTGTTTTGCCATCAACCCAACATTCCAAGAAAAATTAGGATGTTCACCCAGTAAATAATGTGTTACATGTTAGACTTACAATGAGAATAAAAACGTGGGCCAGTGGTATCAACCGAGTCCATTAGCACTTCCCCCCACCCACATTCCCTCTAATCAGCACTGCTGAACAAACACAAGAGGAACATGTGTGTCCAGAGGGGAGATGCAAACATATTTGCATGTGATGAATAGCTTCCATTCATGTCACCGTGTCAACACCCGAGCCCATTTTTGAGGAATGCTTTTAAAATGGGTTCACTTGCAGGGCTAAGGAACAATCAGGCAGCATAATGCCGACCATCCCCGAGGCAGACCTGACAACACAGGTGAAAACAATCACGAAACACCAGGGAGAAACCCTCGGTGCATCTGAATCAATCCAGCCAGAGGAGGACACTTAAATTCACAACCATAAAACTAAAAGGAGGGGAACCTTCAATAGTCTAAAAAGCACACATTACAAATCTATTTTTACATGTCAACTTGCAAAACCAGTAAACCTGGTTTATAGAACAAAATATTATTTTAGACCCCCAATTATATTTACTTCACCACAAAATATTTAACCACCATTTAACTTATTAAAATGAAGAGGAAAATCTCTCCCATAGTTCTTATTTCAGATCTCAAGCTCCCTCTCCTGAAATGATCCTTGCAGGCCAAAAACGGACAGCAGGAGACAAACTGTACAACACACACACACACTTTATTTGATTCAACTTTCAGTTTGCCCCAAACTGAAAAATGTGCATGGTCTTTCTAACATTACATTATTGCCTGCTTAAAATATCCTAAAACAAACCAGGAGAATCTCAGGTCACTTTAGAGCACTCTCTGGCCCAAAGTCATGTTAATGGTGTCTATGAATCACTCCTTTGTTCTGAATCTTGTAGGCCCCCTTTACTACCCACATACCACAGATGATTATCTTTCATTAAAGACTAGGTAGGAACACGCACGTCACAATAACCTTTGAAAGCCGACCCAAGAGACAGTGGAGATTCTCTTTGCTTTTATAAACATAGGTAATCTGGAAATACCTTAAAGCAGTACTGCAAAAAACACTTGCAGACAATACCTTTGTGCAAAAATACATTTAGCAGCAAAAGACGAAATGACCACTAAAAGGCGTTGGTCTGGGAATTCCAGTCCAATTTCATCATGGCATTTATATTTACGGTGAAACAAGTCAGGCTGGTTTGAGGGGAGCAGTGATATGGTACACCTCAGCAACAGACAGACGGCTAGCGAGAACATGAGCTCTCAGGAACAGAGCCATTGTCCAACAACAAAAACCCCTCACGTCCTTCTTACAGTTGCTTAGTGGTATACTGTTAAAAAATATATAAATCAAACACAGAGCAAAGGAATAAAAGGCCTACCTTTGTACCAACTGCAATTTCATGGACAACACTGCAAGAAATATAAAGAAAAAATGAGAAAAAGGTTGTGATGCAAAATGCCAACAGAAGTACATTTCAAACGAAGGAGAAAAAGCTCACATTGGAATTGGGAAGAAGCAGATGACCTTTAACTTCTCATGCAAATACTTAAAAGTAGAACAGTATGTTCTGATAAGTCCAGAGAGAAACCAACATTGTTTACAAACTTGCCAGAGAAACAAGGCATTACGCTTTAGACAGATCCTAGGTCCTACCTCTTACTACAGTACACTGCAGTTACTCACCTGGTATCTTCTTTGAGTTTAAGTATATGAATATATACATTTTATATGTACATAAAATATATCTTGTACATCATATCTTAATAAATCCCCAAAAGTTGGAATCTCGCCTCAACCAATATTTTTTTTTGCAAACAAGAACGATGTTTTCCCACTACAGATATAATGGGAAGGGTTTACATAGTGAAAACAGCATCCAAGCCTTCTTTCCCACAGATCTCCCCTCACAAATATGAGCGGTATTTCAGCCATGGCTGGTTGAACATTAACCCCCACATCCTGTTTCTCCCCATTGTACAGGAAACGCAGCAACTGAAGCGCTTCTGTTGCGGACCGACAAACATAAAATATTTAATCAAACCCGAAAACAGATCAGCACTAGAGTTGCACCATTTCAGATTTTAAGGGTATAGGTATATGTATATGATTGTATGCAACTGGTTTGTTATCTGTAACTAAATAAATAGTTAATCAGCGCCAAGTTTATATATATCGGGTTTGGGACAAATTGTGTGTAAAAGGGAGCTGTATAAATGGTGTTACGTGATATTCAAATATCTAAGCCAGCTTATGACAACAGGTCAGCATTTCTAAGCGAAAAAAAACAATAAAATGGTCCAGCAATGGCCTGAGACACTGAGAAGAAGTGTAGAAGGAAACAATCAACCACACGGATCTATTTGTGGCTGAAAACTGACAGTTTAAAAATATGATATGGTCGTCTAAACTTATAGATGCATTCTTTCATTAAACACTAGTTAACTTCAAGCAGGAAAAAAACATGAGGACTTACTCTAATTCTGCGTAACCTGATCCCATAGGATACAATTCAGTCTCTAGGCGGCTGTACAGAGAAAGAGAAGTCAGTGCCACAACAAAAAGAGAAAGAATTTCGCTAATTACTGTCTAGCTAATCTCTTACTTCCTGGCAAAACGAATTCATTATGTCTGACAGGTTTGATAGCTGACTAGTAAAGTTACTACCTAGCACTTTTGAAATTCTGGATCTTTACTAGTGCAATTCAACAAGTGGCCATGATGGCCAAGGTGTGCAGCCTCGCTGGACTGTGAGCAGGGCTGAAGACGGTGACGGCAAAACACAGACGACAAAAAGTTTTTTTTTTTTTTTTACAAATAGCTAACTTGGCAAAAAAAAAACAAACAAACATCGAACAAACGATCAAAACATGCAAACCCGGGAATAAAATCAGCAACTTAGTGATGTAAGTAAGAAAAGTAAAGTTAGCTAGGTGGCTGAACACTTCCAAAGTACCTCAGTACGTGGAGAACTAGCCGTCCAGCTAGCTACCACCATCAGAGTTTGTTTCCATCGCAACCCGAAACAGCGTTTGCAAGCAAACTTACTACATAACAAAACAATTTATCTTCTATCTACCCGGTAAATATCCTTAGAACAGTGAATGGCGATGCAATAAACAACAACATAATTTTTATTCGGAAAAAAATCAACAATAAACTTACCCGTCCATTGCACAAAGAGGAACTACAGGTCTAATCGGGAACTTTGTTGCCTGCCTGAGTTTTCTTATACCGCGACAAAATGGCGGAGCAGTTCGAGGCGGACGAATCCGGTGATTGGGGAGCGCGAAACGTGTGGGCGGCCAAGATACGAGGTCGTTTGTGATTGGATGAGAATTCACATCAAAGTAAAGGGCGCAGTCTCTGTACGAACCCAATGCTCTTTAAATGTATATCGTATTGTGATTAGGGCTGCGAATCTTTGGGAATCCCACGATTCGATTCAGAATCGATTCTTGAGGTCACAATTCGATTTTTTCCCTGATTCTTTCAGATCCCAACGATTCGATTCAAAAACGATTATTTTCCGATTAAAAACGATTCTCAATTCAAAACGAGCTACTTCGGTCTGCTGGCATGAAAGCAGAGTACATTTATATAGATATTATAATTGTAAAGGTTTTATCAACATATTGCAATAATGTAAACACACAAAGGTAAATCCAAGACAACATGTCTGTTTGAGGCTGACACTCTGAACACTACATTAAACTAATAAAACTGTAGTAAAGTAAATAAAATTGGTAGGCTTAGGCTAGCTGCCAGAACTGGCCACTACTCAAAAATTTTATTATACAAAAATACTGCTCTTTCTGTAAAAAAACAACAAATTGCTTCGTACAAGAATTAGGCTTAGGCTAGCTGCCTATTTCTGAGAACATGCCACTTCCAGAAACAAAATTACACATTTTTCCTTAACAAATCACAAAAATAAAAAATATATGAAAGTGCTTCCAAAAATAAAAGTGCTGTTACATTAATAAAATGGGTAGGCTTACGTTAGATGCCAGAACTTCCACTTCACAGATGAAAAATATATATATACACCGTATTTTCTAAAAGCCGCTTACATCTACTGAACTGAACACTTTTAACTGAACTGATCAGTTTGTGATCGGTGCCTGTAGCATTTCATGTGCGACAGATTTGGCTTGTGTGTTGTGGCGAATTCCGACTCCCCTCGTTTATCCGCATAAAGACGCTACAGATTATATTGTTGATTTACGTTTCTATGCATAAATAAGAGCTAGACTTTAATTATTCATCACAGCAAACGGCATTATCTATGTCCAAAGACACACTGGCTCAAGGGTGTTAATTATTTTAAATAAAATACACAATGATTATACTGAAGTTCACCTCTGACCATGACTTCGCAGTATTACAGCAGTATTATGTCTAAATATCTAGTTAGGACAAAACTAGAGTGCTCAATGAACTAAGTTATTTTTATTTTTTATTTTAACTTTATTTTACCAGGAGTTATAATCATTGTAACTCCCGAATATCATCTGTAGCGTCTTTATGCGTGTGCAAACGATCAAGCCCATCCGGGCCGGGTTGACGGTAAAATCTAAAGTGTTTACAAATGTTTGCTTTCAAAGACTGCGGGGCCATTTGGACTTCATACTTTAGCGGCGCAACAACAAATACCGTACACTACACAACCCACTGTAGCTTTACTAGCATACCTGCACATAGTCAAACCTGTTTCCTTGTTTTGCCTAGCACTACGGTGGCTGAGAAGGCACATACGCACCCAGAAAAAAAAATCGATAAAAAAAAATGAGAATCGATTCTGAATCGTTCAATGTTAGAAACGCAATTCGAGCTCGAATCGATTTTTTCCTGCACCCCTAATTGTGATGTACATGAGATGTACATCGTTCATAAACATTTCATGTGCATATGTATATTTCCTCATTTACATGCATCAAAGATTTAACCTCCACCATGCTTAGCAGACAGAGTACAGGTCAACTTGTTATTATTAAAGTGGGCCTTATATTTATCAATACAATTGACAAAACATTGTCTTACATGGGTTACCACTGACAACATGATAAGAAAAAAATAAAATTGCAATATGATCCCTTTAAAAATTGCATGGCTTTTAGGAGGGTAAATGGGTGGACAGGGGACTGATAAACTCGCCTTTGTTCTTAACTAACAGCCATACATAGTGTTGACTTCTGATCATGGAATGTCCACTAAATTCCAGCCATTCCTGTCATCAAAGAAGCCCAAATCTCACTGATGTATTTAAAAGGCTCTGAAATTAACTGATCACCGTTTAGGTAATCTGATGCAAATGTGTCATAAAGTAACATGCACAGAGCCTTCATAAAGAGTTTGAAGTTAAAACATACAAAATAAATAAACACGAGTAAATACGTTTGTAACTTAAATAATCTATTTGATCTAATTCTAACTATAGATAGTACAATTATTATTATTCTTTCTTTGAAGCATTTCCACAATGAAACTGCTTTCTTAATGTTCTGATGACTTTTCTCAAATGAAGGTATATGGAGTCAGGTATCATCATGAATAATTCTACTGCTCACTTAGAAAATTGCTTTTCAACATAGGTGCAGGTTACACACCTGCTTAAAGATGAATAATACATTGGGAGGTTGCAAGAGATCCTGACACTCGTTGTCTGCAAGCCGAGGACCGAGCGTACAGATGGGAACAAGAAAAACAGGTCTAAAGGCAGTTGTTTTAAAGTCTTCTTCCTAGATTATCATTATTATAATTATTATCGTTATAATAATAATTAATATTGAGTATTAATATTCGTATACAACAGATGGGACCGATACAGCAACAGATGACAATATCCGGTTTAAAAGACACGGATTCATCTCCATCTTCTCCTTCATCATCTTTCTACTTTCGTTATTGTTATCATTACTATTATTACTACTATTACTATTACTATTACTATTACTACTATTACTACTATTATTACTATTTTTATAATCACAGTTAGTCACGTAATAATCAGCTACCTACGTAAAACATTTCCAACGTAGTAATATTTTAAAGGTTTATTGGAAATATTTTTAATTACACTGTATTCAAAATTCTGTGAACGGACAGGAACCGTTTGGTTTGCTTTCGGTTGATTCAGCCCTAATGATGGGAAATTTCTATAGAGCGACATCTTGTGGTCGATGTAAGGAGTTGCACTCACACAGACCATGCTAAACTATTAAATTTTGTAATATAATTAAATCAATCCCTGGTCTGTCGCTAACATGATGTTGCCATTTACGTATAAACTGTTGGAATGTGACATCAATTCGTCTCATGACAATTACGTTTAAAATAAGACGTTCTGAAGGGCGTTAGCTGGGAAGCGGCTTCACGTTACGTTGACTTTCGCAACGCAGCTTTTCCATTTTCTACATAAGGATGATGACAGAGGTATGGCTTCCATTTATATCATACACCCATCTCAAACGTTGAGATTTTGATTTTGAGTTACATTAGTCTCGGTGGCAAACTGCACCTGTGTGATGGACCTTTGACCTAAGGGTCGATGTTTTAAATGTTGCTTTTAATAATCAAGCGTCCAAAGCTCGGTGTATATTAACGTATCAACATTTACGTTAATATTAGCTTGGTTAATTTCTTGGTTAATGTTAATTTTTTTTATATTTTTGGCAGCTGTTGCATCATGGTCACCAGGCAACAAGTGCTATGGTAGCAGATTTTAAAAAATTAGTGGCGTGGGTCCACACTCACGCGCACATCTGTCGTCATATGCCCAGCGTGGAAAGTTTCTCAGTGGACATGCGTACAGGTGGTCATTTACTCATTTAACGGAATTAAAAAGAGAGAGGGAAGAGAGCGAGGATGTGAATGGCAAACAAAGACGGCCAAAACAACAATACTGTGGATATGCGCAGTTTTCAATGATAAAACTAGATAAAACGATAAAAAGTGAAGTGTTTGACTCGGATGACAGCGTCAGTATATCTGGTGAGCAGGCTCCTAAATCGAGGATGAATCAGTATTCACCTGAAGTGTTTACTCTCGTCTCTAGCCCTGAGACTAATATCCGTAAAACGGGCAAGAAATGGACAAAGGGTCTCTCTGGCAGTCCCTGGATGCTGTCAATAGAGGAACCTTCTAGTTTTAATCCTGAGACCACATGTTCTAGCGTCTCAATTGATGGCCAGGACCGAAAAAGTTAAAAGAAAGATGTAGCCTTTTCCGCTGGAGGAGATATACCGATCTATGGTTCTGCGGTGGATATGAACTCAGACGACACTGCTTCAGAAGAAGAGCTGAATGTTTCAAAGAGTGAAAGTACACAGGCGTCTCATTGCCCTAGCAGACCCTGCCGCACCCCATAAAGGACGGGGAGCCCGTTTCTAAGGTGTACGCTCCAGACTCTGCTGCACTGCTGCCCTCTTCTGTAGAAATGCAGGAACTGCAGGACACAGATAAAAAAGACCTACCAGCCAAAGAAAATGCAGACAAACGTGAGTTTTTTTTCCTCCATAAAGATTTGTTTTATATTTTCAGATGGATTTCACTCATTTTTACATCGTATATATAAATATGTTTTAAATGTGTAACCTTTACACCAAGTTTATATGGTGCAACATTCTGTGGGAATGTCATTATGAAAAAAACCCACACAGAGCAGAAGTTGTATTCAGACCTGTGACGATAACTACAGTGCCAGTGTTTGTCAGTAACCTTATGTCCTTGTATCACTCTCCCCATTCAGGACAGTTAAATAAATCTTTAAGCTCTAGTAATGTCGCAAACTTCCAGAGCTGGATTTTACTACACCAACCAGAGACAATTTCATCCTTGCGTGACCTTTCGGCCGAACAGCTAGACAGTCTTCTGGCGTCCTACTTCAAGCAGCAGTGGCCGTCTGGCTCTCAGGGCTCGAGTAGTCGCTCGTTGACGGGGGCGGGGCCTTAAGGATGCTCGCTTCTCCAGAGGACCCCGCCCACTGCAGGATTTTGGGACGTACATCTCTAAGCATAGCAATGGCTTCACCAGCTACAACGACGCGTTCTACTCAATGCCCAGAGCAGAGCCAAAAACCTTGAGCTGGTACACTAGAACACCAGTGAAGGTGAAGAAGATGGTACGGGATCTCAGTAAACTTGTTCAGACCATGGGATCTTACAAGCAGTCTTTCTTGAATGCAGTGTAACGGTTCAGCATCAGAACTGATTAAAGCATTTGTTTTGCAGTATAACGTTGTCGTGACTCCTATTCCAGCATGTGATTGGTGATAATTGAGGAAGCACCTCCTGGTGATTGGCTGTAATCATGGCTGGGTTGACCCAGGCCACACGCAGCTTCCTGTTCCTGTACGTGTGTGTCAGGGCACCCAGTGTTCCTCTGCCTGAACTTCAGATATCTGCAAACAGAGCATTTTGTACCCATTTAATAAAGGGTTATGACCTTTGACATGAGCAAAAAAAAAAAAAAAAAACAGAAGAAAAGGGAAATAATGCAGCACGGTTAGTTTTAAATCCTTTGCATAAGCATGCCGGGGACAGGAGTAAAATGTGTCCAATTAGAACAGGAACTTTACCTGTTTTGTGTGAATGAATCGAATTGCCCAACTATGTTATCAGTTTGCTTTCTATACACATTAGTTATACTGCAGTGTGTTCTGTTTCCTTGTGTGTTGAACAGAGGTGATATGACACAGATATAAGGTATGACACATCCTCTTATTTAGTACAACAAAGCAGGTATTGATACCCAAAACTGAATTTTTCTGCATTCAAGACATATCCTAACACAGTGCTGGAGAAACATTCACATATATACATTTTGAGAAACTAGCTCTAAATTATTGTAAAGCATTAATGGACTGATTCTAAAACTAAAACTGATTTGCGTTTGTAACATAATCCAACGTAGGAGTGATTCTGAACTCTAAGCAACAATCATCACTGCTGCTGTTCAACATCACAACAAATCATATTCAGGGTTAGTTTCACAGTGATGGAATGAAACCACAGTCTTACTTGAGACTGCTTAAACAAGTGTAATCAGACACTCATCAAGCTTCAGGTAGATGTGCAATTGTCCCTACTGAGAAAGCATTCTCGTCAAATGCAATTTAAACCTCTGCCTGTGCACCCTAGCGCACCAGCACGGTACTGAACCATCATCTTAATCCAGTGATGCTCATTCTGCTGTGTGGGAGGGGACACTCACAGGATGGGTATGGCACTGAGGTAGCTGATGGCGCAGGAGAGGAGGAAGCACAGGCCACTGCAGTTGTGGAGAGTGAGCGGGTAAATGGAGGAGAACACCACCGTCGACACCAGCTCTGTCACAGCCAGGGCGAGCTGCAGCTGGCCGAATGCGCGGCCTACGGCGAGAATCACAGTGGAGCGTTTTCACACTCCGTGTTTCTCATCTGTGTCTCAGGATATTCATCTTTAATGTTATTTGACATTTCTTAAAGTATTTATATTTGAACTTCAACTCTAGAGTGCCGAAATAAATCATGTGATTGCTTAAGATCGCTGTAGACGACATGTGCCAAGAATGAAACCACAAAACAGAAGTGTTGAGATGTCTACACTTCAATAGAACGAGTCGCTTTTCCACAATGAATGTGTCAGCAGTTAAGAAATGTTAGGCCTATATTAAGACAGCTTTTTTGTACTATTTATATTTTACAAATGTGTTTTAATATATTATTTTCAGGTTATGTCATGATAAATATTTAACATTTTTTTCACTCACTTTATAGATTACTTTTATTATTTATACATTTGGTTTTTAGTTTTCTACCTTTTTTGACCCATGGCTCATGAGTAAGTCTATTGGTTATATTATTTTGGACCATACAGAATATTGTTATTTCATCTTAATCTATTCTCATGTGGGTGTTTCTCCTCTTGTTATAACGTGTCTGCTTTTTGTGGCGTATCTGAAGCGTTACCATATTGCTGTGTGTCCAGAACTTTGGAAAGCATTGCTCGTAGTGTTGGCATGGGAACACAAGCAAACATCATGATTCCTCGAGCTGTTGGAAGCAAAGCATAAATTATAGTTCCTCAAAGCAATGACTGCTTTCATAATATCTCATTGCTTTTATTACTTGCAATGAGAGCTTTTTCATGCTCTTTTATAAGCTTTTTGTTTGGATCGAGCCAGTTCTTTTGCATGTCAGTACTGTGAGGCTTTAGAAAATGGTATTTGATTATATTAATGCCACTGTAGTACTGGCATTAGTCAAGTGGCAGTTCCTTGGATCATGGCATGCAGGGAGAGATTGTTACCCCTCTGTACCACTCACCCAGGAAGTAGATCCAGCTCTCCTCCGTGAAAGCCATGATGGCCATCCCGGTGCAGTTGGACACGATGCCGAGCAGGGCGAGCGGCGTGTCCCCCAGCGCCCTGGACAGCGCCAGTACGCCCAGGAAGCTGCTCACGTACATGGCGTTAGTGGCAGCACTGCCGTAGCCCGCCCACACAGAGTCCCAGCTCAGAGGTGGCTTGAGGACGTAGAGGGTGAGGACGTCCTCCGCCCCCACCATGCCCAGCATAAACACCACCATGGCCGTCATCAGGAGGACGCCCGCTACGGAGTCGGGACGGCCTCCTCCCGCCGGCCCCATCAGCGGCCGCTCTTCCTCCTCTTCCTCCTTGTCTTCCTTGGGGGAAGAGAGGAAGAAAGTAGAGAGCAGCAGCGAGAGCGTGCTGAGGGCGATGGCTGTAACGAGCAGCACCGCCCCCTGGTGGCCAACTCGGTATACGTATCCAGAGAGCAGGCCACCCAGGACCCCGGCCACCCCCGCACACATGTCCACCACGTTGAGCTTGAGCGTACGGGACCTCGGCCCGGAGCCGAGCGCCGCCAACGCCACAACGCCGGCCCAATACGCCGGAGAGCCCCCACAGAGGCCGTACACGGCCGTGCCCAGGAAGAGGAACTCCACAGGTAGGTCGCAGTACAGGAACAGCAGCAGGAAACACATTCCCAAGACTGAGCCCAGCTGGGAGACGATGACGAACACTTTAGGACCCCGCCGGTCTGCAACACGCCCCAGCAGCACGATGGACAACATGGCCGCCATGGTAGAGATTATGGAGTCAAGGAGAAAGAAATGGGCGGAGGCTGCCTGCGCCTGCTCCACCTGCTCCACCTGCTCTGCCTCACCACCTGCTTTTTCCAGCAAGCGGTTGTACACTGTCAGGGTAAGCGCCATCTCGAAGAAGGAGGTCCCCAGTTTATGGATAACCACGACTGGTTCCACCATATTCAAAAGGTTTTCCATTATATCAGATGGGATGACTCACGTATTGTTCACCTTAAAAAAATTTAAATATAAATAAAAATAAGTAAATAAATACAATAATATATATAATATAGAAACATCTATTGCAGTGAGCCACACGATCAATACACAGTGCTGCTTGAATGTTTGTGTACCCAGGGGCGCAGATGGCACTGGGGACGGGGGGGACATGTCCCCTCCAGATTTATATTGACCCTATCCAAAATCTAGCATCTACAAGCATAAACGTATATATTATACAGCTTGGTCCCCCTCACTTCAGAATTTCCATCTGCGCCGATGTGTGTACCATCCAAACATGATCATTGTTTTCTAAAATTAAATGAACATCCAAATCTCAATTTGAAAAGCAGACCTTCCAAATAAGGCACACAGTAAAACAAAATACATATTTTTCATAATTTATTTTTAAAAAAAGTAAAAACCAAAAATCTGCCAAGTGGAAAAAGTATGAACTCTTTATTTAGTAGCTTGTGGTGCATCCTTTTGCAGCCATTACTTCAACCATACGTCTTCTGTAACCACAAACGAGTGTCTCACATCTGCTTTTGGGATTTTTGCTCACTCCTCCTTGCAGGGTTAGAGTTTGAGAGTTGAGGTTGAGGTTGGAGAGACATCTGGCATGTACTGGCTGATTCAGATCTTGCCATAGCATCCCTATGAGATTGAGGTCCATGCTTTGACTGGGCCAACCCAGTCATTGTCTTGTTGCATAATCAATTACCGTTCCAGCTTGAACTCTCAGATTGTTGGCAGGAGATTCTGGTCAAGAATATGTTGACAGGCCTGGGAAATTATGGTTCCCTGGACAATATGGAGAAAAGCAGGCAGAGATCTTCGCTTTTTCATCACCATGCTTCACTTTTGGAAAGAGGTTCTTCTCTTTATATACAGTGTTTACTTTTCTTCAAACATAGCACCTGTAATTGTGGTGCCATAATTCAAATATGGACTCACCTGTCCAGAGAAAGGACTTCCAGAAAGCCTCTGGTTTGTTATACATTTTTTGCCTGATGTACATTTATCCCAGATGCTGTCAGAGAGGTCTGCGACTCTCTGGAGGTGATGTGTGGGTTTTGGCCTTTAACTGAATTATTATTTTTCTGGTGCTTGTTGTTGTAAGTTTTGATGGGCATCCATTTCTGGGCAGAGATACAGTGATATTGAGTGTCCTCCATTTGTAAATGATTTATCTTACAGTGGAAGGATGGAGCGGGAAACCTTTGGAGATCTTGTATCTTTCCACAGACAGACACCACCTTCTTTCTGATGTCCTTGGATGTCTCTTCTCCTATCTGCATCTGTGTACTTTACTCCTTGGCACGACAGTGTTAATCAGTGTGGCTCAAGTCTTTTCCCAAGGATGTCTCATTTGATCAGTCTGCTTAATTGATTTCTTGAGTACGTGATTCACCTGACTCTTTTACCTAACTGACTTTACCAGTGCAGCTGTGGTTCATTTACTTTTGTACATTATCAGATTCCATGATTCGTGTAACTCATACATTTCCCTCAAAACAAGTAAATGGAATTAATGATAAAATAAGAGAATCATCGTAAAACAACAGAAAAGTCTAAACTACTCAAGGAGTTCACAAACGTTCAAGCAGTACTGTATGTTTCAATGGCTTACAACTTTATTCACTATTTGATGCTGTGTTTACAAAGATGCTAAAGTGGTCATGATTCACTGAGTATTACAATTAATACAATACAAGCAATATATATATGAATGTCTATTATACATACCCAAAGTATTCCTTCCACATTCTGGGCTGCTTCAGTGGTCTTGTTTGAGCTGTGATTAAAGCAGGTTATATGCAGCAAACCCCTGAAGTTTCAGTCTGACAGTGATTACAGGAGGGAAAGAAGAAGCGAGGGTAGTGAAGTGAAAATGCAAGTGACAGAAGAAAGGGAACACCATCAAGCATCTACATCGCACACGCCAAACCCACGCCATCGCGGGCAGCAGCGTGCACCAGCCCCTCCTGCCCCTCCTGCTCCATGCCCACACCATCCGTGGACGCTGCAGAGTCAAGAGGGAGAACTTTCAGAAGGTCACTCACAAGACGGAGTCTCAAGACCGGCAGAGCCAGACCATTTCAACTTGAAACTTTATTTTGCTCCTTTCCTGCGTATCAACCTTTAATCAGACGTACGAATGTCACATTTCGGGTTCAAAGAGGTGCTTTTATAGAGATTCTGCATTTTGTTTCTCATTTCTGTATACAGTTTTTTGAAAGTGGCATTGGTGTGTCTTTTGGGTTGCCAGTGCAGCCTTTAGCAAACTTTAACTCTGAGTGCTTTTGACCTTTACACTTTCTTAACTGCTTGGTACATGCTTCTATGTGTAACCTGTATTTTTTTTGCCATCATGCATTCTGCACTCAGATGAACAGATCCCTCTGCTGTTCAGTGCACACATCCTAACCCTTTGCAGTATTGTGCATTCTAATTCTATTACTGCATTTGACATACACTACAAAGCTACAGGTGCTTGTCCCACATTCCCCACAGTTAGTTAAGGGAAGCAATGCTACATGTTACATCCCTTTGCACAAGGTGCTGTTGGAGCAGCCATTATTGGAATGAACATTCATGTAAGTCTATGTGAACCGACATTAATACCCAGACACTTCCCATGCCGAGGAGTCCTGCAGTCTCTTACATGTCTTTTGTTTTGAAAATTTTTTAATTGAATAGTTTCAAGTCATTCTGCCTAGTGCTACGACATTGTGCTCAGAGCTTCTGTAAGTGCAGGATGAGATTAGGGGTTGGGGCACAAAGCAAACTGATAACTAACTGCAAACTGATTCTCTTTGATAACTTTGATCTTGAAAATATAAGCTTGAAATGATTTCAAAAAAATAAAGCATTTTAAGATGCAAAGACAGAAACTCTCCTCCACCTCTGAAACATGTTTTTTTTAAGGCATCGGCTGGAGAGATTATTATCAAACTGTTCTTTTATGATTACAACTTTTTATCTATATATATCTTTAACCCTCTTTTTGATGATAAAGAATTTGTCAAGCTTTATTAACCCAACCTCTTCAAACCAGAGTACTTTATTCCTGTTGGGACAACCACAGGCAGCGCTTGTGAAGACTGGCATTGTCTCTGTGAGAGCAGAGAACTGAAACGGGCCACGGGAACTCCACACGCTGGAACTCCAGCCACAAAACAGTGACCGTCATTTTTTCATCCTCAGAGAGTTCTTCTTCGTGATTCATTAGGATGGCCTTCATAGTTCATGGTGTCTTTGGTTGAGTGTCACTGTAGGGTGTGTGTCTGAGTGAGCGTTCTGTGGAATTTAAATCCAGCCTGTCCAGTTCGTCAAGTCTGCCGATCCCAGGCATCATCCCGTTTCCATGGTGACTCAGTCGTCCTTATTAGCATACACGCCAGCCTCCCAGCGCACCGCCTGTGGGCTTTTGTGCTTCGTCACACGCGTTGCATCCACGACCTGCAGCAAAGCAACAATCATGACCCGAGGAAACCTGTGCTCTGTCACCATAGGCATCAATGTGCTTTCTTACCGCGTTGTTGATAGTGTCAATAGGCTGAATCCCAGCATACTGTAAATATAAGGTAATGAAGATTAAAGTTTAGCCAAGATATCTCAGTTCTACAAACACGTACAGCTCTTTTTTGCTTTAAATGATGCCCTTGTTGATGGCATCATTATTTATATACAATAACTACAATAACTTTATAAATCTTAATTCATATGGATTTACCAATTATCTTACTTCATCTGCATATTCAACTGTCACTTTGCTATGAATCAATTAGTTCACTGAGTTTAGTTGGACCACTATTCTAAGGAAGTGGTTAGACCTTGTTAGAGTGGTTAAACCACTTCCTTAGTTTAACTGGAAGCTTAGCTGGGCCACTGTTCTAAGGAAGAGTGCCCACTGTTCTATGGAAGAGTGCCCACTGTTCTATGGAAGTTTTGAATGACGTTCCGAACATGGAAAGTATTTCACTTACAGAACTCTCCTCTAGCTTTAGCCTGAGTCGCCTTTCCTCAAAGTCCTCTAGCAGAGTTTCAGTCCAGCCCTTGTTGGCAGGTCTGGAGGAGAACGTCCCATGCCGTAGACCAGCAGGGAGAACGGAGAATCCCCTAAGGAAGGCCAAAGAGCTTCTTGAGCTTGACCAAGGCTGGGCTGTCATAATGGTGGGAAATCTCGACCCTGTAAAGGAGAAACGAGCCTGTTGTATGTAAAGCTCAAAAATACTCCTACAGAGTATCACAGAAAGGCCTGTGGTCTGGACAACTATTACTGTTCATTTCAGTGTGAATATGTGCGATGTTTGCGATGTGCTGATTCAGTGACTAAAATCAGTCAGTATATGTTGGTGTTAAAGTCATAACACTGTGACTTTACGGGCCTTTTAAAACTCTGGTAATGTCATGTGCACTGCATCAATAATTAACCACTCCAACACTGTATAATTAGTCTTGTTGCTTGCATGTCATGTTCAAAGTTCAGAAACTAATGAAGTAAGCTATTTCATCTCTTAAAACTGACATCCATAAACAAGTAACACAGTTAATCAGTTACTTGCTTTGTAAATCAGTGAGTTGGTAAGATACAGCATATAAATGTTGCACTTCCTCTCATATAACTGCTGTAAATTCCATGGATGGAATTTTTAGAATCAGAGATTATCAGCATTTGGTGCATGCTATTACCCTGTCCCATTTGTGTTCTTTATCAGTTCTCTGGGAATCAAAACTATGACCTTGTTAGTACTTTACCTTCTCTACCAGGTCAGCTACTGGAGCATTCATTGAGAAGTTTTATGGAATGATAATTCAAAAATATCAAATGCTAAATGTGTTACCTTTAAAGAAGAAAATATAAGTGACAAGACAAAAATATGCGAGGAACCAGAGACAGGGTAGAGGAGTATCAACAGAGAACAAAACACACATAATCGTAGGTTTATGATGTAACATCCACCTTATAGATGTAATTAGTCTCTTTTGAGTGAAGAATGTACAGGCACATTCCACACACATGCTTAGTCTGCATGTAGATCTCTGATATCGCTCTCATATCAAAGACTTTAGCCCCAATGATTATTATCTGCATCGCTTACCAGTATTCATTTGGAATTTGACTCTTAACAGTGACCTCTGAAAAGAATACATTTGCCCTTCCTGTTCCCTGCAACTGTTGAAGACTTTATATTTACAAAAGCCCAATTCTCCGCTCGACCAATAGTGAACAAGCTAAATCTTTATACCTGCCAATGATGGGCGGGAGACTGGGCTGGAATCCACGTTTGAGGGGGATAAGAGACTTTCATTTGTCCTCTGTCTGTCTGGAAGAGATGCATCTATCTCTTGCAGGTTCTCCTGAGAAATGTTTGGTGAAGTGATTGGTGCAGTTTTCAGACTATTGTCAGCATTGCTTTGCTCCGACTTGTGTTCTAAATTAATGAGAGATGGCACGGAGGGTTCCAAGATGCCTGCGCTCCTGTCCACTGAGAGGGCCAGGCTGTTGGTCTCCCGCAGCTCCTGAAGCTCCTGCTCCCGTCTGAGGTCCTCCTCGATCTCCCTGCGGATTACGTCTGGGGCATTTTGCATGCAAGGCCACTCGTTTGTTCTCTCCAAATAAGACAAGGCTCCTTCAGCTCGAATCCTCCTCACGGGTTCTGGAGGAGAGGACAGAGAATGTGCGGGTGAAGATGCTCTCTCTTGCTCTTTTGTTTTGTGTGCAGCCTTCCAAAATGGTGGACTTGAAATGGTTGCATAACTTGTTCTGACATGTCCATCTAGGATTTCTGCAGCACTGGTGTGAGGGGTGCCCCTCCAAATCTTTGTCTCGTCTTTGTGGCGATGGGGGCAGCAGGGAGAGAGAATCTCTTCGGAGTCAGGCACATCCTCTTGATCCACAAACACAGAACGCTCCACAGTCCATGTTTCATCTTCTGAATCAGGGGTGTCTATGGGGTTCATCTTCAAGGATAAAGTGGGCTTCTGGTCTGACTCAGAGACTGATGTTTTTGTACTTTCATTCATATCACGTGGAGTGCCTCGGTCATGAAAGCCTTGGCCCTGATTCACTCTTTCCAACTCACGTTGAATGAGAAAACTTACCCTACTTGTCTCTTTGGCTTTGATCGACTTTGTCTGTGGCAGTGGCTGAGAGAGAATAGGCTTGGTCTTGATCTCAACCATCTCTGAAGTGTCAGTGTGCGATATTCCCCGCGAACGGCGCAAGTCCTCTTCTCGTTCTTGAGCTATTCGAATCTCCCTCTCAATGGGGGTTTCGCTCATGCAAGATACTGATGAGGTTCTCCTCTTTTCTAACCCAGAAGGTTCACTGGACAAGCTTCCATCTCTCGTGTTGCTCACACATTGGTTATGGAGTCCCGTGACCAGGTCATCAATCGAGTTACTTTGAATCTGGCTTTTGGAATCCTCAATAAAGGTCACCGTCTCCTCTTCTTGTCTCTTTGAAGAGATTGGATTCTGGTCAGGCTCATCCTTTGGCTTCTGGTTTATCCCAATTTCCTTGCCAGCCTTTATGACTGAAGATCTTCCCCATGGTCTAGGAGAGGTCAGCATTTGAGGAGAACCCTTGCGGAAAAGATTATGTTTGGAATGCTCCATCATTAGAAACTGCTTTCGTGCTGAATTGAAGTCGATCTGCTGGCTGTCAACACTGTCAGGCTCTGCTTCAGATTTGGGGAGTTTCATGCTCGCAGGGCTGTAGCGCAAACTAAAGCCTTCAACCAGACTGTGGGGAGATTTGCTAAGATCCAGATTCTCCAGAGCACTCCACTGCTCTTTGAGTACTTGATTCTTTCTCGGGGCCTGACTACGGATGATCTCCATACGATCTAGCTTGTTGTCGCCATTGCTTTCTGTCAAGTTGTCCTCTAACTGGTAAAGGGAATCTCCGTTACTGTCTTGGAACAGCTTCTCAGGTATTCTGTCTCCTGAATAAGTTTGTAGCTTAAAGCTGTTCTTCTCCTTCAGGGTGGAAAGCTTGGCCTGTCGCTCAGGCGAAACCATGTAGGCTTCATTCTTCTCTGCCTCTGGGCTTGTTGGATCCTCCACAAAAGAATAGAAGCCCATGTGGGAGTCTGTACTCCCAGGACTGCTGGGATCACTGTGTTGCCAGTCGTCACTGGTGTTGCTTTCATCAGACACCAACACCTGCGTAGCATGAACCACCACGTCCAAAGGGCCCTCTCCATTTGTGCCTGACAGTGTCACAGGCTGGAATCGAGACACTGAGATGGCATCAAACTTGAAGATAGGAGATCCTCTATCCTGGTTTGGACTCCAGCCCTGATCTAGAGCTTGTGGTTCACTGCCAGGGCTCAGCATGGGACGTAGGTCAGACTTCTCCAGCTTTGGTGTGAGTGGTTTCATCACCCATCGTTTAGGAGTGCTGCCCATGGTTCTCCTGGATGATTCCCCCAGCAGGGACTCTAACGACACAGGCACCAGTGATGCAGCAGGCCAACAGGAATAGGTCAACTAGTATGTGCCCATCTTGAGGGTTGCCTGATACAAAGGGCGTCTCTTTCTGCAAAATCAGGAAACCAGGATTTCAGTCCTTTTTGAATATGGTTAAAGGGCACAAACTGTTAAAATTACTTACTACTTTTGGTGATTACAGAATTTTAACTATTAACTGTGTGTGTAACTCTTAATTCTGTGTGTGTGTGTGTGTGTGTGTGTGTGTGTGTGTGTGTGTGTGTGTGTGTGTGTGTGTGTGTGTATTTGTGGTTTGTCCTAAAACATTTCTCCTGATGTGACAGAATAGTGAAATAAAAGATGCCATGATTAAATATAATGAATGAAGTATATATAAACATATATAATAATTATATATTAAAATATAATATATGATAATAAAATTACATTGCTAACACAGTTCAGGTTTAACAATGAAGCACATGATTGCCAATAGTGTGAGCGGAGAAACTCAGAAGAGCAGCCACACCTTCTTCAATCATTTACAATTTAAGCTCCCATTATGTAGAAAAAATGCCACCAGTGTTTTTAAACAATGCGACATTTCACACAGCTGTGAAAATATTGCATAATGTAACACGACATCAGATGTCTAGAAGATTCTTTTATGCTGTGTTGCATGGAAAAACAAGAGCAAAACATAGTTGAGTAGAATATTGAATTAAATGTAGGTGAAATATGAAAAATATGAAACATAATATTCCTCATCGGAATTAGGTTTATTTGTTATAGCCTTTTAAAATATATACAGTCAAATAAGTATTAGAGAGATGAGTGCCATGTATAAAATAATGACCAGTTTCACAATGTAATCCACCGTTCTGAAAAACTCACCTCCTAACAACGAAGAGAATACAGTAGTTTTCTCGTAAAAACTGGATGAAATTAATGAATCCTTCTTCTATTCTCATGTAATGCAGGAGAGCAGCGGAATGTAGTAAAATCATTAGATGAGACAGCCTGCTCGAGTGACTATCTGACGTAGTTTTTCAAAAGTTTAGGTCCCCGAGCTGAACTGTCAGAGTTCAGACACTGTGGCCTGTGCGTCCCTGATAAACCTGTAGCAACACTTCTTGGAAGCTTACTTTTACACACTCCTGATTGGGTGAGGCTCTTAGATGGGAGGGCCCCAAAAACAAGAGATTGTCATAATTTTGTCAAATTCTCACCATGTTTTGCTGTTGACAGCATTCTGTAGATGGGTGGATTGCAACATTTTTTTTATTTCAAAACAGAGACAATGGGTAAGTCAGTTCAGCCCAAGTGCCAGCTGCCAAGGGCGGGAGGCCTTACAGAAGGAATGTTTTGTTTTAAATGCTATCGTTGCTATAATGAAAATGAAGTAATTTTAATAATGCACACTTGTCCACATAGCTGTCATTCAAGATAATCTCTCAACATTCTATCTCAGATATTTCTAAACATATCCCATTACATTTTAATAGCATCTCAATAGCATTTGCTTCTAAAGCTATTTGTTATTTGTTAAATACTTTCTTGTAAATTACTGTAATTTATAGTTTATTTAAAATATTTTAAACACTTTACACCACAAGTAAGGCACCTTAATTTCATTATACCTGGTATAATGACAATAAAGATATTCTTATTCTTATTCATCTACAGTTCATCAGGGTCTGATTTAAAAATGAGACAAGGTATATTAATCAACAATTATACCAAGGATCAGTCCATAGAATATTCAAGAACCGAAGGGTAATTTAACTATTATCAGTAAAAATTACTGACTTTATTAAAGGATTATAGATCAAGCCTAAGTATCTTAACACATGCAAAGGTCACAATTCTGGAAAAATTGTGCCTGTGCTTTAACTTCATATTAATTTCTCCTCTTACCAGTAAGCACTCCTACCTCTACTCCACCTTTTAAAAAATCCTTATTCCACACCATAAAACGTCCTAAATTCTTCAGGATAAATATTAAACTACATACAACCATCCTCAGTAAAACCTCAACATAGTTGACAATCACGAGATGGTGAGCACATATTCCGATAACAGTGAAACGCTGGAAACTTACCTTATGACAGTAAATTAAGCAAAATAACATATACACTTAGCACCGTGTTTTGCCTTTCGCCAAGTTTTATTGAATCGAAGTCACAGACAAAGTCCAACCAATGTAATCAGCCACACCTACCACATCCAGACATACAGTGTCTGAGTGTCTGAGACTGATTGTGGAGGGGAGAGGGGGGAAGTTGTTTAGACACACTCCCCCCACCAAACACACACATGCACCTACACCTAATGGTAGAACACCACATGGTAGAAAAAACACCACATGGTAGAAATGGACTGTATCGGTGACATCACAACATTACAGATTAAGAAAGAGTGAATGTCCAGAGGAATTGTTCATCAGATCATCAGACTAGTTAGTGATAAGAGATGCATGGGTAACTATTCCACAAAAGGAAACAGAGAAGGATCCATTCATTACAAATAACTGCTGAACTTCCAGTGGCTTCCTGTATCTCACCTGGTAGCACATGGTGGTAGTATTGCCAATGTCAGAGCAGTACATATGAGGTCAAACTGGTACATATGTATGTTGCCTTGGATACGAGCATAAGTTACATTCTACAAAAGTAAACTCTGGTGATCTGATTGGCTGCAACTCTGCTGTGGTCTGTAGGGCCCCATATGGACCACACAGCACATTTGGCAGGGGGCCTGTTACTGGACAGTGATGCCATTTTGCTGTGGAACAAATAGCCGTGATGTGTCTTGTGTTTTGCTTTGACACATTCACAGCACTCAAACGAATGCAGTTTAGTTCTGAGCTATTTGCATTTCAAAGCGGTCTGAATGACATTGAATTGAATTAATTCAACACAAATTCACACATACTATTTTTCTGTTAAGAAATTGAGTAATGTTGATGAATGCAGTGGATCTTAATCTGTTTAAATGCAATCTCATATTCATTATATGAATATCAATTAGGTATATGTCAAGATATAAGGTTTATAAGTGGAAGGCAATAACGTGTTCGGAATTATCTTCAGAATCATTTGTGTCCAGATGCGGTCCTGCTGTTAAAATGTTTTTTTTTTTCTATTTTATTTCTTTAAAATAGAAATAAAATTGTTTTTAAATTGTATGTATTATACTGTGTGGCAGTGACCTTCCCAAGATGAGAGAGCTCAGGTCATAATAATTTTTTTCTGTTCTTTTGTGTACAGCACGTTGAATCTCCAGTGTGTATGAAAGGTACTATGGAAAGAAACCTTGCCTTGCCTTGAACAGAAGTATCAACAAAAAAAATTGCCAATGGCATCTTTAAGAGTCTACCAATAAGAAGCCATCTTGAAAGGCAGGTTTACTCTGGCCACTCCATTGTTATTCTGGCATTGTTCTTTGGCTACTCGTACTTTGGACTGAGCCATGGGCAAGTTTTATAGAGCAAAAGCAGTGAAAGTTTCCCATTGGTCAAATGCCATGGCCTTTGTTAAGAACCTGGTAGGGTGAGATGATAGGTGAATGTGTCATGTGTACGTGTCAGCATCTATATGCGTTTTACTATTACCATTATTACAGATCCAGTCATTGGCTCGTCCATCTGGCCCAGCAAATGATGCATGGCGCTCTCTGGTTACTATTACCTTCTAGAAGTCTTTATGTATGTTTAGCCCATTTCATTTCCTCATTTTTCAATGTTTTTGGTTAAATCAGGATGCTGTCTTTATCTTGGATGCGTTTTCTATATAATATGATACTTTAAAGCAAGGTTTGTTCTTTATTTATCTTAGTTCATAGTCTTCAAGCATTTCCCTGCTGGTTTGTAGCTTGTGTTTGAATTCATCTGAGACACTAAAGCTTTGTGTTACTGGAACCTGCATGTCACAAATTTGCCCAGACTGCAAAATCTGCATTCAGGTTGAATTAGCTTGTCTTTTCCTCTGCAGAAAAATCTCTTTTTGCACATTTGAAACCTTGACTTAATATTTGTGAACAACAAAGGCAAGTCAAAGGGAAGTAGAGCAATTATGGAGCAATTAGGCATTCATTTAAGTCAGGTGTGAATCAATGAATGGATGTGTTGTCATGGATGAATAACAACTATAAACACACTGTGTAGTTGTGCCTTGTTTACATTTCAAGGTGGACTGTACAACCCCTGGCAAAAAGTATAGAATCACCAGTCTGGGATGAGCACACATTCAGACATTTTATTCTGTAGAACAAACTCAGATCAAAAACATGATGCAATAATAAGGTCAATCCAAAGTGCAACTTGTATGGAATCACTCAAATTGGAGGTAGAAAATAAGGACACACCCAGTCAATTTCCTTTCCCTAAATGGGCACCTGCCTCAGATTAGATCTGCTCGTTAGTCTGCAGTTAAAAACACCTGCAGTCATGACACCTTGGAGGGCTGCTGGACGAAGTGGAGTGGTAAGAACCACGACTCCAACAAGAGAAATGTCTCTAGAAACAAAAGAGAGGATTGTGAAACTTCATGAAGAAGGTAACTTCACACATGGTTGCTAAAGATGTGGGCTGTTCACAGTCAGCTGTATCCAAGATATGGACCAAATACAAACAGCATGGGATGGTTGTTAAAGCCAAGTGTACTGGTAGAAAGACTTCAAAGCATCAAGACAATAACTTAAGGCCATTTTCATTGTTTTGAAAAATGAAAAAGTACAACTAAACAGATGAAGCATAAATGGGAGGAAGCTGCAGCCAATGTATGTGACCGAACCGTAAGAAATCTCCTGACGGAAATGGGATTTCAATACAGGAAAGCTAAAAGAAACGCATCATTGACACCTAAACAGAAAAGAACAAGACTGCAATGGGCTAAAGAGAGGCAATCATGGACTGTAGATGACTGGATGAGTTATCTTCAGTGATGAGTCAAGAATCTGCATTGTACAAGGTGATGATGCTGGAACTTTTGTTTGGTGCCGTTCCAATGAGATTTATAAAGCGGACTGCCTGAAGAAAACAACCAAATTTCCACAGTCCTTGATATGAGGCTGCATGTCGGGTAAAGACACTGGGGAGATGACTGTGGTTAATTCTTCTATCAATGCACAAGTTTACATTGACATTTTGGACAGTTTTCCCCATCCCTTCAATTTAACAGATGTTTGGAGATAATGAAATTATTTTCCAAAGATGACAATGCATCGTGCCATAGGGCAAAAACAGTGAAGGCATTCCGTGGAGAAAGACACATTCAGTCGATGTCATGGCCTGCAAATAGTCCAGATCTCAACCCAATTGAGAAAAAATGGTCCACAAGAAGGCTCCGACCTGCAAAGCTGATCTGGCAACTGCTATCAAAGAGATTTGGCACCAAATTGATGAATACTGTCCATGCCAACACAAATTCAGCATTTTTATATGGAAAACAAAACGTGTATTTTTCAGTAAACCCAATGAGATGTGAAAACAACATAACAGGTTTTGCTGTCCATTCTGACATGTATTCCACATGTTGAACATGTTGTCACTTTCTGTTTTGGATTTAATGTTTCTCGTACTTTCATATTAATTTGACATGCATTCTTCTGTGTTTTTCGACATGCATTCAATTTTGAGGAAATCCCGTTTGAATTTGCACCATATGGAATGGGGACAGAGAACACAAGTTGAAAATGTTTTGGATAAAATATTTTCATATGATTTATCTGTTTGATATGAATCTGATAAACAAGTTTTACAAATACCAAAATCCTGCCATCTAGTGGTAGTGCTATGTAATGTCTAAACCCACTCTTCATTTAAAAACAAACTGTAGAATAAGTCTTGTCCTAAATATTTAATGTTTGTGTGTGTACATGTATGTGAAACATCTACATGTATATGGTAGTACAGCAGACTTCACTTACCTCACATGCTCCAAACTGTTGCATAACACTTGACATGGAGGTGTGTACTGAAACATGGCTGATAACTTCAAAAAACAGTGAACTGTTAACTTGAATACTGGATTTAAGCAACAGCCGGGAAGGGGTGTGTGTGTGGGGTATGTGTGGTATGTGCTCTCGTCTCATGCTTACCAATGGCCCACTCAGGATTATTCAGTTTGCACTGCAGTCTGTTCCATGCAGTGTAAGCCAGGCACAGCATTAAATCTTGGTCCAGTGCTAAAAAAGGCCCATTGGTTTTTGGGATGGACTTTGGGATGATGCCTCTATTAAAGCCCCCCCTCCTTTTTGGCTGGATGTGTGTGTGTGTGCGTGCGTGCATGTGTGTGTTTGACTCCACCATCTGCGTGTGTGGTCCAGAAGGTATTAGCCAAATAGACAAAGCCCCAAGTTGGTGTGTTGGGACCTGGTTGTTATATTCTGGCTGCAGTTGCTCTGTGTGTGTGTGTGTGCGCGCTGAGAGCAGGGATATGAGGCTGGAATGCTGCTGACCATCAGCAAGTCCTAGACAAAGTCAAAGAATAGAACACCACCTCCCACATAACCTAATCCAGCCCCACCTCATGCCATACAGAGAGTCTAGTCCATTCCTTTAGCCCTGAACAGCAGTAGTGACGATGTGAGACCTCTCTCAGAACGGCTTTGAAAAACATGCTGCTGAGAAGGGCAGGAAACACCCCTTATCTTGGGAGCATGAAGGGAAATGTCTATTCTTTGCAACGCTCTGTGCTCCTTTGTAAGTCCAGCAGAACTCACTCGTCATTGCTGACCATATTTTGCTTGGTGACCTAAAATGCACACTAACTAGATGTTTGTGATGTCATTCTTTAGGAGAGCAAAACACAGGAGACCGTTATCGTTTTCCATTAAGCACGTCACATTTTAATATCGTTTCAGACCCATTCTACAGCACTTTCACGTCAGTAAGAAAGCAGATCTTCCCGAGCCCGAGTTCATTTCCATGATGGCGACTAAGAGACGTCTGCCCCGTGAGGAAGAAATGGAGTCAGAGCAACCAAGAGCCTCACTGCAATACAGGAAGTGACCTCACTGACACTAGCAGGAAGTCCGCTCCTTCGGCCGTGCTCCCAGACACAATGATTGGAACATCTAGATCACTGACATTATGGAGGATAGGAGAGGCTTCAGCTACAAGGAGAGGGAGACATTACTGAACACAGACATGGATATGTAGATATGTGGATATACCTATAAAAAGCATGCATGTTTACAAAGAGAGATGCCAGGCCGTTTGGCCAGGCAAGAAGGCATTCGGGGCTGTGGAACACATCGGAACTGGAATGTTAGTACTGATGAACACTAGGGTGCGCTGCTGAGCAAAAAAAAACAAACAAAAAAAAAACATCAGAGGTAACTATAATGCTCATAGTGACATGTGAGTCCAGGTGATGGTACAGGAAGCTCAGAATGGCTGCCATCAGCTTTTGCTTGTCTGCCATATTGGTGAAGGTTGAGGGTAAGCGGCCTGCTCCATGATCAGGATGTCCGCGCAGACAAGCAAGCTTCACAGACACCGCACCGTGTGGATCTTGTGGATGAGATGGCAGGTCTCTGCAGATGGGGTGTCTTGCGGTTCACATGGATACACAGGTGTAGCTGTTCCATAATTTCCGTCCAACTTTGGCTCACGGTCAGAACTATAGTAGTGTCAAGGCACGCGCCAAGGATTTCCCAAGGAAATCTTACCAGAATAAGTGCAGCTATGTAGACATCATTCCTGCCAATACAAAAGGAGAGCACTCAAGTGCACACGCTTACACGCGCACACAGACACAAACCAAGAGTCCCAAACAAATACCTCCAAACTAGTGTGGTAGTGCCAGTGAAAGAGCATAAAGCAATTTCGAACATCTTAATAAAAAACGTTATAATGCATTTCCATATCTGTTTACAAAGAATAAATGACTAAAAATAAAAAAAATAAAAGTGAATTAGCCAACAAAAGAGAAAGGCTAGCATTTGTTGTTAGCATACATGCTAAATTTAGAAAAACAGGAGTGATACTCAGAGGCAAACACTATAAAGTAACTCATTGTTGCTACCAGGAGCAAAAGGCTAGCTGCAAAGAATGCATTTTAGAAAAAGAACTTGTTGCATGACAGTTTGGATAAGTTAGCACCACAAGAATCCTTAATAAAATCAATCCTCATAATACATGAGTAGGTATTACAGACAGACCAACGATCACATCTTCCACTAAGATCAACAAGCCATATGCCATTGACACCAGCTGAAAAAGTAATGACCACAAAAAGAAAAAAAAACTAAAAGAATTTTTAAAATAAGGAAAACCCAACATGTTTTATGTGAACTTCGGTTTTGGCATGCTAATATTTTTACACTGTGATAGGCATCTTTGAGACTTGGTTAAACTGGTTGAATTGCCAGTTAACATTCTATGCCAAATTTATTCTCAGCATCCACATTCAGCAGTGTTGCCCTGTGGAGCCACTGGGCTCAGGAGGAGATGTAATGGTGTGTGGGAACTGAACACCCCAGGATCTTACTTCACAATCGCAAGCATCATTTAACAGCTGCTGACCAGGCTACCTGGAAGAGCTCTTGCATAGGTCTGGCTCCAGCAAACTGGTCATTTCTCCGTGTTAATTTCTCCTTGGGCTGACTGTCTTAGAGGAGAGTAAAGGCAGTGCAAGTTGGCACCCCTCCCGCACCCCCACCCGTCCAACACCACTGTCCCACATGACCCCCACCCCCCCCACATACACACTGTTTCCATGAAAGCAATCTACCTCAGAGAAAGATCAAGGCTGTTGAAGTACTTACATAGGCAGATATTTGATCAGCTATTCATACAAAATGAGCCAGGAACTGAACTGGACTGGACTTCAGGTAACATCAAAAAGCATGAGAAATTAATGCAAATAAACTGAGGCGAGAGTGAGAATCAGGGAAAAACTGAGAAAATCTAATCATTTCCTCATTCTGACTTTTCAATATGAAAGACCCCTCTCTTTAACATTAGTGATACTATTTAAATTTTCTTTAAATTCTCAGATTAAAGAGGACCACTCCCTAATGGACACACAAGAATATAAAACCAAACTATGCAGAATTGACCTCAGTGAGGGAACAGAGCAGGCATGACTGTGTGTGTGTGTGAGTGCATGTGTGAGAGTGTGTGTGTATGTGAGAGTGTGTGACTGGGAGGGCTATTAAAACACAAGGTCCAGATACGAGGATTGCTCTGTAGTGCCTCACAGTATGTGTGTGTGTTTTTTTTATGTGAATGTGTGAGACAGAGTAATCAAATGGCAGCACCATTACAAATGCTGGTGCACGCAAACACACATACACACACACAAGCACTTTTACATGCAACCTGAAATCAATACATGGGTAAGCTTGCTCAGGACTGATATCTCATTACATGTGACCTATTATTTAAGTGTAGCATGTGTTTATGAAATCCCATATTATCTTTAGTCCTCCTTGTAGAACAGCAAGGCTGTGTCTTTGCTCACAGTTTGATCAGTCAGAAGTGTAGCACTATGCCATGGGATGACTGTTCCCTCCCCTCCCGGTGTTGTCTGCTTTGGACAAAGATCAAATATGAGCAGAAACAGAGAGCGATTCACACACCATGCTTCTGCAAACAATGAGCTTAAGAATGGAGCATAAAATAAATATATATTAAAAATAAATGATTCGTATATATATATATATATATATATATATATTATAGTTACAGAGATATCAGAGTCCTTCATATAGAAAGGTAAGACTACAAAACCTATGAATTTGTGTAAGAAGTGTAAGCTGGAAAAGAGAAAGACACGTGTTGACCGGTGCTTGGTAACAAGCAAGAGCATAAAATAATGAAATCTGCAACCTTCTTTCTGGAAGGTGGCGCTAGAGAGCATCTGTCTCAGTTACAATGAAACCAAAGCAGAAAAGAAATGCATGCGGCAGATGAACGCAAAGGAAAAAAAAACAAAAAAAAAAAAAAGTAAAAAATTATAAAAGGTAAAAATGAAGAAAACAATAGCTTTCGATGAAAAGATGCAAGATGTTGTCACTCCTCTGTGTTTGCGACGGTGTTGTTTCGTTGGCATGGTGTCACGGTGTAGCGTGGTGAGGAAGGGTCCCTGCAGGGCACCGTGCCTGCGCTCACATGACGGTGCAGCATTTGCACGGCTGCTTCTCTTTGACACTGATGTCGGCAGAGGCGGGCTCGGGTTGAAGCGCCTCCGCGGTCTCCTCCTGGGCCTTGGCCGGCTCGGCGGGGCCTCCGTTTGGGGGTGCCTGCTCCTCCTGGGTAGCGGCAGCGGTGGCCTTCTTCTCTCCATCTTCAATGACCACGAGCTCAGCCGTGACAGTGGTGCTCTCCAGCCCCAGAACCTTCTTCGTCTCATCCTCGTCTTCCACGCTTTGGTAGCCCATGAAGACCATGGTGACGGGGTTCTCTGCGCTGGCTGCACCCACCTCTGTGGGCGGGGTGGCTGCGGAGGGTTTGGCCTCCACCCCTGTGATCTCCGTCACGGCGGCAGGGACGCCTGCCTGCGCGGATGCGACCTCCGGTTTCTCTGCCTTGGAGATTTTCTCCACCTCCTGTGTGGACGTAGCTCTGCTGCTCTCAGTCATGGAGACTTCATCAGCCTTGTGAATGAGGTCCTCCACCTCAGAGGAGCTCAGCTGGTGGACGCCATTGGCCACAGCACCATCTACGGCACGTACCTCATGCACCACTGTAAAAGACAAATTTAGGTTAGGCACAGGTGGACAGGATGAGTAGGACAGACTTGTGGGTTAAACCTTATTCATACCCTTCATTGTAAATTTCTCAACGTACATAACTTGGGAAGTGAAGAGGTATCCCAATTGTTTTTTTGGTTTGTTTGTTTTAATCATGAAAAAACAGCAGTGGCAGTAAGTATGAAGTTATTTTCCTGAGGAACATACTATGTCTAATAAGAACATATCAGATGACGCAATTGAAGCATTAACATCATGTAGTAAACATTGTCACCCTTAGAGTGAAGGGAATGAATAAAGCACTCAGTAGTCAACAGTGGAATACTGTCCAGTGGTTGTGGAAATTCACTGAAACTCTTAGCTGCCCAAGGCTCAGTCAGAGGCTGTGGCAAGCATTAGCACACAGAGTGAAGGGGCTAAGCAAGGTGGGAACATCACAGGATTAGCACCACTGTTAGCACTAGCAGCTAGCAGTATTAACATGCTTGTGACAAATGCTTGAAAAACAATGGGGTTTTTCTTTTGTAGGTAGTTTTTATTTGTGTGATTTAAGCCCCCTTGCATCACTAGCTTTTTTAACCTCACATGAAAGCATGTAACACAAATGTTTTTACCTCAATGAGGAAACCGATTTTTAAAATGGTGTTTGAGGCAGCTAGTGAAATCTCTAAGGGGCAAGGAGCATGCTCCAGCCGGGGTGAGCACGAGCACATGCCTACCAGCGAGCGCCACCGATCACCACAAGTGGCAAATAAGGATATAAAATGAAGAAATACATTTTAGGGGAACTGTAAAAAAACAAAACAATAACAAAAAAAACAACAATGAAACTCTTCTTCCATTAAGCCATGCTGAGCTGAAGTTGTACCTTTACGAGAAGCTGCTGTTAGGTGTGTCAGATGAATTAGTCATAGTTTTAGACCTGACAAGCTTTCAGCCTGGTATTGCACTGGTACAGTCATTTAGCTTTTATTGAATACTTCAATTCCATTAAGCAGGCTATTATCCTGTATTTTTTCTATCGCCAGTGTACAGTGCCCAGGAAAATCTTAATTTTTTTTTCATCATAAAAAAAAATAAAAATCATGGATTCATTTTTCTTTGACTAATTTGAACTCTATGAAAAGATTTAAAATTTCTATACACCGGCCACTTTATTAGGTATACCTAACTAGTACCGGGTTGGACCCCCTTATGCCTTCAGAACTGCTTTAATCCTTTGTGGCATAGATTCAACAAGGTAGTGGAAACATTCCTCAGAGAGTCTGGTCCATATTGACATGATAACATCACACAGTTGCTGCAGATTTGTTGGCTGCACATCCGTGATGCGAATCTCCCGTTCCACCACATCCCAAAGGTGCTGTATTGGATTGAGATCTGGTGACTGTGAAGGTCATTTGAGTACAGTGAACTCATTGTCGAGTTCAAGAAACCAGTCTCAGATGATTCGCGCTTTATGATATGGTGCGTTATCCTTCTGGAAGCAGCCATCAGAAGATGGGTACACTGTGGTCATAAAGGGATGGACATGGTCAGCAACAATACTCAGGTAGGCTATGTAGGCTGTGGTGTTGACACGATGCTAATTAGTTGGTATTAATGGGCCCAAAGTGTGCCAGGAAAATATCTGCCACACCATTGTACCACCACCACCAGCCTGAACTGTTGATACAAGGCAGGATGGATCCATTCTTTCATGTTGTTGACGCCAAATTCTGATCCTACCATCCGATTGTCGCTGCAGAAATCGAGACTCATCAGACCAGGCAACATTTTTCCAATCTTCTATTGTCCAATTTTGGTGAGTCTGTGCGAATTGTAGCCTCAGTTTCTTCTGCTGCTGTAGCCCATCCACCTCAAGGTTCGATGTGTTGTGCATTCAGAGATGCTCTTCTGCATATCTCGGTTGTAATGAGTTGTTATTTGAGTTACTGTTGCCATTCCATCAGCTCACACAAGTCTGGCCATTCTCCTCTGACCTCTGGCTTCAACAAGGCATTTGCGCCCACAGAACTGTCGCTCACTGGATATTTTCTCTTTTGCAGACCATTCTCTGTAAAACCTAGAGATGGTTGTGTGTGAAAATGCCAGTAGATCAGCAGTTTCTGAAATACTCAGCCTGTTTGGCACCAACAACCACGCCACGTTCAAAGTCACTAAAATCACCTTTCTTCCCCATTCTGATGCTCAGTTTGAACTGCAGCAGATCATCTTGGCCATGTCTACACGCCTAAATGCATCGCGTTGCTGCCATGTGATTGGCTGATTCATTCTCATTAATGAGCAGTTAGACAGGCGTACCTAATAAAGTGGCTGGTGAGTGTAGGTAAAAAAAAAACCTACTGAAACAACACGAAGGCAGTTAGACTTTTTTTGCACCTAGTTTTCAAAAAGTAATTTGGAAGGCACTGCTGTTTCTTCCAGAAGGTTCCAGAAGTAAGATGGAGCAGATGCAGTTCTCGTAAAGTAGCTTCCAGTCTAAACCTGCCTGGTGTGTGTCCTCCCTGCTCGGTCACCTTTCTGCTCATCCTCATACACTTTGACCCCGTGCTGAGAGAGGTCTTTGGGGAGCAGGGTGCTGGTGGACAAGACTTTGGTCTTGCCAGTTGCCAGGTCCTTCTCAACAGTGATTTCTACGGAGTACATCGCTGAACAGCCAACGAGAGGAGAGATTAACATCCTGGAAAGGTGTCGCTCTCATTCTCGCAAAAAAATAAAAATAATAACCATTCAGTTGCGCCTGACCTGACAGGGTTTTAGTCTCCAACTGACACTTCAGTTATTTACGTGTGACAAACAGAAGGTGATGTCATGCTAGCCATGACAAGTTATTGATTATTTTCATTTAAAGTACTTTTACAGAGACAACTAACACAGGAATCACAGTGAATAGGTTTCAGAAAGATAAATATGTTGTAGGTTGCAATCATCACTTCAATTATAATGCCGCGGCTAGAGGCCCATTTTCTAAAGGTTGTTTTGTTAAGAATTGTGTTCTGTGAGTTGCATGCTGCCATGACAACAGTTAAGAGTGCAGCACCAAGGTAACCTTTCAAAGGCAGATGCACTGCCATGGCAACTTTGCAATTTTTGAAAGAATCTACATAAAAAATAACTTTTCTAATAACTCATTCAGCAGCTTAAATTTCTGTCTGTAAGTGGGGAATTATTTAATATAAAGGGTAGGATCTCACTGTTCACATTAAAACACACACATACATGCAGACAAAGACAGGGAAGACAGAGACAGTTAGGACACAGTATGAAGAAAACATGATTAGTAGTTCTATTTTGGAGGCAGTCTACAGCAATAGAGGACCTTAATTCAAACATTTGAAAGACATCATCATGAGGCACTAAATAAATTAATAAAATAAATCATGCATATATAAACTTTGAATATATGCCACAATAGTACGTCTCCATGTAGGCTATGAATACATGAACAGTGCCAACGAACTCTAATAATTGCTCTAATTACTAATCAAATAAATGTACCTAGGGAGCTACATATCTAAGTATGCTGAGTACTGTATATCTGTGGCTAGCCTTTGTGAGATTGTAATTTATTGCTTAATCTGAGCATCTCTTGCCCTTTGCCTTGAGGTTGTTATAAATTAATTGGAGTCTGGGAGTAATATTTTCCACTTCTTTAACATCTTAATGAAACCAGACGCTGAAGGCCACGTAGCGGAGCTTCTAGAGACACAGAGGCACTGCTACTAATAAGACATCGTTTTTCCCGAGGAACACGGTGTCCTCCAAGGCCCATCTATTCGCACTGTTCCCAGCTAGGGTGTCACAGAATAAAGCAAACGTTTGATTAACAATCAAAAGAGCCTCTTGCTCAAGGAGAGGAGGATGAAGAGTCAGATGATATGCCACAGGGAATCATCTGTTTGCCAAATGAGTCCATCTTGAACCAAAGGCCAACAAAATGGCCTCAACGCGTGAAGATTCTGAGAAGCTGCCCCATTAAACACGGTGTAGAGTCAAAATGCGGCTCAGAATTTTGATCCGGGAACAACAGCCAGATTAAACGTGGTGCGGAGAGGGTAGTTTCACGACCGTGCTTAGGGGGAGTCTTGACAGGAGCTACGGGGACAGGCACACTCACCTGCTCTCAGCATGTCACAGTCACCTCTGGATTTCTCCAAACGAGGGCTGACGTGAACTTTGATCTCTCTGACCTCTAACGAGGGTCATGAAACAAGGACATGAGGGGGGGAAAGAGGTCAGAATCTTAAAAGCTAGGTGTCAAAGGGGAGCAGCTGAGAAAGAGCGTGGGAAATGCCCTGAACACACACTGCATGCAGTGACCGAGTGATGACTGATGAGCGCTGAGACTGGCTCAAAGGTATCGATGTGAGACCTAGTTTGATTAAACTGAAACCTATAACCAAAGGGTTATTTAACTCTATAAAAAAGCCACAGTATCAGTGTGACTGTGTGATGCTTTGAAACTTTCCAAACTCAAACTCAAACCATACCACACCAGGGTAAAAGTAGTCCTCTATAGTACCCGAGTTGTTGATTTCATGCTGACAGACAGGTGTTCTCACATGAGTAAGTGAATATTGCAAGTGTTCTACAGGGTTGCCAACTTTTCAAAATCACTTGGGGTGGGGGGTGAAATGGACACATTAAGTATTATATCGCTATCGACCGATCGCCAGTGGTTGGCGAACTAGTAACTCATTGAATCTTGGATGTAGATCAGCCATAAATAAACTACAGAGAATTCGGATATATAGCGTGTGATCGGATGTATGGTGTGTGAAGACAGTCGAATGCGTGTGTCTCACGCTCATTGCAACCCAACAGAGTTGGCAACCCTGTTCTAATAACTGACAACACTTATTATCTCCCACAAAATATTTTAAAACGATTAATAATGAATTAATGAACATGCAATCAGAGTTGAAAGTACTGCTAAGAACTTAGATAAGCCGTTACCTTGTACAGTGTCTACCAAAACCTGAAAGAGAGAGAGTGAGAGAGAGAGAGGGGAGGGGGGGATATAATTATTATTTTTGTTTTACTCCAATGAATCATTCAGCATGTTGGAAACTATTAATGGTATCAGACTTTTTCTAATAAATGTGGAGCATTTCCTCCAAGTGTATGGCAGCACAGTGAGGTCTCCAGCAGGACATATGGATCACACTGAGAGCATACGAGACGCCCACAGTCTACACTGTATGCAGGAAACTGATGGCAAAAAAATGATGTATTTTCCTGCCTCGAAGATTTACTCAAAGGCTTAGATGGAAGCTTTGATTCAACTGAACTAAAACCAAATGTTTGGCATCTTCATGGCTAATTTAAAACCCCTGCGAAGCTAAATCTGACTCCTCCTTCGGTTAGCAACTCAGGTCCTGCACACTGGATACTCGGGGTTTCATATGAGACAAGACTACAGAGGCTCCAGAATACTGGATCTGCCCAAAAGCAACTCAAGTTCAAAGAAAAAGGTAATCTGTGCCTTTCGTGATCCAACAGCACATTAGATCATGAAGATGTGCTTGCAAAATCTACTTATGAGCCTGGAGGGTGAATCACTTGCAGAGATGTGGTCTGATGGGGTAATGGATATCGATTGGCACAGGAAAGCACAATCAGAGGCCACAATTACAGGTGTGAGCAGGTACTGAAATCCTTCCTGAAATGGCCGGGCTTAGCTAGTGCAGATTTGACTTTAAGGTCAATTGTTTGTCAGTTGTTTCGCATTATTCAGTGCGTCTCTGGTAGTAAATGAATATCTTTTACGCTGATTCTACACCGACACTAGTGTAGCGGATAAAGCAAAACAACCAGCAATCTCAGACCCTCGCTTGGGCACATATATTACACAATCCCTATAGGGATACCAATGAATCTCAATACTGTAAGTGAGTGTTTGTTGTGTTCTTGCAATGTGGCCTCACAGCAGTGTAGGTGGGAAGCTCACTTTTTTGTCTGTGACCTTGATTTCATCTTGACGTGCAGCGTCCGACAGGCTTTCTTTGGTGGAAGTTGTGGACACACCCGTCTCCAACTCTTCCAGTTCTTGCTCCAATCTAGAGTCCAGAAAAAGAAAACCAATGGGTTAAGAGTTTTACCGCTACTTCATAGCCTTGTTATTGATAAGTCACAGGTAATATTGTAATTGTAATACTGAAATTGTGCTGAAAACCCATTTCAATCTTGCCAGTATTTAACCAGTTTGTGAGACTCGTGCAGCTCCTGAGTACAACAATGTCTTCCAAAAAGATCTGTGCCTCTGGTCAACCTTCCCGTTTAGACTGATCAAAGCTTTGACTTGAACTGACAGCAATGCTGACGATTCCTTTCATGATACTCTCTTTTTACACTGGGCCTTAAATGGGGACAGTAGCTCTCCAGCGTTCCCCATTCAGTGACAAGCCCGCGTGGAGCCAACATCCAGCTCTGAGCCCAGCCTGCCACAGCACAAGAGGAGGAATTTAATCAAGAGGATGGAAAGCAACACTGACCGGCCTGCCAGCAGAAAGACTGATGGTACTGTTTAACCATCAGGAAAAAAGAGACAAATTGGATAAGTAAGAGCTTGGCTGCTGGTTCCATGCAGGAACTGAGGGGTGGAGCCACAGAATCAGCGTCTGAACACTGGCTGCAGAAGCGGAGACCGGGTCATTAATATGGACCTCCACCTCTGACTACCTTGTGTTGACGGTGGGTTTGTTCAACACGCACACCCACAGCCATGATCGACATGATCCAAGCAGCGTACCTCAGAATAGTGTCCTCGAGTCCTTTTGTCTTGGCCTCGTCCTCTTGAAGCTGTTTCTTTGCTTCATCCTCCTCCGAGCCAGCAGAGGGCGCTCCGTCCAACAGCCATCTCTCCCTTAATGCCTTTGACTGCAGGAAAAACAGTCAGAGGATAAACAAAGTCCTGAGGCAACAAAAGTGTGCCTTATAAAGCCTTAGTTCAGGCTTTTAGTTTGCTTTTAATTCATGATTGCATTCACAGACTGAAATAATCTAAAATGAAATCTGGCAGCAGCAGACTGCAATCAATCTAAAATATTCTAAGATTTAACATTGCACTAATTAATTAAGAACAACTCAATCTCATTTCTACAGCGAGCACCTCATTTTTTATGATTGACCAAGCACGTAACACTGCATGCATAATTAACCTAGGTAACTGGCACTAAAATTATCAAAGTTTGCAACCATGTTGCTTTACAGCTGATCACCAAAGGCTGAAGAGGGCAGTGGTTGGTTTGCAGTGCAACAGGGAAAGCTAATGGATCCCCTTCTCACAAAAAATGAGCCAGCGGTGCCCTAGTCTACTGAACCCACAAATGTTTCTCTAGGACAGCCGTATTGGGTACAGGTCTGGGCGCTTACACTGCCTACTAAGTGTATTAAGTCTTAGACTGATCCATGGCCAGTCTTTCCAAGCCTCTGGTAATTTAAGCCATCGTAATCTAAAGGTGTAAACTGGACTCTGATCAGTATCCAGAGGAGCCCATATTCCCCTCTCAATTTGAAGCCATTTGAGTTGCTGCGGGTGCAGACTCAGCTGGTTGGTGAAAGGCACTGGCAGGAAACAGTCATTCACTGAAGAATAATGCTATGGGCAAGGTCAATCCACCACTCAGAGCTCAGCACCAGTCCTGGGCCTGGATCCATCTACAGTTCCTGTAAACCAGAGACTGGCATGGCAGAAGATGCAGTTCAGAACGTACAACGTCAAACCAAACCGGGTGTGATTTAACTTTTTTTTAAGTAGTTCTGCAATCAAAACTGCAATGCAGAAACCTACAACTTTCTTAGCATAGGATGACCATCCTCTTCCCCAGAAATGTCATCTTTTTGTGACCCAAAAAAAAGTGTGTCTGGACAAGAGTTCAAAAAGGCCCAAGATGACCGGGATTTGACCTTCTTGCATGCCATGATTGACCAATCATGTACATGCCCTACATGCATTGGTCAGACTGCTCCTGAATATGTATGAATAACTGCTTCACAGGAGCATATGGCCATAGAGAATACATGACGCTTACCTTCTATACGAGTCAGGCATTCTGCCTTGACAGTGATTTATAATGTCTGTTTTGTTCATGTACAACAAGCATGTAACAAAATTATTTGACATACATCATAAGTCTCTTAACGCTCACACCACCTTCACTCTGATTTAATTAATTTTTATTCAGGGTTTTATTCTGGGTTCAGGACAGTATAATTGGGTTCAGGACAGTATACGTGGATACATCAGAACTACTGAAAAGTGTCTACTGAAGTAATAGATTTTTATGGGAACTGATTTTCATTTATTTCATTTCACTTTCTTATTTTTTAACTTGGTATGTTTTATTTTACTCAATTTGAAAGGAAGAAGTGAATGGGGAGGAATTTGGTTATCTGTTCATATAGGCTGTGAATGCAGTGGCCCTGTTAATAAGTCTAATGAATGCGTTTGTTAAATATGCCTAATAAATGTATTTGTTAAACAAAGTGTTGTTTACATGCCCCAATCCCATCCTCCTTTTTGAAAACCAAAATCTATCTGGTCGCCACATATTTGCAACATCCAATTGTATGAATCTATAATACAAATTGTTGACTTTTCAGTCAACTTGTGTATTTAAATGGGGGAAATATCAATACAAAAATCGCCACACAATACACAAAACAGAAAACAGCCCAGAGCACGTAGAAGGGAATGGTGTGCTCAGGCAATGGGGAGCTGTGTGTTTTGGCCGTGGCTCGTTCCCTGGGGTTTTTTTGGCATAATACACAATGCGTCTCCGGCCACGGCCGTTCCTGCCTCTCCCAGCTGTTCCTGATCAGGATTTTATAGATGTCAGTCTGCTTCCTTGCACGGGGCCAGCAAGACACCTCCAATATGGACACAATATTTTACATTTTACATTTGTCCCTGACAGCCCTGAAGTGTATTCTTGGATGTATATTGGTTTGTAAGCCACCCTATCAGTGATTCCATAATATGTTTTACAATGGCGTAAAATATTGCGGTTTGGAGCACTGTAGAATGAATTAATTCTCCGCCTTTGGGATGATGAAGAGGAATGGATGGAAGCTCTCCTTAATATTCCACACAATTCATTCCATTCTCCCAGCAGAGCGACCGTGTGGTGCTCAGACCCCCGCAGTCTCCGCACTGACACAATGAGATCGAAAATAGAAGACCAAACATCAGAAGCTTCGCAGCTCTCCTCCTGTGCCTAACCACTGTTCTCCGGCACGCAGCAGGAAACGAGCGTCTTCACACAGGAGTGTCGGGTGAGTGTGACTGAAGCCTCGCTACAAGGCCACGGACCAGAATCCCACACCACTCACTCACCCAGCAAGCCAATTAGCTTCATTAGCATCCTGCGGTAATTAACTCCTGGGATGTGTGGGTTTCCTTTAATCAGCACACGCTCGTTAGCTAGCATTTTCGGACGGAAGCTGGGAAGCCAGAGGACACCAGCGGTGCAGCCTGCTGTGTGTGATTGAGACGTGCGTGAATTAAATACACCATCCGCCTGCGGTTACACATTAAGATTTTAGAGCAACATGATCTCTTCCCTGTTTCTGGTGTGCACTTGTTGATAACTTCATAACTGTAAAATGTATACACACGTTCAATGTATAATTTGGAACAAGCATTGCAGTGAAGGGCCAGTTAGCCTTGATATCATCCACAATATATTGTAATATTGCACACAATACAGAATTATGCAAAAGGAGCTATCCCTGCATTTAAAGGCATTAGTATCGTTTGTGTGCACTTATCAGAAATGAACAACATACAGTTAAAGACTCCCTGAAGCGCCTCTCGATCTAAAAGGCCCACTGTCCACTGTGCATTTGTTTCACCCTCTCTTTCTCTCTCTCTCTCTCTCTCTCTCTCTCTCTCTCTCTCTCTCTCTCTCTCTCTCTCTCTCTCTCTCTCTCTCTCTCTCTCTCTCTCTCTCTCTCTCTCTCTCTCTATACAAATTTTGCTGACTGTGAGTTTGGGGCTCCATGGAAACTGCTAATGGAGGGTTTTTGGATCTTATCTCTGGCTAACACAGCAGAACTCTCCCTCCGCTGAAGCCGCTCTTTAAAGTTCGATCAGTGGTGCTACAGCACATGAAAGAAGAAGAAAAAAAAACACTTCATCTCCTGTTCCTAAACCAAAATTAATAATAGGAGCCTTTTGTTCAGCACAGACTCATATCAACATGCAAACAATGGAAGGGTGGTATTATCTGGGAAAAACACAACAAGCAAATAAAAACTCTCTGCATCTCAAAAACATCCCAACGCTACATACACCCTAACGAGGGGTCATCGAGACCCATTTAGCAAGAGGAAACAAAGTCCCCTTCACACGCAACAGGATGTCTAATCACCCCCAATCCCCACCCATCCCAGATTCTTCTTCTTCCTGTGTCTGACGGATGAGTGTCCTTGGCATGGGCCGTCCCTTCCAGGACAAAAGTGTCTAAGGCCCGGTCGTCTCTTGTGGTCCAGGACCTCCCTGCTGCGCTGGGCCTTCAGAGCCCCCACCGGCACATAAAACCTTCAGGACTGCCCTTAGTTCTGCCTGCCAAGCTGCCAAGCTAGCGAGCTGTTTACTGGCATAAGACAGTAACGGGCGGTAAACAGCACAGCCTTCATAAATAAACAACTAAAAGCAAAAGCAAGCAAGCGGCCGTCGATAACACTACGGGTTCACCTCCAGCAAAGTAAAGCTATAGTGGATGAGGCATTATCTCCTCAACTGCTGAGAGGAAGCTCTGGTAGACCCTGGTTCTGCTGACAGGACATCCAGCGGGTTCCCGGTCGACTCGGGCGAGAAGGAGCTGCTTCTGTCTGGTGCGTGTTTAGTGGCGAGAGGCAGAACGTCTCACCTTGAGGTGCTGGAGCTGTCGTCGGTCGTCTTCCAGCTGCCGTCGTTTGTTCTCGATCTCCACTTGCCTCTTTCTCTTCTCCTGAGAGCAACACACATCCACATCCAACACACATCAATTTTTCCTGCTTTGGAAATGTTTGTAGATCAAGAAGCTGCTGAAGGTAGTGTGTTAAAAGCCTATCAGTTAAAGACTGCATGCTGTTATAGGCAACCAATCAAATCTCTCACTAGTGGTGACACGGCCCTATACTTACATATAGACTATATGAACAAATGTATGTGAACACCAAATCCTGACACCTGTATGAGCTTGATGGGCATCCCATTCTAAAACCACAGGCATGAGTGGCTAATCGGAAGATTCGGGAGGATTCCCGATGGGCCGGCTCATGTCAGTCTCTAGTTTGGGCCGATTGGGAGGGAAAAATAATTTTGGGCCGGATTTGTGCATGAAACTCCCGGGCTGAAAAAGGGGCCCACTCCGGCCTTGGGCATGAATATGGACTTGTCCCTCCCTTTGTGGGTTTAAGACTCTGTACTGTTCTGCCAAAGATGTCCAGAACATTTTGGAATGTGTCTGTGGGAATCAACATTCATTCAGTCAAAATAGCATTTCTGTTGTTCCATCCCCAAAGTGGCGTTCAGCTACACTGGTGTCAGAGCTCTGTGCAGACTGCTGAACTTTCTCCACAGCAAAGTTGTCATTCCATGTTTTCATGGACCTCACTTTGAGCACAGGGTCAGAACCATGCTAGAAACAGGAATGGACCTTCCTCAAACTACTACCACAAAGCTGGATGTGATTCTCTGAAACGTCTTTGCATACTTCAGCACTATCATCCTTCAGTAGAACTAGGGCTCCAGACTCAAATCCTGAAAAACAACTCTAGGTCAATGTCCACCAAACCAAACCGCTGGCACTAGGCATTCTACTAGATACCTTTTCCCTCACATCTGTCAAATCCATTTTCTTCCATCAGACTGCCAGAGAACGAGGCATGATTCATCACTCCGGAGAACACGTTTCCGCTACTCCAGAGTCGAGTGGCGGCGTGCCTTGTACCACGCCAGTTGTCACTTGGCTTTTGGCACACAGCGATATTAGGCTCGTGCGTGCAATTGATTGGTGGAGGAAACCCTGATGCACAGCTCTTGTGCTGATGTTACCCCCAGGGGCAGCTGGGAAGCCTGCAGTGACCGGACAGGCCAGTCTTCTGCTTGGGCATTTTGCAGCTATGCTGCTTCGTGGCCGAGCTGCTGCTGCACCTAGACACCTCTGTTATCCAATGAGACGCACTTACGGGTGACCGGGTCAGAAACAGCAGGGCAGGTGTTAAACAAGGTCACATGACTAAGGGTGCATTTCATACATTTCTAGGCATTGGGTGCGGCTGAAACAACCTGATCATGAGGAAGGGTGTCCACATACATGCCCATAGAGGGTATATAGGTCACATCACTACTGATGGAGTGCTAGCATCAGAGGCGGCCTTTGCATAGAGGCGTGGCTAGGCAATTGCCTTGGGCCCCTCCCACTGCAGCCCACTGTAGGGGCCCCCTGACTAGCTAAATTATTTCTCACATATTAATGTTGATGGGCCCCCTAGCTAAATTCGCCTTGAGCCCCCAAATTGCTAAGTCCGCCACTGGCTAGCATACCCCCACCCCGAGCTTGCAGAGGTTACTGCTTGACCTAGCAGAAACCTGGGCGTAGTGACAAACATTACCCATCAAAGGACTCTTAAAGCCTGCATTGATTAACCATTTAAGAGCAAAGTTCATGTTTACTCATTAGCTAACATTAATGACTTTGTTCAGAGGGTTTAGGACAGAGGGAGATGTCTTTTATAGGGCACTTTTGATGTTGCGGGTCATGATGTTGCAGTGTGGTTGAAGTCTGGGGGTCAGTGGGGGTCAAGGAAAACATGTGATGCGAGTCTCTCACTTACTGCTATAGCCTGGAGCCTCTCCTGCTGCGACAGTGCCTCAGACATCCTGCCAGTGAGAGACAGTGAGAGAGAGAGAGAGAGAGAGAGAGAGAGAGAGAGAGAGAGAGAGAGAACACGGGGAGAAAGACAGATGCATGAGTGAGAAACATCTTTAAGGAAGGCAATGGATTGAAAAGGTGGAAATCACAGTCTGAGGTGTCTTCACTGTTTCCTGTAGAGTTTATGAGCAGTTTCACTACAGATTCAGTGAAGAGTAGTTTGTGTGTGTGTGTGTGTGTGTGTGTGTGTTGGTGGGGGGGGGAGGGAGAGTTCCTTCCTTTTGGCTAAAGTCACTTTGCTTTCTTCAGTTTGCACAATATCAGCTCAGCCCCCTTAAACACACATTGCCACTCATTCTTTCTCAAGAGCTTATGCTACCTCCTTGACAGCAATCTATACAGTGTCCTGCTACTGTTATATTATCACGAAGAACATGTGTATTCAGGTATCCTTCAGCACGGGACGGCAGGATCAATATTTGCTCCAGTATTCATGGGGCTGATCACTTTTTGCTCTTCCTGTATATAATTTCAGGCACATTTGAAACAGAAGTGTGAGATTTACAGCCTCGCTAAACACTAAACGCTCCCGTACAGCCCAGACCTCCGTGTCCCTATTCAGCCTGCTGCTCTTTATGATGTTTAACGCAGACACTGAAGGACACAGCTGCTACATTCAGAACATTTCCGGCTCATGCTAAATTAAGACGGCACATTCCTGGGAGAAGGAAAACAATGAACTGGATATAAGGTAAATCTCTCCTGCGAGAATTTGAATGTAAGACCTCATAGTTACGTACATGGAGAAATGAAAGTAACTGTGAGGAGGCGACAACATTTTTAACACCGTTTGTTATTCTATTCCTAGTTTACTCTGATCACAAAAGCTCAGGGGACCCACATCACTGGATGATTCAGGAGGCATTCCAGTCAGCTCTACAGTAAACGTGATGTGTGTCCAGCCTCTCTGCCTCAATCTCGGATATTAACAATTAGAGGACAAAACTGATCCCAGATCTGAAGACATCCTTGTTTGACACCATGCCAATGTTTAACAGCAGATGCACAAGTCAACCTTCCGCCTTTCTGACAGAGTCTCATGCACATTTGCTAATAAGTGTTGAGACAGGCTGCCTGTCTCTTGTCCCCTGAGCGACTCGGAGGGTCAGGGCGTGGGGAAACACCCCTCCATGGGTGCGTTTGAAAGATGAGGAGACCTGCCACCAGGGAGAAGAGGAATGTGTGGATTCTGCCCCCCCACCAGCCCTGCTGCCCGACACCCCACAGTCCAACATGTGTTTCCTATCCTAAAAACCCCACCTCCCACCCCAACTCTGCTACACACGCCCTGACCCCCCTCAACATATAACATACACCACTTGTACAAACAGGAGGCAAACTTGAAGAAGCCCGGAGAAAACTGAATGCAATTCTTGGAATGCTGCACGATTCTGAGATGATTTCTTCTATTGTTGCTGTTCTTTTGGTGGAAGACGTTTATTCCTCCCCACTGTTATCTGCTGGTCAGCAGAAATCCCAGCAATCGACAGCGGCGACTGTAATTCCATGCTAACGAGCAGCCTGGCGTGCAGACGCATGCGTCGGCTGCGAGGTTTGGGCGTGCACGCTCTGCAAAGGTCACGCTCCAGCATGGCTGACCTGACAGCATGCAGCTCAAGGAGCAGAACTGTATAACGCACCGGGCTGCAGTGGGGAAAACACACACCCTCGAGGTCAGGATAGCACACGAGAGACGCGGGACAGCCCGTCCTCTGGGGCCACGCGTATACGGGTGGTGGCTTAAAGGGTAGAGGCCCATCGTTTAAAGTCAGCTGCACGTTTCGGGTCATTTGGGAAAAGTCACCATTCGTCTTACAGACTTTTCTGGAACAATAACTCTGCTGCCTCATAAACAATGGCAGGATCTGAAGGCTAAAGCACTCACCAGACACAAGCACCACTTTTGCCGCACAACGCATGTTTTTAAATGGTTTGCTTCACAAACTCCAGTGTGTGTTACTGAATGCATGTCTGGAATGTTTTGACTTACTACAATCTGGATTCATGCGTATGCTAGGCCAAGACACTGCCCACCATTATGGAGAAAGGCTCGGTGTTAGCATCTTCTGGATAAATATCATGGGAAACATAGTTTTCAAATGATCATTTTAACCACAGCTAGCCCAAACAATGACAGGAACTCAGGGCCAGACTTGAGATCAAGTTATTATTGCACCATACTACATTCCTTGAATGCAATTTCTTTTACACATTTGGGGCTCTTCTAAAGTGCTTTTCATAAAACCTCTAATAATATATTAAGATATGTTCTCCGACATACCACCCCCTTCTTACAATAAAGCCAAAACATCGTCTTGTATCTTACAGCTCCCACCAACTATCCTGGTGGAAGCAGCTCATCTGTTTGAGAAGATGTTTCTGTTTCACATCATCCGTTTGCCAGACAAACATCGAATTACATTCTTCAGATACATGATTAAATTATTATCATGATCACCTTTGCAGAAGACTGATCCTCTTGCACTATATTGTAAAACCCAAAAGTTTATATCTGCTAGGTGAAAAATCTTGTTAAACAATGCAGTGATATTTTTGTCTCCTCTATCTATATGGACAGGACAGCTGTGGATCTGTGCTCATATTTCAGCTGCTTATCACTACAAGAGCCCAGAGGAGTAACATGCTGTGGACACAGACATTAGCCGCGCTGTGCCAAGCTTCACTGCGCAAACTGCACAAGTACTAAAGATTTTTAAATGTTAAATATATAGGCTTGCAAGAGGTCTCCTATAAGGTCATGGCTGTTCCCACATCAGAAGTGAGACCTCCAGTCTTTTTGACAGTGGTGATACCCTCTATGCTTCTGCACCTAAAAATATCAAAGGAATGGCGTTCATGTCAGTACATAAGCACAGGACACGAACGTGACCTTTGGCTTTGCACGACGACCCTGCAACCCAACAGAATCTTTTCAGTGCGTTAAGGTCTTTTAAAGCCTCAGAAGAAGTGAATTAGTTGCGATGACATTCGTTGCTTTCCTCGTTAAAGCTTCCCCCTGGAAAAACAAGAATTTGAAGCATTTTTCCCCTTTTTCAGAAATCATTTCAGACACGCAGCTGAGCTAAAACAGATGTTTTTCCACTCGGTTGAGAAGAGCTTCTCGTGGGGCCCGCCGACCTGAACTCCTGAGCCTTCTCACTTCTGCTCATGCTTCTGCAGTTAGATCACTCCCTGCCTCTCAGCTGGCCAGAAGCAGCTTTCGCACCGCCGGCCGTGGCGGAGTCTGCGGCCGCTCGGGGAAGAGACAAAGAGAGGCTTTGAAAGACTCATGACCGCCAAACGCTTTCTCTAAGTCAGGAGGGGTACTGGGAGGTCGTGCCAAATTTCGTCCTCGAGACTAATTTGTGTGCTGACAGCATTGCTGTGAGATGTGTTAATATGGCCCGTATCCGGACCGCTTTCACTAGAGAAGGCATGTCACATAAAAGAGGGTCCTCGGGAAAATCGCGGCATGGGCTGAAAGCTAATAAGGAGCATTGACTGTTTTTGCTCTTATGTTTAACAAGAATCACAAACGGCTCATAAAACAGCCTCGTTAACAGTAGCAGGGGTGTAAGTACAAGAACCTCCACCCATCTAATTGACTTAGTGTGTCTGACCTTTAGGTTGCAGTAAATGTACACAGTATATTATAATGGAATAAGTTTAACTCAAGTCTCAGTGTCAGAGCTCTACATCTTGCATAAGGTGTCAGGCTGTTGGGAAGTTGTATTTCTCAGGCATGATTATGCAATTTATATGTACTTCATAATGCAAATAAAAAATTGAGGAATACGTATGTCCAAATGACACACATTTTCAGCTAAAATGTCTTGGTGACTTAGAGGATCTTTTGATATAATATATGATAAATACTCATATATGATCTTTTGATTCTAATGCTGTTATCAATTTGTTTACTTTATTTAAAGCATGCAACAGTACTGAGGACTCAAACAAGTCTTTAATTGTCATCAGACATCCTGAATTAATTAAAAGCTTCCTGTTTTGCACCTTCTGGGCTGCTCACTAATGTGCCCATACCAGACACCAGGCCCCTTGGGTATAAAGTCACACAGCAAAATGGTTAGGTGTTGCTTGTGAGCTCATGAGTAGGTGCCTGGCTCAGGATGAACTCCATTAACACCGGTGCCAGGAAGTGGAACACCAACTGCTCCTACCCATCAGCCCCAGGGCGTGGTGCGGAGGACGAGCACATCTGCAGCCAATGAGTGCCCTGGAGTGAGCCCGGTGCAGGCAGCTGTGATTGGCCGGTGCTTAACGAGAGCGCTTGATTGTATGTTCCACAGCACTGTTACATCTGGAGGATTCATTTTACCATACCATTCAGATGGTGTGTTTGTATTCCACCTCTCTCTCTCACTCCAGTGCGTAGCCCTGCGGTGGAATACGGCGAGCTGAATGCAATCGGTCTAAAAAGTCATATCCTAATAATACCTTTGCAACACAAACAACCATAACACGATAAACCTTACTCAAATGTCCTCAGCATGAGCCTCAATGCATCACTGTTTACTTGAGCGTTTCAGGAGTAGGATCCCGTGGCCAGATCAGATGATACATAAGGGTCATCATCTGTACCGTGTAAAGGGCTTACAGCATCACGCGACTCTCTCCGGGCTTCCTCGGAGTACATACGATAGTACTGCTCAGTTCAGTTAGTTTATATTCAACACCAGAACCTGCTCCCTGCACAGTGTGTGCCATTTAATGGTGATGCCTTGAGGGTAAAAATACCCCTGCATACCATTACTCACCAGAAAAGGCAATCACAGTGGAAACCCTGGAGCGTCAGCTAAAACCCACTGATTTACACGTCCTTTCAGGCCTGCCTGTGCCTCCAGGTCTCCAGTGTGATCTGGGGTGCGGACCCACACATGAGCCAGAGCTCAAGCATACCCATGCGCCCCCTTCACATTAGAAACCCATACAGCACCAGAGTCGGACTGCGCTGGCTCTAGATATTAATCCATAGGGAGCTCTGAGTCTAAATGACATATAGTCCCAAATAACTGCCTCATATGTCAGTCACTGCATGGACTTCTCAGTCAACACTAATAGCATTCATCTCAGCTACACTAAGAAAAACGAATGAAGCGTGTAGTAGTTATCAGTAGTAGGCTATAAGACGTCCATGCTATTTAACATATGACTGTGTTTGTTTTTGATGGTCTCCCTTTACTGCACATGACTTTGTGTTTCTCCGTTGACGTAAATCAGGGGCGGCATGGTGGTGTGGTGGTTAGCACTGTCGCCTCACAGCAAGGCGGTCTGGGTTCGATTCTCGGTCTGGGCTGCTCTGTGTGGAGTTTGCATGTTCTCCCTGTGCCTGCGTGGGTTTCCTCCTGGTACTCCGGTTTCCTCCAAAGACATGTGTGTTAGGTTGATTGATCACTCTAAATTGCCTGTAGGTGTGTGTGTGTGTGTGTGTTGGCCATGCGGTGGACTGGCGACCTGCCCATGGTGTACCCTGCCTTCGGCCGGAGATGCTGGGATTGGCTCCAGCCCCCCCGTGACCCTGACTAGCGGGATTAAGCGGTTCAGATAATGGATGGATGGATGGATGTAAATCAGAAGAGCAAATGGAGATCTGAACACATGGATAAACAGGAGGCCTAAAACTAGCCAAAGATCAACACTGCACTTCATGTTTCTGAAGTTAAACAGATACAAACTGAGAACATTACAGCACCTCAGGCTAGCAGCCCTCTAGTTTGAGGACTGTCTGATTGTGTGAGAATAAGTTGTAGAGTGCATGTACAGCTCCATCAACCGGTTCAGGGGATTTGCCTCTTGTGGCCATCGGTACCTTTCACATGTGACTTTGTCTGAGACATACTTTTACATATTCTTATGAACTCAACACTTTTCATTTAATCTGACCAGATAAAGAGGTCACCATAAACTGTTCATAGAGGTAGAAACACATACACAGTTTCTCTAGAGATGTTACCCACAAACTGTCTAAAGAACAAGAGTCATTCACCATACAAATCACACCATCACTGGTTGTTTAATAAAACAACTTCATAACCATATAAAACAAAATCACCTTGAATCCACACAGAACATGGATGGATGAGAAAGACTGTAGTTCTACTATGCCGTTACATAACAAGACATATAGCAAGACCAGGCTCACAGTCCCTGATTTGACTGTGCTGACTCCTTTCTGAAGTGTGAACCACCTACAAACCACCTGTGCTGATGGCTAAGGAATGTCTGATCCACCTTACTCATTAACAATCACTCATTTAAACCGAAAATCTTTTCTCCAAAAAGCACTACTTTGCGGAGAAATGATTCTCTTTAAAAGCATGCATTTCCACCAAGAACAGAGTGTGCAGTAAGAGTGTAGTAATCAAAGCAGTCACCGTCCCTCCGTGAATATGCAGATGGTAACAGCAGGAGGCCCTTCACCTTAGGGTAATAACGACAACCCTTTTGACCATGGAGAGAGGTTGACCGATGGACCAGCCCCATCACTCCCCAACAGTTGCTCCAGGAATCTCAGCGAAAGGCCCTGCCCATATCAGATAGCACATGCCTCTCCCCATTAGCACTGGGGACACTCAAGGCACTGTGAATATCCTTACTATATTCATAAACTACTGTCACAGTTAGTCTTGAAACAGCAAAGGCAACACGTAATGTGAAGAGTGTGAAATGCAAATCTCAAGTTTTATGACTAGAAAATACAGTATAGCGTTTTAAAAGTATATAGAGATTTTTTTTTTTACTGAATACCCTTCAGACCTATTTTCAACAATGGTCTTTAATTTTTTTAATACTCTATGGTGAAAATTCTATGGTGACTCCTGAAGTAAATCACTGCATATTAAGTTCAAAGTTACACAAAGCTTTATGATACGAATAATCTACTAAATGCAGCGTGTCATTATAAACAACTCCTACCAGGAGGACCTGGTTATTTATTTTCATTACATTAGGTCGCTGGTGATGAGAAGTAGTCAGTTCATTTTTTGAGGTAATTAAATCCGTGATCTACTAAACAGTCACCATGTTGGATCAGCTTGTTTCTGTCAACGCGCGAGAAAATGAGCGCCTGTGCGCGAGCCGCGGATCCTCCTCGCACGTGCACGCTCATCTTTGGAGCGTGCAGACGCAAGCGCTTGGACCCGCACCGCTATACGACACGATGTACATAGCGCAGCAATAGCAGAGCGAGCATGGCTCAATTATATCCCATCATATCAGTGGGGCCTACACGTTTCTAAAAGTAAACAGCGGCGTCCGTATTGATCCAGAAAACAACATGGATACCACGGGACACGAAATGCGTAAAATGACTAGAGAACAATAGTGGTCATCACGCACAAAAAAAAACAACATAATAAGCAAGCTCGTGCAGTGTCAACGCTTCAATGCCTCCCATAACTATCGCTGACCAGTGCGCGTGCCTTCTCTTCATTATGCTCCCTCGTCCAAAGTCATGCCATGCAAACCTAGCTAAGGTTTCGAATAAACATGTGGTTTCACAGTCAGCTACTAAAAAAAACATTTTAGAAAGCGAAAACGGGCAGCAGTATTCCACAGATGAAAGGCATCTCAAAGTGCACGAGCGCAGATAAGAGGATGGATCTGCAGGTGTGGCATCGGAAGGAAATTCGTTTACAAAAAGGGCCCAAATACACAGTGGCCTACAAAGGGGAAAGATAACAAGACTTACTCTGCAGTGTCTTAATTTTTTCCAAATGTTTTCCACGCGTAAGTGTGGGGTTTCTGTCGTGTTCTTCTGAATTTCCTATCAAAGACGCAAAAACGCCGATCTCGGTCGGTACCCTCTCCCTCTGGGTAACCAGGGCAAATTTGGTGGCGTCCCTCTTTGCTGTCTGCTGCTAGCGTGAAGACCACTGATACAGTAGCTTAATCAGATCGCATTGGTGTAGCGTCGAGACTATTCAATGCAGCTCGCGGAGCGCAGCTCTCCTCATCCCCCCGTCGACAGTGTCCTGTCCCTTTTGTCCGGCAAGGGTGTGTGGACTTCAGTGCTCGTGCATTTCAGTGGATTTCATCCACCCAGGTGATGAAAGGAAACGATCCAGACGCCCCCTTATGGATGTATAACGGTTTGTGGAGCCGAGGAAAATGTCTTCGAGCGAAACACTTCTAGACATTTACCTTGAACCTTTATCGACTTCGATAATAAAGGCACAGCCTACTTAAACAGGCACACGCAGTCAATACAACATACTGTGATTTAATGTTTGCTGCCCACGGACTACCTCACAGACTTCGCCATATTCCAAAAGTGTATCCAGGTATTTTTTATGCTTTAAAATGATGGCATTGACTTCAAAATGATTAGTTACATATATACTTTATGACATACTGTATGACATTTGCTGCAAAACCTAAACCGTGCTAGAGAAGCACCGGTGCACACATGCGCAGCAACATTGCAGCAAAGGTGCAACTCCAAAAAACGGATATTTGTGGAGACATGCGCCACCTAGTGGCAGATCTGTAGAAGCTTTTGTGTGACTAGAGGAAGGGGCGTTGTTTTAATTTGTGGTATGTCGGGGTTAAGGAGCGAAGAAGCAGCAATGGGCATTTTGCCTTTTTTTTGCATTTCTACCATATTTCTAATCAGGCACCTAAATGAGCCCACACCTGCTTAGACGTTCAGTAACTGGTCACAAATAGTCTTATCTACCATCTGCAAATTAACAAGACATTTTTAGTATGTTGAATGCTATTTAGTTGTTTTTCCCGAAATACTATACACCAGGGGTGCCCACAGTTTTCAGCTTGCGAGCTACTTATAAGATGACCAAGTCAGAAAGATCTACCGGGGTGGCGGCGAACGTAATTTGTTGAGGGGGGGGGGGGGTGCCGAACGTAATATGTTGAGCGGGGGGGGGGGGGGGGGGGTGGCGTGAATGTCAATCAAAATACAACCGTCAGTGCAGATGTGCGATTCATCTACTACTATTTTATGTGACGCGATCTACGCACATTCCTTCGCGATCGACCGACACTTCCTTCGCGATCGACCGGTCGATCGCGATCGACGTAATGAGCACCCCTGCCCACTAAATAGTTTAATAAGAAACACACACAAACACAACACACATACAAAACTCACAAATGAACTAATTAACCTGTGATCTTATTGTGCACTATATGCATCTAGTCATACAGTTTAGGTTAAATATTTCTAATTAGTAGGAATACAAAACCACAAAGTATAATATTTGCTCTGTGAATCATATAGACCACTATGACACCATTTAAATCAATCGTATTGACACTTTTAAACCATTTTAATGAATGCTCTAATGTAACTTAATGTCTGCATGCCATTTTATGAGATAACAGTTTAGCTTATAGAAAACACAATGGTTTCCTTGTCAACCAGCAATGTGGCGTGCTCTTGCACTAGTGAGTTCACAGCTGTGAGGTATAAAAGATGAGACACAACCATGTGCAGCGTGGTGGGTTCCTGCTGAGGCCAGCTCTTCCAAAGGCCCTCCCACGAGCTGCAGGACAGGCCTTCTTCTCTGGTTGACATTTGAGCAGTGTGCATTCCAAAGAAATCTCACCCTACTTGCCAGAATGACAAGGCTAGTAAATAAACAAGCCGACAACCACCCCCCCCCCCCCCCCCCCCCCCCCCCCCAGTGAATCAGTGGTGACTGAATAGTGGCACCTTCTTATTCACTATCACACTCCAAATGCCTCATTTGAGAACCTGACTAAAATGGTTCAGGGTAATTTGAACTGGTACTGGGTAAAATAAGAGACCTAGTTGAGAAAACACTGAAGCATTAATGTTTAGGTGAGCAAGCACCACAGTTAATTTGTTTCTCTCTCTCTCTCTCTCTCTCTCTCTCTCTCTCTCTCTCTCTCTCTCTCTCTCCCCTGACTGGTCCTGACCTCTTCCTCCTACAGTCAGCGCCTCTGCGGATTCTTCAACTGCTCACACACACAGGCCTGAGCTAGCCTGTTAGTTGCCGTGGTAACTTGACATGTTTCCATTTTACTCTGATCAATGAAAATGTTAGCGAAGCCTGGAGAGCATGTTAGGGTGTGTGTGTGTGTGTGTGTGTTGGGGGTAAGGGGGAAGGTGTTCCAGACAGCCCAACTGAGGACAGCACAGCTTCCAACTCAGTCTGATTTAGATATTATATATACACATACACAATTATATATACACATACACAATTATATAATACATACATGCATACATTTTCATGTGGTTCTTGTTCCTGATGTTGTTGATATATATATATATATATATATAATCATATATATGTATACACACACACACACACACACAGTATACAATATACACAGTACATGTCACCACTTAGTGTACAGAAGGATGTCTAAGCTCTTTTTGAGCTCTTGTATGCCTTAACTATATAAATATAATGCTACTGTCCAAATAACTGAGCAGACAATTTTCCGAGTACATTCAGACCCCTAAAATTGGGGAACTACGTATAAAACACTTCCGACTTTGGGGACATACATTATACGCCCTTTGACAGCTGAAAGAGAGACAGCTATGCCTTCACTGTTTGCAGAGCAAACATCACATCGCAAATTGTGCATCCATTTACTTATGTACTGCATTTGATATGTTTTAGGTGACCTGTGATTGCATGGGGCGGTCATGAATAATATAGACTTTCTAGTGTGTATATTCTGCTGAGTATGTTTTTATGACGGAGGGAGGAGGGTTGACGATGCTTTCAGCTCTGACCTTGGGGCGCACACGAGATGACTCACAGGCTACACGGAGTCTTGACAAGCAAGAGAGGGGGAGAAATAAAAAGAGAGCAGGACAGAACGATAGAGAGGGATTTTCTACCTTCTGTTATAGTGCAGGAAACTGGAGGAGCTGTAGACATTGTCAGGCAGCCAAATAATATCCAAATGTATTGTATCATGCATATATATATATATATATATATATATATATATATATATATATATATATATATATATATATATATATATATATATATATATATATTTATATTAGGTCTCCCAGACCCAGGCCAAGAGCTTTGGTTAAAATTCACATTAAACATCAAAAAGACAAAGTGACCATGGTTTCAGACAGGCTGCTTTTACATATTTATAAATGTCATGGGTTTTTCCATGCATAACGTTCTCTAAAGGTTATGCAGAATGGTGCAAAAAACACAATATCCACCGAGCATCATCTCTGTGGACGGCAACGCTCTGATGAGCGAGGTCAGGGGAGAGCTGTGTTGACAGAAATGCCATGATTAGCTCAAATAAGCACCCTATACTACCATAATGAGCAGAGCGTCTCACAACCTACAACATGTAGAACACTGGGGTTGATGTTAATAGCTAACAGATATTTTTTTAATGTGCTTAAAAATAGTGTTTTTAACTATCAATAGGTTGCACCACACCCAGGGCAGCAGCTTGCTATGCAGGACCATGCTTTAATGTTGAGACAAATCCTTACTGAAAACACTGATCTGAGATGTAGACATAAGGTGCCACTCATCGGTCAATCCCCCAACTCATAAATATTGAAAATGGTACGATGACATTTTTAATTACTATGTCACATACTACTACAGCCTTTGAAGATCAGAACCACATGCGAGAGGATGACAGGCACCAGGAAACGTTTTTTGTATAATAAAGGGGTCCTGGTTTTAATTAAAGCTCTTTATAAATTGATCAGGGTAGAAAACTAGGTGTGAAAAAAGAATGCAAACAATCCACAAGCTCGCGCCATTCTAGCTACAGACACAGCTGCGGACATCAGAAACGTACAGCAAAACAACTGGCTTTTAATCCATGTTAAAATGCTTTTATTCGAGTAATGAAAGATAATCTGCTATAGTAACAGATGTGCCAAGAGACCAGATAAAAATTGTTGTAAAAATGAAATGTTAGGCCCTTTTGGGATATTTGTAATGATTATGAAGCACAGATATGCAAAGTTTGATATGAAAAATCTTCTTTGAATAGTGATTGATGACTCGGCCTTTGTAGTCCAATTGGATCTCGACGCTTTGCTGCGCTTCCTTTACAACAGATGTGTGACTGCGGCTCGTTCAGCCTGAGGTCTGATGTAGCCCTGCCTGGCATCGGGATTCAGGGTAATGAAATGGATCGAACCACTATTTGATTGTGATCTTAAAGCTCCTCCTCCTCCCTTCCCTCGCGTGTTTCTCATTAAAGTGATGAATGGCAGATACTCGCTGCTCGCCCCCGGTCACCATGGCAACAGCTAGAGCCCGTGTAGGCTTGAAGAAGGAGATAAATAAAATGAAAAGTATATGATGGGCCCACGCGTGGCTGCGGCGGATAGAGTGGGCGTCGGTAAAGCGCGGAGCACCGTAGGAGGGATGCCAGGTGTGGTCGTAACGAGGTCCGGTACCAGCGCAGCTAAAGCAGCACTTTGCTTCAAGCCCTTGACAAAACGCATAGAACGGTGCAAGGCCCGAGATCACAGCTATTTTAATTGATTGTGCACAAGACTCCTGATACACATTAGTGCTCTCTACAGTTTTATTACTAAGGGGTATTTCTAGCTTTGCCGTCACTGTTTTGTACATTTCTTACAAACACCTCATGCGTATCAGGATTAAACTTTAAATGATGTGTGACAAGCATCTTTGTCAATTACCATAGCAGGTAACACACCATAAAGACAATTAAGAAATGTTTCTCTAGCCTAATCTCGCAGAAGATTCTCGTTTTGCTGAAATTAAACAGAAACACAGCCCTCTGAAAAGAGAAATGATGGCTGTGCTCTGAGTAGGTTACTAAATACTGTATACTGCTTCCTGCTTTCGATATAAAATGTGTGCTGCATATTGGTCCACATAGTAATATGCAGAAATGCAGAAGAGTATCCATTACGCAACAAATGCAAAACACACTACACGCTCACGTGAACGGATGAAGGTTCCGCCCACGTCAAAGACCTTCTGCCAGGGTTGCATGCTGGAATGCAGTACACCACAAAGATAGCGCTGGTCACAAACTGGAGTATTTGGCGGAAGTAGTTCGACACCTGAGAATCTTTCACATACTGGAAAAGTTTACTTTGGCCTCTCACTGCATACGGCATAGTGATCTGGGGCCCAATCAGTACGCGAGTAGTATGTAGTAGAGGCTATTTCGAACACAGCACAGCCCACAAGGCGTGGGACCATCTATCTTTAACAACAAGCACCTGGTCCATTGCCGTGGCAACAGTAGGTCTATAATTAAGCAGCAGGCGTGAGGTCTGCTGCTGTGCTTGAGGTGTGATGTGTGTCCCATGTAGCTGCCTGTCCACTCTGTTTCACTGCATCTCCCTGTCCACCTGCTTTGGTCTTTGATTCATCTATTTGTCTAATTATTTTCCTTATAAAATTATTGCTAATTTGGAAAAACATTTTTTAAGTCCATAAAATTGCAGGAAATGTGATAGAATTGTAATATACGAAGAAAAAATATACATTTTTCTATTTCATAAATGTTCCTTTGTGTGTGCTTATGATATAATTGGTTGAAATATGAGATATGTAGTCATGTCAACTCCTTATAGCCATATCACCTCACAAATAAAAATGGCTAAATAAATAAATAAATTGGACTGAAGTCTTAATAAAAAGTGTGGTCTGCATTGAAACTGAAGTCAGGTTTGATGAGAAAATAACTATGCTATTAAAGCTACTTTTGTACAGGACAAAATCTGTGAACGTGAAAATGTATTTTGTGTTGGCAATTCTCTGGGGTCTTGTTGTCATGGAAATTTGAATTCCAGGGCTCTGTCAGGGTTCTTGGGCCGAGTGCACTGCACGTTCTGGCCTCGAGCAGCTATTGCCCTGGTCTCCGTCAGGCTGCTGTACACCCAGGACTGGCTTTGCAAATCAACACTTTACAAGTATATTTGTCAAGGACCCTGTGAAAGCAATGAAAATGACTGCAATTCTTTGCACTGAGCACTTAAATGATTACAACAATCAAACTGATTGTTACGAAATAGAACCGGGATGGGGTTATTCGCGGACTTGTCATTCAGACACGGCAAACCCCCCTGTGACAAAGTAACAACCATGACATTTACATAGTTGTTCAATCAGCACTCGGGTTCTTGATTTGTATGTCAATCACAGCTCCCAAACTGTAAAAAAAATGGTACCCACATACAAGTGTATATCTTCATACCACGACACAAACGGTAATTGTCCTGTCAACATGATTTACAAGGGTAGCGTTTATTGCATTACACTGCATTTTTTTTTTTTTGCATGACTGAATCAGTACTCCAAGATGTCTAGGATGATCATCACCACCAGATAAGGTTGACCAATCAGAAGCAGTGATCTGAGACTAGCAATGAATCTTCAGAGCAAGCTATGTCATACATTCAGTGCTCCGCATTGGTCACACAATAGAATAACAGTTACTGATAGGCTAACAAATTTTAATTCATCACTGTAACACAGCTGAACTTCCAACTTGACAACCACTTATATAACATGCAGTAGTCTATTGGCACAAGCCACAGGCTTCCCCACATGGCTGAAATAGGCGAGACATGTAGACAGCAAATGCTGTAAACGACCTGGCTCAATAGTTATCCCAGTCTTATTACAAGAACCTATGACCATAAATCACCTGCCACCTGAGACACTTTCCTGTGCTTTGCTGAGAAGTGCTGAGAAAAATGCAGTCCTTAATTCAAAACACAATAAAAACGTACTTCATTAAAGATATTTTTTTTTTATGTAAACTGATATTAAGAGGTACTGTCTTTTTATAGGGGAATGTAGCTCATTCTTACATGTGGAAACTTCAGGATCAGTGATCCTTTCTTCAGTCCTGTTCCAAATGCTGTGGAAAAATTTCAAAAAACTTGCATCAGAAAAAATCTACAGAAATCTCAGAAATTCTGTAATTCTGGAAATCTCCGTTTCATTCTAAAGCACTATTTTTAAACATGCTCACCATTGAGTCAAAACAGAATTTTAGCATTCTTAAGACTACAACCAATTCACACCATAGGTTTTCCAGTGAGGTCCAACTTTAGTAAAATCAATGTATGAAGTGTATGAATGTGAGTATTCCCCTTTAAAGGTGTACGTCACTCAAGGATGCTAAGATTGTTAGCATAAATGAAAAGTATTAAGAGCAAGTTAGCATTTGGAAAAAATATCATGCCACAATATTTAATCCGCTCTTGGCGGAGTTAGCATTTTTGAGTGATGCATTTCTTTAAACAAAGAAATCCATTTCTCTCCATGAGAAGAAGTTCAATTCAAACTCTATTCAGTTTCTTCTTAAAGTATTAATATCCCAAAGGCAATATATTCTACAACAGTACCATACTAAAACACACACATGAAATCCACTTGACATCATAGGCACACACAAATTAAAATCATGTGTTAACAGAGAAATAACAGAATAGCCAATTCCACATTTTACATTCTGCCTTTCATAATGTTGTTAACTGAAAATCGGAGATAAATACAGTACACAGGTATACATGTCAGTCGTTGGGTTTTTGGTGGTGTTGGTTTGCACTCCAGTCTTGGAGAGATGCAATGAAGACCATTGTGCTTGTCAGGTTGTCTGATTCTCTATTTTTCCTTTAGAGTGTGCAGATGAATGACATCTACCCAGGTATTTCCCCTCACTAGCAAACCGAGTCATCAAAACCAAATAAATGTACAAAATGATTTCCAGTCTGCGTGATGCATAGTGAGATATGTGGACCCCAGCATCTCCATTGGTGCTCTTCGCAGCCCTGATGAATGCTGCATCACTCTTTAAAGCGCTGGCCACTTTTCAGCTTTCTGTAGAAGTTATCCTGCTCGTTTTGGCTCTGAGTGCTCTCATGATCTAAGAACACCAGGGGGGTCTTGCGGCGTAGGCTCCGCCCCTCCACGATGTGATCCAGGTGGGGGATCTGTGGAGGCTGGGGGGTCTGAGGGGGGTGTAGGGACTCGTGGTCCGCCTCACTGGTCGAAGAGCACGGCGAGCTGTTCCTGACCTGACGGTAACCTCTGGAGCCCTCGCGGTTCAGGTCGTTGAGTTCGTACGTCCCGGACGAGCCCCCGTTTGAGGACCCCCTCCACTCCCAGGGGTTTGCAGGGTTGGAGACCATGTGGACCACAGGATGGTGTGGTGCGTGGGCGTCCACCGTGACAATGCTGGAGCAGCTGTCGCGCTCTGACGGAGGACGATAAGGGGGCGACTCGGCACCCGTGACGGAGGAGGCGGCGGAGGAGGACGAGGCCTCGGAGGACTTGGGGGTCCCACTCAGGAGGCCCTGCTGCTTGGACATGGCAATGACCTGCATAATTCGAGGCTGGTTCCCGGTCCTGAGGGCGACGGGAATGTTGGCCGCACTCTTCTCTGTGATAGACAGCCATTTGGCGCGGGTGCTGGCACTTTTGGGCGATACCGGCGGAGGGACCGACGGCTGTCCCGGTGGCCTCGGAGGCATCACCGCCCTGGCGCCAGTGGGCGGATTGGCCGGCCTGGCAGGCTGTGGTGTCGCAGCACGGAGCGGCGAGGGGCTGCTCTCCTCCTCGGTGGTGTCCTCGCCCGTGTCGGAGCCTTCCTTGCTGTCCTCCTCACTCTGCAGGCTGGCACTGCGCATCTCCATCGACTTCTGCTTCCACTCCGAGACCAGCAGCTGAGAGCGCATGGGGTCCACGGGCACGGGCACCGTCACCAGCCGCCTCGTCGGCTCCTCGGGGCCCCCAGTCGTGGCGCGTGGTAAAGTGTTACTGAAAGTCACCATGGTCTCTTTACCCATGGGGCTGCGGGCGGCGAGGAGCTCCACGTCTACGCTGGCCCTCTTCAGGCTGCCCAAGGAAGCTTTCTCTCTCTGCAAGGGCTGATTCAGCGTATCCAGGGAGGCCGGTGACGTGATCTCCTCGTTGCTCTCAGAGGCGTGGCCTTTGTTGTAGACTGAGTCGTGGCCACGCTGGGTCAGAGCTCTCAGAGCATCCTTCGGAGGGGGAGCGGCAGGGAGGGGGGGCGTGTCCTCTGCTGGTCTGAAATTAGCGACGGCATGGAACGCCTGCAGCAAATCAGAGCAGACTCGGGTAAGACTTAGAACACCAACTTCTAACGAACACATGAAATAGATTAGTGCCATTTTTGTTATTATCCTACAGGTGAATGCACATTAACAAAACTCATACCTCCTGTTGCCAGTTCTATTATCTTCTCATTTATCTAGGAAATGTAAGTGTGTACAAACTCTGAAAGCGTTGACTAGCTTGTCTCAGATTAGACAGGTGTTCCTGTTCTGCTGATTTGGGCCAATGCAAGCGGAATAAAGAGATAAATGCCATGAGAAATTGTCAGATATTTGAGTGGTCACAAAGGATTTTGGAGCCTCATTAATTACAGCATTTCCATAGTTTGACAGTCTTGTTCGAGGAGGGAATCAAAGAGAGGAAGAGAAAAAGTAATGATATGAAAAAGATTTAAGCTGGTCCCTGCAGGCCCAGACTCCCTTTGCTTGGATCCGACACTTTGGAAAATGGAGATATACTTTGCCTGTGAGGTTTGTCACTTTGCCTGCCCTTGGGGGGGGTAAAACCGATGCTGAATTCATTCGGGGTCGCGGTGACGGAAAGCCACGGGGCTCACCAGGTATGCAGCGATGCCAGCGCCAATGCAGAAGCCCACGTAGACGTCGACGGGGTGACTGCGGTACTGCGTGATCTGGGTGAGGCCCGTCAGGGCGGCGGCGATGGCGAAGGCGAACACCAGCACGGGCTTCAGCAGTTTGGTGCTGTCTGATATGGTGGAGTTGAAATACATCTAGAGGAACGGAGGACACAGCAGATGGCGCAGAGCGGCTCGCACAAACTGCCATCAATTGCCTGCCAGTCTGATTTTTCCCTCCGCGCAGGCTGATAAACGGGGAGTGACTGGCTCATCTAAACCTCCCGCACAACGCAACGCTTCCCGCAACCTGTCAGATACTTTGGAACATGAAGATGTTAATATGAACATTATGCTTCCTCTTAAATGGTTAGAAGAAAGAGTAACTATAAAAACTGTACGTGCAAAAACAGAGTACTTAATGCTTTGGCCTATAGTATCTATAGTAAATGTAATGTTTATTACATTAAATGTAATGTAATGCCTTTATTAGTCGCACTAATAGCTTTGCTAAATGGGGAACCAGCTTTTGCTTTTCTCACACACCCAGCAGACACACATTCACGCTGAGAGGGAGAGACTTACTGAAATATAAACAGCTGCAAATGAAGAAAGAGTTGCATGCTGGGAGGGAAAGGTTTTCCTGCCACAAGGAAAACAAATGCCCAGAGTAAGATAAAATTAGGGGAAACAAACAAAAACACAAACAAAAACAGGCTGGATTACAGAGGAATAGATTAAACAACCAAATGCAAAAATAAAGCCAATTCAAACTTCACTTAGGTTAAGGATTTTTGTCAGTGGGAAACACTAATCTAGATTGGCTGCCAGAGTTTGGGATTACCTGGCAGATAGGATGGCATGCTGGTCCTGGCCGGAGCAAATGTCTTTAGTGATGTAGGGGTTCTTCTCACAGGACACCCCAGGGAGGGTGTAATTGGGTTTGCACACAGTCAGGAAGAAAGGTGCGTGGTAGCCGGTGGCGATTTGGATGACATCGGTGACCAGTGCAGTGGCACAAAGCCCGAACACATGAACTCCTGAAGAGACGATAATGCGGCAAATCAGAGAGGAAGCAACATGCTAACAATGGAACACGTGTAAACGATGCGAATTTGTGAAGGGTGAGTGAAACCAGATTTATGCAAACGTGAAATGTGCATTATACATTTCGTATTATAAAACTGAATTATAATAAATAAAATAATAATAAAAAAAATAATAAAAACTGAGCTTCTACACCAGCTCAGACCCAAGGTCCAACATGCAATGGACCCTCTGCAGTTTGCCTATAGAGAAAAAGTGGGGGTGGAGGATGCCGTACTGTACTTTCTCCACCGGACCCACTCTCACCTGGACAGGGGGGGCAGTGCTGTGAGAGTCATGTTTTTTGACTTCTCCAGCGCCTTCAATACCATACAGCCCCTCCTACTAAGAGACAAGCTGGTGAGGATGAAGGTGGATCCGCACCTAGTCTCCTGGATCACCGACTACCTCACTGGCAGACCTCAGTACGTCAGGCTGAAGGACTGTACATCTGAGACTGTGGTCAGCAGCACAGGAGCTCCACAGGGGACTGTACTCTCTCCATTCCTCTTCACACTCTACACCTCAGACTTTCAGTACAACTCTGAGACGTGCCACATGCAGAAGTTTTCGGATGATACTGCCATTGTGGCCTGTGTACGAGGAGGACAGGAGGAGGAGTACAGACACCTTGTGGGTGACTTTGCAGCATGGTGCAACAGGAACAACCTGCTGCTAAACACCTCCAAGACCAAGGAGATGGTGGTGGACTTCCGCAGGACCAGACCACCCACACAGCCTGTCTCTATTGAGGGGGTTGATGTGGAGACGGTGAAGACCTACAGGTATCTCGGTCTACACCTGGATGATAGGCTGGACTGGTCTACCAACACAGACTTCCTGTACAGAAAGGGGCAGAGCCGGCTCTACTTTCTGAGGAGGCTGGGGTCATTCAACATCTGTAGGAAGCTCCTGCAGATGTTCTATCAGACTGTAGTGTCCAGCTGCCTCTTCTACGCTGTGGTGTGCTGGGGAGGGAGCATCAAGAAGAGGGACGAGATGCGATTGGACAAGCTGGTCAGGCGTGCAGGGTCTGTAGTTGGTGTGGAGCTGGACTCTGTGGTTACGGTGGTGGAGAGGAGATCAATGCGCAAACTGCTCTCCATCATGGAGGATGATGGTCACCCACTGCACACCATCATTATGGACCAGAGGAGCAAGTTCAGTGGCAGGTTCCTGTCACAGAGCAGCTCCACAGACAGACTCAGAAAATCATTTGTCCCGAGAGCGATTAGACTCTTCAACTCCTCCCAGTGGAGTCGGAAGAGGGAGGGGGACAGATGACACTCCATCATGGTCACTTCGACACTTTGTCACTTTTACACTTTTATACTTCGACACTTTGACACTTCTAAGCACATGCCATTTATTTGCACTACTGGTCATTGCACATTTTTTTCCAGTTTTACCAATCTGGTCGGGATACTGGATAATTGTACACTTGTATTGTATAGTCTTTGTATTGTTTGTGAATGTCATATACGTTTTTGTGAAATTGCTGTGTGTCTCCTTAACTGTTTGGTGTAACTGCTACTGGCTGCTAAATTTCCTTCGGGATCAATAAAGTATGTATCTATCTATCTATCTATCTAATACGAGATTGTGTTAGCGTTGACAAAGTAGTCACTGGTGGGCTAAGAACTAAAGTAATGTTCTAGTGCTCTTTGTCTGGTAATGGTGCTACGTAACCCTGTAGGTGATATCACTATGTCCACTTTGGGTTGCCTTGGGCCCCAAGGAGCTGGTGTGGTCGCTTACCTCTTGCTTTATGCCAGATTCACTCCCGCAGTGAAAAAGTCTGTGCTTCTGCATGACACCCATATTAAAGCTGCAGTACATATGTTTTTGGTTAAAATCTCAAAGTTACGATGCAGTAGAGGAAACAATACCTAAAATACATTAAACATGGTGTCCCTGTACTATCCCTGAAGACTAAATTATGGACATGAAAGAGGTATCAGGTGGTGTTTGGAGGGGGGATTTGCCTTTGGTACACATCCAAAAAGCCAGTCCAGTTTTTATACCCAAGTAGCAGGGGTGTCGCTTACAGTGCAGGTATGAATCGGTGAGGTGCACCGAATTAGTTCTCACTGAACATAGGAGGGTACTTCAAAACAGCAACCCCAGTTGTGTCATGTGTGACGTCACCCGTGGGCAATTAAAAAAGTGCCCTCAAACTCAGGAGAGCCGTGAGAGGAGAGAGAGAGTGACAGAGCTGAGGCTCAAACAGGAATAAACCTAGCATGGCTAGGCAGGTGTGGAACTAACTGTGAAATCAGACAGGAATTCAAGACTGGAGTGAAGTTGGCTTTTTTTTCTTGCTTGAAAGGACAAGATAGTTTAGTGTATGCCTTTCATTATTGGTAACAACATACAGGCACAACCCACAGACTACAGTATTTTGGGGTTGCCAGCTACAGTAGCAGTACCTTCTCCTAGCAACAGTGTCAGCCGTCAGACCAGATACTTAAAATGGCTAACAACAAATCAGGTGCTTAGTATGTGGTAACTGTGTCAGTCACATTAATGTCTTAATTCACATTAATGATCGTCATAATAAACATGTTCACAACATGCAACTAATGCCAAAGAAGTCGATATAACAGCATAGGTTGCCTCCTCGGAAGACATTTCATTCACTTAACCTTGATTGAATTCTCTGTATTAAACAATATATGAGTATGCACATGCAATCATCAGATTAATCTGGTTGTGGGAAGGGTGAGCAACAGTCCAGACTTTAAAACATTTGCTTCTGAGAGTTGTTTTCATTGACCAATTTCCACCATGGATGCTCAAATCCCCACACTTGCATATTGCAGCTTTAATCAGTTCTTCCCATCACACCAGCCATAAAATGGACATAGAATGTTCCAGTTGTGGCCAAGTCCTTAATTGACATCATTTTATGATCATTTTTAAGTTATATACTAGGCTTATACAAGTGATTTGGGGTGGTATAATCATGCTGTAGGGAAAGGAAGATTAATTAGTCCTAGATTTAAAAGTCTCTATCCACATGAGAGGATGCTCAACCCTCAGGAATGAATTTACATTTCAATATGATAATGAGTCAGCACACACTGTCCCAACACACACTGCCAAATAAACGCAACATTGGCTTGAAAAAAGGGCTTCAACATAATTGTGCTGTCAACAACACACGATAGCACTAACTGTGGCCTGTATCACTAACTGTGGCCACTAACTTAGACTGCTTACTGTTGCATTCAACGTATGTACTGAATGTGTTCCTGTGTAAAAAAAAAAAGTCCCGGCTATTAGAACCAGATTCATTATTCATAATTCCCATTGGTGCTATAAAGCAGGATATCATGGCTTGATGTAATATTTTTAGACCAATCTCAAAATTTGAAAATATAAAATGTATATAAGTGATGTATATAAGCAGTGATGTATATAAGTCTCACAGCAACATCCCACGAGCTATAAAAGCCACAATAATGAGTTGTGTGTTGTCAATATGATACAATACTGTAAACTGGCCACATACATCATGGTGTATTTATGAATAAATACAGGAATTAACAAGAAACAAAAGAAGAAGCAGGCGGGGCTGCTTACCAACAAAGCGCACAGTTCTGCGCAGGAAAGAGTTGAAGTTACAGCCCCCGGCATTGATACTGCCCTCATTCCCAGGACGTATCTTCAGCCTGGACTGCATGCAGTACACGATACCCTCTCCAATCATGATCTACACAGGAGACAGCGCCAGACAATCACTCGGACAATGGGCCCGAGCCATTTGATGCTTCACAGGGCTCTTTCTTATAGTCTGTGATTTAACAGGCCTCACACACAGCATGTCAGGGCTTACACACACAAGCCCGGATTTGGCACATGTCCAAGAAATCGGTTTGAATAGGAATGCAGACCTTTGACAAATATGCCCCAAAAGAAAGCTAAACTTTCTGACAGAAATCTAAATATTCTGACATCTCTAACTTGGATCTAACAATTTGTGGACCTAACAATGCTCCTGGAACTTTTGAATCAATGGTTTGGAGTGCTAAGATGCTTGCGGGAGCTCTCTTGTTATATTTTGGCTAAGGTTGTCCAAATTGTAGCATATCTTCCTTGGTTAATGCACGGAACAGCACGTCACACAGCTCCCTCTGCTGGTGGGGTGTGTTTTTGGCACGTGGCGGCGAGCACTCACGGATGCGGCTGGCCCAGCGAAAGCCAGGCTGAGGAGCATCAGCAGAGGGATGAGCTCCTCACCGCTCTCCACGTAGGGCATGCTGAGGGCGCGGTCGTGGCAACGGAAGCCCACCTGCGCGGGCTGCAGCACGTCGGTCAGCTCCAGAAAGTACAGGGACACCATGGACGAGGCCACGATGGGCAGCTGCGATTGAGGAGAGAGAGAGATGTTTCCACGGAGGTGCTCACGGCCATGCCGTTACAGTGTAGTGACCTGGACACTGGAGTTACTCTCCCTTAATGCAACTGTACAAGTCTGGCAGCGTCTTCCTGGCCAGGTCCCAAATTGTTTCGCAATGCAGTGCTTTGTCTTGAAATGACCACCAAAGAGCTGCTGCCAAACCACAGTGTTATTGGAAGGAGAAAAATGACTAATGACATATCATTAAACAGTTCACAGCAGCAGAACACAATAAGAGCTCACCTCTACAAAATAGAAGCAGGGTAATAGTGTTAAGCTGTCTTTGGGGGGTTTCTTCCTGAGCTTTTCTCGTGTGGGCATCATTATGGCTTCTCTCAAACGCTCCCCTGAAGAAGCATTGGTTAATGGTTAATGTTCTGCAAGCTGACGTGAGGTCACATCTTCTCAAAGAGACTCAGGCAGCTAAATCCCCATAGTTCTCCATTTCAATGGGCAGAATTATCCTGTAAAATCTCTTACAGAAACATATGGGTGAAAGGACCAATGACAGAACCCTTTCCAGATGCTCCCCCTCTGTTAAATGAGGAAAAAATAAAAACAATGATCTTGTTGAAGACTTGTTGACAGGAATCCACAGAGATATACACCCTGTTTGCCTGTGGAAAGGTGTATGGGTCATTCCTTCATTTCCTTGTAATTCTGGAAGTGGAAGGCAAGAAGACCAGAATCAGGCAGCATTTCTGCTATTGCATGTTGCGACAGAACAATTGGCTGCTCCCTCAGCTGGACCACTAGTGCCTAAATGAGCTCCTTGGCCCAAAGACATGCACTCGACTTTCAAGTAGAGAGCAAACGAAGCTTGGCTGAACTTAACAGGATGCTTGTTTTCCCATGAAGACAGGCTCTGTTTATCTTGAGAATGCACAAATGCCTTCCAGGCAATGAAATGGCATTCAGAGCTGTCTGAGTTTGTGTGTGTGTGTGTGTGTGTGTGTGTGTGTGTGTGAGTGTGTGTGTGTGTGTGTGTGTGTGTGTGTGTGTGTGTGTGTGTGTGTGTGTGTGTGTGTGTGTGTGTGTGTGTGTGTGTGTGTGTGTGTTTGAGAGGGTGCATGGGTGTTAGGCACTGGGTTACTCCTCAATCAGGCTGATCTTTGCCATCACACGTGCAGCATGACACTGCGGAGCTGCCGATAAAGAGCAATTAAATTAGAACTGCTCTGCTGTCAGTAGGAGCCACTCTTCAGTTAAGGATCTCCTAAAATAAAATGGTCTTAAAATGGACCCTGTGCAAAGGTGATGTTCAGGTAGTTCATGCAGTTCAGAACAATCCAACTGGATAACACTGCGTGTGTCATTTAGGCTCATTTAATTTTGTCTACCTTCTTAGTCTACATTACTGGTAGGGACAGAAATGTCCTGTTAAAATTTGGATCTCTGTGCTTTAAATGAATTTTTGTAAAGATAATGGAGATGGGTGGATGGATGGATGGATGGATGGATGGATGGATGGATGGATGGATACACGGACGGACGGATGGATGGACAAACGAACGGACAGAGTGATTCTCGGATTTATTCTTATCTTAATAATAGCACTCGGGTGTCCATCACACATTCAGTGATCTGTGAACGTGAGAAAATCCGCATTCCGTTGCATGTTATTACCGCAATCCATCAGTAACACAGCAGTCCACTTTTGACAAGACTGATTGATGACAGATGATTGATTAAACGCACACACAAGCAATAAAAACACAGTGATGAGACAACCTGAAAGTAATAATGGATAATAATGAAGAATTAATGCACGACAAAAGACAATTCGAAATAATCCGAATAAATGGTCTAAACAAGCAATATGCGATTAAGTAATACTGTTGTCAAAAACTATAAATGCGCGCTTCACAGATTGTTCACTGTAACCTCACTGCGACAACACCTCACACCATCATTCCAATTGCCTTCGTTTTGCAGTCTATACAGGTAGGAATACATTTTCACTCACCTAATATGAGAAAAATCTATTTCCAATTTTTAATACAGAGATCCTCTGTGATGTTTTTTTCCCAGGTATCTAAACCATACAATAATCTGTCCTTAGTGGGTTCAGCTTGGCATGTACATTCCTCTTTCTGCTCACGTTGCAGCCCGGTCACGCGGCGGTGTAGCTGCTGCCGCCCTCCGCGCGCTACTGAAGAGGCGCCAATCGCGGGGGGTTTTTAAAGTGAATAATATAGTTAACCGAGGTCCCTCGAAGGAGCCTATATCCCAATACCGGAGTTTAATCCGTAGTTTAGAGCCGCTATTTTCCAAATAAATGTCCAAGGACTCAGATAACGGTGATAATGAACAGGAAAATGAATGTGTGTGGGCGATGTGTAAAATAGCGGTTTCTCCCCTCAACCGGAATCACGACGGGTTTAAACGCTGCGCTACAAAATATATATACAATATATAGTTACATGAGCTCAATTCTGTTTATTATATATCATATTCAGCTTCATATAATTTTTGTAAATATAATTCCCAATAGGAAAATCTAGAAACTGTTCCTATGCATATTAGTTGTTACTAGATTAGAAATGACTAGAAACAGGGCCACTGTAATGTAAATACTTGAAGACAGGCAGGGGTAAAGCGGTAGATGTGCGCGGGTTAGGGGGATATTAATGTTTTTTCGATTATAGACGAGGGTTTAACCGCGTTGAATCAGTAATTAAGTGTCTCTCGAGGGCGCAGAAATATCGTTTTCCCTGGACGCGTCTCAACTTTACAAGTAATCCAGATATTCCTATCACTTTTGCCGTTGCCATTTTCTGCAGGCATTTGCACATTTCGTGATTGGGAACAGTCCGTCCAGGTGAGGAAATCTGGTAACGCAGCGCTGATGATGTGAGAAGCTACACGCTCAGATCAGGAATCCCCGAAAATCCTCTCTCTTTTTGTGAGGCTAGGGTTGCAATAACACGGTTTTGATCAGCAACGTTTGGATCGGTTCGCAGCGCTTTCTATTATTAAGACCAGAGCGGCAGCCCTGGTCCTGGTTCAGCAATTTCCGATTGTGAGTTCAAGATCTTCCGATATATGCGCCTTTTATCAAGACCATTTTGTCTGTATGCGTATAGAATTATATGAGAAATGGAGAACCTCCTTGTGGCTCTACTGTAAGCCTTAAAATTTCCGTTTCACAGACGCAAAAAAACTCCGTTATCACAGAAGGAACTGCAGAAAACACATTAGCTCGGAAAATACCTACAGATGGATATTATTCCAGTCTACCTTGGAGTTTATTGAAAGGTAAAATATTACAAAATAAGATGAAAAAATAGCAAGAATTGTATTTACAAATAGTGATAACATGAAATTATTCCACCATTACTCAGTCAAACATTTCACTGAAGATGCCTGATGAGTTTGAAGACCTCAGCAGTGAGAGTAATATCCCATAGGGTCCGTCTCTTTGACTTGTAACGGCATGGCAGTGCTGACCACCTCACTGGTGACACAGCCCATGATAGGGCAGTTAGCACAAGTCGTCTCCTGTGTGACTCTGACCACGCTACGTTCTTATGGCAGAGAGTTGGGGATGTTCCTCCAGAGACCTCCACACAGGCAGTTCTTGATCCAGCGCTGTTCCCACTGCTTCATGGCGTTGGTCTTGTTTGGGGAGCGCAGCATCGTAACGCAGCCACACCTGAGCCACAAAAACACCCACAACAATCGTTCGGCCATGCAAACTCGCGCTGTAGACAAGACTTCGGATCTTGTAAACGACACAACCGATACCCGTTTAGTCTATATAAACAAATCGTATTGCAATATGATAATCCACCCCCTCCCCCACATATGAGAGATAAGTAATGTGTGTGTCTGGACCTGGTGCAAGCCTTGCTGTCCTCTGTGGGAGAGATGCCCATGTGTACGCAGCGGAGGTTGTCCATCCTCTGGGACGCTGGACTCCTGAAAAGACAGTCACATTAGCAAAAGTGCAAACCTGAGTGGTTATCTGAATGCCAAGTGTGTTGAGTGACCAACGTTCCAGGCAGTGTGTCATTGTTCCCAATCGCCAGAAGAACAGAGTACTCATCGAGACCAAAGACATACTATGGGTCACTGCCAATAAGAAAGACTGGATACCTCAGGCTTGCATTTAGGAATAAGACCATGTTAAACAAAAAGCTATTCATTTTGTGACCGTCAGTGATACAAAAATGATACAAACATTTAATCTGCTTGGTCATGTGGATGACTGATCATTATATACACTAATATACATTTGTATTAGTTTATACACAATATAAACAATAATACACACACTCTGCTCACTGGTGTCACAGCAAGACATTTCTTGGCTATTTTCAGCAGAGCCGGGATTTGTGGGTAGGTCTGACAAAAACAGGGCAAGGCCAGCAGCAGCTAACGTCCTGACTGAGCACGAAAAGGTTCCCTTGAATTCCAGTGTTTGTCAAAACGCATTATCTGCTGAACCTAATAATAAATCTTATAGTGTTTTATTTCTTAAGTGGGATTTAATATATCAGGAACTAACTGTAGCTGTTACATTTACCCACAGGATATAACATAGGTATAAATGGTACATTAATAATGATTAATACACTTAGCGATTTAATACATTTAGTCATAATTAACTTCTAGTGAACCAGTTCCAAAGACCGTTATGTCCCTGATACTTTAATTAGAGCAAGTCGAGTTGTGCAAGATCAGTTTCTCCAGTTTTGCCTCAGTGAAGGTTGAAATTAGGGATGCACCGAAAATTCGGCCACCGAAAATTTTCGGCCGAAATGGCTTAAATTTGCATTTTCGGTTTTCGGCCGAAATACTTTCATCACCGAAACAACACGGCCGAAACAATGTGTTGTGATGACGCAAACAAAAATCGCCACCTGCACGCGCTTATTTGGATAAAGCTAGCAAAAAAGTTTCAGTGATGGCGCCAAGGCAAAAGGACATTACACCAAAAATTATGGAACTCGTTGCCTTAGACCACATGTGTCAAAGCCAAGGCCCGCGGGCCAGATCCGGCCCGCGAATTGATTATCTATGGCCCCCTGGATGATATTCAATTACTATTAGAAGCGGCCCGCAGGCCACAGCCGCTCGCTGGTGTTTTGCACGCACAAACACTACATTCCCCACAATGCAACGGTAGCCCGCAAAGTAACTGCAGCGCGCACAAGCGGCGAGGGTCCGCGCGGTGAAAATGACGTAATTGCAGTGGCTCCGCCCGTGTGCGAGGGCTTCGCGCGCTGTCGATTCGCGAGGTCGTGCACCTCTCGAATTTTGTAACTTTGCGCGCGCCGCGCCTCAGCGCAATGAACAAAGTCATGTTTGCTGGGCTCATACACCTTTATAAGGTGGAATTAAAACACTTGTACGTCACTTTCAAGGTCCATTTCAATATTTCCCAGCACGATAAACTTAATTATGTTAAATATTTATACATATATTCGAAATAATTGGCTTTTTATTCACATTATTTTCAAAACGCCCAATCTTAACTTCACGTTCTCTCATGTTTCGTCCTGGAATTACAAGAGGCTCGTATTTGTTAACGTTATACAAGAGAACTGTGCAGTCACAGATATTTGTTGTGAAACGAAGTAGTTACAATTTCAAGCATTTTCAAGTACTTTAGCCTAAATTCCAGCACTTTTCAAACCTTTATTACTTTATTCATTTAATGTACAGGACATGTTCTTTGAAGGAAGTTTGTTTTTATCTGTTTGCTTGTTGAAAAATGTTTTCACTTGAAATTACTGACAGATCCATACAAAAATATTGCTTTATTCATTTAAGCATTAAATAATATACACTGTGTTAGGTCTTGGTTCAATAGGCTATGTGCAATCATTTCAATATGTTTTAATAAACATTGAACCAGTCCGGCCCTCGGCTTGTAGCAAATTTGGTTTTTTGGCCCTCGGTGTATTTGACTTTGACATCCCTGCCTTAGACGATCAGCCGTTCTCTGTCGTAGGGATTTCGTAGGCTAATAGAGCACATTGAGCCCCGTTATGTTTTGCAGGGCAGACGACATTTCTCAGAAGCGTGTTTACCTGAGCTGTTTAATGTTGTTGCAACTCGCGTCACGTTTTTATGAGAGAATTTATATTTATCTTTCAGGCCAGTCAGTTATAATTAAATTTAACTCGTATAAAATACATATATTTATCCTCTCAGATAAAAACGGTCTGCAAGCGAGTTAAATTTAATTAGTGGTCGGCCCTTGTCAGCGTTATCGCCGTTAACGGCCCACCACTAATTTTATTTTATAATATGCATTACTGTAATGTCAGTGCTAAATAAATATTTTCAAATCAAATTTTGCAGTTGATGTATTCTTTGAAAAGCAATGCCTTGATTTTAGTGAGGTTAGCCAAAAATCCAATGTTACTAATAATTGGCATAATGTATTTCGGTGTTTCGGCTTTCGGCCTTGGTTTCCTCATTTTCGGTTTTCGGTTTCGGCTAAGAATTTTCATTTCGGTGCATCCCTAGTTGAAATCAGTCCACTAAGCCTTGGTTGGCCTGGACATATAGCTGTACATGACAAGTGCATTTAAAAGAACAAACTGGATGGGTGGATGTTCTCTGCTGTCTCACTACCTAAGTGGTGTGCACATGGCTGAGACACTCACAACGAAGACTGAAGACTCACCTCTTCACAAAGCATTTTTTCCAAGACTGACTGAAGATGGAAGAAACTATTCTGGACAACATAATTTATCTGTTTGTCAAACCAGAGGTTTCACCTGATTCAACAGTACACCAAGGTGTTCACCTAGACTATCAGCTAGAGAAGTAGAGATGGACCATCAGAGCATGAATCAGTAGGCCTCAGTGGGAGATGAAGTTGAATGAGCGTGAAACAAAATGTTGTACAGCCCAATGGAAGCATATATATATAGAGAAGAGTACCAGCTCTAAAACAGACCCTTGTCCTACTCCATGCTTGAGTGTAGTAGTCGGAGAGAAGGAATTCCCAACATTAACTTCAAACGTCCTGTGGTAAAGACAGGACCTGAACCAAGATGGTGATATCGGTGCAGCTCACCTGGAGAAGATCTCCACCTGGGCGTTGGGGTTGAGTCCAGGCAGTGTATAGGGCTTGCCGAACTGCAGACGGAGCTGCTGCTTGGTCTGGATCTTGGTAATAACGCCGTCATTGATGGGTAGCCAGTCCATGCTGGGAACCAGCAGCTGGCTGGGAAGCAGGCAGCACTCGTCCAGCAGTGCGTCATCCGGCTCCTGTGGGTGGCTCTCATCCCGTGCTAGAGAAACCACAGCAGGGGAAACAAAAACACATTCAATTCGTTCACCATGTTAACCTTCAGGAGTGTAACAGACAAGAAGAGGTAGATATTTAGGAAGATTGATGATATGTGAATCACACTGAAAGATGACACATTACACTAGTGTAAGTGTGGTTGCTTCCAGACAGACATTCAAAGCTTTTTTTTTTTTTACTTTGTTTTTGTCCTTTCTCTACTTTTTGTATTTCAAAAAGCTTAAAACATAAAAAGACTCCCACAGTCAATGCTTGTCTGAAGCTTGTCGTGTGGTGGACTCACAGCAGAGCCAGAGCTTGGTGAGGAGGCGGAACAGCAGAGACATGCTGTCTTGGTTGTCTGACGTGGCCGTGTAGATGGGCAGACAGCCCGGCTTCAGCAGGCCCCAGATTCGGATCATCACCATCATCTCCCGCAGCATTCCCAGCGAGGACCCGTCGCGCAGGAAGCCGAAACCCGGCCGAACGATGGATCCCTGCAGAGGAAGAGGAGGATGAGGAGGAACATTAGGTGTGGCCAACTTACCAGTGTCGCAGGCAAAAAATTACCTTATTATGCATTACAACCACAATGTTTGCACTTTAACACATACAACATGGCTGACTGACTAATAATACCCACCACACATCACGTCTCATGATGGCCTGCGCATCTCTTGTGTTTTATTAACTCTACGCTGCTTCATGTAGCATGCAGGTGTTAAACAGACCTGGTTGGGCAGGTTGGCGAGCAGGTACAGCACGATGTCGCCCACCCACTGGATGAGCTGCTGGAGGGACTGCAAGGGGGGCCCGTCCAGAACAAACTCCTCCGTCTTCAGGTTGATCATCACCTTGTCAATGTCTGGCCAGAACAACCAAGAGGCGAGAAGGATCACTCAACAGATCGAAACGTTTAGATCTGCAGATCCCAAAGGGCGTTTGTGAATTAACTTCATATACCTTCGCCTATGGAGGATTTGCAACAAAACGTAAATCACAGTAGATAAAAAAATGTCCTTTACCTGCAAGCCATTTTTGTTTAATACATTTAAAATGCATTTTAGGTGAGATTGTGGCACAAGCACAATGCATTGTAGATTATAGATGTTGTAGATGTCTGGTGTACTTTTCCAGTTGTTCTGGTTTGCTTGCACCATATGTGTATTACTATCATCATTTTTCACTTGACTATCAGCTAAGCTCTAATCCTGTACCACAGGGGTGCTCATTACGTCGATCGCGATCGACCGAGGAAGTGTCGGTCGATCGCGAAGGAATGTGCGTAGATCGCGTCACATAAAATAGTAGTAGATGAATCGCACATCTGCACTGACGGTTGTATTTTGATTGACATTCACGGTAGCCAATCTGCAATCCACTCAACAAATTACGTCCCCCCCCCCCGCTCAACAAATTACGTTCGCCGCCACCCCGGTAGATCTTTCTGACTTGGTCATCTTATAAGTAGCTCGCAAGCTGAAAACTGTGGCCACCCCTGCTGTACCATCTAGGACCAGACAGGACGAGTGCAGCTTCTTCTAGGCCCAGACAGGCCTGAAGAAGGTTCTTCTTATCCAAAACAGTCTTAATGTGTTTAGGAATAAAGGTGATCTAGAAACAGCTCTCAGAGTGACGTATGCTGTAGTGCAGGTTTCGTACCGGCGTCTGTGTTCTTGGCACAGATCTCCGCCAGCCGATCCCCTGGACTCTTGTCAGGTGTGTTGAGCACGTGGGGCCTCAGCAGAGATTTGAGTGTGGAGCTAATGGCAATGAGCAGAAGTTTGGCGTGGAAGTCACACGCCCGGGCTGCCGTGGCGGAGGACAGCTTGCAGAGCGAGGCCTTCACGGCTACGATACGTGTGGCCAGCACCTTGCAGACGTGACCAAGAATAAGAAAAACAGGTTCAGAACACACTATCCATCCTATTATAGAACACAAGCTGTAAACATCTGCAGTTACTTTAGACCAGGGGTGCCCATCACGTCGATCGCAAGTGTGGGTAGATCGCATGACATTAAAAAGTAGTGGATGAATGATAGGCTATCGACTATCTGCACTGACGGTTGTATTTTGATTGACATACATGCCCCCCCCCTCCCCCGTCAGCGAGCAACACACGCAGCTAAAAAATAAATAGGTAGATCTTTCCGACTTGGTCATCGTACAAGTAGCTCGCAAGCTGAAAACTTGTGGGCACCCGTTTTAGTCGATAGATTATTTCAGCTGGGAAACAAACTAATCTCCAACGCCTCTATGTTTGCTCATGGACGTGTTTTCAGCTGACATATCACACTGCATATCTCAGAGATGGTAGTCCTGGCTATGGACCATGTATTGATGGCATATTACTTCAAACCAAACAGCTGCTCAAAGACGTTCAGATTCACAGAAGTGCTAATATCATGAATAATAGCAGAAGGTGGTGGGTTTATCCAATGGCCAACTTGGGTTTTCAATTAGGAAATTGAAATCTCAATGTGGGTCAAAACAAAAGTTGAGTCTACATGCTGCTAACCAGCGCTAACATCTTATGTACATATGCAGATATACACTCATGTAGATCATTTCCACCAATCGAAGAGCGAGGTCCCCCATCCCTGCTGACGTCTCGGAGACGTGCTGTACCTGCTGCAGGGCTTGGTTCTGCCTCATATATTCCTCATGGAGCTTCTCCACCAGGTTATGCACCATACCGGGCTGCACGTGCAACAGCACGTCCCACCAGTCATAACCAGTCACCATGCAGTACTCCAGCAGGAACAGCAGGTGGCGCAACAGAGTGTTCATATCCAACATCTGGCCCATGGAGGGGGAGACGCGGATCATGTGCAGCTAAAATTAAGTAGGAAGTAAGGCAGAGTTTAAGTATATTCTAACACACAAAAAAGATGTTCCGTTAGCCAATGTTGAGGACTATCCCAGTTAAAATAAGTAAATTTGCTTGTGTGTAACTGGCTGGTTCACCTTTCCATGGTTGTCCACACCAACCAGAGCCAGCGAGGTCCAGGAGAACTGCAGGGCTCTGAAGTGTATGGTGGGGCCGCCTGCTCTCTGGCGTTTGATGGCCGGCTCGTCCCCAACTCTCTGGGAAGATCCAGAGGTCCCATAGAAGACTCCCATGGTGTGGAGGGATAGGCGGTGAAGTATCTGAATACTGCCATCGTGGAACGCCAGACCAAGACCTGGTGGTCACAAGATCACCTCAGTAAAATGCCCAAGATGTGGAGCATTTTAAAAAATTCTTAAACCCCAAAGGAAAGTCAAGATAAGGGTGTGAAGTAATGCATGGTGCCTACAAGTGCCTACCAAGGCCGGGACAAAACTTGGTGTCTGAGGCAACTTTGAGGTCCGTGTTGGAGATGGAGATGGGCAGCTTGGGCAGTGCCACTGCAGACACGCGGTCCAGGTCATTGGTGGCCGAGAGGATTCGCCACTTCAAAATCATCGGCTGCTTCTCCCCCACTGCAAACCAATGGCCAAGTCAATTCAATCCAAGTGGGGTTTTATTGCCATTTCAACCATATTCAGTGTGTGAGAGTACACAGAGAAACAAAGCAACGATTCTCCAGAACCAGAGGGCTACACAAGACAATAGGGCTACACAGAACTCTACACAAATGACAAAGGGGGTAAACAATGCAGGCTTCCATACCACTGTCATATGCTGCATTTGAAAGGACCAGCATGCCACAAACAAATAAATCTACAGAGTGGATACTGCATTACTTACCAACAGGTGAACGATGCTGAAATATGTTATTGACTGGAAGTCCCTCCTTTCGTAATGACCAGCACTCTACAATGCTACCCATCTGACTGGACGCACACAGCAGTACCTTCAAAAACATTCACGTTATTAAAAAGACAATAATTTTACCTAGAACCCTAGACTGCATCAAAACATTCAGTATTCAATGAGTTTAAACATTTAAAAAATCCTCCTGGCCATCCTCCACCCAAAGGTGCAACCTCACCTGCTCAGAGTTCTCGCGTGTGAGGAACTTGAGGTGCGTGACGGCCGGGTACTTGTCGCGACGGACCGGGTCGGTGGTGCAGCGCATGAAGAGGGAGGGGAGCAGCTCCGTGTCGATGCGACACTTCTCGTTCACCACGCTCACACACACCTTGTAGAACTGCACGGGCGAGGAGCTGCTGCCGTCGGTGGCGGCCACCACGATGTTGCCGCCGCCCGTGAAGGCGATGTCGGCGAGCGCCACGCGGCCCCTCAGCCTGCACAGGCTCTCGCTGGCCGACAGCAGCGCCCCGCTGGGCTTCAGCAGCGACACCGCCACCAGGCCGCTCACGGTCACCGCCAGCCAGCCCTCCATGGGCTTCCCGCCGAACAGCGTGAGCGACGGAGAGAACTTCACCCGCGAGAACTTCTCACCGAAGTTGGTTGAGCCAGACTGTGTGGTGAGGGGAGCAAAGTGAAAAGTATGCACCCGAGACTTGCACTGGCGAGATGTTTATGTAAAGTCGTGGGTTTTTTCCCCTCCGTACCTTCTCCACGTGCAGGGCGAGCTTGACCCCGTTGTGCAGCCACGAGAGAGCCACGATAGGGTCTCCCTCCACGGAGCTGCTCTGAATGCTTTCCCAGCTGTTTACAAGGTGCTCAGTCATTGCCCAACACTTGATCTGTCCATCCCCATCGGCAGAAAGCAGCCTGGATCCTAGCCACACACATTTACATCAGACAAACTGCAAAGTTCAGCACGCCACCTCTCAACAAGAGCCAAGTAACAAGGAAGTGCACATCCATCCATACAAAACAGTAAGAACCAAGCAGTTCAGTGACGTAGCCAACTTAAGTATCTGAAACTTATGAGGTCAGATACTTCTAAAGTCTAAGTTAATGTGAAGGAAATTGATAATTTAGCTTCTAATAACCTTTCTGTGAGTATGCACATATTTCCTCACTGAGATATAGATCATCTAAAAGATGCACCTTCTGGCTTACTGTCAATTTCTAGGCAGAGATGCACATTTTGTATACCAAACATCACTAAAATGTTTTTCATGGAGTATTTGGAGACACAAAAGTGAAGAGACAATCATATGGGAAATAACTGAGGTCCAATTGAGCTTCCTTTGTAAAATGACTCTAAAATGCGTAAATGAGGCATTTAGGTTTACTTACCTGACTGGTCCCATTCTAAGCAAGAGATCACTTCCGTATGACCGCTATTGATGGAGTAGACATCCCAGGGATGTTCAGTGTCAATGATGTGGATCATGTGACTGAGATCTAAAACACAAGAAGCACCGTGTTTGGAAGTTTTATAATGAAGCTTATACACCACAACACATGTAACGTCCTACGCCTGGTCCACCTGATGTGCCTGGTCATCAAAATAATTCTCTTCATACATTAATATCGCAGAATGCAGTTGATATGGATGGAAACCGACGGCACGTCCTACCTTTATCGTCTTCTTCATTTTTAAGGTCTGTTGTGAAGGCGATGAGGTTCCTGCAGGACCATGCACATACCAACGAGATAGAGGGGCTATGGTTGCTTTTAGGTCTCTTCTCCCACTCGCACACATACACAACCTCCATGACTATTTCATTGATGAAGGCGCACGCTAATGTGATGTTTGAACGTTTAATCTGGGTTGCTTAAATGTTCAAGGTACCAGTCACTGAATCTGGGGGCAGAGAAACGCTAGCTAGATAACGTTAGCTAGTTCGACAAAACTGAGCGCGAAAGAGGATAGGACGACGTTTTTACATACATGTAACTTATCCATACAGTTCTGTGTAAGAATATGCTGAGAATATTAAACAACAGACGTTCAGAAACTCGATTATTTCCCCAGAGAACCAATGGACCTCTGAACCAGAGGTTTTTGCTATGTCTGTCTCTCACTCTACGGTTTGTACAAACCCCGAATACGTGTCACAGCGCCCCACTGGATAGGAGTGTAATGGTAGCCGCTACCGGCGCTGAGAAACGTCCACTGGAGATAATATCTGCTATATTACTGCTTTTGCGGTCTCCAAAAGCTATAGCCACAAAACGCCTCCTAACTCTGATTCATAGCTTGTGTTTTTACTGTGGCTATTTAGTGAATCCTTGCTTCTGTGTTGCATGAAAATAAGTAAGTGAGAGCTTGTTGAGTGCATGTGGTCATTCGGCAGACAGGTGGCGCTGTGATTTGAAACTACATTTAAAACAAGTTCAAACACATCGACGCGACTCGTCTTTAATATCGTCTCATTTGCTTCTTTCTCGTCACTCCCAAATACGCCTTAAAGCCGAGAGTAAACAGGGGCGGGGGGAAACCATAGCGAAAGGATTCCCATGAGATTTTTATACAGCGTTCCTGGAGCTGTCGGGTGTTTCGTCCGGTCAGTGACCGTCAGCGTCGCGGCTTATAGAGCGGGAAGCTCGTTAGAACACCACAACATACGGGTCCTGTGGCGGACCGCTTAAGTTAGCAGTTGCGCGAGCTCGCTAAGCTAACGTAGCCAGCTTAGCCGTGTGGTGGTAGCAAAATATCTAAATATCGCAGTTAGGATTTAAATTCGAGGGGCAAAAACGGCCCGCTGCTAGTTAGCGTAACTATGTGAAATAAAGTCTGTATAAAGTGCTATAATGTAGCGTCAATGGTCGTCGTAGCCTAAGCGGAGTAAAGTTAGCGAGTAGTTAGCCAAGCCCTACGATGTACGAGCGGAGAGGAGCGTTGATTCAAACGCACAGAAATAACCGCCACAGAAACGCCACCGCAGCTCAAGAGTAACATGTTCCTCCTCGGTTTGTCCTTAAAATGATAAACTTGTGTAAATGTTTGGGGTTTTTTTTTTTGCTAGCCGCCGTGTAGCCATGTCGTGAGAAGCGCGTAGCTGGATAGCTGGCGAGCATGAAGTAACCTTGCCCCATCACGTCGCCATCGCCAATATATGACATTCGTGATGAACTAGCCTGTGCCAATTAATGTGACATTCACCATCGCAGCGAGTGGCTAGTTAACTAATGCGTTTTAATGCGAGAAGTGGCCTATCTAGCCATCTACCCTCGCCTATATCTGCGATAAAAACACCTGGTGATCCGTAGCTGTGTCTGCGTACATTGCCCCCCCCTCCCTGCATGAGACACAATTCTCTTAATAAAGTCTCGGAGCCGGAATAAGGATGTCGGACAACCAGGGCAACTTGAACAACAACGTGCCACTGAACAACAACGGCGGGCCGAACCGAATGCGCAATCCCAACATCAACCAGAACCCTCTCATCAATGTGCGGGACCGACTTTTTCACGCCCTCTTCTTTAAGATGGCAGTCACCTACGCCAGGCTGTTTCCACCATCCTTCAGGCGCATTTTCGAGTTCTTCGTACTCTTGAAGGTACGTTTGTATGTGTGTTTTTATGACTTTTCTACAGTCCTCGTCCTAATATGTCGTTGCTGATGAGATGTGGAATCGACTCCATTGGCATTGATGTCATTAAATATATAATGGATCTAAAACTGGTTCCTGTTGAATTTGAGACCAATAAATTCGAGGCAGTAGGAAAATAATTGTCTTGAAATATTTAACACTGCTGTCTGGTTTAATTTCACAGCGTTGAAATCCTCCCAATATCGACAGCTGACCTTTGGTTTGTGGCTAATACAGCTCCCCGTTTTTGCTTGGATCTTTCCACCCGGCTTACTGTTTTGGTGAGATGGGTGGAAGTCCCTTGACAGCCTCTTGCAGGCTTGTTTGCGGATTTTCCTTTTAAATTAACCGTCAGAGAAGCCCCACCTCCTGCACAGAGAAATCTGTTGTGATTGAGTGTGAAATTACGGGAAGAAGATTATACTGAATGTTTTCACAGATATTGACACAATATCCTACTTGTAACTGTAATACAGACTCCATAGTGCTCTGTAGCTATGGACTATAGCACAACCCTAAGAATGAGTCTGGTACAAATATTTGAAGGTGAGGGGAAGACTGCCATGTTCGTGCAATTTGATGAGGACATGTTGGCTTGAAGAGGCGTCTTCAAGGCATCCGTTTTATCACCCTTACCCAAACCTCGATTATCAAATATCCTTGTGAGAGGAGATGATAAAACCCATTTGGCAGTGATGGTAGGCGCCAGTTTTAATGACTGAGTCAGGTGTCAACATTGTGTCAGCATATGGATAAAACTTCAGAATGTTTTTTCTTTACTGATTTAAGAGGGTCTTGTCTGCCACACTGACTTGCATTTCTGGCCTGAACTGTTTCGGATAATGGATGTGACCTGTACTGTTTTTCTTTTCAGTGATATTTCACCTTGTAAGTTTTGTGTGTGTGTGTGTGTGTGTGTGTGTGTGTCCTGGTTACCCCCCACTTCCACTGGCAGGCCCTGTTTGTGCTCTTTATTCTGGCCTACATCCACATCGCTTTCTCACGCTCACCCATCAACTGCCTGGAGCACGTGCGGGAGAAGTGGCCCCGCGACGGCATCCTGCGCGTGGAGATCCAGCGCAACTCCAGCCGCGCGCCCATCTTCCTGCAGTTCTACGAGGCCGAAGGTTTCCAGGGGCTCGTCAGGGAGCCGGACGCCGACGGCACCCTCCCAAACGGCGCCCGCCAGGACGAGGAGGAGGAAGAGGAGATGACCATGGACATGTTCGACAACAGCTCCGTGCGGGTGAGGGTCCGGCGTGTGACGGCCTATGGTAAAGCAATACAGAAGCAGTGGGTTTAACACGGTTCTCTCTCTCTCTCTCTCTCTCTCTCTCTCTCTCTCTCTCTCTCTCTCTCTCTCTCTCTCTCTCTCTCTCTCTCTCTCTCTCTCTCTCTCTCTCTCTCTCTCTCTCTCTCTCTCTCTCTCTCTCACCCCCACGCAGTTCGAGCTGGACATCGAGCCGCGGCTGAAGCCGTCGCTGGGGGCAGGTGTCCCGGCCCCAGGCCACAACGACACGCAGAACCTCTCCTTCAGCCAGGCGCCCTCTAAAGGTACGCAGCTGCCGAAGGAGAGGGTTTCCCAGTTTGAGATGCTAACCCAAGCAGGTAAAGCTCCTCATGCCCCAACAATGCTAACCTGCTCCGCTCCTGCTCGTCCCCTCTGACCTCAAGACCTCGCCTGCTTCTCTCCTTCGCCTCCACTCTCCTCCACCCGCGATACTCCCACCTTTCGGGGCCTTTGTTCTTTCCACCCAGTTTCTTTGCTTTCTCAGTCTTATGGCAGGCGGTTCTGTGCTGGGTGGCCTTGAGGCATGTAGGTAATGTGATATTATATGAACAAGGGACTGAGAGTTCGTAACCTTGTCAGCCATTGGCTAGACAGCAAGAGGTCTGCTTTAGCTCTGTATTCTAAATAGATTATCATTATTTTTTAACCCTGACTCAACCCTTCGCTGTTTCGATCCTTTTAAGCTTCACTGTAGATTTCTGTTTGTTTAATTTCGTTAACTATTAAATCATGTTGCATTTGATGTCATGTAAGCGGTGTTCAGTGTAGATGTCTTGGTCACACGTTGACTGTGTAGGTGGCTTTGAAACGAATGAGTACAATTCCGCCTTACTCACGGGATTTGTCAGAGTTGGAACAATGAGGGCCTTTCTGCGTCTGCACACGCTTGCGGCACGAGTGTGCGAGATGGCGACAGGTGGCGGTGGTGGGGCTGCGCTCTAGTAGCTAACAGGGCTTCTGGTTATTGACAAGGCTGCTGGGCGTCCCTGCTGATTGTGTCTGAGCTCTGGACTTTACTCCGTTCAGTAAAGCACAGAGCTCCCGGTTTCTGTCATTAGCGCTCTCCCACCGACAGTGCTGCTGGAAAGTCTTTACAATCCTCTATATTTCTGCAAAAAAATGTGACCTGAAATGTGATCTGATTTTTTATCTAATCCCTAAATTTAGAATAAAAGAGAACCCAATTAAATAAAATGTGCAAAAATTATCATATTTTTTATATATTTAATGAGCAGAGTTACCCAACATTTAAAAAGGAAATGAGCCCTTGCATTCCATGGTGCAAGTCCCTTGAGAATTGCTTAAGTAGTGATCATCCCTGCACAATGGGCTGATTCCTCCTTACAAAACTGCTTCAACTCTGGCATGTTGGTGGGCTTCCTTGTGGGAACTGCCCTTTTGAAGTCTTTATGCAACATTTCTGTTGGGGGGAGGTCTGGACTTTGATGTGCTCAAATTAAAATGTTGAATTTTGTCTGCTTTAGACTTACTTCTCTGCTTAGGGTTGTCTTGCTGTTTATGCCCTGTTTACGGGCAAGCTTCAGTTCACAGATAGCACAGAGTATTTGCTGGCACAATCCAGAATTCATAGGTCCATCAAAAATGGTAAACTGCCCTGGGCCCATGGCAGCAAAGCAGCCAAACCATGATCCGGGCCCCCCCCTTCATGCTTAACAGTTGGAAAGGGGTTCTTGGGTTGGAATGCAATGTTTGATTTTAAATAAACATAACATTTTTCAGTTAAACCAAAAATCCTAACTTGGCTCTTTTCTCTTCCAGTAAGACTCTAACTTATCCATGCCGTCTTGAGTAAATTTCAGACTGGCAACAGTTATATATGGAGAGCACTGGCTTCCTCATTCATGTAAACTATTCTCGTTCAGTGTTTCGCTGATGGTGGACTCTGTAATGTTGATGTTGTTCGATGTGAAAGAGATTTATAGATCTTTAGGTGATACCATCTAGATGTTACCCCTGGGATTCTTTGTGATTTTCAGTATTAATATTATGCACCACACCCTTGGAGCAATTTTTGCTGGACGACCACTCCTTGGGTGAGTAACAGTGTGGCTGAACTCCATTTGTAGATCATCTGCCTCACAGTGGTTTGGTGGAGGTTCCTTTAAATGTATGTTCTTGAAATGGCAAGGCCTGCTAAATCCACTCTAATAACCCCTTTAAATTAACCCCTAGAGATTCACAAATGCTGTGTTCAAAATAACCACATACTGAGTGGGCCCCAAGTCAGTATGCCGTATAAAACCAAAATACATTTTCCTGTATAAGAAAGAAACGCAGGAGATGTACTACTTGTGCCAAATATTCCAGTTTGTGATCAGTTATCTTTGTGCTGTAATGCATTCTGTCAAGAAGTGGTGGTGGAAAATCTGTTAAAAGTGGGCAGAACCTTCATACATTCATGTGTCCTTGTGTTTGTCGCATACTGGACGCTATACTGCATATTATTATGGAGACTAGTGTGCAGTATCCGGTATGCAGTAGGGTATTTCAACCGTAGCCACAACTTTTACAATGGCGATGTTTAATGTTTCAAATTTTTTGCTCAATAAATAAATGTAAAAATTTGTAATGGTTTTATGTCTATCTAAATTTAGGGATTAGATCACATTTCAGGTCAAATCTCTGCAGAAATAATAAAAATGATAAAGGCTTCACATGGTCTAGCAGTGCCATGTCTGTCATTGATTTGACTAGCAGGAACATTAAGCCTTGTTAAGTTGTATTACTGTTCCTCGATAATGTGTAAAATAGGCCAGCAGGGTGAGGTGGGAACAATTCAGGGCTGACTGTTATTAATCCACATTACCTTTGGGCTTTGGTGAGATGTCTCACAGCACAGCTGGCTTCTTTTGCCAACCTTAGTCGCGTACTAGCACGCAGTGGTGCAGGAGCGTTACGTTCTGACAGGTCTGTGTGTTTGCATGTGCAGTGTGGCCCCAGGAGGAGTACATCGTGGAGTATTCTCTGGAGTACGGATTCCTCCGCCTGTCCCAAACCACACGGCAGCGTCTCAACATTCCCGTCATGGTGGTTACCCTGGGTGAGTGGCACGTCTCTGGCAGGGCCCGTAAGGCCCACAGACACTCAAGAAAGCTCAAAGGAAGACGTTGCTGCCACTTTGTGATATTGTTTATATTTACAACCCTTCGCTTCTGTGTGCTATGATGCATGTTTAAAATGACATGTTATGAATATTCATTTATCATGGCGGAGTACTTTAAAAATGTTGTAAATGATGATTTGATGTTTGGCAGTATGGTGATGCTCCTCTCCTGTCTGTAGACCCGATGAAGGACCAGTGTTTTGGAGACGGTTTTAGCCGCTTCCTGTTGGACGAGTTCCTGGGCTATGATGACATACTGATGTCCAGCGTTAAAGCTTTAGCAGAAAATGAGGAAAACAAGGGTAAATAGATTTGTTGGGTTCAAGCCCAGTAAAACCCAAAAGTGCTTTGACTGTTCTACCCACACCTTTACCCCCCCAAGGCCAAATCCGCCAGTCTTTGTAGGCTGCGTTTTGAAATTTGAGGATTCATGACCTACATACTCGATTGGCATGATATCCATATTATTTGCAAATGTCAAAGCAGTTTAGATAATTATTGAAGTGCAAACATTGTGAATACTTTGACACTGATTTTGTGCAAATCGGCAAAACTCCACTAGGGGCTGTTTGCAAAAGTAGGTTTTGTATATTATGCAATGTAGAAGAAATCTAAGTGGGCGGAGCTTAGTGGTCCTATTGACTTTCTGTTTATTGGCTTGAACCAAGCAATCAGAATCTGCAAGATTTACAGGATTTTGTCTCTTGGTCCCAAATATCAGGAGTCATTGGCCTTAATGCATTCTGCTTTGCTGCAGTGCCCCCTTCAGGCCAAGCAGGCTCATGATCCGTAGGAGAGAAAACTATGTATTCAGTTTTCATGTGTTAATGCAGTTACACAGTTACAAAATGCTTGTGTTTGAACCCCTAAAAATATTAAGCATATAAACATGTATCAACATGGACTGGAATAACGGTGATTAAAATTTGAATGTAATTGAATTGATTGGTGTGTGTGTGTGTGTGTGTGTGTGTGTGTGTGTGTGTGTGTGTGTGTGTGTGTGTGTGTGTGTGTGTGTGTGTGTAGGGTTCCTGAGGAATGTGGTTTCAGGAGAACACTACCGTTTTGTTAGTATGTGGATGGCTCGGACATCATACCTGGCTGCCTTTGTGATCATGGTGATATTTGTAAGTATTGTGGTGAGACTGGCTGACCTGGTCATATGTCGTAACAGAGAATGTAATACTGGTGGTGTTCCTGACGTGTGTTGGTCAGTGCAGTCCTATAATGCTGGAGTCTCAGAAAACGCACAGGACGTATAAAACGGACAACTGAATTGACAAATGCATTGTTGTCGCAATTGTGTATTTTTGCAAATATCATGTAGTTTTGAATATTTGTTCATCATATTAGCGAAGAAAGATTAGTAATATTCTACCTGCTGTTCATTAAAATGGAGATATTTGAACCCTGATGTTTGGGTCTTCATGTGCCACAGACTCTGTCTGTTTCTATGCTGCTCCGCTACTCTCACCACCAGATCTTCGTCTTCATAGGTAAGCCCCCCAACGCCATCCCACACCAACCCCTCCTTCGCTGTGTGCCTGCAGCAGTAGTCCAGGCCAAACTGCCCTGAGCACAGGCCTTCCATGTTCAGTACCATCATGTATAGTCCTTTACAACTGTTGAAGTTCTCATTCGTCCCTGGTTCCTCCCGTTTGCAGTGGACCTCCTGCAGATGTTGGAGATGAACATGACCATTGCCTTCCCTGCGGCCCCCCTGCTGACTGTGATCCTGGCCCTCGTGGGTAGGTGGCGCTGCTGGGCTCTGCTCCACGTGGCCTGCCAGGCCAGATGCCCGTCACCAAGCAGCGGGCTGCGTTTACACAGCATCACCCCTGACCACCAGGACTCTGCCATTTGGCCTAAATATTCTCACTTCGTAGAATCACAATATGTATCAAACAGTGACAGGAACACCAAAGTCTCACTCAGCATGCAAGATTCTTGTATTTGCGAAAATCATTTGGCATTATCAGCCTTAATCCTTAAGATTTTTGTTTTCTTTGCTGCGTTTTATTATTTAAGCTCATATGACTGTAAAATGCATGGGTGGCATTGCTGAAACCTGGCAGAATTCAAAGAGATTTTCCTCAATCTCATCTACAGGAATGGAAGCCATCATGTCTGAATTTTTCAATGACACTACCACAGCGTTCTACATCATCCTCATCGTGTGGCTGGCAGACCAGTATGATGCCATCTGCTGCCACACCAACACGAGTAAACGCCATTGGCTGAGGTATGGCCTTGCTCCGCCCCGCCCCCCCAAATCCCCTCATTTAAAAGCACAGTTATTTAAAGTACAGTGCTGCTCAACGCCCAGGCTGTGTAGCTGCAAGCACACGTCTGAGTCAAACTCACTGGTTCAAGTCCTAAGTTGAGCTATGATAAACACACACACATTAACACATCCTCTTTTACCCTGTTAAAACAACTCAAAGCGTGAAGGTCAAGGTGCTCCTGCAGGTGTTTGCTCTGAAGCACGGTTCCTCCCCCGGCACAAACATTAGAGGTAAAGGAGAGGAGAGCGTTACTCTAAGGTCACTTCAGTGAACCGGCTCTGCCTTTCCCCCAGGTTCTTCTATCTGTACCATTTTGCCTTCTACGCCTACCACTATCGCTTTAACGGGCAGTACAGCAGCCTGGCCCTGGTCACGTCCTGGCTCTTCATTCAGGTGAGGCCTCTTGCTCATAGCTGGGAATGTCTGCTTTCAGTTTAAGCTGCGTGTTGTTTTCTGAACAGACACGACCGCCCACAAAATGTTTTAATGATGCAAAGTAAAAAAAAAAAAAACAAAAACCTTCTGCTTATTGGTGTGTGTCCCTGTCCGTCTCCAGCACTCCATGATCTACTTCTTCCATCACTACGAGCTGCCGGCCATCCTCCAGCAGATCCGTATCCAGGAGATGTTGCTGCAGAACCAGCAGGCGGGCCAAGCCAACCAGACGGCCCTGCAGGACAACCTGAACAACAACACGAGCGCGGCAGGCCCCGCCCCCACAGCCCGGCCCGCCGCGGCCAACAGCCAGGACCGCCCGCCCGCTCCGGTCCCGCCCCAGGCCGAGACGGCCAACGGCATCCCCGTCGCCGCGGCGGCAGCCACGCCCACGGAGCAGGACTGGATGGCTGAGACGGCAGCCGTCCTCACGGAGGCCATCATCACGGAGGCGCTGTCGTCCACGCGCCTGGACGGCGGGGAGACGCCAGAGCTGGCCGCCGAGCCGCGAGCCTCCTCCCCCGCCGGAGAGGAACGTGAGGGGTGTCCGGGCGCGGAGGTGAAAACGCAGGGCTGCTCTCAGGGCCTGGGACCCCCAGGAGGAGGAGGAGGTGGAGGAGGAGAGGACCACGAGGCAGGAGCCGCCCCACTCATCATGGACTGCAGAGCGTCAGAGGCGGGCGCGGTGGATGCCCGGCAGGGGGCCGACTGGGACGCCGTCAGAGCGAGCGAGAACGACCCAGGCTCCGCCCCTTCTTGAGCCAGGAATCCGTTTGCCCCTCCCCCCTCCCTCCAATCTGCGATTTCACCTCCTGGTCCTCTTCAGCTAGCAGCACAGAGCTTCTTCATCCTAAACGCATCTGGAAGGCCTCGAGGAGGAAGAGGAGCAGCCTCTGCCAAGGAGCGTGACGTCAATCCATCCCACGACATGTCTGGCCAATAACTGGGGCGGATCAGAAGCAGACTTTGCTTTTCTTAGAGACTTGAAATGAAAATAGACGCTTCTCGATTTATAGTGAAAAGACACCACGTTTGAGGGTGTGATCATAATGAGGGCAGTTTTTTTGTGAGTGATTTTTGTTTTGTTTAGTTTTTTTTTTTTTTTATGATTAATAGATGATTGGTTTCTTGCATCACTGGGGGTGTGCGTATATGCTGATGTGTTTTCCAGTCCCATTTCCTGTGAGCCTGTATGAGTTCAGCGGGGTAAAGAGGATCCAGTCTTGGTTTAGTCAGCTGACCCTCAACGGCACGTGACGTTTCTGAGGCGATGTGCTGTGACTACGAGCACTCACTATGATGCACAGGCTGAGCAGAAGCCACGCCCCCATCCCACCCCAGTCTCTGCTGCTTTGACAAATTTAGCCAAGTTGCATTTTATGTACATTCACAGCTTACAACGTGCTGGTGTTGTGTAAATTCTTTTCCCACTCTCCAGACAAATTCCCTCTTTGGTGGTCTGATTGTTGATTAAAAAAAAAAGAAACACCATTATAGTTTGTTACACAGCCTTCTGAAACTGTTCTCGGGGTTTTTGGGCAGACAGACCCCAGCCACCCAACCCAACCAAGACCTGCAAGTCGAGACAAGAAAATTTTTCTTGGTACTTCTCCATTGAGGGATGTGTGTGCGTGTGTGTGTGTGTGAAGCACGCGCTTCTTGCCAGTTTTGACCTTCACTTAAGGGTGATCTTTTAGTTGAGGATGTTGCAATGGTTGCCTTAAGCTTGCACTGCTGTAACCCCGTGGGTAGTGTTGTGAGGTGGGAATAGTTCCCTGGACGTAGACCCTCTTCCAGGGTAGTGTTGTGAGGTGGGAATAGTTCCCTGGACGTAGACCCTCTTCCAGGGTAGTGTTGTGAGGTGGGAATAGTTCCCTGGACGTAGACCCTCTTCCAGGGTAGTGTTGCTTCTTGCTGCTCTTTGCTTAGTTCACAGGTAACAATTGCATCATAAATGCACACCTAAAAAAAACAATTTCCATCATAAATATTCTTATTAATCTACCAAATAGTATGTGTTATGGTATGGGGGAGTAATTTAAGGATTTATAAGTAAGCGACACTCTTACGAGTACCATAGCACATACCCAGACCAAGAACTTTGTGTCTTACAATAGAGCAAGTCACAGAGGAGTCATGTGTCTGTCATTCAGCATTTATGCAGTCAGCCATTGTTTGTTGATAGCAGTTAGATGAATACATTATCAAAGGTCATAGAAAGATGGTCTGATGTCCATTAGTAAATAGATCATAACTGGTTAGAAGTGAGACGGAATGGAGCGGTGCGTGTGTCTGCCAGATCAGCAAGCTGAAGCCAGCCAATCAAACTGCAGGATCTCCCTGACTTCAGCTTTTGTTACATTTCACATTTCCACTTGTTGCAGACTTCTAATGCCATCATGGTACAGCGAGCCCACAGTAGACGTGTGTTGTACTGCACTCGCAGGCAGAGATTAAACTGGAAGGGAATCTAGGACGTGTAGAATCTCCTTTTATGTTCGGGTTTCATTTAAAGGCTATGCAACAACGTGATTGGGGGGGGGGGGGTGTTCCCGTTCAGAGTGCAATATCTCGAGGTTGGAGTCCGGCGTGAGAGCGCTACCATTGGGCTTTTAGGATCATGTCTTTTCTTTCTTTTATTTTGTGCCTATTTGATGTTCTGTGTCAGATTGCAGGGTGATAAGTAGCTGATAGATGAAGAAAATGCACAGTTGTGTACTGAAACAAAACTCGGCATTCAGATGTAGTTAACAGTAAAATCAAAACTCAAAACAGGAGTTTTTGACTGGTGTCCTGTAGTTTTGTTTTGGGTTTTTTTTTTTTTTTTTTTTTTTTTTTTTTTTTTTGTCCTTTTGGTATTTTTTTGCATCAGTTATGAATGCCTTTCCAAAGTAGAGCAGTACAATATTGTGTATAAAGCAAGAGAAAATATTTTATAAGCTCTAACATCTGAAGTGGTCTATGGTGCTACACTGTGTCCAATTCAGCTAATTCAGCCATTTACCTTTGGCTTTAACAGTTAGTGGGTGAATGGAAGCACTAACTTGAAAATGAATGAGACACACATCCATACAAGCCATCATTGAATGTTCCTTTTAAGCTGTAGTGGTCTCAGGTTCTTGTTATTATATTTCCATAGCATTTAATGTCATCATTGTTTTACCTTTTAAATGTAGAAAAATGCCATTATGCAAGTTTTAGGCCTTACCCTTGAAGTCCTGAGCAGATCTTGCCTAATCTTCTGGACCTGTATTTATACTTTCAACAGCAAAACAAGCTGACTCCTTGGCTTATTGTGGTTGTAAACAGTCTGGTATCCTTTTTCTAAAGAGTTCCTACTTGAGGCTATAATGTGTCCGATTGCTAGCACAACCCCACTGAAAGAGAATCTTCAATGAAATTATTGTGCATAGGTTTAGAATCCAAGATGATTAAAACCCAAAATGAAAAATTAATTCAAAAGGTCAGTCACCTTCAGAGGTCACAGGCAGTGACCTAGAAACATCAACTGTGTACTAGTGATTTTCTGTTAACGCATGGACCCCTGAGAATGCAAAAAAGACTGATCATGACTTGATGAATTGTGAGTTCTGTCAAAAGAATGAAATGTAAACCATTAAATGGATCCCGTTTACTACCAGACCAGTTCATGATGACCAAAATGAATTCCATTATCTAACCATTCTTATGTTAGACTTTATTTGTGAAAAAACATTTAGATCCATTTAACAATCCTATACTTCCAGATATAGAACACTGTAACTGAACAGGATCATTTAAAACCCAGCAGATTGTTTTTGACCTCCTTTGTCACACCGAGGAATCTGGTGCTCCATACTGTCACTTTACACTCCTAGGAACCACCACAAAATAAAACAAAATTGCACACAAAAGTGAACGGTGCTCTTAGGATATGGAAATCAAACTGTGCATATTCTCCAGCGGTGCATACTTAGTGGCGTCTCCAGAGGACTCCTGGATCTGGCTGGCCTCTGCTCTCAAGAAAGATCACCTACGCGGCTCTATTTCTTGGTATGGGGTTCCAGACAAGACATGGAAGTTTCTGAATCGCTTGGAAGAGAGGTCACATCCTGTCCCCATTAGCGTTCTCATGAGCAGAAACGGTGCTCGCAGCTTGATGACACCAAAGCGTCTGCAGAAGATCCCAGGCATGAGTGAAAGCCTATCGAACAGGGTGGATGTCAAAATGGGAAAACCTTCTGCCCTTCGTTGCATATATGTTTCCTCCGCAGCTGTGTCGAGGCTTCAGACGCTGAAAGCATCACCTTTTCCCCTCAGAATCTTTGACGAGGGAGTGGCAGATGGTGGCGGTAACTGTGGGCGGAGCTCCCGGAGTGACCACAGCAACGGCGGCCGCCGCCCGCTCTTTGGCGAGGGCCGTCTGGAGCTGTGCGCGCCGCGCAAGAGCCTCCTTCAGCTGTCCACGGATCTCCTCGATCTTCTCCTGCAGCTCCTCCAGCTCTCCGTTCCTGGGAGGGCTCGCCAAGCCGGGCAGAGACGACTGGAGCGCTTTCGCGGGCCGCGGGGGGACCGGCCCGCCGTTCTCGCAAGCTCGCGAGGGTGGGTTCCCGTCTGGTGCGGAACTGGAGTTGGAGCTTGAACCGCCCTGGCCCCCTTCCGCAACCACTCGGGCCAGGAGACGCCGCGTGTTGAGGGTCTCCAGGTTGAAGTGGACCTTTTTGTTGTCTTTAGGCTCTTTGACTGCCTGTTTTGTCTCGTTGTTCCATTTGGCGAAGGATCGTGTCGGAGGAGGTGCTTGAGGGGCCGTGGACTGTGAGTTTTGAATATTGCAGCTAGGGACAAGAGAGATGAAAATTAGTTCTGCAGTAAGTAACTGATGCCTGTGGTGGTCAGCCCTGGTGTGGATAGCCCGGGTTCCCTGCTCATACACACATACAAAACCAGGTCCTAAACTGATGAGTTTGTTGATGTGTGTTTGAGCAGGAAAATCACCCAAGCATGACCGCCACAAGCAAGTTTGATATGTTTAAAATATAGACACAAAAGGACAGAAATTAAGCAGATATAAGGACAGAAACAGAGGCAGTCTTGGATTTAATAAAGGGAAAATATCACTTATGAAAATATCAGTGCCTTTTCTCTGCATTTGCCCTCTGCCTTTTCACATCCTCATACGTCATATTCAGAGCTCTGTGGATTTTCTGCAAAACAAAGTTTTAATAGAGAAATGAAAGCGCTCAGCTCTTGTTTTTATGTTTAAGTGAGATTGTAGCGGCTCCTCTGAGAACAAGCGCCTGTCCTCAGGGGAGATGCAATGCTTCATTCGATCAACCACTAGATGGCACTCTTACTGTGTTTTGTTCAGAGCCAGGAAATCCCACACATGATTTTAAACCAGTTTATTGTTTAAATGTGTAATCTTTATTTAAAAAATTATATATAAATATTATAATATATATTATTAAATTATATATATATTATAATATATATATATATTATATTTTGTGTGTGTGTGTGTAAATCTTAATTTATTGTCAGTATTGACCACAGCCATCATTATTCATGGTTCATCAGAATGAAACATTCGGTACCTGCTGCTTTTTTACAGTAATATATCCGTGAATGGTGTGACTCTACTGCACGGTCTCACCTGGCTGGTGTGGAGCCAGTATTTAAATTTCTGCCGGCGGCGAATGTGAGGCAGCACCAGGCGATAAAAGGCGTGTTCTCCTGCTAGAGTGAGCAACGCCCCCGCCACACCCAGACACAGCAGCACAAACAACCCTGAGAAATGCCGAATGCCCATCTGCAGTGTCTGGAGAGAAGAGCACGCAAACACACACACACATGCAGATACACGATCCGTTCAGTTGGGAAAATGTCGCTTCTCTTTTGGGAGCAAAAAAAAAAACTAAAGAATTAAATAGCTGTGGAACTTCTGTATCTAGGTCTGAGGGGGCTTGCCAACACGTGTGTGTGTCGTAAGCCAAGGAATGAAGGCACGAGTTTAGGATTACACACCCAGCCGTCCTCGGGCTCAGCTGTCTTTCCTTTGTTAGAGGGCATGGAACCTAAAATCCATTTGAAACGTCTCCTTTGAAGTCCATGCATGCAAGCTTGTTCATACCCCAGCTGATCAGTAGGGGGCACTGTATTCCTTTCATTTTGAGGGCAGTTGAGGTCTCGGTGGCAACATGGGATTCGTGTGAATAAAATCCCTGCATCCTCCCAAGAACTACTTTGACGGTGAAGGAATCCTACTGACTAGAACTAATTGGAATTACAGAAGAAATAATCTTGGTTAATTGAAATAGAAGCTACACTCAGATCAGTCGTCGGGTTGGGAGAACACAGTGTGGTGAGGCTTTCTGCATCACCAGGTCTTGCAGTTTAAAACAGACCAATCTCCAGACCATAATGTGCCATTTCAGTACCAAATTACAGACAGCCTAACTGCTTCAGCACATAATGGACTTTAGCAGGTGCTTTGTAGAAATCAAGACTGAAATTTGTTAAAACATCAAGGAATGAGCACTGTTAAATTAAAACCTTCCACCATGGCTATTATCCAGATGGATTTTAGCTGTTCTTTTGGAATTTCAGCTTTGTTTTTAAGTTGAAGATGTTAAATATATCTCCAGGTCACACACATATAAGATGGTCTTACATTTGTACCTGTCGCAAATGGATCCCACCTTGGACACGTAGAACGTGTGGATAGTGGTGGACCTCATCATTGATGGGTTGGAGTGTTTTCACATAAGATCTTAAGGTGAGGAGAGGAACCGCAGGGAATCTGAAGAAGACCAGCGACTCCATCTCAAAGGCTCCAAGAACTCCAATCAACTTCAGTGAAAACCTTTCACATCTCACACAGCACGGCCTAATCAACATTGGTCAGTCATGTAGTATTGCCAAAGCCCTGTTAGAATAAGTTCTGATCTCTATGGTGAAGTGGTGGTGTGGTGAGCAGTGAAAGAGGTTCAGAGGTTCACTACATTCTTACTTTCAGCCAAGTTCCAGTGCAAAATCAAAGGCTTTTACATCATTTATGTGCAAAGAATATATATTTACAATTGTACAATGGGGCTTCAGAAGTAAGTCTTGCTGGGTGACTTAACCGACTCAGCAGTCAACGTCTTGCACTCACATAAAAACTTGCTAGAGAGAATGTCAGCCAAGGTTAACAAAGGCCTTGGGCGGCAAAACTGTGCAGATGGCTACACAACAGCCAAGAATGGTGCTCTCTACCATAGGGTTGTGTTTTACAATGTTATTTACACATGCAGCATTCTTAATACATGTGACCATCAATGTTCAGTTTATAGAGATTCTCCACAGTCATTTCCATCTTACTAGTAAGTGCAGTTTTTTTTTATAGCAAATTTATCTAATACCTCTTTTCTCTATATATAACCCTTCTCCACCAACGAGGAACCTGAAAGTTCTGGTTCGTGAACCTAATTTGGAATTGTTCATTGCGTTTCCACCAAAATAATAAGGTTCCGAACGTACAGGTCTGTTCCCAGCCGGAACCAAAGAAGAGTGTGTTCTTCAGTGTGAGCCGTGAAGACGTGAGGGGGCGTGTCAACTTGTAGAGGAGCAGCTAAAGCACAGTGGAACTGGATGGGGTTTTGTCCTAGCTCATCATTTTGTGCTCTTTGGCGTAACAGGTAACTGGTGAATTCAGCTACGGCAATGCTGTAAGCTGATACCGCATGTCCGTCCACATCGGCCATTAATTACGTCGTAATTAGCCTACATATAGTTGTCAGGGAATTTACTGTCTGTGACTTGAAATTTCAACATTCTGACATTTTGTTTGTTCAATTAGCTGTGTGTCAGTTAGATCTTCCATTTTCCTTCTTCGTCCCATCTTGTCTTGTATTTTCCCTCCCCCCACTATCTCTCCACTCTACCTCCTTACCCAATAAGGACCACACCAATCATACATGGTTTTTATTCTTAAACAGTTATTTTAATCCACATATTAGTTCTCCTGTATTTAACTGTCTGTCTTCCTTAATACATTTTTACAGCTCTTTCCTGATGCCAGCTACTGAACACTGAGGGCTGAACATTCATACTGCTGTTTGTGAACCCTCACCGCTATGATCTACGTTTAGAAGTGGCTATAGAGCCTAACAATAGTGTTAATGTATTTCCATGAGTATTTATATTGTTATAGATATATTATTTCATTATCTTATCAGTTACTATTATCCATCGTATAAGCAGTTGTTGATCCACACATGCTTTTCTATCACATGGCCTGAGCTACCAGATTAAGGTAAGTGTACTATTTAAAGTTCAATATAGACTTCAGTCCTTAATTCTAAGTTAAAGTCTTTCTTGGTCTTTATGTTTTTAGACCTCTTGTCACCAGACTGTCACCAGACCTTCTGTCACCATGTCAGCAGCACGTCTTCCTCCTCTTTGTGTGTCCTTTTGACAAAGGTGCCCTATTCTCAGTCATCAGATACATTTAGACAGATTATACAATCAGGCAGAACACAGCAACAGTTTCTTGTTTCAGGTAACATTTAGAAGGCGGGAACCTTTTCATCACCAGTGGCAACTATCAGTCTGAACCAACCAAATTTGTGCGGTCGCTTGAGGCTGAATCTTAGCACCTCTGTACACCCCCATTAAGCCTCATCTCGCAAGATAACAAAACTGCTTATCAGAGTGATGCAGACAACACCCAGATCTGCTTGGGTCTTTTGCCCGGTGGCTATGGTCCCATAGGGGTCCTCTGTAAATGCAGAGCACATAATCAAATGTGCAAAAATGTTCTTTAAATGCAGAAAAAAAAACAGATAATTAGATTTGGACCAAAGAGAAAATACTTAAGTAGGTGCTTAAATTGACCTCAAATCATAGTCCCAACAAGACAAGAGGCAACAGGACGTTCAGCGGGACAGACCGCCCGTTGGACCCTTTGTACAGGACTTCCAAAAAGGCCATTAAACAGCTGCAAGTCGTTCAAAAAGCAGCTGCCTGCATGTGAACATGGAGAGCTGAGCACCTGAGTCCAACTCTCAGATTCTGACTGTCGCCTCCATCGAGCTGCACAGTGGCTTTCAAGGCGCTGCTTTGAGCAAAACACCAATAGTTCTCTTAAGTCAGCGAGCACTAGCTGGAATTTCATACAAACACGAGGAATCTGTATTCATGAGGAAACAGATGTGCCCCAACTTCAGACATTTTTAATATCCCAGGTGTCCTACGTTTTCATTGACTTTTACTTAAAATTTTTATCTTGCTTTGTCATATTTGATCGGTTGTACTGATTGCTTTTATGAGTCCATCCATGCCTGTATGAATCACCTGTGTGAAAACAGGCATTCCTTGTCTTGCCTTCTCTGACATGCTGGAATGCCTTCATAACATGACTGCCAAGTAGCTCAGAGGATGTTTTCGCTGGTAAATACAGTAATTCATCCAATTAGCTCCTGCCAGATGTGTACGTCGAATCGGTTTGATTTGGCACAGGACGAATCTCTGCCTCTCATTCCACCCTTGATACCACGCAGAGCAGAAAGATTAAAACTGATGAATGAAGAATAATCTTTGCAGCTAACACTGTGGTCAATTCTCCCTCACATTAGGAGACGCATTGCACACTAAAGCATGCGGTGTAGCATATGTTTAAGGAAAGAAAGAAGCTTTAAAAACCTCAATATTCCTTCTGTAGGTTTTGTGATACAAATGTTCGAAACCTCTCAGTGTCACTCTGTTACATGTCAAAGGATCAGTGAGTTCTCAAAGTGTCTTTTACTCTAGAATCTTCTGAAGGTTTTTTTTTTTTTTTTTTAGGTGATCCAAAGCAAACCTCTGACAGCCTGGAGATAATGATACAAGGGAAAAGCCGAAGCACATCAACGTGTCAAAGAAAATGAGACTCCCCGACCACTGAAGGATAAAGCACATGATGTGCAGGTATGAAAGTAACACAGGAAGAGACAGAGAAGGGAAACATTTGCACTCTCTGTTAGCTTTATCTTTAAAAAGCAAGCTCTGCTTTATAATTTTATAACTGAAGCCCTGTTTATGAATGTTTAAAGTTCAATTGGTAGAGACATTAGTCGTATAATACTTTCTGCTGTTTTCCCCAGTTTTCCTTAAAAAAAAAAACTATAAGATTTAACAGCAATTAATATTGTAATAACATGGTTCAGTGGTTCATGACAGAAGGTCTATAGTTTAAACCTGTTCAGAAGACGGGCATGTTTACAAGTTAACCTGTTAGCCATCCATGAATATGTTACAAGATTTAAAGTAATAAACGAGTCCACCTTAACAGGAGATCAATACATGCCACATGGCATTACCATCTCAAGTAGTCAAAGTAGCTAAATCCAGGCTAAAATACTGAAAGCGGGCGAATGCTTGGGTAAAAAATTTGGAGCTCTCTTTCAGTGAGATAGTGCCACTGCTCATTCAGAGGCTGGGGTTCACACTACAGGACAGGTCAGGGCAACATTCGTCTACGTGTCGGGAGACGGACATTCTCACCTCTGTCACGGCAAAGACCCTCTTCCCACAGGGCACCACCTTGTACCACTTATCGTGCAGCATGTCCATGTAGCCGTCCGATTTGTAGCGGCTGATGAACTCTGATATGTTGGAGGTGAGCGGGGAGTTCTGGGGCAGGCCGATGCCATAACCTGCCAACAGATCAGCACTCGGATCAGGCAGGGCACCAGCAAACAGAGAACTCAAGACTTTGTATTCTACCCTGAGCACAGGCGGCAAAGGTGAGACAATGACAGACGTGGGGGGCGGGGGGTTAGAGATACACTAGCACGTCCACTGGGGATTTTCCTCCACGCCAAGATCGATTGATACGGCATCCGCGGTGCGCCCCTGGTCCAAACTGGGGCGAAGCTCACGTTTGTCACGTGACTGTCATCTCTTTACCATTTTGCTGATCACTTTCTTTCTTTCACGTTGTGTGCTTTGATACCTCTACTGTAAAAACAACACTGCTGGCCAGAGGCTCGAGAGGGGAAAGGTCAACGTCCGCATGGCGGAATATCCAGGGAAACGGGCCGAAGACAAAACAAGTCGATGGGCGCATCCGTTATGATGATGACATGAAGTGCTAGTCGAAGACCATTGCTCCCCACCCCCTGGCTGCTGAGAGTGAGGGATGAGTTATGTTTTGTGCAGGGCCTAAGAGCCCTTATTACAGAGACCCCAGCATCCCCGATGGAAGACAGGTATGAATCTCATTCACTCAACGAGTTGATGCCCTCAGACTCCCTGCCGTGTGGCTGTCAGTCATGTCACCTGCAGACAGTTGCCCTGCACACACTCACATCATCTCATATCATCAAACACACACACACACACACACACACCCACACACCCACACACACACACACACTCAAGGCTGATTTGTTCCCCATGCCAAAAACCAGGCCAACCTGTCAAAATGAACAGAACCAAACGAAAATGCATTAGAGCCACAAAGCCAATTAATGATTTACAACTGGACTTTTAAAACCGCCAGTTCACCCGGTCATTGCTTTGTGGTAAATGTATTCATTGTTTCCACCCATGTCTGATGTTTAGGGCTTGAAGTGGACATGCAGCTGAATTATAGTTTGAACACATGCCCAGATGTAGCAGATGGAGAAATACTGCCATGGCAGTAATAACGCAGCACACTGGGTTGAATAAACAATGTGGCAGAGAGTGAGTCAGCATGAATATCCAGACACAATTAAAGTGAGGGGACCCTCCAGGTGAGGTGAATAATTAACGAAGGGAGGCGAAGAGGAGGAACAGTGAGCGGTCTGACGGAGCCAAACCCCAGACCGCCCACCGTTCTTCTCCTCTCAGGACCGTAAGACCGAGCGAGCTCAGGGTGACTGGCTGCGTGGCGGAAGAAGCCATTTCTCCAGCCCGCCCACTCCACCGAAGGCAGACGCCGCTTCAGTTCGTCTTCTGCTCTAGAAGAGAACTGACAGAGCGACGCTGGCCGCGTTTAGGCGTCTCCGGGCTGTGAGAGGCAGCACAGGCAGTCTGAACTCTGCTGCACTGTCTGTTCGTGTCTCCAGAAGAGAGGATCTCTGCCAGGGCTTTTTCTTTTTTCTTCTTTTTAAACCACTACAAAGCTGGTGAGTTGTGAAATTTACTAAGGAGTTTAAAATATGAAAATATGCAGGGAGGGCACCCCCTTCTCCCACACACACTCTGCCTCTGCTTCTAAAAATAGGGTCGCCCAGCTCAATCACTAAGTAGACTTTAGAGAGCGAGAGAGAGAGAGCAGCGCTCGGCTGGCGTGGGGCCGACCCTGTACTGACCCACAGTCGACCCTGCTCCGAGTGACCACGAATGCAGAGATGCCCTCAAACACTGATGGAAACCGAGCAAGTGCTTGGAGATCATCTGTGCTTCTCCACCTGAGCTCAGAAACGCCTTAAACATTACTGCAGCCCCGCCAAGCTCAGAGATGTGCCAGCACTTTCTGGAAAACGTTTGAATTACTATTCAGCTATATATGGGCTTCTACTAAAAATGGTTCACAAAATTGCTTTGATTTGGTACTGGGGAACTTTTATCTATAAAACCAACAAAGCTTTGGAAGCCTTGATTACTAGTTATAGAAATAATCGCCTATTTCTAATTCTTTATTATTATTGTTGTTGTTGTCATCATTGTTGTTACCCCATACAGTTTACATTTACAGTACATACCACATATTTAAATTTCATATAAGCAGGATTTGGAAATCTTCTACTCCATGGTGACAAACATATTTGATGGATCTTCCAGAAAGTTCCAGCAAATAACCACTTATCCACTCTTAGCATACCTTTCTGCATATGCCAAGCTATGAAAGGTATTTGTTGTCTGTCGACTGGGGGAAATGAAAGGGGTGAAGTGCCCCTTGTTGAAGTGCTCTCTCTGATGTGGGGGTGGGTGTGCCGTTTGGGGAAAAACAGCTGCACATTAACCACCAGTGGAAAGATAACAACTTGATTGTGTTACCACTTCTGGGCATACAGTTCACAAAAATATGTATAATGATTTATGTCTCATTTTAATACCACATGATTGGAATAAACAATGTTTTTTTATCCTCTGTACTGCTGTTTTTTCATTTTATAAGAAAGAAATTGTTTTACATTTTCCCTTTTTGGAGCATTTGTTGTATAATAGAACACAGAATTATATCTTAAAAGACATTCCTCTGTACACACATGCTGAATATTGCATTGTGGCGCTGTGTGAGAGAGCCTGTGAGCTGTGGGAAGCGTTCAGGGAGGAAGGGTTACCCGACCTTCAATAGCGAAGGGTTTGCCGACTGTCAGCAGTTTGCAGTCGGCGTCGATGGACACCTCGTAGTCCAGCAGTGCCTTGTCCATGATGAAAGCGTCAAGTTGAGGGGGATCTGTCCTTCACAACACAAAGAGACAGGGGTTATAGAACCGCACACGCCCACATGGCCCCGCCCCCCATGCCTACACGCCCACTTCCGCCCTTTCTCAATGTATGACTCATTTAAAGCAAGATTTTCCGTTGGCTGGCTCGTGTCTCTCTGTATGCAGGGCATGAAGCAGCCATCTTTGGTCCAGACTTGATGTTGGTAAGCAAGCGCTTTTACATCTAGTGTCACACTAAACGGGATGGTAAAACCGTCTGAGCAGAAGAGGATAAGCCAAATGAGGGTAGTCACAGCATTTCTGACCACTCACTGAGATAAAGAGAACCACAAAGTAGTGGTTTTGCACCAAGTAAACAGCATATGCTTCTAAGGGCTTGGATACAGCACTTTATATGACAGTTATGTAAAATGGACTGACCAAAGGCATAGCCCGCAAAACATGATGATTGAGGGCAGCAGATAATTTTATATGGTTGAGTATTTTGCATAATAACCCATTTCGCTGGGTCACTGAAATCACAACACATGGAAATAATACACAGATTAATACCAATTTGGTGTCCAACTGGGAATTTTTCAAACAGCCAGTTTCTCTTTTTTGCTTCAATTTTTATCACAAGTAGAAGAATTTTACTTGAACTGAAAAAAACTGCTTTAATTAATTGCTGTAATCCCACCAGAATCAATCCATCAGCATGTATTAAAAAATAAAGATATATGGCCCCTGCGAAAGCTGACAGTTATGCTGTGTCCTCGTCTTCTGTGATGTGAGTGAGTGATATCACTTGGATGCAAGACTAAGATTTACTCTGTTGCTTATGTTGACAGTTTGAACAGGACGAATGGCTCCCAACAAGGGGAGGAACAAAGACAATCTTTTTTGTTTAAATATAAGCCTACACAAACACACCTGTGCATGGACACAGACCTGGACACATACACAAACTATTTGTCCCCATGTTTGTCTCTCAGTCTATGTCCCTTACACACATACACACAACAAAACAATTTCTTTACCAAAATGACAGCCATCTACCTTGAAGCAAACATCTCTCCAGACTACCAGACTACACGTTTGGACAAAAATGCTTTGTGGACATTTTCAATGCCAAAAGCCAACCTAGGAATGGCTGGTCCACTAGAGCCACAACCTCTTACTTGAGTGTCGCAACTCCGTCTGGGGTGGTGGGCTCGTTGAACCTCCTCATGTAGTCATGCATCTCAGGGAAGCTCTTCTTCATGTAGTCCTCCGCGCTGCTCTCTCGTACCGTTCCGAAGCGGAAGCCGTGAGACGGGTGGTGGAGCTGGAGACACAGACGGCCAGACAGAAGACAGACGTCTCAGTAGTGACCATTCATGTCCAATACGGCCTACCTTGTGCATAATTTGCAGTAATGCTTCATGCAGGTAAGTACTTCCTTAAACATTTCTAAGACAGACGTGACATGACTCGCAGGCGCTGCTGACGACCTTAGGTTCATAATTGTCGGATTTAAAAGTTATTTATGTGATTGGTATTTTGCAAGTCCTTACATAAGAATCTTCAAATAAAGTGTTAGCCTATCTACTGTTACTTGTCAAACCATGGAGCATAACTGATCTCATTAGGAATAAATGTCAAATAAAGATCTCACTTTGGCGTCATGAATTCCCGAAAGCTCTTCAAAGGTCTTCTCTCCGACCATGACTGCGGCGAGGTTGGCCGTGTAGCTGGACAACACGAGCAGGCAGAATATGGCCCAGAGGTTCATGAGGAACCGTCCGGTCCAGCACTTGGGCGTCTTGCTGGAGACGGTGCGGCCGAAGAGGATGGCATAGCACAGGTTGAGGGCGGAGGAGTAGGAGAAGACCCTCACGCGGTTCCGCCCGTGTGGCGTCATGCCAAAGGGGCTCTTCCACTCGTAGAGCGTGAGGAAGAGTGCGGTGGTGTGTAGAGCCACGAAGATGCCCACCCACATGGACCAGTGCAGCGGCCACATGAAGGCTCCGATGGGTGCTGCCGTGTCCTTGCTCCGCACCAGGATGCCCAGGCTGGTGGAGAAGAAGGGGCTGGTGAAGTCGATCACCTTGCTGCGCGCGGAGTTGATGCTGAAGCTGGTGACGGCCATGTCGGCGACGCCGCTCAGCAGGTCGCCCACCAGGCCCGTCCAGCGCCCCCCCTTCCACGCGCCGTACTTTCCGTCTCCCACGATGTACAGGTCGAAATCGAAGTTCATGTCCTCCGCCAGCTTCTCCAAAAGGTCGATGCAGTAGCCGTAGCAACACCTGCCATGGTCGGCCGGCAGGGTCGTGCCGTTGGCCTGTACCCGGCTGCCGAAGAGGCGGTCCAGCGTCTCCGAGCTGTTGGTGCCGGCGTCTACGCAGTACTGTCCGGCCGGGCAGCTGCCGTCGGCGTCCACGTCCCGCGTGAACACGAACGGGTGCTCGACCAGAGTGACCACACGCACACGGCTAGCTGCCACGGGGAAACCGGCACGCCAACGTCCGCCGTCGCCGGCCTGCCTCCCGTCGCCGCGGTGGCGTTGGGGCGAGACCCGCCACACGCCCTGCTCCTCTACGTCCAGCCGGCCGCCCTCCCAGCTGCCCACCGTCACCCAGGCGGGCTGGCCCAGGGCGTCCCGCCGCAGACTCCACACGTGAACGCGCTGTGCCGTGAGCACACGTGAGGCGTTGCGCTGCACGCTGACCCGGCCTGTCAGCCCCGTGAAGGACGTGTTGGAGAGGAACCTGGAGGGGGAGAACAGACGTCGAGCTGCTCGGCACATAACGGTGACAAAAATAAACTTCCAAGTTGGCGAAGACAAAGCGGAAGAGGTCAGGCGTGTTCATAATTCTCCTGCACTTTCCGCAAAGCAGCTAGCTGGTGTCAGTGATGGGATTGGCCCGCGGTTAAGCGCGTCTTATTCCTGCCAGCTGCCGTGATAAATCCTGAGGCTGCAGACAGGGGAGGCCCCAGAAAGGGGTTACCTATCGGGATGACTGACACATCCTGGCTAACTTCTCACTCGAATCCTCAGGAGTTGCTTTCAATGGGCAGCATATTCGGTTGCGAAACTCCTGAGTGAATTATAGCGGCCCATCTGGACGAGCTGAGGCTACGCGCCACAGCTCGGTTGACTTGAGGGAAGGCCATCCACCTGCTAGCCGGTCCAGGCCCTGCCACGGGCTTGGAAATGAACTACAGCCATCAGAGCCATGGCTCCTATCCAGAGCTGATGAACAGCTTCATAAAAAGTTAAAGGGAAAAAATAATTGGAAAATGCAATTTGGCCTGAAACCTTTATGTCATTACTTTACCTGTCAGAGACACCCGATTGCACCCCATGCAGGTGGTCCCTCACTGACATCACTGTGCTAAGTGACAATGCATTTACAATGGCTCTTTCTTGTTAGGATGGCAGGTTGAAATTGCTTAAAACTGACCCACTCTCTGCAACTCACGAGGCAAACAGTCCTAAAAGAACAAAAGCTTGCATGCTAATTACCCAGCTTCACAGCTTTAGCACCAATATAAAGTCACTGTTTTGTCTACCACTGCAAAATTCAATGAGTTAGTCATTGTGCATCCTTCAAAAATCGATTTGAAAAAATAATGGGGCCAAACGAAAGGACAACAGGTTGCGTTAAATGTTACGAGCGGCCTTCTGTCTCCTGCTGACGCTGTAATGCTAATCTGGTTCGTGGGCGACTCTGTTTCTTAACGATGCAGGTGGCCCGAACACTCCCGTGGGCTAATCATCTCCCTGCCCCGCGCCCCAGACGCCCGGCAGGCCGCAGTTCAGTCTGGGGCCAGACGCCGCGTCTCGCGCTCCCCTCATTGTGCCGCGCGGCTGAGCGGACGCGGTTGCGCTCACGGGGCGAGGCAGACAGGGAGAAGGGGAAAAGCTGCAGTGAACTGATCTGCACATAACGGCGGCCTGGAAAGTTGTGCTGCTGTGGGCGCTTTTGATAAGAGTGATCCACTCCTCGTGGGAAGGAAACTGGGGAAAACTCATGAATACGGCTTAAAGCTCCCAAACATGTATTCCAGCTGGGAGCTTGAGAACCGCCAAACTTTTCACCAAGCATAAAAAATGCAGCCCTACTTCTGACCTTACATACACAGCCCTTTCTCACATTTTACATATATTCAACGGTATATATTATAATAGTATATAATCTCATGGGACACTTAAGAAGGCAGCATGATGTATAAATTCAAGGGTGGTCTTAAAAACCCCTCCATATAGCTCAAATCTCATTGGGCCATTTATTTTCAATACACCATGTGCCAGACTGTTAATCACACAGTTTGTTTAGCAAATCCCATTTGCCCGCATGGCCAAATGCCAGTGGTTTTGCTCCTTTTCGTAAAACGACAGGCAACTGACTGGAAATTTGGACTGATTTTCTAATAGGCTAGCAGGGAGTCCACATTTTTTCATGAAGTGCCATCTTTCATTGCAGTAGGGTTCTTTAGCAGGGGTTAAATGAAGCATGCATAAGAATGATGAACTCTGTAAAAGCAAGAGATCGCTCCATCATTTCTATAAAACAATGTCTGTCAAACTAAACATCTCATTCTGCACAGTCAAATAACGGACCGATTTATATATGAAAAAATATGTAACTGTCAGCCTAACTTCACAGCTCAGTGCAGTGTGGGTGTTTTAGGAGTGAGCTCGAGCTCGCAGGCAATTTATTTGGTCAATGGGCGGCTTGGTAACATGTAAACCTATTTCATAAGGTCATGCGTTGGAGGGTAAAGGCACTTACCTGGCAATGTACTGCCCAGATGAGGGCAGTTCATGTCTGTTGGGCTTGTCAAAGCAGTTGACCAGGTTCTGGATGAGGGCCAGGTCAGGTCGCACAGCGGTGGCGGCCGTGACGGCTCGGCCAACCAGCTGGAGCGCATCACGGATGTAGTAGTCCAGGGGCTTGCGGTCCACCTCACCATAGGCCAACAAGCCCAGTGGCAAGCCGATGGAGTGGAGGGCGTCCGGGCTCAAGGAGTATCCCATAATCCAGTGCACAGCAGGCAGGGCGAGGCCCAGCTCGTGGGCACCGTGTAGCACGGCAGAGGCGCACTGCGGGTCCGCCCCAAACAGCAGCACGGAGGCCGGTGGCTCTTGGCCAAAGCGCTCGGCCAGGAAGGCCGAAACGTCCGCCGTGCCTGGCACGCTGCCCGAAAGGTCCAGGGTGGCTCGGAGGTGCCAGTGAGTGTCCGCGCCTTCTACCACGCCCCCGGCCACGCCCCCAGCCCCGCCCCCAGGAGGTTCCAGGAGCTGGAGGAGGCCGGCTTCCTCCCAACCCTGGCAGAGTACGGCCATGCCCTCCTCCCAGCCGCTCCGCTGAAGTACGGCCAGCAGCAGCTCGGCCAGCCCGGACGGAGGCACCCGCGTGGCCATCTGCAGGTGGAAACGGTTCTGCGGCGGAGATGAGAAACACAATCAACTGCCTGACTTAAGCTGACTTTGTCTTCAGTCAGTGTAGAACAATATACTGTATTTTTTCCAGCAACTTTCTTTTTTCTGCATGGTAAAATGTCGCAGTAAAACAGCATATAATGTGTACTATAGTATTTGATGTATACTACAGTGTATACATTATATACTATAAGTTTTGAATGAAATTTATTTTCTTCAATATCCAAAAAAATCAAAATGCATATTCATCAGATGAGCTGAAATTTAGCAGCAAATTTAACTGCAAGGCTTGGTGCCCATAAGGTTGGCAGGTTAAGGCCACCAACCGGCAATAACCATGGCAGAGGTGCCCTAGAGCCCCCCGACCCCCCAACTGCTCCCTGGGCACTGCAGCGGGTGTGTGCCCACTGCTCCAGGTGTCTGCCCACTACTCCGGGTGTGTGTCACTCTGGATGGATTAAATGCAGAAAGGAATTTCCCTAAGGGGATTTATAAAGGTACTGCTTCTTCTAAAGCATAATGTATTAATATTACTGTTACTAAATAAATTCATTCATCAAAAACATTTTGACGAATACCCCCTAACTGATGGTCAGATGTTCCTGGGGTGACAAAATTGTTGCAAAACCTTTGCTTAGGAGAGATACACACCATTACTACTGATTCAAAAGGCCAGAGTTGATTCAGCCATCTGTCTGACAGGTTAATTCGGTAGACCACCACAAGCAGGCTACAGTGACTGTAGGGGGGATTGCTATTCATGGCCTCTCTTGGTAGATTTTCCCAGCAGTGTGTAACCCCACCTGATTTAACCAGTGCTGCTGGGCTATGAACATCTGGATAAAGCAAGACCCAGAGCCTCTGATATATCTCAACACACACATAGTGAAAATCCTTCCAGTTGCTCTTATGCAAGCTTGATATTCCTGTCTGGTCAACGCCTGGGAGAGCAGCTTAGAAGGGCTTCAATCAGACGCCGAGCACTGATGCTTTATTCAGGGAACGTGCGCAGAACATTCACAGAGCAGGCATTCACACAGCGAAGCTCCTCTGGGAGAGTCTGGACTTTTCGCATTAGTAACTCAATATTGCTTCTGCAGTTCTGACTGTAGATCCCGAAAAGGTACTTCAGGAAGTTAAGAAATTAAGCTAAACTAACATTCAAACTAAACTGCTTTGGGAATAGCTAATTATATGATTGAATGCTAGCCCCAGTCACACAGTGGGATAGCAATGATAGAACACTGACTGTGATAATTAGCCATAACCTGGCATCACGCACGCATGCCTTTTGCCAGTCGGTATGGATCCATGGTGACTGAACTCCAACATCAGTACCATCAGTACCATATGGGGCATGAGGTGAGTGGAACACACAGTGCTGTGACCACATCCTGCAGAATTTGCTCTGCTCATCGATGAAGTTGGTTCTCCCCAGCTGTTGTAGAGGAACTAGAGGGTCGAGTCTGGTGACCACTGCCATCATCAGACACACATAGTTGCTGTAGAAGGTTTGTTAGCATATATGGAAGTTAAAAACACCCTTTGCATACTGGAGATGCACCAATACACAGATGTACTGGGAAATGAAGTATTTTTAAATGATGTATTTTCCATAAGACCAAATTTGCCAAAATACAACGGTGGTTGCTAAGATAGATATTGCTAACACTCCATGAACTGTCAGGCATCGTTACCACTGCAAGCACACAGTTTATGGAATGATTAATTTAGCGTCAGGATTGATGTGCGTGTCATGTCTCAATAATGAGATAGATGCATTAAAGGCTGTAGAACGGACGCCTGCCTCAACGATGAAAGCTCATGTTTAATATTTCAACCTGATATGGATGTTAAGCTCATGCTCTTTGATAATTTGCCTGTTGTAAGTAGTTCAAGGATCTCCGGCAGAGAGGCGATCAAAAATGGATGTCACTCTGAACTCAGCAGCCTGTCATATGAATTAGGAGGAGCTGTATGCAGGACGAGGACCACTGCACCACTTATCCAAGCAGTTACAGCTTCTCTGAAGTGGCGGACAATCTTACTGCACCAGTAGTCCTTTTCCGTCCTTCACACCGAGTGCGTTCGGCGTCAAGAAAGCCCAACGGTATCAGATTATTCCCAGCAGCGGAACTTTGAAATATCCTCACGACGCGTTGGTCATCTGAAATCTGTTCTGTAATGTAAATATGCTCAGGACCCCTTCTGTGCTTTGGTTTATTTGTCTTCTGTCTTCCGTCCTTAAAAGAGTGTGCGTAGGACAGGACCAGGTAAAGGTGCGTAAACAGACACAAGCCACAGGGCTGCAGAAAGACAGTTAGCACGAGATTCATGGGAATAGCATACCAAAGTGACACAGACCCCACCACCTCAGTGTCTCTTAGCTGTTCATGGTGGCTCCTACAGTCCTGTCTCTGGACTCTGGCAGTAAGGGCCCAACCTTCTAGTGCAACACTAACGCCCCCCAAGCTCCAGTCTGAGGTCTCTCTATGCTTTATTCTTTCCAGGGATTTTCAATCAATCCACAAATTTAGAGGAGCCCTGACCTGCACTCACAGGAACAGGATTATGATGGTTTGGGGGATGATCTGCACCCAATTCCTTGTACACCCTGTACTTTCCAAACAAAAACATTCTGATCTTATCACATAATTTAAGTTATTATCATATTACAGTATGCAGTTACATTGCAGAACGTGGCTTCCAAGGCAGGAGTGTTACATGTGAAATGTCACCATCATGCTGAGATTCTAGGAACGTTGTTATGCTGTAACATTACAACTTAATCTGAATCTCATTTTCTAACATGCCAAAAAACACTCAGGATTGTTACTTAATGTCCCCCAACATGCAGATATTGCAGAATTTGTGGAAATGCAGTGTAAGGTAAAACACATTATTTATGTTTATTAAATGTGAAAACAGTAAATTACAGCAGTACAATGAGTCTTCCCATAATGTTCCCAAAACAGGCTAGCAATATATTCAACGCAATACATATTCAACAGTGTCATCCTTTAATTTGCCATTGTGCGTCATGGACTTTAATTTTATCACCTGTCAATGCACACGGAGCTGTTCTCCATGGAATGCAAATGGAGTAGATCAACATGCACCATTAGCTTAGTCACAGCGTTTGGGACGAGGCACTTTCCCTTTATGAGTTGTGTCTTTTTTTTGGTTTTCTTGCTGTATGTCGGTGGCAGATCAATAGATGAGCGTTCTTCTGCCAATTTTATTTTCCTCCCGTCTCATTTATCATGGGCTAGTGAGTCACTGCCTGGGACACGTTAAACAAGCCACAGAATATGGCCCGCAATCCCGTGTATTGTATAGTTGTGTTGTATGTAATCATATGAGCTCGTAAAGTCCGATGGATTTCCAAGAGGCTACATAAAGAAATATACATAAAAACGTTAAGCATAGAAATGGCACTGTAATTGATTTAAAATATATTTCAGTACAAAGGTTTCATCGATTGGATGTAAAAGGTTGTACCTGTGTTAATTGTAAAGCGACCTTGGGCATGTTGAAAGGTGGTATATAAGTGTACGTTTCATTCATTCATAAATTTTTTTTTAATGCTTATTGGGAGTTTCATAAATACATGAATTGATTTCTGCACCATATTTTGTCTTGCATGCAGGTTTCAGTCCACTTGTGTCCGGACTAAAGGCCCTCAAGGCTGTGGTTTAGGTTGTAATTAAGGACATTTAAAACCCTTTTTGTACACAAGGTGCTTCTATGTGGAAGTACACAACAAAATGGTGAATGGACCTCCACTTATCTGGAGACTTCAGAGAGGAAACAAACTGCTGTTTTCATTCTGCTTGGCTGAACTGTCCATATTACTACAGGTGTCAAGAATGTAAGAGAGTAACTCCAGGTTCTGAATTCCTTGGTTTCTCTGTTTAAGGACCTTGGCTAAAAAGAAGCACTGAGAAGACATTGAAAGAGCAGACCGATCAGGTTCATGGACACGCAGCCAGTCACAAGTGGAGAGGGGGCGGGTTCACCAGAGGCTGCCGCTGTGAAATGGGAAAGACTTTCTATGCAAATCTGATTTCAAAGGCAGAGGGAAAGGCAAATAATTAATTAAGACAAAGGATAAAGATGAAAAATGACACAAACTTTTCTTTTTACAGTGTGACAGATCTGTACTGCAGTCAGCAGATACGTCCTGGCTGAATGCTAGAATCAAAGTCTAAGCACTACATGTTTTGGGCAGGCCAAGGCTGCATAACAAACAGCGGAAAAGAATTTTAACAGATGCATTCAGAACGATTAGAGGAATTTTCGAATGTCCTCTCTCCCTTCACACGTTCCCACAACACAGAACGGCAGGGAGGTAGTCTGAGAGCCTACTTCAGACTTCAGAATCCACAGCAAAGATTTTGACCTGTGAACGTGACAAGAGCATCAACGTGGGGAACGATTCACGCTATGGCTTTAGAGAAGCTCAGGATATAGTCAGTTATTAAAGTCACCTTGGGGGGGCTCTGGTGCACTGGTCGCCGCATCATAATTAAGCAGCCAGACCTGTCATTTTCTGAACAAAAAGCAAACGTAGAACTAATGGTGCACTGATGGAGCCAAGACACCGCCAGCCTGGTTTGTCTAATGGGGAAGACCACCATTTCAGATAACATTAGGGCAGACCCAGGTTCGCCATTCATCCTCTGCCAGCAAAGGCAATCAGTCGAATTGCTTGGGAGGCGGGGGGAGGAAGAGGGGAGTGGCTTAATGGGGGGAGTGGCTCACTGGCCAGTGTTCTTCGTCAGTATGGAAATACTGACAAGCCTGAGGCTCCCCTCTGTATCCTCAGGGAAAGGCACTCTGCTGGGTATAAAGGATCACTCCAGTATGGTCACGCCCCCCTCGTCATTGGCCCTGTCTGCAGAAAACACCCAACAGTGCTCACTGGTCCAATAGGGGCAGGAATCTTTCCCACTGATAGCCAGCTTGTGAGCTTTTGACACAAGAGGAAGAATAATGCTGCATGTGAAGAAATGTGATGAAACATCACTATATTTGTATGCCACTATGCACTTTAAGCAGTAAAATGTTATGCTTCATTATGCATTATATCACTACAATGATAACAGTTTTTAAGTTCAAGTATGCATTCATAGGTGTTCACCCCAGCACGGTCAGTGAAACTCAATCTGAGGAAACGGCAGTTCCATGAAGGCACTGCAACAGCGTCAGAGTACAAGCACATTCATTACGAGCTCGGAAACAATATCACAGGAATAACTGTGGTTGGGATCTGCTGCAAAAAAGAGAGATACTCAAATCTATTGAAAATGATCCTTCACATTCGACACGATTAATACTGAAGACTGCAGGGAGCGGAAGAAATAACCAGATAAAGTCTGGATAGAAGCGCAATTTAGAAACACGCAATTACTGATGATCCATTTTTGCAAATGACCTGCCTGAATGCGGTCAATGAATGAAGATTTCTCAGCGCACAACACCATGCATAACAATTCAGGGAGTCAGACCTGGAAGGCAAGTGCAATATGTCTAAATGATGTGATGGATATTTCCCTCCCACATTACTCTAATAGCATGAAAGGAAATCTGCTTAGTCAAAGAGACAAAGGAATACAAAAGTGCAAAGTATTGCTTCAAAGTATTGAAGACAGTCCAAGAGCCCTAAGTAATGGGGTTGCATTGGGCTTTGTATGTGTCAACCGCAGTATACAAACAAGTGGCATGGACCATAATGTATTCCTGTGTCTTCAAGCATCTACCAACAGCTAAGTAACAGCAGGGAATGAATAAAAATTTGTGAAATATAATGAATAAATATTAGTGTAATAGGGATTAGTAAATTCCAATTACTATATCCCCATATTCCATGTGCAGCAGTTATACGACAGTTTGTCAGTCAAGTAATAAGAACATACCTAATGAAATACACGAAGTAAAAATACATGCAAAATAAAATGTACTGGAGAAATGGAGTATCAACACCCTTCAGACATCCCATAAAAATTCATCATTTCATGGTCCAGCCTCCCGTTAGTAGACAGCCCTGTCTGAGAATCTGCTTTGAGAGGAGCTGTGCAGTACACAGACTTTGTGGGTCACGCCGAGCTGGGCGGGTCCGTTTCCCTCTCTCTGCATCAAGCAGGAACGAAAGCTCTCACAGGCCCAGTGTTCCCACAGCTCTCCGCTCCTCTTCCTCGTACCAGCGGATCAGGAATGAGACGCCTGGGGATTCTGGATGGTGGTGCAGGAGGAAACTGGAGACCAGCTCCCTAAACGAGGATTTTGGGGGGTGGAATAACGATGGTGGTGCCAAGAAGAAAAGACAATTAGGGTGTTTATTCAGGAAAAGACACATAGCCAGACAGTGTTTATACAAATGGAGGGGAGAGTGGGAGAAAGATGGAGAGAGAGATAGAGAGAGAGAGAGAGAGAGAGAGAGGGTGGGGGTATGTGAGGGTTTGAACAGGGTGGGGGGGGGGGTATGTTTTGGTTTGAACAGGGTGGGGGTTTTTTTTGGTTTGAACAGGGTTTTTTGGCTCATTCTTGGGCTCCAACACAGCCCATTACTGCAATTCTCCACGAACTGAATCACGTCCCAGAGAACGAACACACAGCACTTTGTCAGCTCACTCTGAGAAACTCATAACCAATAGAACATTTCAAATTAACCGCATCTAATAGTTAGCACTTCAAAAGAATGACCATCTGATTAATATCAAAACACCGGCCGTAACACCCACATAAGGTATGACATTTAGACCTCTCTGTGATACAGGAATACTAAGATACCTTGGTTGTTTAAACTATACTGGAATGCGAAGACTTAAATTGACATCTGACACATTTTTTTAGCTGATGTATGAAGTGTGTGTGTGTGTGTGAGAGAGAGAGAGAGAGAGAGAGAGAGAGAGAGAGAGAGAGAGAGAGAGAGAGAGAGAGAGAGAGAGAGAGAGAAACTAGGTTCGTTAGCACTGTCGACAGTTCCTCTTTCCTGTCGGCAAGGCGGCTCAGTGGCGACAGCTCTCTGCACTTCGAACGGCTCTGCTGCAAACTCCAAACACAGCAGGAATAGCTGGAGATTAGTGCATCTGCTCTCCAGCTTAGGGAGACGGTGTTGTGGCTGTACAGCAACCAGTAAAATGCCACCATAATGAACATGGCTTCACTGCTTTCTCCACCTTTGAAGACGAATGTGGTGCAGGCTGTGGTGTTGTTGGCATTACCAAAACACAAAGAGTTTTCATTTTTATATACGCCTCCACCAGTTAAGGAGTCCACATCCTTCAGCAATACTAACACTACATTCTAGGCTCGTGTATCCTGATCCTTTAGAAGAATGAAGGCTGTTGACTATCGTGCAATGCAGGAGTCTCCATACATCTCAGATATTCTGACTCATGTAGAATAAAATAACGCACAAGCTTTCTCCTGCTCTCAAACTCTCCATTCAGCTGACTAAGAGCTTTGATTAGCGGCTGAGCTAAAACTGGCATGTTTTTGCCTAGACTAATGTGAGCAGCCTAGTCACCATGCTGGACAAATAGTTAAAAATAGAGGGATTGTTGCATCTGTCAAGAATGTTCTAAGGACAGTAAAAAAACAAAACAAAACAAACAAAAAAAAACCTTTGCAGTAGAAACTTGGTACTACCTACTGTAGATTGTGTAAATGAAAGATAATGAGGTCATGATGCATGAGAATCAGATGGATTAAGTGACACAATTTGACTGTTTTTCTGTAAAGATTGGGTGGAAAAGTGAAGTTGTTGTGAGGCTGTCAATGCAAACTTTACAGTCCCTCCGTCATGTGCTTCAGGACATTTCTGTAGTAGTAAATGTGACCCACAAAACATGATTACAAACAATCCCTACACACGTGATCCCAAATGTTCATACTGTTATTATTATGTAAACACTTCTGGATGGCACAATTTGACTGGGGAGTAGTGAGGAAGAGGAGAGGGGAGAGGAAGAGGAAAAGAGAGTGGAAGGGAATGTTGTGGTGACGGGCCTTTTTAAGGCTGCAGGGAGACATCTAGCACATGACAGGTTCCCCCCCACACACACACACACACACACACACACACACACACACACACACACACACACACACACACACACACACACACACACACACACACACACACCTCTTGTTTATTATTACCCATTCACTTCAGAGGTGCAACACATGGTGCTTTGATCACTCTTAATTACCCCCACTTAGCATTGGTTGTGTACCAGTGCTGCTGGAGACGCAGCATTGCTGATGGCAGTCAACAGACTCGACACACAGATATTTGTTCTCGGTGTGGCCCGATGCAAGATTGAATTCAGAGCAGCTGTTCTCTGCACAACATCTACATTGCATAGTACTTTGTTCAGCACAAGGGGCTGAAAGTTTGCAAGTTAAATCCTAAATGACAAGTTAACGACCAGCATTGTCTTTTACGATAATGGTTGTGGAAATTAAACGTGCCTGTTTAGCCATTATTTCAACAGCTTGAACGTGTGGAGATTAGTGGACAACCGAGCTTTCCAACTTTATGGTAAGTAATCAACATGATAGTGGCAATACCGATCAGAACGGCTTTTACACAGAAGAGCTCATATGCAGGTTTTAGTCCGAGTCATTCACTACTGTTCACTCACAAGAGTTTCCACCGTCAGATTTGCCTTTATCTGGGCACCTTGTAGCAACGGTTTCAAGATGTGGGTCACCTGTACATTTCCTTTTAAAAATACTGACAAGTTAATCTCAAGGTCAATTTGAAGTCATGGGTATCATCACTGGTATTGAGAAACAGTCAGTAAAAACCAAAACCAGAACCAGAACTAAAACCAAAACCAATGCATTTAAAACCCAATCGACTCAGATATGAGTGTTGCAAATAAACTATTGACCACTCAGGATTATAATTAGTTTGCAAATTCGGTAAGATGTTGGAAGTCTCACAGCCAGCCTATGGATGAGAGCCTGTGTCCACACATGGTGGGTGGGGGTTCCTTCCTCTTCCTCATTTTTGACCCTCTGCATCTTCACCTGCATTTGATTCTCATGTTCCTCTGTGTCAGGATCGGCCCCAGAGAGCCAAAATCCTTCATTTGCTTCAAGGACGAAAGAAAAGCAACATAAATGCTGTGTGACATGGGTGCCAATCTCATATGTTTCTTACTTCTAAGGAACGTTTGTGGAGGTCCGTATCTACATACCTGCCCTGTGCTGCCTTCTGTCCTGACTCCATTACCTACTGAAGTCTGTGGGGCAATATGGGCTTGGGAGAAGCCGTTTGTTTCTCTGTGAGGGAGCATTGTGAGTGTTGTCCCTGCGCAAATGAGCCTGCAGTACTCCAACCCACTCGGGGGGACACGACAGCCACAACCATTAATTCCACAGAGGGTCAGTGGCAACTAACCACTAGCCAATCATCTTGCCTAACGAACCAATGAGACAGTGGGGAAATCCATGTCCATGTCGTCCCTGACAACAGCATTTTGAGACAGTCAGCTGAACCCAGCTAAGGGTCAATTTAACAGAGCCACCGGTAGGTTTGCAACTTGTGAAGTATCTTGATGACTGAATGCTGTGACAGTTCTCTTAGAAGGAATCTGTCACCCAAACAAGCTTTCTTATCTCACTCCCACAAATGTGAACTTGTGTGTATTTTTACAGACGAGTGTGAATCTATGCACTGGATGGGATCTGGGCAATGTTGTAAGGTGAATGTATAGTATAAATCTGAGGGTAATGTGAGATTTACCCAGGACCTTTCCAGTAATTCAGAATAGCTCGTCATAATGCCTTTCACAGTGTATTTCCCTTACTACATCCACTACATCTTAAAATTTAATATTCAGCAACAGCAGTACCCAGCCAGCCCTCTCAACACACACACACACACACACGCGCGCACGCGAACACACACACACTCCCCTGGTCCCTGGCTGCTTCTCAGTCCTGTCTCCCTGTTTAACTCCCACAAGTGGGAACACTCCTAATGGCTGCTGCACATCCTGCAGTCACGCCTGAAGTAAGCCCCCCCAACGCCTGCAGTGACCCTACACCCCCCCCACACACACACACACCTGCAGTGACCCTACACCCCCCCCACACACACCTGTAGTGACCCTACCCCCACCCCACCCCCCACGCCTGCAGTGACCCTAACCCCCCCCACAGACACACACACACACACCTGCAGTGACCCTAACCCCCCCCACACACACACACCTGCAGTAATCCCGATGGCTGAGTGCACGTCCTCTTCCCATTTATCCTCTATGTTGCTTCTGCTCTGAGCTGCTTAGTTTCTCTTTGTGTGTTTTGTTAATAAAATACAGACGCTCGAGCCTTACTCCTGATCGAAAGATGCCACATTTGTGTTCTTTCACTAAAGGTCCTATATCCGAGGTGTCATTCTCCCTAGCAAAAGTGATAAGGGAAAGTGACTATAAATGTCATTCAGCTCGTCTCCCTGCTTGTAAAATGGAGCACAGTCGACCACTGAGCTTACAGTGTATCGAATTTTGGTTTGATGAATGCAGGATTGGGACAGGACCCCTGTCACCTTATTAGAGGAAGAGGGGACACGGTCAGCCCTGTGGAGGAGTCAGAGAAGAATGAAAGAAACCAGCTCTGCTCAATACCTGATCTGATGTTTGGATCATACAGAATGTATTTAGTGGTGCCCAAGAGAAAAGAAAGCCACCGAGACTCATCATCGCTGGCTCAGTAGATGGAGACATCACTGCTGTCTAAGTTAGCACTGGCTCAAGTCAAACACTGCGCAAACATGAACCTGGCAACATCATGCTATCTCCTGTAACTCGATACTTCTTACGAGAGCAAATAAAAACCAGGGTAGACCTTTGAGTAGGAAAACCCAGGCTGGATGTCAGAATGAAACAAGAGAAGCTTGGTCTGGGTCTCCAGAGTATGCTGCTTGAGAGAACAAGTTTGTTAAATTGTCATATCAGTCATCCTCTGATTATGCAAATTTAGTGTGTGTCTTTCCAAACATGGTCTCCCCAAGTACGCATTTGTAAACTACCTACTAGTTTTAATCTCTCCTTATGTATAATGAGGCATTCAAAGGTCTATTCAGGCATCGATACGAAAGTATGTGTGTGCATCCTAAGCTTGGAGGTTTTTGTACGATGTGCTTCTGTCTGTGTAGAAGGAAGTGATCCCTATTAACCTTCAATTAAACCCCCTCTGACACAATTTCACCCATTCTCTCTTGCAACACAGCGAACAGCTTAAAGCAGTAATCCGGACATGATCCTGATGTGCAGCAACGTCTTCGCAGTGTAATGGCGGCTGAGCAAAAAAAAAAAAGAAAGAAAGAAAGAAAGAAAGAAAAAGACAATTAATAGAAGATTTCTAAGAAGATGGACTTGCTACATGGCCGAAGTAAGATGAGGTGGCAGTCTGCTCTCTGAATGAGAGGCCTTCGACAGTGTGGCAGATTAATCCCACCGAGAGGACGAGACCGTTTGGCTCAGAGGAGCGCAGATCGAAGAACCGGCGCTCCAGAGATGGAGGTCGTGACCCGAACAGGAGAGGCACCTCGTAACAGGAGGTGCACCTCGTAACAGGAGGTGCACCTCGTAACAGGAGGTGCACCTCGTAACAGGAGGCTCCATACATCTCCATACGTCACTGGCATGTTACGCCAACACTCTCCATCCAGTCTCAGGCTTTCTCAGCGCACCTATGCCCTGACAGCTGCTTTCATTAACCGCAAAGGAGGAGGTCGGTTTTGGGATGTAATGCGCATGCATTAAGAATCAGAAGAAGCAGGAGAAGGTGACCGGGTGACAGGGCACGCACGCGCCGTGCACGCCCACTCACGACAGTGAGAAAGGGGTTCCTGACCTCCCCGAGGCTTGTTTACTTGTTTACTTGAAGGCGATTGGCCACTGCCCAAATCCATACAACATCTAATGCGACACAATGCATGCTGACCAAAGTGTCTCCCTTGATGCATTAACTTCCTGTCACAGCCTTGCGGCTTTTTCCTCAGGCCTTTTACCAGAAGAGAGTTTGAGGAAAAGGTGCCGTATTTCTGCTGCTCCGATGAATGTATTCCACTGGACTAAGACTGATGACGTTCCTTGGATATGCTGAAGGCACTTCTCCAACTTAGGAGATAGAACTCCAGGGGATAAGCACTGTACCCACTCAGACGTTGGTGTTAACCTTCCACATCCTCTCATTCTTGGTGGCCATTGCTTCTTGAACGTATGTATGGATGTTTCGTGTCTCAACCTGGACAGTTGGTCTTCCACTCTTGTAGGCCCCTGCCTTCCACACCCAGCTGGTATAAAGCCTTTGGATGTTGGGTCATTGGTTGAGTGTCCTGTTCATCCTGTGCCCTGTCCAGAGTCTTCTGGGTCTTAGTGTCTGCAGCTTTCACATCCTCTCTTTTCCAGCAGATTTTGCCCACTGGGCATCTGGCAAGGCATATGTGTTTATAGCTCTGATCTTATTGTTCCACTGAATCTTGTGGACCCTATGAAAGTGTGTGGGTGGAGGATGCAGGTGGATTGTGTAGCGTAGCGGTGTTGATAGTGTAGTGATTAAGACAAATGACCTGCACACAGAAGTCTGAAATTTGATACCTGGGTCAGGCAAAATCAATACTGACATCAAAGAGAGTCCTTGCGAAAGACTCTTAATGCTTCAATTTGTTTGTGAAACACGAGAGCACAAACAATAAGGTTTGAGCAGACACGAATGTGGCCCAGATCAACAAGACCTGAGGGTAGACAGGCAACTGGAACAGGCTGGTGGGGAGTACCACGTCACAGTGGCACCACTCTTATGAGCACTGGTTGTTATCTGCAAAGAAATGCTCTAAATGCAAATGTTTTTATTTGGATTTTAAGTTTACAGAACAAAACATAAATTTTCCTCAACCATATACATAGCAGGGAAACTGATCTATTTGCGGCAGTCTCTTAATTTTTTCCAGAGCTGTATAATTCCTTCCCTCTAATAACTCTGTATTATTTTGTATTTTAATTACGAAGTATTTTGAAGTACTTTCCATCCCCAAATGTCGTTACCAGCGTAGTTCATTTTAAGAACTGAAACATGTTTCGCATAAATTAGATACACTAAATGGTATTATTGCATTTTATTTCTTGGCTCTTTAAGTTCTCTCAAATAAATAACCGTAAAAGCTGTAATAGATTTCATTTTTAAAAAGGCAGTGCACATGTTTTCAATTTTGAGAGGATCAATCTTGAAGCTCAGCATCTCTCCGCCATGCACTCAATAAGATGGAAGAGAAGGAGTTATTCAGTCTGCCGCTTCATACCTGCATGTCTCCACAGTCTCGTTGGGGAAGCTGTGTATCACCAGCACTCTGAGCAGCTGCGAAAAGCAGCCAGCCTTTAAAGCCCTGCCATGTTCAGTATTTTGGTAGACTTTCCTCCTGAAACTAAGTGAACTGCATTTGGTTGCATGCAACGGTAAACACTTCTTCATCACACCGCGTACAATCCTAATGTCTGAGCTCCTCTACACAGGAAAGAGAGACGGTACAACTGCGGTCGCAGAACCCGTCCATGGGAAATGGGTGGAGGAACAAGTTTTAAGAGCATGCACACTATGTTGGAAGAAGATGACTAAAGGTTATAATCACCTAGAAATCTGTGGTTATAGAAATTAGTGTCTGGAAATGTTGCTCAATCTTAGAGCCTTAATGAAAAATTCCTCTTACCTACTTTACCTTCATACTTTCATGGCTTCCGTGAACTCACTTAGTGTGCAATCGTACTAAGAATTTCCACACATCTTCCCAATGAAGCAATATAACAGCTATGCTAATTAAGTGCTACATCCGGGATCAATAAAATGACAAATAGGAACCTTGATCTTGGGAGGGATCCTGGACCTTTCATTGTAATGACAGAAAACTTTAAAGATTCATTCATAACTAAAAAGACGTGGCATCCTTAAGAATGTAGTGGGTGAGAGGTCCGATCAATATGACCAGGTTGCTGATGTCGCAGTGTTTTTGGCTAATGGCGAATCACTTCTGTAATGCCAAGAATGTGACAGATTCTCAAAGAACATTTATTTTTATTTTTTGCAAAAATGTCAGCAGTTAGTTTTTAAAGTGTCCCACTGATACAGTTAGTGCTTTTAGGTCCCTACACTACAACTTCCCTAGAAAAGGTATATCAATTTAGAATATTACACAGGACGCAGCACTGCAGTGCATGGGCTTTGCTTACATTGTCTCCCCCATGGGAGCCTTTCTGTCTTTCATCTCCATTAGCTAAAGTCAAGCTATTTAAGCAGCATATGTTCTCGGGGAAGATAGTGCCATCACCACCACCATCGCACTGAGTCATCCGTGCGGCTCTTGTACACACTGTGTGCACAAGCGCAGCACCAACGAGGCCGGGATGCACACAGTAAGCGCTCGCACACATCAGGGACAGATATCGCTCTGTGAAACCTCCAGCCCGGGAGGCAATTTGGACTATCGCTCCCACACACCTGTGCGCCATTACAACTTATCTTCCACTGGTTTCTCCAACCTCACTTTCTGGGGCTCCTTCAATTTTATACTTATTATGGGTTTGTTGGTCACCACGACCATCCTCCGCCCAATAAGCAAGCGTCACAGAGCCGGATGGTCGGCCCTCTGTGTGTTGGTGCGAGATTACAGCACGGGGCGGCTTGTGGGGAACCGGGGGAGCACGCGGGGCGCGTCAAGGTCAGTTTTCATAGCTCACTGGTGTCGTTTGTGCCTGCCTGGTCGTGTCAGAGCCCGTAACGAATCGCTCCTCTATTGTTTGCAGTCATTTCACACTGGCTTTAACAGTGCACTCCACACACCTGCGGCTGGAGCTTAGGGGGGGGGGGGGGGGGGGGGGGGGGGGTTCAGGCCGGCTCAGTCTAAACGCAGACGTTATCCACAAAGCTTTGTTTGACTGCTCAGCAATTAGATTACAGAGCGGTCAAACACCATGACAGAAGGACATGCTTGCCATGACACCATGACAGACGTATGTGTTTGCACATGGGCCGAGCCTGGGGTGAGTCTAGGTGACATTGTGACCGTTTGACCAGAAATGTCAGATTCAATATATGAAGATTTGCCTTTAAAATGCTTTAATCATTGAACATCTGCATCGTACTTTGTCGTTATATAAAGTTCTCAATGCAGAGTATAAATCTTGGTACATCTTCCCACAATAACATTATGCAATATCATAAAAACAACAATATAGACTATCAAAGGAAACACGATTACATTCGCCAACATTTCCACATCTAATATTTCTAATTAAATTTTGCTCAAAGAAATAAGCTCGAAAACAGATCCGGCCTAAATAAACAAGCTAAAAAACTTTATCATTCAACCATTTTTTGCTAGTTACTGTCATCTCAGCCAAACAGTCTCTCTCTCTCTTGTTCTCTCTCCCCCACCCAAACCAACAGCTAAAGGCAATTCCAAGGGGTGGAGTAACATAGACGGATGCCTATAGGAGTAATATTAAAGTTCACTCATTCAGAACAGCTGCGGACAGAGCCATCCTGTTTCAGCACATCCCACCATCTCTTCTCTCTGCTTCATTCGCATATACCCTTGAGACAATGTTCTCAATACTAGCTTTTTGATTCTTAAAAGAAAAGCTCTTTTTTTTATTTTTTACATATTTTGCAGCCTTATATGCATGCTCTAGAAGTAGAATTATGCTTGACCATGAAGAAACTACAGTAACATACTCAGAAATAAATCATTGTGCCAACATTGTGCTCTCTTCACCATGTCAGAGAATATTAAGAGATAATTGGCTTCCACAGTGTTGATTAAATTCATTGATTTTTGTTCTGCACCTTGACGCATTCCTTTATGTGCCATAAATGGCCCATCTGACAAAAACTGGTAGACCCTCCCATTGACAGGAGTCTTTTGCAGGACTTGAGGTCCTGGAAAACCCCAGCACCACACTGCTTTGTGGTTGAAACTCAAGAGGGGCTTGTTAATTGGCCCCTGTGTTCGGAGCAGGGAGACCCCGATCCTGTGACATGGGCTACTGCTGAGCTACTCAGAGGCCAGGACCTGAAAAACCCAGATCATAGAAATAGGTCAAAAGTCATAGGAGTCCTGGAAAGACCCAAATCTGCGTTCCTTCGGCATGTTGCTGCTTTGTGTTTTTACTCTTTAATAATCCAGCCTCATGCATGCATTTTATTCTGCTTCATCATAATTTAAGGCAGAATATATTATTCGGATACCAACCTCATCGTTTGATATGATCCATATCTCTGCGACCATAGCCAACGGCACTCGACGCAGACACTACTCCTGAAATCCTCTGCCATAGCGTGCTGTATTGCAAATTGTAGGTTAGCAGCTTTTATTCCCCTCACAGTAGAGGTAGCATGAGCCTAGAGTACAGCAATGCCCACTAGTGCAATGTTCAGCTCTACGGGGCTCTTTCCCTCTGACCACTGTCCCCTTATGATTTATGGTGGGACCTTAAGTCTGCTGTGTCAGGGTGATTTGCACATTCACACATGCACTTGGGTTCAGGAAACAGGATTTTTTTTGTTTGTTTTTCTCTTTTATTGTCAAGCCCCATATGCACAAAGCATCTGTGTATCATTAATATTTCTATAAGTAACATTGCGTTTTTTTTGCTACAAAAAAGAAATAAATGTGTTATGTGTTATATTTATATATATATTCAAATGTCATTTTGGAAAATAGGCCCTACAGACTAATTTACAAACTGAAGGATCTCTTTTGGTAGTGTATTGTCTCATTAGTAATGTCTCCTTTGGTGGTGTATTGTCTCATTAGTAATGTCTCATTGAGTGCTCTCCTATTAGTAATGTCTCATTTGCAAATATGATTATCATCTAGTTTATGTCCAAGAAGTTTTCCTTTTCAGTCTTATTAAACTTTTTACTTACATATACATATTTACTTCATTTATCTATTATTTATTAATTGTACAAATTTCACAAAAATATTCTATGTAAAATGTTTTAAATGTCATGACTAGCTCTCCAACATTGTCTCCTTTAACATTCAAAAAGGACAAACCCATTGTTGACGGCACACGAAGGGCTTACACATCGTCTTAATTAATGTGATTTCCCTGTATCACAAGCAGCATTTTGGAAAAAAAAACCTTAAATCAGCAGTTAAGCATTCTTTGAAACCAGCAATGGTTTATCAAATGGAAGCTTGTTTGAACTGTGACCTTCACAATGTATAGGTTAACCTTCCTGTTAATAGCAATTCATCATTTAAAACAAAGTGCCCAGTCACATTAGTGTTTTAAATACAAAGCATGTTGGAATACAGAAACGGTACACATTGCTTATATCCTCAAACACACCACCAAGCATCTTCACACAGTCATTGCATGCTTGTGCTACACACACCATTGGCCAGTGAGATCTTTAATAACAAATGTGGTCTAGAATCAAAACACTGAAAGACTATCTTCAAACTGCCGCGGTGTGTGTGCACCGAGGCAGAAGTCTGGGTTCTATGCACATCAACTACGACCCACTCCACTGCAGTGTTTTCCACACTTCACATTTTCTGTTTTTGCCTGCGTAACGGGCTACAGCAGGAGTGAGCAGGGCTTTTATACTGATTAGCAGATTGCTGGAGAGGTCTACAGCCTGCAAAGCTTTTGTCAGTCAATGATCTTCACTGGAGCAGTACCATGACAGCATTTCGGCTACCACACACTCCAAGACCCATTCGGAAGCTCGGAGTCAGATTCATTCAGTATTTTTAAGCAGTTGTCTATTCCAGGATTGTTGATCCAACACTGCATGATCTTGGCACCATCTGCACTGAGATCCAAAGTGGTGATAAGGATTAATATGATAAACCATAATAAGGTGCAGAGCATTTCTGTTAAGTGGTGTGATATTTCCACAGTGAATTAAGAAACCGTCCAAAGTGATTTTAATGAGTGGATATTAAACAAGACAAATGTGTACGCTTTCCCTTGCTTGCCGTAAGATTTACAGTGTGTGATTTTCTCCCCCTTTTAATTTCTTAAAGTACCTTGTGATGTAAGCGGGTTTCTGTGGTGCTGCATGCCAGGTACTGCAGTACACAGAGGCTGTCCAGAGAGCATCCATCACAGCCACATAAGAGGAGTGCAGAAGTGAACTCCATCAAAACAGAGATCAAGACCTGTAGTCCACTGGGTTAATAGTAGGGAAGATCAACTAAAGGTCATTGTAATGCAGGAGCCTAACACTGACCTGGAGAACCCATTCAAGATCTAAGGTCAGATCACCTTTAAATGTGAAACACATTAAGCAAAGCCCATACAAGGTTTACACTGCATAAATGCAAAGATTTGATTGCAACTGCAAAAATTTTTGTTGTTGTTAAAAAACGATTTAAAGACGCATTACAGTGCAGCATACAGCAGACTTAGTAGATCTAAAGCATCTTCATATTTCATGGCAGAAAACCGCGCATAGCTTTTGTTTTGAAATTAGTGGCTACATCCTTCCTAAACCGATAACCTTTTTATCCACGAACATAAGTAATAAATAGCACCTTTATCAGCACCTTTATCAGTTCCATCTTGCTATTAAACCCATCTCTCTCAGAACTACGCACATTGAGTATCTCAACCATAAAATTCTTACCAGTGTCTCAATTGGACAGCATGCAATAAGAATAGGCTATACAGTAATCACATTAATTAGCCAATTACAGGATTGCTGATAAGAGTAAATGGAGAAAGACGTGCTTGGCAACAGTTGGATACAACTGGGTGCGCAGACACTCCTGTGTTTCAGCCTACCAACAGATTTACCTGTCAAATCTTGTAGCCTGTAACGTTTGGAAAGATTTCTGTTGACAACCCGATTATTTCAGATCACGTGAATAAATACTCTATTTTTAGCAAAGCTTTGCGCGTCAAAGTTCAATCTCTACGCGTTTAAACTGACAAAACAGATACAAACCGTGGCAATAAAGAAAAGTTGTAAAACATTTTACCTGAGTTTTGAGAGGCTCTCCGTGCTCAATAATACTTATGAAAGGAATTTCCAAAAAAGAGGACATAAATTCCACTTGGACTATTTCTTCGTGGGTTTGGGGGAACGCGAGGACAGCCGAAACCCCCCGGACGACTATGGACTGACAGAGACACCTGAAGAGAGACTCGGGGTCCCCGTTCGGGGGCTGGTGAGGCACCACTTCCAGGCTCAAGTTGTAGGGAAGAAAGTTGTTCCCAGTTTGGGCGATAGCGCTGAGGGCGCGGCTGAGGGCAGCCTGCACCCTGATGGGCTGATGGGAAGGCAGGAGGACACCGAAGCGCACCGTGCGTCCTATCTGAGCGAGGATGTGGCACGGCTGGGGATGGAAGTGGCCAGGGTCGATGAGGGAATGGAGAACGACTTGGAATCCGAAGTAAAAGTATGCCAAGAACCTGGAGAAGATTAAATTCATCCTGCTTCGCTCTCAAACGGAATGAGGCATCATCAGAAGAGAGCATTGCTTGTCCTATTTTTTCTGTCCTCTTTGTTTGCTTTAATGTCCTTTATTCCTTTTTGGCTAGGAATGGTATGAGCAGTGATCTATGGAGTTACAGAGCGAATGTGTGATGCTGCTCAGGAAGGGAGGGGGCGCGCCAAAGGCGGAGAAGCCACTCCAGTGTCATTCTGTTAACACTAAGCCATCGATAGCAGAGAACGGCGTAGAGAATACAACGAAAAAAAAAAAACGATTGCTCAGTAATATGCTTTTTTATTTTATGTTTTTTCGCAAGCAATGTTTATATTATTTCTAATAAAGACATTTTGATAGTTAGCCAGATAACTGGTAACCTGCAGTGGACTTACAACGGCTTAAAAACATATTTAAGAGGGCAAAAACGAGAAAAGACAAAAAAAAAATAATACTACTACCCATGACACGATTAATAAGACTATTAATTTTCTATACATTTTCTATTCACTATAAATAATTGAGGTGCCAACTGCAATTGTTTAATTGGAATAATCAAAATACTGGAAATGAAGCAAAAAAAAAAAAAAAAACTGGTGCAGGCTTCAGTAAGTGTCTCCTTTGGTTTGGAGTTAAGACATTGACCTTGGTAATTATCCAGCATAACCAAGCTGCATCTGGTAAAATATGATGACAAATGACAGAACAGCTGTTTCATCATATCTGAATGATACCGCATTTGCTTGAATTATACAGTAAAGTGAAATCATACTGCACCCCAAAAGCAAAATGCTTGCGAAATGGGTAACTCTCCAAAGTGACATTGCACGACCACGCAACCATTAAATCTCGTTTGTCCAATCGGTGCTACCTTTGTTGAATGGCTAATGGACTCATTTTGTACGATCTCCCACCTGGTGCTGTTGAAGGAGTAGACAAACGCTCGGCCTCATTAGGGAAGCCCCTGTCACCGCTGTCAGTGCGCGTCTGCCCCTCCTCAGCTCACCTCCCTCAAGCCAATTTTCTGGAGACATTATCGATTAGCGTGAACTATCAGCTGATGTGATCTACCTTCAAGCTTGTTAATGCCAAACACCAACAGAGCCAAAATATTGAGAGGCACTCGTTCTGAGTTCGAAAACAAACCAAGTTGTGTCCCTAGTATACTTCTCGAAATAAAGTTCAATGTCTTTATAATGAAATCTATAAGCCAACAAATAAATTAAAGAACGTTTCCTAACAGCAGTACATCTGTGAAAACGGTTAGTTTTCCTCTTGTTTTAAACTACTGCACCCCCACCCTCCAAAGATGTATGAAGTTAATATGAGGATCAGTAGTGTCACAAAAGATCAGATGAAACACATTAAAAAACATGTAAGGTCAGGTAATCATTGCAGGTTCACATAAATAATGCAGTCAACGAACTTCTACGCTTGAATGCTAATGAGGATCCATGTAGATTTTGAATGTGAACTGAAATCCACTGTAACTTGAAACTAAACTCTTATCAACCTGCTTCAAGAGTGTCAAGTCGGTGCTTACTGTGACTGAAATTATTCTGATAGAACATTCTGGTGAAACGAAGTCTAGCCACTTTGGGATCTAAATGTGGCCAATCACTTTCTTGGAATAACTTCTCTTTCACATCTTCTGCCATCAGTTACTTTCAGAACATGGAGGCGTGGCACACCTCTGAGCCGGTTAATGTCACAGTGATGGATGAAGATTCCCCGACGTTCTGCACCACCATATGAGTGCGAGATGTAAGAGTAAGTGCATTTGAGTGCTCTGTTGCTGCCAGGTATGTCATTGCATCTGTGGAAGAAACACCTACCGTTATAGAAAGGTAGAAACCCCAATGTGCCAAATGACCGCAGTCCAGGAATTCATAGACTCTGGCCAACCAACACTGATAAATGGCCGAAGGGGAAAAGTACCACCCATTCTGAAGCTTCAGCAGTGGTGTGGAAGGGTCACGGAGATGTGCTGATGGTGTACAAAACCTCATTACAGAGAAAGGGAGCATGTAAGCTAGGAAGGAGGAGTTTTACAAGGTCTTTCTCTCAAACTTCATATGCTGGGTCAGGCTAGATTTTCTTTTTCCTTTTCTCCATTGTTTTTTTTTAAAGAAATTGGTCATTTTTGTTCCACAACCGTGTCCCATTACTTCTGTCTTCTCAGGGTAGTATTATTTAATTCATCCTTTCTCATATACCCCAAAATTTCATTCATGATTCTGCACATCTGTCAATAGCTTTTGCTCCTAATAAACCATCTGCCAAACCTAAAGTTTCGCGAGTCAGGCAAGGAAACGGAATATTCCACAAAGCGCAAATTGGATCAATAACAACCTCGGCATTCCACGAGCTTCCAGACTCTTTTCCAGTATGGGATATACATTATTACGGAACAGTTCCATATTACGGAATGAGAGGTGCTCCAGTTCCCCATCAGGGGTGCCAAAGAACATGCTCCCAGAAGCTTTAAATCCTGCAATACAATCCCAAACTAATCCCAAGCAGCCTTCATCCTGAACTCACTCTGACTGCAAAATATCTGTACACAAAAGGCTGGGACTTTTGTCTGTGACGCTTGTATTCAAAGTCATCAGACCATTCAGACTCTCCTGAAGCCATTATTAAATCAGCGATGGCTCCACTGGTCCACAGAAAGCCACTACACACAGAGGAATTAAGGAGGTGTTGACGTTCCCTAGCAGTCATGGTGGGGCTGCTTTGTCAGTTAGGATCCTAAAAGTAAGAACTGCCAGTCAGGATAATAGAGAATTTTCCAGAAGACTGTGATGTTCAAAAGGGTGAAAAAAAAACAGGGGTGAACAGGGTTGTCACAGACGCACAAAGATTTCTATTAATCCAGCACTCCCTTTTAATTCAGTTATTCCTGTGTCTGAGAATAAGAATACTCACATATGCTGTGTATGTGGAATTTCCATAATAACAGTTCAAGACTTTGTCTGTTTCTCTATACTTTTCCGATTCTGTCCTCTCACATATGAACAGAGCCATCGGCTGTAATCTGGGCCGTGTGCCGGAGCACTGTGACGTGGGCTTTGGTGCTGCCCGTCTCCCTCACCCCTGCCTCATTAGAGGGGATCGTCCAGGACAGGCGCGGCCCTCTTGTGCTCAAAAAACCAGGAGCAAGTCCGCCGAGGTCGGTCCCGGCTGACGGCCACGGGCGAGCCCAAACAACCCACGATGGGAAGCAGCACAGTGTGCTCTGCAGTCTAGATGCACAACCAGGTACAAGAACTTGATGGGGACCTAAAACTTTGCAAAAACTGCACAACATTTGTATTCTCCCCATTCTAGTATCGTTATCTCATTTCGTTTAGTCCCTCGCCACTTCAAATGTGATGTCAATGTCTCACACAAAAGACCATGGTGTGTTGTCTTCATCTCATTCTTAGATACATAGATATCATCACTCCCTAATGTATTCCCTTTACTTTTGTGTCAACACAGTCAAGTCCAGATAGCACCTTTATCAGTTCCATCTTGCTATTAAACCCATCTCTCTCAGAACTACGCACATTGAGTATCTCAACCAGTGTCAACACTATATACTTTGGGTGGGGTACTTTTCAAACATACTGGTAGACAGAGGAAACCACCATTGATAGCCTAGCGATAAACAAAGCACCAAGTCTGTGCTCTGACATCAGCAGCCCTGAAGACACGGCGCTGATTGATCTGCGGCTGTGGAGGGATCACCACGGGCATGCTGCTGTACGTTTTCACACCGGTCCATTTGGAGATTGCTCTGGGCTGATTTCACTAGGCTGCTTTGTAAGGGGATCAGGGATCAGCTCACTGTTCAGAACCGGTGCAGGACCTCCAGCATTGCGAGACCTCTCAAGGCTTGAAATCCTGATGACATGAGCCCTTATGCAGTAGGAGACCTCATGACCATGCCCTTCGACTCCGAAGAACATCCTCTTTTTGTCATTAGTCCTTACTGCCTAATCTCTCTGTCCATTTTATTAGATAATTTATAAAATCTTATAGGTGCACATCTTAGATGATAGTCGTCCGTGGCCATTTATAATTTTATAACCTCTAATTCTTCATTAATGGTCAGTTCACTACAGTATATCATGTGAGCATTGACCCACTAAGTCCACATGGCAACAGTTTGTAATAGGTCAGCTACAAGTCTCCCTCTAACACAGATGAGCCTAATGATGTGCACTGTGAGTACTGTGGCAGGGAAGGGTTTCTATTAAAGCGGCTGGTAAGTGTGCCAACCATATGCGCTGGGGAAGTTTACTTCAGTGCAAATATAAATCTTTTATTTTTATAAGATCAGATTAAGGTAGCAAACCATGTTGAGGTTCAGTGGAGTCCCGAGTTACGCTGCGATGCGGTTTAACGCGTGACGTCCCATGGAAAACAAACCAAAACAACTGCATTAAGCCAGCGGCAGTGGCACCAGAGATGGAGAAATTCAGAAACGGAGGTTTTCCACTCTCATCCGAGCGAGAGAGGCTATCGGAGACGGTGAGGACAAAACCCGTTCATTACGCAATCATACTTCAGTGATTTTCTTAACCAAGCGTAAAACAGCAGGGACCTGCGTGGTGTGAAACGACGTTCCTGCTGCTTACGGAGGTCTGTACCGCTGGAGCAGAACTTCCTCTTATGGCCCCTGAGGACTCTTGCAGCAGAAATTACATGTCCATTTTATTATGAAGACTTTGACCTATTTACTCCTGAATGAAGTGCTTTATAATGGCTCTATCCAGCACTGACCCAACTTCACAAAAGCTATGCCTGGATCAAGACTAACGCCTGGATTTCAGGTGGCTGAATCTTTGTCCGTCATGAAATTCCCCCCGCTCTGTGGACATATGCGATATAAGATGCATACACGACACGTGTGATGACAACAGACAGCTGAGAGCGAACGAGCTCCATGCCGTATGTTCTGAAACGCACCTCCCTTTTTTCAGATCAGGGGAACAGCAGAAGTGCGAGAGAGCAAGTCCGATGCAAGAGTGACGAAGGGGGTTCTGGCGCAACGGTTTGGCGGTCGCAATCGATTTCTCAGCCTTCGAATGCGATCTCACCTGGACACACCCCCCTGCCTCCCTTGACTGATACAAGTGAATGAGTTTCCACTACTGCCACTGCAATAGGAGGGGGACTGGGATTAAATGAAGGTAAATAAAGGTGGCAGATCTTCTCATTGCTGGCCAAGGCAGGGCCAAATCTCAGTTTCATTAACTGTTTTAGCTGCAAGACATTTACTCCCATTTTTTTAGGTGATTTATTAGAGACACTTGCAATTTAACTCCACAAAGGGCAGAGTTAAGGCTGTATTGATTTACTGTAAGCACTCTCAAGGACAATTCAGAACAAAATATTGTTTGCTTAAGCAAAACCCATGGCATCCACCATAAGACCATATTCTTTCATTTGAAACTATTTATTAGAGGTGGACCAATCATTTACATGCCATTTCCCTTTACAAACAGCTTCCATTTTTTAAACAATCTACAGTAGCTCTGATGCCCAGCGGAGGAAGACTGCACCAGGTGATCAGTTCGGTGTATGCAGTAAATAGAAAGTGCAGAGCCCAAAGGATAAAACCCTTCCAAACCTGGTAAAACCTTAGAATAATGCTGCGTGAACAAGACATTCACAAACAATTTACACCCCTGCAATACCACTACTGGCTCTATATGTGATCAATTATCCATGTTCTCAGGAAACAACTTGATTTGGTAACTTCACAGATCCCTCCGTCAGACAGCTCCGCTTCCTGTGGTATTCTGTGATTGCGAAGTGCAGCTGGTTCCAGCAGGACCGGGGTGTTCTGCCGCACCGCTGCAGAACCGGAATCAGCGATCCACATTTTTCTTCTGGCTTCTGAATGTCTGCAGGCCACCATGAAGCACCAGCACATGGCCAGCTCAGAGCACAAAGCTCCCCGGTAACCTTGTTAGAGTATCCAGATAAAAGAGTTTTAAGAGCTTCAAAATAAATGTTTTATCATTTTTTCTGTTTTAACGAAAACGGCAAAAGAAAAAAAAAGAGGAATGTTTTTTTTCCTCCCCACAGAACTGAACTTCAGCTCTTGCACCTCCTGCCTCCTCCCGCTGCACACGCTCGCTCCCGCCCCGCAGACCCGAGGAGACGGCCGCGAACATGACGCACGCAGACGGCGGACCACGCAGCGCGCGGCTGCGGACGGGAGACGTGGGAACCGAACGCCCTCGCGCTCTTCAAAGGAGACATGGAGAGAGGAAGCGCGCGCTCTTATCAGCACTCTCCTCTCTCTGCGTCGAGACTCAAGACATTTCAGATCTCCTCCGCGGAGCCTAAAACTGTTAAGCAGATAAAGATCGAGCGTTGTCTCCGTTCAGAACAGAACGTCCGCTGAATGCCAATGATTTTTCTTTCCCTTTGAAGGCAGACACTTTATCCCCCCCCCCCCCCCCCCTTCATTATGAAGAGATTCAGATGTTCCTTGCATTGCTTCCGGAGGATCTCGTCTCCAGAAGGATGCTGGTGTAGGTCAAGGAAAGGGCAGCTCAGTGGGAAGTGGAACAGGAAAGATGGCTGAACACCGCTCGTCAGGAACATCTATTTGCTGGCAAACATACTGCGATGCACATAAGCACGTTCACTCGGCATTAGAACCAGCGCCGTACACTGAAGTCAACTTGGAGCCAGTGAAGGGTGAGATCAAAGGCGTGATTGGGGCACGGCCTACTACAGACAGTTATGGGTGAAAAGCCATATGGGTCAAGCTGCCTTCTTTTAATCTGAATCACTTGTGCTTATTTTCAAAGACAATACCAACAAATGGAGCATGCGAGAATGGCCAAATGATTTTCTTTTGGCACCACAGAGTCTGTGTCACTTTAATGTGTTCCTGTGTGAACAGTGTAATGTAGAGTATAACAAGACTCATGAAGAATTAACATTAAAATGACTAAATAATTCCATTTTCCACACAAATGTAAAAAAGTAAAGAAAAGGGTTTTAGGTACAAACTGTCTGTTGGCCACCATTTTCCCTCCTAAGTATGGCACGGGTCATGAGGCCATTGTTGGGAAGGTTTTATAAAGGGTACAAAGGTCGGATGCTCAGAGCAATTCTGAGGTACTGCAGCAATAGCATATACAACCATTGACTACAAAACAAAACAAATATGCACTATACAAAAGTATACCCAAAGTCTGAGTATTTAAAAAATCACCACTGCTTCATAGAGACTAACCACATCACCAAGTAGTGATCTTCATACTGTGAGTGAATGAATAATTACAGTCCCCATGCTATCCAAAGAGGTGCAGGGTTGAAGAAGGTACAGCTCATCTGATAAAATGAAACCACCTCATGATGGCTCTTCTAATTAGGCTTGGTAAGAAGCTGCGTGGAGAACTCATACAGGTCTTTGTTGATCTTCTTCAGGGTCCTCACCTCTTCCTCCAACTCTGATACACGCACCTTAGAGTTCTCTCCATCACCAAACACACTCTGAATATATGAGAGAGAGAGAGAGAGAGAGAGAGGGAGAGAGAGAGATATCTTAAGGCTAGATTCCACATGACTTAAGCCCGCCATCATTTCCAGAAAATTCTTTCTTTCAAATTCCATCAGTACCACGCCAGTACTGTGAAGGAGCAGAAGTGAGTAAGGATTTGCTTTCTTCAGGCATGAATCCTGCCTAGCGTCATGTCAAAAGAGGTCGTTTGTAGTTCAAAGCAAAGTGGGCTAATGTGAAAATAAGGAGGGCTTTACCCGCAGGGGTGAAGAACTTGGTGAGCTGAGTCCACCAACCCCAGCACCATGCATTCCTGATGAGGTCATCAAATCCCATTTTTATAACATCCCTAATCTGTCTGGGGAGATACCGACGTCTTCCATTGTGTAGAATTCCGCAGCGCAGGCAAACGGAGGATGACAACCACGCACATTTCCCACAGATTAAGGAAGAGGGTGAGGGCAGGGGAAGTGTTTGGAAAACCCCCCATTCTCTTGCTTTTAACTTATTTATTTACCCATTTCCTCAGTGGAAAACACAGTGGGTCTGGGCTCGCCTGCAGGGTTCAGGTCACTCGGGACAGAATGCTACTAATCCACTTAGCAGTGTGTCCAGGCTTTGGACAGTGGGGCGGTTTGGGCATCTGCCCACAGTGCCCCCAGCAGGGCCGGAGGACTGAAGTTTTGGCATGCTTTGCCAAAACATCGCAGTTTTTGGTGTGCAGGTCAGCACAGAAAGGGGGCTGGTATGAATCGTCTTAGTGCCAGTCTTACAGATACAGAGGTCAAAAGGAATAATTAGCATTTCATGTTTTGTAATAATAACATTAAACGGCCAATTTAAAGCATTTAGCTTTTTTGACCTCAGGGGCTCAATTATATAATCCTCATATAGTAAGCATTTTGAAAATCGTGATTTGAAAAGGTGTCATGAGGCTTATGTGCATTTGGAAAATGCATTTTCATGGTGCAGTACAAGAAATATTATGCTCCATTTTTCAGTGTCTGCTATATTCTCCTGGCAACAACTGTCACAGCATCTGTTTGAAACAATCACAAATAAGCCGGGAACAGCCTAGGGGGCTGGGGCTCCTGATTTGCATACATTTTCTCTAACTGAATATCCAAGCGTTGCTCACTATATGCCCAAGGATGCTTGGTAAAGCACTGTAAGAATATAAATCAATGCAGATGGAACAGTACACACCATAGGATGTGTGTTGTGTATCTAAACATATCCAGGGTCACCCATGTTGGAAGAGCAGTTTTAGGGCCCCTAGGGGCCCCTGAACCAGGGTGACCGCTACACCGCTGGGAGGTGGAGGAAGTGGAAGGTGGCCTGCACTAGAAAGAGAAGAATGAGGAAGGGCACGAGTGCGCCCCCCACCACCGAGAGGCGCACTGCGGTTCCGAGGCCGCGCTGCCTCGAGTCGGGCTTTTCTCTTCCTGCTCACCTTGTCTGTGACGGCGCACATGAGAGAATGGAGGTGCTCCCTCTTCTCCAGGTAGGTCTCCTCCGAGTCCTGAGAACGATCACAACGAAACAGACCTGTTCATTAGTTCATCGGTGGGTCAAAACACATCCCTCATTAAATAAACACACTGAAATTCAAGAACGTCAATGACGGAGTCACTCGGCGCTCTGTACAAACATGCACGTGTTGATCTGTACCGCAGGATGACCCCATGTTGGGGGCGCTAGTGAGCAGGTCAGCAGCGGAGCGGGGCTCAATCATGAACGGGCCCCTCGGATCCGACAGTGAGCAAGCAAACTGATTACGATTCCTATAAAAGGTTCTGGAGGATTATAAAGACTGACAACGCCATTACCAACAAGACCTTTCTAACAGGCCCGTCGAGGCACTGCGGTTGCTTGAGTGTGATCTGCAAAGTGTCAGCCCACACACACACACACACACACACACACCGGGATTTACAGCTTTATACCTTCACGTTAACTGCGTGGGAGTTGGCGTTCATTTAACAGCACGGTCAATAAAGTACGCACTAACAGTGGATGTGGTGAAACGGAGGCCTGCACACACACACGTCGGCCCCCCAGAGATAGCGTTCTGGAGGCCCCGCACGCCAAGCTCCGATAATGGCGTGTTATCTGGACAGCCAAGCGCTGAATTCACATAAATAATCTCTCAGTGTGCCAATGCTGCACCATGAACTTCGAACTTGACAACCTCTCTCTGCCGCTTGCTTCTCTGGAGAGGTAATGACCTTCCTGCCTTCGAGCACATTTGCCTGCACCCCTCGATAGGTAACGAGCATTCTTCCTCCTGGAGGTTCAGTTTGAGTGGAGAAACCTCCCCCACACACCCCCCACACGCCCCCCCCACCAATCAGTGGCCGTAGGCCAGAGCGCAGGTCTGCAGCAGACCCAGGCGGGGCTCCATCCTTCCTCCTCCTCCTCCTCCCTGACCCCTGTCTGGAAGCACGCAGTCGAGCCACTAATGGGCTTTTCACACCACTCCTTCCCAGGAGTCGGGGTGCGGCGGGCGGCCACGCGGCTCACACAAACAAATCACGGAGACAATTACGAGGGAAATTCATTTGGATTTTGAGTGGGATTGCGTCTGCACGCTCTGTGGCGCTCCGCTGACAGAGGGCGCCGTCTGCTGCCGTGCCTGCTCTGCACGCCGTACCACCTCACCGAGCTGATTATTCGCTCCCTATGGCCTAACAGGCGTGTATTTAAAATAAAAATAAACTATATATTTACATATTAAAATACAACAACCTAATTTTGGAAAGTTGACAGCATATTCCCAGGAGCTGAGAGATTAGCCTTAAAGAAAATGTGAGGGAGGGGAGAACAAACAAACAAAAACAAACAAACAAACAAAAAAACAAACAGTAGACAGAAGGCTGAAGAGAGCCCAGGAGAGACGGGACACAAAGCGTGTAAATACTGCACGTAAACTTGGCTGGAAGAGTTAAAGGCAGAGGAGGCCCAGCAGGTGGGAGGCAGTCAGTATACCCTGCCTAACTGCTTTATTTATGAGCCTGTAATTGATTTTGACATTGGAGGGATTACGGGTGCGTCACAAACAGCTGCTCTTTAACAATGCTGCAACATTCATCTTACTCCAGCGTCCTGGGAGCGGACTGAAAACACCAGAGCGTGCCGCATGCCCGGATCTTCCCTTCAACCCTCCCCCAAACGGGCTTCGCAAACAAGATGCTCATAATGACTACTCCCCCAAAACCGCGAACACACCCATTGTGGGAAAAAAAAACCTTCCCGGACGAGGCTTCGTCTTCCGAGCTACCCATGATCTCCGCAGGCTCGAGAGAGGAGCGCTGAGGAAAACTTCCATCATCCCATCTGTAAGCCGACGCCGCTAATCCGCTCAGAAAGATTGAGTTCTCTCTGGAAACGCCTGCAGCGTTGCTGCTGTGAGCGGGTGGCGAGCGGTTCGGGTGCGTATACCTGGCCGTTGGTGCCCAGTCTGAGGCAGACGCCGCCCGCCGCGGCTCCGTCGCCCTGCTCCGACGGGTTCGGGTGGCGGCTGAAGAGCGGGAGAGGCACGGCCGGCCGACTGTCCGCCAGGAACATGTTGGCGGGGGCTGGGATGATGGCAGCGTTGGTGACCTGACCTGCCGGCATGAAAAGAGAAGGCACATGTAATCTCACGTGGTACCTTTCAACAGGACTCTGTAATCGAGGGGTTAAATCCTGTCGTTCGTCCACACTCTCTTCACCAAACACCAGCCCGGGAAGGTGGGGGTGTCGGGAGTGAAGGACTTCACCAAAGCCGCTTGGTGGACCTCCCCTGGTTTTCTGCAGCACAACATTGAAAACGGCATGTAAACACAAAAACACACTCACAGGTTTTTCCAAAAACGGAACCAGACAACAAGCTTATCTGTCTCTGCATTTCTGCAGAGACCACGCAGGCAAAGAGATTGGATGGTAAAAATAAAGCTAGACGTTGTTTTGGTTCATTCCAATATGAATGAAGAGAAAGAGAATAAACAAAGTTCTAGATGCGTGAGGTGAGTAAAACCATGGCAACAAACAGTTCACGTGTGAAATCTTATGGCCCACGATTACGAGGGTGTATCAGAACAGGACTTTAGCACAAAACGACGCCCTTCAAATTTAATGACAGAAACACGTAACAAACTCTCAAGTGATTTTTGACTACTGAACTCAAAAGTCAGACCCCTTTTTTATTTTCCCATTACAGCCCGCCTTACGCATACGAGACCAATATAATTGAAATTGCCCATCTGTCCAACTAGATAAAAACATCTTTCTCCAGTACTGGCTGTCGGAAAAGGTTCTTCTTCTCTTCTTTCTCAACGGGACAGAACAATATATCCTGCTCTCTCAGTACACACAGCACACAGAGATCAGAAGAGATTAATCAACGAAATTCCATTGAGATTCTGGCACAGACAGTTTCTTTAAAGGGATCCAGTGGCCAAGTTTTAAAATAGGCATTGAAAGTGAGTTTCTGCACACACTCAAGCAGACTGAATGAAACAGCTGTGACCTGCCAAAGTTAAGTCGCACCTCCAGCAGGGTCTCTGCTAGTGTCTGTAGCCATCCAATGTCGGAGTCAAGTCTGTGAAACCTTTATAATAAATCATTTTATCACCGACACAATTTTAAACTGCACTTGTAATTTACAGCTGTCCACATACATAAACATTATATATATCGCACATTTCAGAAAGAGGTTCTTCTGTGCATGTCTTTACATGCCTGATGGACTACTGGTGTTGATTTCTTAAGGCAAGAATCATCAAAATACAAACAAACATACAAAGAAGAACTGGTTTGCATGGATACCGATGATCACAGCCCAAGAGAGTTGTTCAGAAAAAGTCACTACTTTCAAAAGATAACAACCCACAATCCCTAATGATGCATGTGTGTTCCCCAGAGGTCTAATTAATAAAAGAATATACAAACAAATGTGGCTCAAAGCATGTCAAATATCGCTGCCACTCACACAGCCAATCCCTGAAGCCAATGAAAATGACCCCACCTATGACTCTGTGCCGTTGTGCACTTTATCCATTTACTTATTTCAGGACACAGGGCAAATATATAAAACAGTTTCTTTCTCCAAGTTGTAGTCATTGGATGGAAAATATCCTGGGATTGTACTATACATCAGTATATTATTACTAGTACTGTATTATGCACTGTTTACTGTGTCGAGCCGTAGTAATCACTCACACTTGCACTTATTACACCTTCATAATTTTAACTAACTTATGTCTGATATACTGTTTTTTTCAGTATGCTTTGTAACTATGTGCAGTTCCAGCAACTGAAATCTATTTCATCGTACCTTACATGGTCAATAAAATACCTTATAGTCTAATACAAACATCCGAGGGTCATTTTACAGTGAAAGGGAAAATCCATACGTCAGAAAAGATGGAAATCAAATTAGATTCGACCTCGAAATTTTAAGAGTCCATCCTATCTGGCCAAACTGACTCTGGATGCTTGTTTGTGGGTTTTCAATGCAGTTTAAGATAAACAGGTGTGCAGCTGAGCACCTGCTGCTTGGAAGGCACTCACTTGGAAGGCAGCCTTGGAAAAATCCCTATTGTATAGGTTTGGCAGAAAAACAGAGAATCCATCTAATGTATTATTTTGGTTTTCTGATCTGCCCAGCGGCAATGGTCATTCTGTTAGCATTGGTTTATTTTACAGACCTTTCCTAAGACAATCTTCACCCCCACCACCACAACCACACCAACAACAACAAGAATCATTTGAAGCATCAGATTGAAACTGCAAACTCTTGGTTAGAACAGTGTGGTTTTTGAAATTACTTTTGGCGTGTAAATGACATCATTCTAGCCACCAATCACCAGGGTATCTACACGTTTCTCTTTCACTTTTCCAATGAGATGCATGAATTTCACCACACAACAACCCATGCCTGGGGCAAACGAGGCAACACAAACACACAAAGTCGAGCCCTGCTGCAGCAGTCGAGTTAGCCAGAGAGAAAATTCTGCACTTCCACTTACATCAGTTAAGTTGAGAGAACCTCTAGATGATGTAATTCTTCAGTCACGATTAGAAAAATGTTGGTTGGGGGAAGGAATAAAAAAACCACACACACCACACACCAACCCTAAAACAGCACCACATATTGAGAATTTCAATTACACTTCCAGTATTCTAGTAATGTTACATTTTTTTTTATAATTACAGCATATTTAACAATATTTCATTCAAATCTGATGGAAGTATGGAATATTTAATATTATATAAATATTAAAAAATATAAAATATATATACAAAACATTTTTTAAAAGCCAAAATGTAATATAATCCAGCCATGACACTAGGCCGACACAATGTACAATGTAATGTTAACTGACCACCTCCCTAGATCCGTTATAATCAACGTTAGGTGCTTGGTGAGGACACACCCATATTTAATACATAATTTCTAGCCAAAATGCACATTTTTTATGCTCAAAAAAAATTCATCCACTTGAAGAGGCAAGCCTCTTTTTTTATATGCTATTTCCTGCCAGACTACGCATTAGAAATGTCTCGCTGATGTTGATGTCACTTCTACTGTCAATATGATGTTCTTTCAAAAAATGTACAAAGCTTCTTCCCTGGCATAAATTTCAGGGACGAGTGATTCCCTTCAAGGATTATTTAATGCCAGGCCCTCCTCTCTGAACACATCCAGGTTCCAGTTCAGCTATCAATGCAGCAAGACATACTGAGCCCGTGTCAATAGCTTTTGCAAACCCGTAAACTGAAATCTCACATACATTCATAGGACAATTCCTGTCCATTAAGCTGCAGCAGTGGTGTGAGGGATCTTCGCAGCCAGTAGAAGGGATGTTGGAGTTCACTAATGGATGGGGTTAGAAGGGAGGGTGGAGGCAGGGGTGGAGGTGGCCTCCCTCTGTAATCTGGAGGAGCGAAATTCAATTACAGGTCACAAGGCCTGGAATGCTGCGTCAATGCTGAGAAAAGGAACCCCGAGGAGGTGCTGTGGAAGCTTCAGCCCGAACCTCAACTGCTCGGATCACGAAAGAAATATGCAGGGCTCGCTTCATATGAGAATATTAACGGTCTGAAAACAGGCTCACTTTGAAACGACGCGGCACGGCACGTTAAATCGCTCCCTTTGAAGGTACCGGGTCGGCCAACAGGCAGCGAGTGTACAGGCAGAATTTGGTTTGGTCAGGTTTGGCGATTGACTCCTGTGGTCTGGGCGGTGCGCTCTAATCCCTCAGCAGCTTCATCCCAGAGCTATTTCACGCCAAGGGAAGGCAGAAACTGAAGAATACGTGCACGGTTATGTTCGTTGAGTGTGAGGGAGCTTGGACAGGAGTGGCCCGGTGGGGCGCTCTGCGATGAGAAAGGTTTGCTTGGGGAACTCGTGGTGCTCATCGTGCTGATGTTTGATATATGGAGCAGATCCAAAAACATGAATATGTGAGGAGAGTCGGCTTGGCTCAGCTGGGAGCCAGTTTGAGTGCTTGCTTTCCAGTGTTAAGACACCATCACTTTTCCACTTCTCACCTTTGTGGAACACGGGGCCTTCTTCAGCTCTGTCCCGATCTCACCCATTCTACTGGATTCTTCCATAACGCAACATCGCCTTATGTACGAGTGTTTGTGTGTCTGGACCTCTAAGCGTTAACTGGCTTTGTTTTCCTTTTCTTTCTTCTTTGTCCAAACTTCTTCCATAGCAGGGAATTTTCTGCTCTTTCAAACATTTGATTTGTAGCATTTGTCTGAACTATTTGTTCATGAAGATTTGAATTGTGTCATTTTGCCTGCGTTAATCATTCTCTTATGTCCCCATCTGGACCAATATTACTTTTGGGTTTTATTTATTTTGCTATCTATCTATATACATTTTGGTCTTGATATACATGCACAAGTTAAGTTTTAGATGAGTCAGCTTAATTCTTCACTTGATGTTTTCATCCAATCTTCCATTTCACGAAGAGGAAGAAGAGGGTGAGAGAACAAAGACTCCTGATTGGCCCCAGTTGTGACATGGAATTCTTCAGAAAGCATTTCATTTGTTAACAATTATGAAGTTGGTAGAGGTCTTTGATGATGGTGGTGATCTTTTTGACACCCCATAATGCCTTACATGGGGTCCACATTCAATAGTTGACATTCAATGTAGCCTTGTGATCGGGTCAGAACATGAAATTCTTTTTCTAAAGTGCTCGTCATAATCTATGGTCTCTTGCTTCTTTAATTTGGTCTCATGAAGATTTTGCTTGTGACAGAAAGTCATGCAATTCCTCACCATTTTTACTATGTGACCGGTCATCATTTTTGGTACCATGATAGGTCTTTTCTTCACTTTGTAGGGTGTCCAAATTTTGTTTAAAAAATGTTTGAAGTTGTTCAATGATGTCTGGGCTTCCTTGTTTGAGTACGTCCAGTAGAAAATTGTCTAGGCTTCAATTTAAGTGCGTGAGAGATTTTATCTTTTGTCATTTCCTCTATGCAGTTATTTTTCCTGCAGTTAGGCTAAATGGGTTCTATTTAACACGTCTTGGAAATATTCTTTCCACCTTGAGAGCTGGTCATCTAATGAAATGAGGCCGTTTCTATGCCAATTATTTGTAGAATAGCTTGAAGACTGCCTTTCTGCTTACGTATTCGACCAGTTCTGTTTTGTTATAAAAATGTCATTTATCTTTTCTAAGCATTTTTAATGCTTTTCTCAGCATTGTTTGCAGCTGTTTCGTGTTGTTTTTGTGTCTGCTCATTTTGCTCCCTGGTTTTGGACTGGTTTGTTGCTGGGTTTGCTTTTATCCCGTGTTCTGCTCTGTGCCGAGTCTCATCACTATTCCAGTCCTTTTTGTTTTTTGGGAAGCTGATCACCATATTTCATGTTATGAGGATTTCATAATACCTTCCTTGTATGAAGTACAATATGTCCATTGATGTTAAATTTTCTTCTCTTGGTTGCTCTTATTTTTTCTATTTGTTAGTTTTTAATTCACCCACAACACGGTGGTTGTGTGATCCACCATCTGCTTATTTGTCTTGGTGTATGTTTTTTTTATATGGTAATATGAGTACTTGGTTTTCTGCTTTGTCTGGTGGATCGGAACGTTTGAGGCACCTTTTGTGTGAGAAAAACACTGCCTCCTATAACCAAGTTGTGAAATGCACCCTTATTCTCTCTTTCCTAGAAAAGAGCAGATTTTTCCTGTTTGAAGCCTAGCCTTCAAAAACCTGTTCTACAGCTCCCAGTACCTTTACTGTGTAGTGAGCTACTTCTATCAGCAGCCAAAGGGGGGTGTCCTAATGTTAAAAGTACCCAGTCTAAAATGGCTTTTCTGAATTAGCATATATTTTCTTTGCATTGGTTCGAGAATGGCCGTCTGCAATGGCTTATCTGCAAGACCTGCTGATGTTCCCGTCAGGATTAGTCCCCATTATTCTGCTCTACCTTCACCTCTGAAACCATCGTGGAACAGCTGAGGTCAGAGTGCAGCATCAATACAAGCAGAACGAGAACAGAAACCTCATTGTACAACTACACACTGAACGAGCCTGAAACAGGATCCTACAGTCAGAAAATGACTAGAGAAAGTACTGAAGCATGACCAAGACTGCCTGCACATGGTAACAGATGGGCCATAGGTTAGGACTACACAAGGTGTTCCTGTTATAGAAATACTTCTGTTAAAGTAGTTGTGAGCGTATAATCTACTTGAGCAGGGGTGACAAACTTCTGGAAGAAGTTCATTTTATTTCAGACAAGCAGTCATGTTTTCCCTTCGGGACATTCCCTTCTGAAATATCTAAGATTTCTTAAAATGGGTGAATAATGGGGGGAAAAAGCCACATTGACCCCATGCATTATTTAATCCTCAAATGGCAAATTAATACCAACTAAGATCAATGCAACTTTTTAAATAATAAATGTGACCTTATTAATATTCTTTCTAAAATTTCTAAGGTAGTTTTGGCTACTAGCTATTTCAACACAGCAGAACGCCTATTCATGAAACAACTATATTTAAAAAATGAGCAACTACATGGTGTAGATAATTAAGGAGTGTGAGAATCAAACCCCCTGGGTGTGCATATTTATGCCACAGCATTTTTTGACATTCAGCAGTTTGGACTTGGCTGATTCATCATTTTCTTCATATAAAAAAGCGAACATGAATGTAAATGTTTAATAATAAAGTTGAACTATTCATAACCCCAGCAAGCTCATCAGTCCCAAGCACACAATGGTCCATCTCTCTGCTTTGTGTTACCACAAACATGAGGAAAGGCTTCATATTTGAAGAATCAAAATGCGCCCCAATCTCTTGATAAGTCTTCCAGCTGACAGGGAAACTGAATAATGCATTTGCATGGCAGGAAATCTTAATAACAATCTGATATTCAGAGCATGTAAGAGCAAGCATGTGTGAGAAAGGTTGTGAGCACACGAGAGAGTCAAAATGGAACCAGTCCGTTTCTGTGAGCTTTGGCTAGCCAATCAAACAGGCTGTTGTGTCACTTATATCTTAAAAGTAGAGGAGCTCTCGCCTGGTTCAGCAGGACATAAATATCCTACAAACAAAACCACGGAAACCAAGTAAACAGAATGCAAATCCCCCCAGCCCATGCTTTGAAGCAGTAACTACCGGAAATTGTTTAAATTATGAGACAAGCGTTTCCAATATGACCTCGGCATGGTTAAGTGTGTCTTCTCTTGTTCCAAGGCTGCAGGTTAGCGTCAGTGGTCGGGGAGGGCTACAGCTCACAAGTTCATCAAAGGGCTAAAAAAAAAAGACATTTTAGCTGCTTAAGTCGCAGTTTTGCGTTGGCCGCGAGGAGTCCTTGTTGCAGCCGATCAGCGCCGGGCTGATTATCTCTCACTCAATTACGGCCATCGACCCGGTGGAGGCTGGCTCGCTCCTACCTCTGGAATTACACTAATGGCTCGGGCCAGTCCAGTCCCAACACATACTCATAAATAGTGTGTGTTGCCGATCAATGTTGTAGAAGCTCTGCGGTACGGAATGACGGGGGGGTTGGGTTTAAGTATCTAACCACGTATCCGACCCTGACAGTGATACAAAACAGGCTGCCACTATGGAAGGCCGTTTTAACATAAAATGGGCTTCGTCTGATTATATGTAATTACATTCTGGATATCTGAATATTAGTTATTAGTTTTGACTAGTAACAATTACAATTTGACTATCCGTAATGACAATTCAAGATATCTACATTTACATTCTACCTAGTATGAAGAACAATTCAAGATATCTTCAATTTCATTTTGACGGATCAAAATGGCTTTTAAGATATCTAAAATGACGTCACTGGATTCGGCATTTTAAGAGTCACACATGCATAATTCTTATTTAAGATATCTCTAACGTAATTATGTCTAGTCAAAAAGACATTTTTAGATATCTGAATTAAAGAAGTGCGTGCATTATGCCCCTTTTGCGATGTCGCTGAGTTGTCCAAACTGCTGCCTGTGGAATTTTGGGTGGCGTTAGCTGTTCTTGAAAAAATCGTCAGAAAATGCCACAATCTTGAAAGAGCTCAACGGTATGGATTATGCGGCACTAAAAATCGTGTTAAAAACACGAGAATGTGAGTTCGACTGTCTTGACATCTCATACAGACCACTGATTAGCAAATACAAAGAGTGCCAAGCTTGGCGTCAAAATGCTACGTAAATCTGGGACGTATTGACTAGACAAAATTATTATTGAAGATATCTACAAACACATTCCGACTAGTCAGAATAATTATTCAAGATAACAGAAAAAAAAAAAACGTCCAGATAAAAAATGTTCAAGATATCTGTAATTTATTTGTAGATATATTTAAATGACTATTGACTAGTCAAAAATACAGTTCTGGATATCCCTAACTTTGTTTTGCCTAGTCATTACTTACTTTCAAGATATCTGATATTTAATTTGCACTAGGCTTGTCACGATACTAAGAATTACATACGATACGATACTTTAAAAAAGATTGAAATTCGATACCATTTTCGATACCAAAGTCAGATACTGTGCTAATTTCCGTTTTAAAGCCTTTTTATTTTTTTATAAACAAACAAATGAAATGTTGCCTTGTGTTTGCAAATGCTTGAAATTGTAACTTCATTTCACAACAAATAGCTGTCTGACTGAACAGTTCTCTTGTATTACGTTAACAAATACGAGCCTCTTGTAATTCCAGGACGAAACATTTGAAAATTAACAACCATTAAATAATGTGATAAAAAAGCGAATAATTTCGTGTATAAACATTTAACTTATCCCAACAAACATGCGACGTCAGAAAGACGTTAAAATCATGTCTGTATCACGTCAGTCAGTCCAGACCCATTTTTGCATGTCTGATGGACGTTCAAAACTGGTTCAAAATCTGACAGTGTGACTAGGACCTTAACCTTAACTTAACATGAATGTCTATAGCCCTATCCGGACGGGATTAGTTTCTCAGGGGGTCCTGGGGTAATTTTCTCTTTTACGGGGGGTCCTCTGTGATTTTAATCCCGTCCGGAACGAGCATGTCCGTGTTTTTCTCAGACGTCCTCAGAGAAAATTACAGGCGGAATTACCTACTGTTTTTCGCTGTACTCCGTGGTCGTCTGGTAATTTTAGTCCCGTCCGGATCCACATGTCTGAGTTTATACATGCAGACATCACCTCGCGTTTAATAAAACAGCTATATGTCCACTGCCACGCACCGTAGTTACACGTTGGGCGCGCGTTTTCACGGAGATCCACGTAAAGACAGTGGCGAGCGAAAATGGATTTTCTGGATTTTTTAATGGATTTATTTTATTTTATTTAACGGATTTATTTAGCTATTTACATTCATTAGTGATTTTTTATAATGTGTTTTCTGTATTGGTTTAACAAAATAGCTTAACTTAAACGGAGATCTTAAATGCTGAACTGAACAGTAGTAAAGTTAAAAGTTAAAAAGGAATCATCAGAGTTGGCAGTGTGACATTATTAAACATGCTATCACGTGACAAGGCGATGTCATGTGACCGAGAAAGCCAAAAACTCACGGGTCCTCCTGTTTTTTCAATTGCTGTCCGGATGCAAGAGTTTTATCACTGAGTACAAGGGTGAAATATTTTTCACAGACGTCCCCCTGAAAAACTAATCCCGTCCGGATAGGGCTTATGACGAGTTTTCTATCTGAACGTCCGACTAAGACCTTTATTGGATGTCATTGGATGTGCAAAAACTGCAACTGAACGGCAGTAATAGACGTTCAAAAGATGTTTAAAAAAGACGTCGCAAAAACTTTCATTCTGGCTTTTCAGTGAACGTCTGACAAAGTGTCTTTGCTCGTGCTGGGAAATATTGAAATGGACCTTGAAAGTGACATACAAGTGTTTGAATTCCACAAGGTGTATGAACCCTGCAAACATGACTTTGTTCATCGCGCTGAAGCGCGGTGCACGTGAAGTCGTGCACTTCTCGAATTTTGTAACTTCGCGTGTGCCGCGCCTCAGCGCAATGAACAAAGTCATGTTTGCAGGGTTCATACACCTTTACAAGGTGAAATTCAAGCGCTTTGTACCAATATTTCCCAGCATGTTAAACTTAATAAAGTTATATATTTATGCATATACTCGAAATGATTCAAAATATTGTGCTTTTTTTGCACAATATTTGTATTTGTGATGTATTTGTGAATGTAATACAAGAGAACTGTTCAGTCAGTGTTACAAGTCAGACAGATATTTGTTGTGAAACGAAGTAGTTACAATTTCAAGCATTTTCAAGTACTTTAGCCTACATTCCAGCACTTTTCAAACCTGAAACACACTGAAACACAAAGCAGCATTAAAATTCGTCAGGTAAGTGTTCATTCCCCTGTTGTTGAGGGGTGTTTCTTTTATACTACCACATATAGTTTCGGACAACACTGCAAAGCGGAAAGTATAAACGCCTCCACCGCTCGCGGAGGTTCGCACGAGGTGGGCGGTGTCGAGTGCTATGGTCACTCAACCAGGCTTTAGCGCCCTTCATTGAAATGTCCCAAAAGCACCGCTTGCAAACTGGCTTGTTCATGTCCTTCGGTTTTCCATCTGTATCTGCTTCAAATCCAACAGCACTGCGTTTGCTTTAGCTGCCATTTCAGCATTACAAACTGTCCTGTGCATTACGGCAGCTTGGGTGGGTCAAACGAATGCGCATTTTATGTAAAAAGAATCGATACTTAAGAGAAACGAGTATTGTACTGTTTCAGAATGTTCAGTATCGATACATATCGATATATCGATTTTTTTGACAACACTAATTTGCACTAGTCAAATCTTAGTTTCAGATATCTAAAAATATGTTTAAGATATCTTAAATAATGAGTGTGTTTAAGATATCTTTAATTAGAATAATGACTAGTCAGAACAAAAAACAAGATATCTGTATTGACTTTTTGACTAGTCATAATTTAATTGTAGATATTTGAAATGTATGTTTCAGATAGTCAGTAATTAATTGCAGATATCTTGAACTTGAGCCTCCATACAAATCAACGGTGAATATTACGTAATTTATACTAGTCAGAATGTAATTGGAGATATCTCAAATTGACATTTTGCATAGTTAAAATATAATTAGAGATATCTTAAATTAAATAGACAGATATCTGTAATGTAGTTACAGATATCTGTAAAGTAAGTGGGGTGAAGCCCATTTTATGTTAAAATGGCCTTCCATACTCCTACCATCTCGTGCTGCACTTGAGATTACCGAAGGTAATCCAGCGTTGAGTCGTGCTGATTAGCGTGGTGCTTCTCGAAACGGATTTCCTTTTCTTATAAAGCGCTGTCACCGCTGCACAACAATGTGGCCTTTATTTAGGGAAGAATCCTTTCACACAATGAAAAAGCTTTAGGTCGACGTAGGACGACGTGGAGCATGTCCCAGCTGTTCAACAATGATCTGTGGATTTGATCAAGTTTCATTGAAGTTTCAAGAGAAGAGCAAGAAATCCAAGTTATATCAAACCAGACCCATTTATACAACTCCTCAGATAGGACTCTGGTGAAGTCACATTTGTATGTCATTAGCTAGCTTCAAATTCTATATCAGGCGTACTCAACTAAATTTGTCCGCGGTCCAATTTTGGCAGATACTTGTGCCCTGAGGTCCGGTGCGGCGGGGGGTGGCGAACGTAAGTTGTTGAGCGGGGGGGGGGGGGGGGGGGGGGGGGGGGGGGGGGGGTACGGTGCGCGATACGGTACGGCGTTTATACTTTCGCGAGCGTCACTGCAGTGTTCTCCGAAACGATAGGCGTTTTGTCCGAAACGATATGTGGTAGAAACACCCCTCAAAACAGGGGAATGAACATTTACCTGACCAATTTTAATGTTGCTATATGTTTCAGGTTTGAAAAGTGCTGGAATTTAGGTTAAAGTACTTTAAAATGCTTGAAATTGTAACTACTTGGTTTCACAACAAATAGCTGTCTGACTGAATAGTTCTCTTGTATTAGGTTAACAAATACGAGCCTCTTGTAATTCCAGGACGAAACATGAGAGAACGTGAAGACGTGAAGATTGGGCGTTTTTTAAATAAACAACCATTAAATAATGTGATAAAAAGCGAATTATTTCGAGTATATGTATAAATATTTAACTTAATTATGTTTAACATGCTGGGAAATATTGAAATGGACCTTGAAAGTGACGTACAAGTGCTTTAATTCCACCTTATAAAGGTGTATGAACCCTGAAAACGTGACTTTGTTCATTGCGCTGAAGCGCGGCGCAAAGTTACAAAATTCGAGAGATGCACGACCTCTCGAACCGACAGCGCGCGAGACACTCGCGCACACGCGGAGCCACAGCGATTACGTCATTTTCGCGAAGCGTCAACCAGGCAGGCATGTTGTTGAGCGGGGGTGGCGAACGTAAGTTGTTGCGCGGGGGTGGCAAACGGAACACTCGTGACGGAGTGTTTTTTCAATAGCCCTGAAATAAATGCTACGGTTTTGTTTTGGTCCGTATCCAGTTAATCAGGAATGAGATTGGGTCCGGACAGGACTGCGTTCGGGTCCGGATCCGGACCGCGGTCCGCCAGTTGAGTACCCCTGTTCTATATCATAAGTCATGGGTATTCTTAAGACAGAAACAAAATAATCAAATACTGTGATAACAGTATAATTTATAAACTAATTTGTAACATACTGCATACAATTTATGTTACAGTAAAAATAAATGCAGTGTGTAAAACGTTTAGCCACTACTTTCATCTGAATCACAGTCGCAAAGTGTCAAAAAACGTGTGGAACACTGTGGAATATTTAAAAAGCAGAACCTCAGTGCTGTATCAGTACATAGCAACACGACAAGAACCCAGACGTCCAACCCCCAGACGTCCAACCCCCAGACGTCCAACCCCCAGACGTCCAACCCCCAGACGTCCAACCCCCAGACGTCCAAGACTGCTCTCAACTCAAATCCTTGGCATCAGATACAGCAACTTCAATCGGAAGCACAGAGGGCAGAAGAGGATGAGAGGAGAAGTGTGCTGACGTCTCCATTAAGCTTCGGGTTACATCTGAGCCTGCGCCATGCTCTCCTCCAGGCCTGGCCGCAGCCGAGAGGCCGTCCAGGCGGAGGAAGTAGAGGAGCTCTAACGAACTGAGACGGCAGGCGGCTGTGATTAATGCAGGACAGGGTCAACAACGCAGCTTCCTCCACTCCAGATTTTGGCCCAATTCCTCTGCAGAGGCCGTGATCCCTGCCCACGGTGTCAGCCTAGTGTACATCCCAAAAACTGTAACTGTAATACACTTTAAATAATACATATAATTAAACTGAAATTTAGGCCTAATCAAAAGTCAGCCATTTTTGCACATATCAACTGCAACTTACAGCTGCAATAAATAAACAAAGTATAAAACCTTGTTTAATAAAACAAGAAACAAAAACTCATCCAGTTGAAAAGATCATTACCCCGTTTAAAAACATTGGCTTAAAAACGCGAATCTCGTTCTAAAGCTGACCTTACAGAGTTGCCTCTTTTGAAAGTCTCTTTTGAGAAAAGAAAGCGCTTCAGTGGGGGATCCCCCCCCCCCCATCCTTGACGTAGTTTCCAATACGGTGATACAAAACTGCGTTATGACTGCAGGGCATCTGCCTTTTCATCGCATCAACTGTCACAGCACTGAAAGTCAGTCGGGTACATCGCAGCACTTCCCAAAACTGGATCTAAAACACTGCTGCACATTTCGATGCAAATAAATAATAAATAAATAAATAAAAGCTTTCCAGCTGATGGCACCCTGACGATTCCTGTTCTCATTAATGACGCGAATCCTGACATGTTGGAATCTCGTTCGGCCTACGGTGCGCTCGTCGGGAGTCAGACACGCCAAGGTGCCGCCCACACACCCAGCTGTGCACACCTTAATGAATACGGAGGAGAAGGTGCAGGGGGCCCAGATCAGGGGGATCAGCGGTGTCTGGCGAAGAGGCGTGAAACTGGGTTTAATTGCCTTTATGATCAAGTGCCATGAGGACGTGTTTGGTAAGCCCCGCCTGCCCGCTGTGAGGAAACATGGGGCCGGGGCAGGATAGCTGTGGTACTTCCGCTCCTACTTAATTACTACCTGCGTGGCATGTCAGGGGCTTCGGAAAAGAATTCAGGAAGATGGATTCAGACTGTGTGAGGACTCAAAAAAAAAACTTGGCCGAACAAAAAGCTGTATCAGGTAGCCAAATAGGGGTAGCACCAATTTCCTGTCAGTATGTACAGGCCGTATACAGACGTTGTCAAAAGAGAAAGAATTGGCAGTTTAGTATTTAGAGGGACTGTTGAGATTTAGGTCGCTGGGTGACCGGGCTATTAACACAAACCCATAAAGTTCTTGAAGCTTTAAATCCTGGCTGCGATCTTATCAAACAGACTCGCTGTCAAATGTGCTGTTCAAGCCATGAGCCACAAATACATGACATACAGCAAAGCCTCTACTTTAGCATCAGTCCTCAGTCATTCCCTAGAGCCACAAACCTCTTTACTTTTTTACTCTGATATAGATTACAAACAGTTACAAACTGTTAGGGAACCGGTCTTGTGACCGTAGGGTCGTGGGTTCGATTCCTAGACCTGAGGCCATGACTGAGGTGCCCTTGAGCAAGGCACCTAACCCCAACTGCTCCCCGGGCGCCGGGCTAAGGCTACCCACAGCTCAGGGCACGTGTGCACCACAGCCCCCTAGTAATCACTAGAGTGTGTGTGTGTGTGTGTGTGTGTGTGTGTGTGTGTGTGTGTGTGTGTGTGTGTGTGTGTGTGTGTGTGTGTTCTGACTGCACAGATGGGTAAATGCGGAGAATAAATTCTGACAGGAGTGAAAATCACAATTGACAAAATATGGCAACTTAACTTAAACCTTATTAATATTAATGACTGATTGGCTAACCGAGTTCTGTGTGAAAGAGGCTACCATTATACACCTCCTGTAGACCAGACATAAAAACCTACTTTTAAGGGGAACCTTACGACAGGACCGATGCCTTAATTTCCTAATTTTCTCCAATCACAAGACATGAACAGAAGGAGAGCTGCATTGCAGAGGTTTATGGGGCATCTGTTTGGCACCTTCAAACCATAAAGCTGCTCTGCACCGTCAGTGAGAAATTGACACTGGACAACACAATAAGGCTCCGTCTGACTGGCGATTGCGATGTCTGGGCCACAAGCCAGGAAGACCTGGTCCATCTGCATGTTCAAGCATGTCGGGGTTACCTGAACACTTCACGCAAAAGGGACATCAGCCCTCCAAGGGGGAGCCGTCAAGAGTCTCGACACTTAATCGATCCGAGGCTGAGGGGGGAACTGGAGCACAGGACTGGTGACCCACATCGGGCCAACAGAAATAGTGAGGGAAGCAGCATCTGTTGTTCTTAGAGTCTGTCCTCTTGAGAAGAAGACTGTCCATTCGCTTGTGGGATTCATATGTCCTCATATGCTAGTCATGCACATTTGGGTCAAATGCTACAGAACTGGGCTGGGTTTCCCAAAAGCATCATAACATGCGACATCGTTGATGCAGAACCAGAACGACACTGAACACACAATCTCAACTGTTTGAAAACAGCTTTTCCTATAGAAAGAAGTCTCATGGCTTCACCACCTTTTTCTTCTCAGAGTCATTCAGAAGCAAACCACAGACAATTGAAGCTGTCCACCAAGTGCTGGAAATGCCAAGGTGAGATGACACTGGAGCCCAGCCACAGAGACGAAGGCTCGTCTGACTCACCCGTCTCCCCACGATGAGGCTCGTGGGTTGGGCGACCAGCAGTGGGTGGAGACAGTAGTGGGCGGAGCAGCAAAGAAGCATGGGGTGGGCGGGGCTTGGCACTCACCGTTGTGGTTGATGGAGCGGACACACTGCTTGCTCTGGACGTCCCAGAACCGCACCGTCTCGTCGTGAGAGCCCGACAGCAGAAGTGTGCCGTCCATGGACACAGACAGACACGTCACCTTGTTCCTGCACAGCACAAGGCAGAGATTTAGGGTCCACGCGAGACCGCTCACCCCACAGCACGTCCGGCGCTCGCGAGCATGCCGTTCCCCACAAAGCGTTTACGACTATTTCCACCTTCCCTTTATTACACGACTGCCCAACTATACAACCTCCACGACGTGCACACTTGACTGCAAAATTTCAACAATGCCCTCTGGCTATGCTCTCATACAGCAGACTAAATAATAACCACGAGCACAACTAAACAATGTGATACTCCAGCAGCAAAAGCAACCATCACGGGCTTTAGATCGCTCTCGCGGTGTGCTGGGGACGGTCTCTGAGGCTGCCTCGGTGTGGCTTTTGTGTTCTGCCCAAAGGCCCGTGGCACACGGCGTAGCTGGCAGTGCCATGCACCGTGCGGCTGGCTGCGATTAGAGTTCCTGACTGCACCAGCTGCACCCGCATCAAACATTCCACTATGCACTGGCATCCGGGATCCGGCCCAGAGCCAGCGGAGGGGGGCGAACCCCCGCACGCCAGGACACGGCAGCCTCCCCCCCGGGTGCCTCCGGGAAGGAGCTGCAAGTCCGTCGCACCACCCCCCGACTCTGTGCACCTTACCCGTGGCCTTTGAACACCTGGTTCCCTTCTCCATCTGACTGGAAGGTCTTATCCCGACTTACAGCCTGCACAGAAGAAGTGAGAAAGAAAAGAAAAGGTGACTTTACAAGGAAGAGACAAACGTTACCTGATCCAAGAACAAGCTCGCCAATAAGGTATTTGTCCTACCTCGGAGCGTCTGTTATGTCAGAGGTATCGTCTTAGGCCATAATCATATCTCAAATGAATCGATTTAATCACTTTATGTAGAGAGAGTGTCAGAGTAGACACACGGATAGTCCGAAATATCTCCCGTCCTTAACCTGAACATCTGACACTGCCTTAGATCAATACGCTTGAGGATCAATCCTGCTTGAGGATTCTCGAGTAAACATGTGGAGATGGCATTACTGACTGCATGGAGCCAAAATGCACCCATTTCATATTCATATATGCACGCTGGACTGGCGAGGGAAAGAAAAATGCATAAATTAGGAGATAGAATCAGAGCGGGAAAGTGTTTTAATTCCAAATTATATGAGGGTATACACGTCACACACTTGTGAAATGTGACTTAGTGAATGTGATGTGTGTGTGTGTGTGTGGGGGGTTGTGGAGGGTAAGCTGGAAGAGGCAACTATAATTAATCCATTCCCAACAGGGCAGAGGGAACAAGGAAAAAAAAAAAAAAAAAAGGTTTTTAACCGGCTCAAATCATGCGCTAAAAAGACGCCAAGGCCACCCAGGCCATTAGCGACAAAAATTGGATGTCTTTCTCTTGCATGAGGTCTTTGGCAGGATTAACTTCCGCTGGTTCCTCTGCCGTCCCACAGGCTGCCCAGGCTGAGACCGTGCACCGTCAGTCTGTCAAAGCATCTTCATCTGCCCCATATTCCACATACCCGTCAGGGAAGAGCTCCGTTCAGGACACCGGCTCCGGAACAGATGCCCCAGCAGGCAAGTTACGAGTTGAGTCGGTCATTGACTAACGCGCACTGAGGCATCACCTGTGGGGTGGGTTTGGGGGTGATAAACGTCTCTGGGAACTGACAGCTGTTCTGAGTCCTCAGCAGAAGAGACAGGTGAGGGTGAAACTGCACTCTGTGATTTCACTCGCAGTAAAATAAGAGGCATCACAGAAAAAATGTACCGCTAGCTGGAATTAGCCAACTGACCAATATTCCACAGCCTTTTTACCATCTCCTCATCAGCAACCGAAACCAGATGACGCCAGCCACATGACAGACTCACAATACATACTGAAGTAACCCAGCTACCCTTAAAACTGCAGGTCGGCTCGAGCCGTATACAAACACTCCCAAGTTGCAGCCGTTGCAGAATTGTGAGGTCTGAGATCCATTGTTACACAATGATTTCCCAGACGCAGGAAAAAGTAAAGAAAACACGGAACCGCTAGCAACTTTCCAGCTCTCATTACTCATCAAAGAAGGTAGACATAAATAATTAAGTGTTTGAGGACTGGTCAAAGGGATATGAATTAAGAGGTTTCACGAAACCTTTAAAGGCGAATTTAAGAGCCTGGCTGTGATTCCAGACAGCACCACTGTGGAATGAGAAACTAGGTCCTATTAGCAGAGAATCAGAAAACCCTCTGCATTCCACCAACAAGCTGTTATTACCCTGATTAATGCTCCCCCATGATGATAAATGAATCTGGAGCATGAAAGGCATAAAATACACTTAATTCAACACCAATTTAATTTTTTAAATAACACATAGCTAGAAGTTTTTCTCCAGGTTTTGATAAATGGCAAACTATTACCTCAAATTAACTGAAATCTTAGCACCACCAGTATTAAAGTATCAAACCGAATATCTATTAGAACTTTATTCATCATCAAATAAGCTTGGTCACTATAATAGCTATCAACCATGTTACTTTTTTATTTATACATGTTTATTATAGATGTGTTTTTGACTTTTCCCACAAATTTCTCTCTAGTCCAATTCCCACCAATCAGGGAAGGCTCTGTCACATGACAGCTGCCCAGTAGGAAGGACGAGGGCGGTCCCATGCTTCCTCCGAGGCTCAAGCAGCCAATCACTGCATCTTATCAAGCTGTGGCTTATGCTACATCATGGCGCATGCAAACAGTTTTGCTCTCTTGGGCTCCCAGACACAGGTGGAATCACCGGGGTCAAACACACAGGGTTCCAGGCGTTTCCAGGCATTCCTGTGCGATAGGTCCGCCCCCACACTGCAACGCCACGCCCACTGTGTCAGGGTTTGTATCAGGTCATTACTAAAATCTTTTCACATTGACATCATATTACATTATGCTGCATGCCTCGCTTCTAAATTTACACATACATAACTTTCATTGCGCAGAGCAGACAAGCACAATGGCCATTCAAACTAACAGGTATGAATGAGGGATTCTGGGTCTGGAACGACCTTGCAGTATTGGCTCCAGCAGCCGGGGATGCCCACACTATAACGTGATCTAC